>NC_135723.1:102166304-102839304 GCF_964656455.1 Halichoerus grypus
GTGAATAAAATATAGACTGACGTTGAGTGAGATAATTTGAGATACAGACAAAATCTGTTACATAATGTCCCAAGCCTGAAGAATCACTGTGGGTTGAATTTGATTGGGCATTTTTGTGGAGGACATAAAACTTGAACCAGATCTTGAAAAATTAATATCCAGTTCTAGAAGCCTATCTTTATTTCAGATAGACACATCGATAAATACATCCATTGGAGAATATTTGGAAACAGAAAAGATTTGAGAAGGCAAACATTTCCTATAATTCCCTAAGACTGAGATACCAATTTGTAACAACCAGAACAAGCTTGTAAAACTTTTATTTTGCCCATTATCCTAGTTTATTTCTTGTATCCTGACTAGAATTTATACTTCCTCTGGTACTCATACAGTTCTGAGACATCTTAAAAGTGAAGCACAATGTAGAATACAAAATCTTCTTAAATTATAGCAATCCTCTTACTGCCTAGTGAAAACTTTCTGACTCCTGCTAATCGATTGTATCCTCCTTAGTTCTTAGTTAGATTTGCATTTCTCTTACTTCCTGAATTCAAACTTTCTGCTTTATTTACCCAGCTTTTTAGCTTTTTATTCAAATAGGAGCGAGTTAGAGAATATTGGGTAACATAACAGACAATGCATTTAACTAGTTTCTGAAAACACACATCCGTGTTCAAAAGGAAGAGGGTGTTAGCACCGAGTTATCCCAGCTGCCCGCAGAATTGCTTTTGGTAGATTACGATCCAGCCTGCGCTCACTGCAACCTACCGTTCTGGCTCCATCCAGTGAAAGAACATAAACACCTTTATCAGGCTGTTCGTGGGCGTGGGCATTAGATTGCCCCCCTCAAACATCAGATGTCTCCAGCAAGGGCCTGTGGCACAGAAAGGCACTGTGGCTCGTTAACACAAGACAGATGTAGGTTTCGGACACCAGTCGTGCATGGGGACGAGCGATCATTCCTGTGCGGCGGAGATCCCATGGGCTGCAGGGTATCTGCGGGTTTAAAAGTCGTGGCTCTGCAGTCTCTCTTCCGTGGGGTGAGACCCAGAAGTCCAGCCAGCAGTCATGTGCTCCAGGATTCCTCAGGGCAAGTGCTAGTTAGCTGCTCCTTGGTGTGTACTGACCGATTTCACGGGCTTTGTTTGAATAAACGTGCATCTCGGTGGATCTGAAGGATGAGTGATCTGCAGAATTCATCCCCAAGCAGTCTAATCCATTGGCGTGGACTGCGGCTCTGATCACTGTCCACTTACACGTTACGGCACACCCAACACCATCAACTTATTTTTCACGTATTTGAGGCTGAGCAGCTTCATTTCGCCGGCATTGTAAAATGTTAGTTATTGTTCCCAATATATTCCTCCGAAGAGGACCACAAAGCTATGGCTTGTATAAAAGACTATTTATTCCTCCCTTCAACTCCAGACTGCTAGGAGCATGGAGTGGGCGGCAGGCTTGGAGGTGGGGAGCAAGGGGGTCTGGGTTCCCCCTCGATCACCCAGCACCACACAGCCGGCCGGGGGGGGGCGTCCCTCCTCAGAAAGTGACCCACAAAGCTGTTCTGTGGGTGTGGTTCCTCTAAAGGTCTTTCTGTCTCTCTCTCAGTTATTGGTAGTCCTGAGAAATGGATTCACTGCCAGGAGCTATAGATGCGAAGGGTCAGACCCTCCATCCAGGGGGGCTGCTCCTACTCCATCTGTCTCTGGGCCCTCCCCACCCTCGCCCTGTGCTCTAGGGGTCGGGCCCACCTCCTCATGTGTTCCTGCAGCACGTGAGTGTTTTCCCTGCCGAGAAGCCTGGTGGTTGAACTTGATCTTGAAGAAAGTAGAAGAAGCCTATAGGTAAGGTCACCCTGGAATTTATGTCCAGTGTCTGGCAAATTGACTTACTAGCTCGGTAGATAC
Organism: Halichoerus grypus; assembly: GCF_964656455.1. Classification (NCBI taxonomy): domain Eukaryota; kingdom Metazoa; phylum Chordata; class Mammalia; order Carnivora; family Phocidae; genus Halichoerus; species Halichoerus grypus. The sequence goes on from NC_135723.1 coordinate 102,168,212, forward strand.
AGAAATTAGCTAAACTTCAAGACCATTTTCATGAAAAAACTGTTTTCAAATGACATATCAGTATATACTAAAGGTTAGTAAAAATTCCTTACACTGTTTTAATAAATATTAAAAGCAAACATAGGCAGAATAATGATGGTTGGAATATTTGCACTTCTTCGGGTGCTGAGCCCCTAGTGATCACAGCACAGTTTTGCCGAGCGGAGAACGTTCTCCCTTCTGTTTCTTTTGAGAATATCAGCCCAGGTATTTTTTTTGCCTCCGTTTATACTATATTGGCTCAAAAATAATTTTTATAAGATAAACCATATCGAATTATTTGGAATGGGACCAAATTTGAATGCTAAATGTCGTTGTTGTTCTCTATTGTATTCTGTTCCACTATAGAAATGTAATTCATCAATTTAAAATGCTAGAAAAAATTTAAAATAAAATGTCGAGCTCTTTCAAAGTGCTTTTATGGCATTTGAAAGCTAAATTTTGTACACTAGTTAAGATGTTTTCATTTATGTATCTGGCCCTTTGTTTGTGAAGGGATGTTTCAAGGCCTCCTTCTTGACGCTTTGTTTTCGTTAAAAGCTGTAAAATCTAAAATTATTCTTGTTGTATCAGGAGTTGAAATTTTTGAGTAAAAAGGTTTCCCCCAAGGGGTGCCTGGGTGGCTCAGTCAGTTGAGCATTTGACTTGGTTTCAGCTCAGGTCGTGATCTCAGGGTTGGGAGATCGAGCCCCACGTCGGGCTCTGTGTTGGGCGTGGAGTCTGCTTAAGAGTCTCTCTCTCCCTCTGCCCCTCCCCCACTTCTCTCTCTCTCTAAAAAAGAAAAGTTTCCCCTGACTTTGAACAACATGCAATCAAAATTTAGAGGACTCATTTACTAAAAAACGAGTTTAATCACAGCATGCTGAAGTATTTTTAGTGTATCCAATATCAGATTTCCTCCCCTACATTTTTACTTCAGTTATTCCTTCTCTCTCTCCCTCTCCTCCCCCTACACACATACACACACACACACACACCACAAATTGCAGTATTTTAACAAAGTAGAGGCTGCCACAGTTTTCTTAATAAAATATTGCTTTTACAGTGTCATTCTGCTCTACCAAAATTTGTAATATCACTACAAAACCAAATAATTTTATGTTTAATGCTTCTCTGAATTTGCAACCGCATTCAGAATGGTGTCAGCAGTATCAGCTTCAACAGGATGAGCTCCCAGAAGTTTTTCTCTGCGTCCTGAATTGGAAAAGTCGAGCCGCAATCACAGTTTATTAAGCTGATCTCCTCTTGGAAGCACCTGATTACAGTGGTAGAAAGCTTGTCACTTAGCTATTTAAAAAGTTCTGCGGCTGCTCACGGAGTCAGAGCATTAACACCATGACGTGCTGTGTCTCGCTCGCACGGGAAATCTTGGCAGAAGAAATGAACGGGATCCACTCAGAAGAGCAGTCCTCTGGTGGAAAGGAAAACTGGTTTACGGATGAAATGAAGATACACTTTCTGCAACTGTATTGTCACAGTGTTCCTCAAATAACTCCTCAGGTGTGAGGCACCTGCTGATTTTGTCTCAGTAGATTTGCTCTGCTTCCCTGTGATCAGTGAGCTCATTCTGACTTTCGAGACTGGGGTGAGGCATCACCTCTGAACCCCAAATCTGGTCCCTAGCTCCCTGACACAGACGGCTGATCTGCCTCTTGGAATCTACCCCGTTGTTCTGCACTCCTTGCTGGGACAACCGTCTCTTACTGGATTTGCTCGCGCATTTCCCCTTCCTAAACCACTACCAGCCCTCGGGGCCCTTTCTCTGTGACTTCCCTGTGACCCCAGCCTGGCCAGCAGTGCTCTCCCCACCTGGGCGTGTGGCCTCCCATTTGCCTCCCCCCCTCACTCGCTCAGTGCTAAGTCTGGACCTCGATCTTGCCTTTCTCCCCACTTAGCCTTAATCCATGGCGGTCAACCTCTGTTTCCTGCTCACCTAATATATAATGGAAAGCTGGTGTCAATTCGAGGAGATGGTTAACAGACAAAATAGGTTGATAATTAATTTGGGCAGTTTGAGGATTTTTTGGACAATGATATAGGCCACTTTTAAAACCTACTGTTCACAAATGCTCTTCCAATGAATGTGACAACTGTCAGTGTGTGTCCTGTCCAGAAAAGTGGGCCCCAACCTTTGCCAAGTAACTCTGGAGGCAGGAGATGTTTTTCTCGGGGAGTTTTCTTTCATTATTAAGTGATTGCGTAGGTGAAATTACTTACCACTGTTGTGACGTGGGTCTGGTGAGAGGCAGGTCTGCTCTTGGTCCGCCTGTTGGCAGGATGTGGGTGGTGAGCTAGTTCCCGACCTGGCGACTGAGCTGTAACACCACGTTCCTCCAGGGGCCCTACGATGCTCTGCGGGAGCCCAGTGCTGACTGCCTCGACGAAGCTGGACAGAGATCCAGCAACAACGCTTAGATTAAGGGTGGTTCAGAGTTTACAAAACACATTCATAAACCTATGGAAGCCCCCCACCACCCCGAAAAAGGGAAAAGGTAAAAGTATATTTCTTAAACACACTAAGCGAGGTCACATCAGGAAGCCATGCTATCAAGACCCTGGGCTCCTAGTCCAAGGCTGATTGGTGATATCCTTCCAGACTAAGGGATGGTTGCAGAATGGTTTGTTTGAGATTACCAGAAAGAAAGACCCCTCCTAAAGCAATCCTCACTGCCCGGAGATCCTCCTCTGTCAAGGGAAGAAGCAAAGAGGGCATTCTAGCTGGGGTTGTCTTAAGGGGCCAGCCAGTCATAGAAGGTTATAGAAGGGAGAAACTTTCCCAAAGGGGTTGGATCTTTCTTGCATCCAGACCATGCATCTCATATCTGTTATTTTTAGCAGGAAGAAACGGGACTTGAGCGTCAGGTAGATGTTGTGCTGGAATCCAGGGGAAGGAGTGAAGTGTAGTGGAAGGGAATGAGGAAGAAGGTCCTCGAAGCAGTATGTTGGAAGTGGGGATTCTTTGGGTTCAGTGTGGTGTGAGGGATGGGGCACTGAAGGTGAGTAGGACCAGACACTGGATATGGGTTCACAAAGCAATGTCAGCATCCTGTGTTTCTTCTATGCCTTAGAAGACACACATCTCTTAAAGGAAATGAACTCAAGGAAAACCTGCATTCCAGACTTTACGTAAACATTACCCAAACTACGAGGCTCACATTGTACTCGGCCTACAATGAAACTCTGGAGAAGAGAGGCCCCCACCTCAGATGCTGCAGGCAGAGGACTAGGGAGAGACGGAGCAATACTCAGGCCCTGATTTCGACAGAAAAAAGGCTCATCCTAGGCACTGCTGAGGAAGCAGGATCTGAGGTTGACCCACTACAGACCACAGAAGGCTGATGAGCAAATTCCAGAAGAAAACAAACCTGCACAGCAATGCCTTCCAGCAGGTAATGACATTCCTGTCGTCCACTTACTGCTGTCCCCTGTCCCGTGGGCGTGTGCCTAAGCCTCAATCAGTGTTAGCAATGGAAGGGAGTGAGCCCAACAGCGGAGTCTGGGCTTTAAGGGAGACTCTGTACCTTCCAATATCAGCTCTTCCACTGACTGGCTGGGTGATCTTGGAATCAGGCTCCTCATCTGTAAAATGGGTATAAGACCTCTTTGGGTCCTTCAACAGATAAAAGTATAAGATGACCTATTAAACTCTGAATCGATTTTTAGTACAGGTATGTCCCAAATATTGCCTCTGGCATAATTAATTTCAACACTGATTTGTTGTTGGCCTGAAATTAAAGTGTAACTGGGTATCTTGTATTTAATCTGGGAACCCTACCGATGTTGCATCCATTACCCTAAATAATTCTCGTAGTAAAAGCCTGGCATATTGTGTGCACACAGCAAGATTACAATATTAATTACCATTATTTTTATTCTCTAAAGATCATCTGTTACAAACCACTTATGTAGTTTATCAGGAAGCTAAAGTTGAAATGTTTATGTAACTCACGCAAGATGGTACAGAGTTCTTTATTTCTCCGAAGATGGAACTCAGATCTGCTGACGCCCAACTGCTGACTTCTCTACAACATCTCACTGGTAACAGCAGCTCTAAGTAGACTGTTCTGGAGGGTGTGAAGATCCATCCATAGTTTTCTTTTAATTATTCCTTCTTTGAGCCTAATGCTGGTTCCTTGCTATGTAAAGTGGCCAAAACACCAACAGAGTCAACATCACCTGGGCGCTTGTTAGAAATGCAGAATCAAAGTTCCCTCCTTCATTAGAATCAGGCTTTTAAACAAAATCCCCAAGTGGTTTGTTTGCACATTAACATTTGAGAAACTCTGTTCTAGCTCAGCTTCTGTCTGTGGCCTTCCGAGCAGGGGTTCTTACTCCTGGCTGTGAATTGGAAACCCCTGAGAGGCGTTAGACCCTCCTGAAGTCCGAGCCGTACTCCAGGGATTTTGGTTTAATCAGCCCAGGGTAGGCCCTGGGAACTGGTGTTTTCTTTCACCTCCCAGGTGAGCCTAATATGCAGTGTTGGCTGAAAACTACTGATTTAAGGAGCCCTCACCCACCCAAGGCCAAAGAAATTGGATGAAAACCAAGTCTCCGATGACAGATCTTCCCTTTGGCTTCGAGAAATTGAATACACGTGGACAACGGCCACACGACATGCAAAGTCAGAACCCAGCCAGGGACCAGCGTGTCATCCCATGGCCCCTGTGGAGTGTGCGCACACAGGAGTGGGGCGGGGCGAACTCCCTCTTCTTACTAATCTTTTCAGATCAGAGCCCCCACCATCATGACCTCATGTACTCATAATGACTTCCTTACTCCAAATGCAGCCACACTAGGGGTAGGGTTTCCACACATACATTTAGGGGAAACATACATTCAGTCCATAACAGGGGCATATTCTAGATACCCGGGGAGCCACCCAACATGTCTGCCACCGGACACCCTCTTTCCCATCTTATTCTGTCCTCAGTGGGAGCAAGGCTCACTGTCATGCTCTTGAGGAGCTCCTCTCTTCTGATTTCCAGAGTCCCAGGTCCTTCAAAACTTCTGTCATCCAGGCTTTCCAGAGGCTATTATTAATCAATTAACATGAGAACAGTCTGGCCCTGAGAGGGTTCCTTTTACTTCATTAAGGAGAGTTATTCAGCTCTCCTTGTCTCAACACCTCTCTCCCTCATTCTGATTTTCTTAAAGCTTATGAAATAATGGATTCAAAGACCCAGTGAACTATTGCCATATTCATGCATTCAAACCTATTTATTGAGCTTCTGTGTGCCAGGCATTGTGCTGAGTGATGGGGAATGGAGTGAGTACTCTCGTGGAACTAACACTTGTGGAAGAGTAAGAAATCTGACTTAGATTCGGTGTTAGAAAAGACATATGAGGGAAATGCCCTTTGATTTGAAATCTGAATAATGAATAAAAGTTCGTTTGGCAAAGGCTGTGGGGGGCCTGGGATGAGGAAGGTGTAAGCCATTGGAGAGATCATTCCTGACAGAGAAAGATATATTATCCTTAGCAAATAAACTATCAGAACTTTAAAGGCATGTTAGTCAGGGTCCAACTGGAAAAACAGAAACCACCTGTCATTCCTTTTTTTTTTAATTAATTAATTTTATTTATTTTTAAAGATTTTATTTATTTGAGAGAGAGAGAGAGAGCACAAGCAGGGGGAGGGGCAGAGGGAGAAGCAGACTCCCCACCAATCAGGAAGCCCAATGCAGGGCTCGCTCCCAGGACCCTGGGATCATGACTTGAGCTGAAGGCAGATGCTTAACTGACTGAGCCACCCAGGTGCCCCCACCTGTCTTAACCAAAAGGAATTTAATAGAGGAAATTGTTTACTTTGGTAAAGAAAAAGCTAAGGAACCAAACTTAGGGGGCAGCAAGACAACATAGAGATTAGCAACAGTTGGCAGCTATTCTTAAATTTAAAAACTTACAATTTTTACAAGATCTTTGTACTTTGTACTTTAAAACACACCATTAAGAAGTTAAAATATAAGTCACAGACTGTGAGAAAATATTTGCAAGTCGTCTATCTGATAAAGGATTGGTATGCATAATACATAAAGAACACTTACAACTCAATTATAACAACAAACAACACAATTTAAAAATGGTCAAAAAACTCTGGTAGTCATTTCTCCAAAGAAGACACATAAATGACTAATAAGCACATGGAAAGGTGCTGAACACCATTATTCATGAGGGAAATTGAATTAAAACCACTTCACACCCACTAAAATTCCCATTAGACGCCTAGGAATTTACTTGAGAGAAATGAAAATGTATGTCTTCACAAAGACTCATGTACGTGAATGTTCTTAGCAGCATTATTCATGATATCCCTGAACTGGAAACAACCCAAATGTCTATCAACTGGTGAATTCAGAATTTGGTATAATCATAACGTTGGAGTGCTATTTGTTAATAAACAGGAATACATTACGGATACATATTACAACATGGATGGACCTCAAAAAAGTTATGCTAATTGAAGGAAGTCAGGCATGAAGACTCCTTATTAAATGTAAATTTACAGAGGCAGAGTGAAGATTGGTGGTTATGGGGATGGGAGTGCTGACTGACTGCGAATACGAGCACAGGAAGTTTTTAGGGATGATAGAAATGTTCTCAAGCTGCATTATAGTAATAATGTCTCAACTACAAATTTAATAAAATTGTTGGATTGTATACTTACAGTGGTTAAGGTGGGGTTAAATCACACCCCCCATAAAGCTGTTACAATTTGCACATAACATACCTTGTTGCTGTAACTTGAACTCAGCTTCTTCCGCTGACACCGTCATATTATCTCCTCCCTCCTATTTGTTGCTCTTGATGATTTTCCACCCATTTCTGGACAGCCTTGTTGTTCAATTTCTAGTTAAGTTTATAGGTACCTGATACTTCATTACAACATTATGTTCCTCATTATGAAAACTGCTTTCCTTCAAGTAATTATTAATCACTATTGTCAAAGGCCATGTCTCATGCCAGCTGGCTACATGTCTGAGTGCTCGTGGGCCATTCATCACCAAGGTGACACATCTGTTGTCCTCCCCTGGCTTCACTGCCTTGTCAGGTAGAGCATGTCAGCGTCCTGTGCCTGCCACCCTGTCTCTAACCCTTCAGTCAGGGCCACTTCTTTAACTTAGAATTAATATAAACCTGACCTTATTCCTCCCTCTGGAGGTTGTAACAGCAGAGGGACAGTGGCAGGATGGCGCCTTTAATGGCTTTCAGCTCTCCAACAGGATTCTGTCCAGAGTCTGCTATGAACTGAATATGTGCGTCCCCCAGAATTCATGTGCTGAAAACCTAATACCCGGTGACAGTACTTCGAAGTGGGCCCTTTGGGAAATGATTATGTTGTGAGGGCAGAGCCCTCATAAGTGGAATCAGGGTCCTTATTATCGAGGCCCAAGAAAGCTCTCTTGCTCCTTTCTCAGGTGGGGACATAGCAGGAAGGTGTCGTCTGTGAACCAGGAGGCGGGTCCTCATCAGACGCCGAATCTGTTGATCATGGACCTCCTGGCCTCCAGAACTGTGAGAAGTCAATTTCTGTTGTTTATATGCCACCCAGTCTACGACATTTTGTTACAGAGACCCGAAAAGACTAAGGTACGGGCAAATGGTCCATAGGCATCAAGAAGTAAAACCGGGGGTGAGAAAGGGGGCAAAGGGAAAAATTGGCAAATTCTGTGTCTGGGCTTCTGCTTCAGAGAAACATGAATTTTCTTCTTCCTTTGTTTTCTAGGAGGAAAAGAGGAGAAGTCGTCTTCCCACCTCTGAGTCTATCAGGGTGAGATCTGCTATCTTGGGTTGCCCATCATTTATTTTCAAATATTTAACCACACCAACCAACAAACAAAAAGAAAAAAACATTGATTCCCTCTACCTCCCACACACCCTGCAAAGAAAGAAGAATTAACGCTAACTCTCCCGGAAGTGTGGAAGAGGCAAAAATTCCATGTGGACCCTGCTACTGTGTGACCGAAGACCCCAAAGACTTTAGAAGGAACCTATGTTCTCGTTCTAGAATCTTCTTCTAGGAAAGAGGGATTTGTCTTCTCGGTTGTAGAGGACTTGCATGAGACTCAGTTGCAATAACAGACCTAGTAGGATGTTGGAAAAAATAAACTCTAAATGCTGTGGTTGACGTCCCATCCCACCTTCCCTTGCCGGCTGAAAGGAGACTGAGTGCTGGCATTCCATGAATGCGCAGAGCCATGCGTTCGATTCCATTATTAATTTAGTAATTGGCCCTTAGAAGCACCTGTAGGCAAAAGTATGTAGAATAACTTTGCCAAAAAAACTTATTATCCAAACCAGGATAGGAGCGTGAAAGGAGACGCTGTTAAGCATCTTGCCAGGGCCACAGGAACAAGACACACCTGTCTTGGGAAAACAAGGTCACTTAGTCACCTCAGACCTAAGGAACATTCCTGATAGGCTCATGGCTCTGCCTGGAATCTCCTTTGTCACACTGACTGAGAATTTCGAGTAGAGCTTAATTTGCTTCGCAAGCAAGCTGGCCTGGGTGCGGTGGGAGGCCGGGATAGCGGCAGCCTGGGGCAGCATGAGCGCGGGTGCTGGACAGAGAAGGCAGAGACCAGCACCCATGTAGGGGTGCCCCAGCTCCAGGTGCTTGCAGGGGGGTGGGGGGAGGCCGGACTTCCGGAGGCTGGGAGTCCAAGATCCAGGCGTGGGCAGGGCTGGTTCCTCCCGAGGCCGCTCTCCCCAGCATGTGGACAGCTGTCTTTGACCTGTGTCCTCACACGGTCGTCCCCCTGTGTCTGCATGCTGACCTTCTCTTCTTATTAGGACACCTGTCATATTGGATCAGGGCCACCCTCCTGACCTCATTTTACCTTGATCACTCTTTAAACACCCGTCTCCAAATACAGTTGAATTCTGAGGTCCTGGGGTTAGGGTTCAACATATGACTTTTGGCAGGACACAGGTCAGCGCATAACACTACCTTTCTCACACTCACGACCAAAGACACAGTACCCGCAGTCAGAGGCCCAAGGTCCCCTGTCTTTGCCCCACTTTGTTCCTTCCCCAGTGTGAGCTCAGAGGACTCAGTGCACCTGCGGTGGTGGCCTCCATTGTCCGGGACAGTGAGGCCGGGGCAGTGAGGGAGGAGGGAGGTGGTGGCCAGTCTCCGAGTCCTGCGAAATGTCGAGAGGGTCTGTGCCTTCAAACCCGGTTCTGTCCCTGTCCCTTCAAATGCACTCTGCACAGGGAGACCCAGGGGCGACTGCCAGTGTGTGTGTGTTGGGGGGCGTTAGGGCCAGATGCTGCTTGCACAGCCACCGAAGGCACAGACAGCCTCCCGTGTGGTGCGCTCACCCCGAGCAAGCGAGGGAGCCTCTCCAGCAGCAGGTGGAGGGGGCACATTGCAGGTGGCCGTCGGCTGTGTTTATGGGCACTTGCCTGCGGGCATTGCCGTCAGCGCCACAATGAACGAGGGAGCAAGCCAGCGCAGTCCTGGGTCCACGCGTGTTCAGAGCCCACCGATCGCCGTGGGAAACACAGGAGAGGGCATGCAAGTGACAAGCAAAGTTGGGAAATAGACAAAGTGACCTAGAGATATAAAGTCCCTGTCAGCTTTCGGCTCCCGCTCATCCTGGCAGAGAGGAGCGCCAGTGACGGGTAGCATCTTCCCTCGGGGGCCGTGGCTTTGGGGGACTCTACAGCCCCCACTTCAGTGTCCTCGCTCCAGGGGTGTCTCCCAACCGGAGCTTCTCGGGCAACGGATCCACGCACTGGCCCAGCTGTGCCGCTGGTGTAGACTCCCTGCTGCTCAGACATCTGCCTCCTGGCTCATCGAGGCACAGCCGTGCTGAACGTGAGGCCTCGGTCCCAGCCCACGTGGCCGTCGGCTCAGAGGGTGTCACTGAGGATGACATAGAACAGAATGGCCTAGGACATCACTGAACAATGCATTGTTGGGAGAATGGGCTAGCTGCTCTGCGGGAGAAAAAGCAGCACAGAGCTCCGGCTCTGGCTTTCGATTTGCAAACTCACTTTTCTCTATACCGTGGCCTCTGGCCATTGTGTGCCTCCTGGCTTTGGCCTTCTGGGCAGGAGGATGGAGCTGGACGTGGCAGGTGCACATGCAAACTGACACGCTGCAGGAACACGCTCCGGATGGCCGAGTAATCACGGCTGTTTCACCCACGGGACCCCTGCGAGAGGGACTGCTGCCCGGCGGGGTGGCGCAGACCGTCCTCCAGGCTGTCCACGCCGTCGGGCATGTCGGGCGTGGGGCAGAGCGGCAGCCCCCAGAGGCTGGACAGCAGCGGGGAGGCCGTGAGTGCTGGTGCCAGTCACCGGTCCGGTCAAGTCCCAGCCTTGCCACTGTTAGTTCTGCAACACCGGGGCGCTGCTCTAATTGCTCTCATCTCTGGTCTCCTTGCTTGTTAGGAAGACGGAATCACAGTGCCCGTCCTCCAGGACCGTTGTGGGCATTAAATGAGGTGAAGCACGGGAAACATTCAACACGAAGGGACCGCTGACACCCAGCTCGGGCATCCTCGAGGCGAAAAACGGGGCTTGACGCCTATCTGCGGGGTCCGGCAGAGTGAGTGCCACTAGTCAGTGTTTAATAAAGACTTGGAGTATGGACGAGTAAATAAACATACTAATTGGAAATAAAATTGCATGGACATGTATAGACCACCTACTTCCAAAAATAATATTAACAAAGAATAAAGAAAAGAAGTTTCAATGGGGAAGGAAAGGGAACGTTACATGGAGAGACTGTAATAGAAGGAAGCGCCTACATTTGTAAATGGTACTTAGTTGTAAAACTCGATAGCAACCAACACCTATCTCACGAATGTGAACTCGGGCTGCCTCTGAGATGAATCATCAAGGGGGGAGGAGAACACAGGTGAACGCTGTGGGCTTTGGAGCCAGGCCGCGGGGGTTCGAACCCCAGCCCTAGCACGTTCTTGTGGCGTGACATGAGCCGTCTGCCTGCTTCCTCATCTGTGCATACCCCTCAGGTTGTTCTGAGGGTTATGTGACACACGTTCATGCTGCCTCTAGGTCTCAGTTGCTGTTCTAAGTGTGAGCTGGGGTAATCTTGATTTTTCTGCTTCCTGTTAAGTCCGGGTATTTTTCATCATCCCAAAGATACCTGCAAAATCCGCCTTGCACCGTGGGACTTAAACCACAAAGTAACTCAGGCTCCAGGATTGTAATCGGCTTGGTACTGTGAACCAGGGAGAGGACTCTGGACTCAGGCACATCTAAGCTTGCAAAGGACCGTCGACACTGCCTGGCCCCGCTGGGACGCGGGTCTGCGTGGGAAGAGAGCTCCCGGCCAGGACGGTTCGGGGGTGTTGGAAGCAGAATGCACAGGAACAGAATGGGGAGGGAGGGAACAGACCAGGGAGGGGACAGCAGAGGCTTTGTGCAGGAGGGAACAGGTCAAAGGCTGGGAGGAAGCTGGCCTGCCTGGGGATGCCCCGGATGGAGGCCTGGGCTTGAGGATGCACGGCCCGCGGGTTCTGTGGCCTCGCTTGCAGGTGAACATTGCCAGGGGACTGCAGGATGCAAATAAGCCCCAGTTTTGCACGGAGCGTGACCCAGAGTAGGGACGAGGGCCAAAATCATGGCCGATCTTGTGTTCTAGAAGGTCTCGATGCCCCATTTTACGGTGAGGTTTTGTCTGCTAACTTGTGGAGTTCTTTGTGTCCCCAGAATCTCACTCAATGCCCTGTGCATTGGAGGCACTTGCTGGGGGTTGGGATTTAACACATGAATTTGGGGGCACATTCAGCCCGTAACAGTGCTCACTCAATCTGGCACATTAACCCAGGCAGGAAGGAAAGGGGGTGCAGGTGGGGAATTGAGGCATGAATGTCCCAGAGCAGTGAAGGGGCTGCCCCTTCATGGAGAAGGAGGGGTGCAGAGGAATGTTGGGGCGTCGGTGCCGAACACATTAGCCCCTCTCACGATGAGATCGCCCCACCAGCTCTTGCCTGCTCCGATTTCTCCGGAGCAGGCCATTCCAGAGAAAAGGTGCAGGGGGAAGGAAGGAATCGGTAGGCGGCCGGGAGAAGGATGAGCCACAGCGACCTGCTCACGAAACGTGGCAGCATTTCCCAAACCCTGGGGAGGGGCCCCTTGAGTCTCGGTACATTTCATGGACCCCTTAGGCCAAAAGAAATAACCAACAGTTCCATTTATTAATAAACAGTTTATTAAGGATTTATGTCTTAATTACTTAGTATCTGACAAAGTCACACACACACACACACGGGAAAAAAACAATACTGTTATTGTTCTTAACCATACTTACTTAATTTTGGGGTGTTGGCACTTGGGCATTTCGCCGCAGACTTAGGTGGGTCTCTCGCTTCTTCCACAGTGATTTCCACACAGTGCGTGCTTTTGCTCCCAGCGACCACCAGCACCCAGCTCTGCAGAGGCAACATGGTGCTGGGTGTTGGGTGTGCGGTCAACCCCGAAAACACCAGGGGCGCCGTGTGCGTGCACTGCGGGGCCGGGCACCTCGGCGCACAGTTGGGGACCACAGGGTCGGGAACCAGGAGGCGTCCGGGGCCGGCGTGGAGAAGTGGGGGTGCTAATCTTCAGGCTCGGCTCTGCAGCGGTCACTTCGGGTCCTCCCGGCTCCTGCGCTCCGGGCACCCGACGTGGCCGAGGCGGGGATCTCCTGCGTCCCGGCCCCCGTGTCTCCCTCCAGACCAGCGGTCCTTCCTCACCTCCCTCAGGGATCATCCTCTGCACGGCAGCTGCCCCCCTTATTTCCATACAGAAATCGCCTCGAGGTTCCGTCCACAGCCCTGCCCCTGACCGCTGACCTGATGCGGAGTGAGACCCCCCTACCAAGCCCCCTCTCCAGGCCCTCTCTCTGTGATAGCTGGTGGAACCTCAGTCTGACCCCCCGACCTCCCGCCGAGCCTCCTGTTCCACAGCCACCTGGGACCTCCGACCCCCCTTCATCGGCATGATTTCCTTTCTGTGTTCACAGGCTTCCGGGACAAAGGGTGCAGGAACCTTCCAGACCGTTGTTCGCTTGTGTGGCTCGTGCCTCAGGCTCAGGTGCACACAGGCCCGGGTGGGGTGAGGTGCCGCCCCTGGGCCTCACTGGCCTGGCGGCCCCAGCACTGACGTCAGCGGGGCTCCTCGGGGAGCGGACTGGCCCTAGCGCTCGAGCTGCAGTGGACTTGGAGGAAGAACAGACGTCTCCCCGCACCGTCCACGGCAGCTACAGACTCGGCACTCGGCTGTGGGGCTGTGGAAACACTCAGAGACTTAACTCCCTTCCCCGACGTTCCTTAATTGTGGAGGTGAGGCAGGCGGGTCGGAGGGCAGACACCTGCCGAGCAGGCGGGTGCACGCCCAGCGGCAGCAGGGAGAAGATACCGGTGCAAGCACAGAAAGTCCTCGAACTGCCCGGCTTTCGGGGGGGGGGGCACCAGTCTTGGCCTCAAACACAGGTGGGGCTTGGGGAGGTCACAGGAAGAGTCTGGACCAAGTGGAAACCCAGAACTGGGATGGCAGAAGGGGTGGGAGTTTAGGGTGTTTGGTCGGGACAGTGAGACAGGAGGGTGGAGGCTGGACAGACATTATGGGGCCTGGTCCCCAGGGTCGGGGGGAGCCAGGCCAAGTGTGTGGACTGGGTGTTGCAGACCAGCTGGGAGGACGCGGGCCCCAGGTCGGGGGCGTCCCGCGTTCCCATCTTAGGTTTGTTCTGCCGGCCCGCGTCTCAGCTTGGTGCCTCCCTTTAAGCTTGTTTTGCAAAGTGTTGTGCTGCTGACCACCTGGGAGCCCGTCTGTGCGTCACGAAGGCCTGCTGCCCCCTGGCACCCGCTCCCCAGCACGCACAGGTGGGCCGGCCGCGCCTGCTGCCAAGGGCTGGAGCCCAGAGAATCTCCACCTGTGGGCTGGCCACTCAGGGCGGGGGGCGGGGGGGGGGACGGCGCCAGGCCCTCACTGTCCCCTGTCACTCGCCGTCCCGGCCGCGTGCGGTCACGCACACTGCACGCCTGACACATGCTGAACACGCATCCACCCACCACACAATCTACACGCACAGCACACAATAAACATGCAACACACACAGCACACGCTCTACGACACTGCACACACGGCACACTCTAAACACACACTACGACTCTACACGGCACGCGCATGCCACACGCGTGATACAGAACACGCACACACACGCATGCCACACGTGTGATACAGAAACGCACACACACGCATGCCACACACGTGATACAGAACACGCACACACGCATGCCACACGCGATACAGAACACGCACACACGCATGCCACACGCGTGATACAGAACACACACAACACGCGCACGCCACACGTGTGATACAGAACACATACACACACACACACACACACACACACACACTGCCCTTCATGTGCTCTTGCGGGTGGAATTTATTTCCCTCCACTTCCAGGCTCCGCAAACATGTTCAGGACCTCGGCAGGTTGGCTGAAGGTGATTCCGTAAGTCCCGTGAATTATTCATATACAATGAGCATTCCATCCATTTGCGTTTCTAATGGGACTTCTGTGCCGTCCCCAGCCTTGCTCACACAACACAGGAATGGAACTTTTGGTGGCACACGTGTGGCTTGGGATCCTCAGGGCTTGTGGCACCAGGGAAGGAAGAACAGACGGCAGCCAGGCCAGGCGCAGAACAGGACACGGGCCCACTGCCCAGCCCCCAACGCGCCTCTTCCCTCCGCGGAAACCAGCAGTGCGGGCTGTGCTGTGGGGGCCAATTTCCATCAGTACCTGAGGGGGAAACATTAACTCAGTGAGGTGACAGGGATGCAGGTATTTTATACTGAGGACTCGCCACCTGCTTGCCGAAGGAATCAGAGTCCACGCGGACGTGAGAATGTTTTCATAATCATCGCTTCCCTGGGAAAAGCCACCGAGTCCTGCTCCGCAAGCCCCCCTCTTGGTGGACAGGACCACCATCCCCTGCTGCGCAAGCCAGAGATCTGAGGTCCTGCTGCTCCTCACCTTCCCTGGCACCTACATCCCACACAGCCAGGAACTGTCCCCCTATTTCCTTCATTTCCTCACAACCCCTAATCACAAAGTTTGGAAATACTCAAGGTCACGACACCTCAATAAGAAAGAAATGCACGTTAAGAGGTGTCATGTACGGCCTAGATGGTTATGTACCTAAAGGCCACCTTTGATCCTTCAGTCTATGAACATGTACTGAATGCTCACTCCGTATTAAGCGCCACAGTAAGGGCTGGGATCGAGCAGTAAAACCTCGCCAAGATACCCCTGCCTTCATTCTGCCAGGAGACAGGCAATAAGCAAAGAACAGAATCAAGATCTTATATACAAAATCACAATAAAGATTTTATAGTGTTTGTCTTTCCCCTGGGGGCTCCGCGGGACACACTCTGGTTGGTGACAATGTGAGCTGTTGGGTGTCCCCTTTCTGTGGCAAGATTCTGATCGGGTCCCAGGAGCATCTTCTTCTGGGAGGCCAGAATGACAGTTGCTGCTGACTTCCTGTTCTTGCTGCTCACGAAGGGCCGGTTTCATTGGAACTCGGGAGACGGGTAATTGGGGGGTCGAGGTCGTTTTCCTCTAAAACACACAGTGCAGTCGAGCCCCCGCACTCTGGAGGGTCCGACGCGAAGAGCAGCACCCGATTCCGTGACGTTTGGGGCAGGAACTGGAGCACCAGCCTCGGGGGCTCGCTGCCAAGGCCACAGCGTGCTCAGCAGCGCCCACAGACCGCCACTCGCAGCCCACCCTGCACCTGCCACCTGCGTGGTCTGGACCACTCGGCCGGCTTGCTCGTGTGTGAGACGCCTTCGTGGTTCTGAGCGATCTGATGAACTCGTGTGCAGATAACGTGCACGGTGTTTCTGGCACAGACCCCGACGTGAAAGCTCACACTCAGTTATAATGACAAGAGCAGTTTTTATTTCTGAAGCCAGTAATGCCTTGACCCAGCAGGATACATTGCCGATGGTAGAGTTCCAGGCTCCGTGGGAGGAAACGTTTTGATGCCCCATCCCTCACACCAACCCGAAGCCACATGTTTTGCCACAATGGCGGTCCGTTTGTCCATCCGTCTTGCCCATGACCTTTCTGAAATGTCGTGTGTGTGCTTGCTCAGGGTTCTTCACCCACGCTTCCCCATCAGAAAGTACTCGGATCGCCAGGTAGGACGGCTTGGTTCTTGGGAAGATCATTCCTGCAGGTGGAGGCAGGCCTGAGTGCTCGCCTCCCTCCCAAACCTGCACTCTGTGAAGCAGAGTCTGCTTAATACTCGTGTGTGCATGTCACCAGTCCAAGCCGCTCATGACAGCATTCTCCAGCCCTCACAGAGAACAGAGTTCGCTCAGAGACTCTTGGTGACTAGAGTGGTGCCATGTGCATCTGCTGGGATCGTGACTGGCCACGGGGGACTGGTTTTCTCCTTGGACATGGTGACACCTGGGTCTATGCCAAGGTACTTTGACAAAAGCATGAAGGTAGTAGACAGTGGGCGTGCTCGGGTTAACATTTTCTTTCTAATTAATGAGAACAGCTTTAAGAGCCTGTTTTCATATGGCAGGAAAGATGGCCAACGTGAGCCTCAAACCTACATTTCTACAGCCCATAACTTAAAAGTGTAAGAGTCCCATGTGTTAGGGTTCTCCAGAGACACGGAACCAATAGAAAGAGAGAGAGAGAGAGTGCGTGTGTGTGCGCACGTGGTGATTATGGAGGCCAAAGCCCAAGATTTGCAGTTGGCAAGCTGCAGACCCAGGAAGCCAATGATGTGGTTCTGGTCCAGAGGCGGGCAGGCTCTAGACCCAAGAAGATCTCACATTTCCACTGAGTGTGAAGACAGGAAAGAACCCCCGTCTCAGCTCAAAACAGTCAGGCAGGGGGTGTCCCACTTGCCTTTGGGAGGCTCAGCCCTTTCTTCTGTTTCTTCACGGGTGGCGTGAGGCCCACTCGCATTGGGGAGCATCTCTGCTTTCCTCATCCGGAAACACCCAGAATCATGTCTGGGTGCCCCGAGGCCTGGTCAAGTTGACTTATAAAATTAACCATCATAATCCTCTGTCTCTTAGCTTCTATTCACCTAATTTAATATAAGGATTCTGTTGGGCTCTGACTGGTTCACGTCCACCCCATGGGCCAATCGCTGTGGACAGGGGGACAGGATGGCATCACTGACTCTGCCCTCAAGAAGCAGGTGGGCCATGCGACTGTGTCCTAACAAAACTGTGTAGGAGCTCCGCCCTGGAGAGAGGATGTGGATGCCCGAAGCGGGAAAGAGCCCCCGCAGTTGAAGTTCTATGCGACAAATGTATATAGGCGCGTGTAGTCCCATAGTTTATAAGGTGATTTCCTACGTTCGGTTTGACTCTCACAGCCACCACGTGAGCTGAGCACCTGCGAAACCAGTCCCGTGGGGAGATTCCGCGAGCTCACCCAGCTGGGGTCGCGGAGCTGGAGTGTGCAGGTCACCGATCTGCCCCATCGCGCTCTGATCTGAAGAGGTTTCTGGCACCAGCCAGCGGGGAGAGATGATCTGTCTGGGCTCACTGCCTTTTCCGACGCTGCCTTCTGCCCTGGGTAGCGAAGCGGCCGCCTCCTCTGCCTGAGGGCAAGCGCTTTAGAGACCTCGGGGGCTACGGTGGTGGCGGACCTGCTAAGTCAGGGACTGTTCCTTCAACCTCCCCTTGCACTCCCCCAGCTCTCACCGCTCCCCTCCCCATAATTCCTGACCCGGGCTGGCTTCTCTCCTATTAATTTTGTGCTTTATACTTCTCTAACCACAGCACTTCCATTATTACCCACCTGTGACTTCTAAGAGCAGGTCATTTATCAGAGTTCTCTTTTTGAGTAAATAACTAACTGAGAAATTTATCCCTCCTAAGATGGTTATGAATTCAGGAGTCATCCATCATAGCTGAATGTGTGCAATTTAGGAGTCTCTTGGAGAGAGTGTTTTAAGGCGCAAAAAAAAAAAAAGTTTTCAATGGTAGAAGCGGTATCATCTATGCTTCCAAGACCAGGACTGATGTGGTGGCCTCAGAGCACAGGCCGGGGCTGGGAACCAGGGTCTGAGACCACCTGTGGGATTTCAGGTGCCCATCACCAGTGGGGGGCTCGCCACCCCCATAGAGCGGCTGCGCGAGCACTCAGCTCTTGGCATACTGAGGTCCCGGCTGTGGGATCCACAGATGGAGTGAGTGGGAAAGCAAGCCAGAGAGAACCCAGGGAGCACAGTCACCTCCCTGGCCGTTCACTCATCCGTGGCCCACCTTCTGGACTCTCTGCAGCCTTGGCTCCTTCCCAGCCCCAGGTGCCTGGGGTTCCGCCGGTAATTGAATTTCTTCCCTGAAGGCTTTTGATGCTCCAGATGCTCCTTTCTGTTTTGAGTTGAGGAGTCAAAACTCATCCCCTGGCTTGGCTTTTTCAAGTGCTATTTAGGGAAATCTGTGATTCCACTCAACAAAACTTTAGGAGAACGTGGAGAGGCTCGTTTCCACCCCAGGCCTACTGTTTAAAAATAAGACAAAAGGCAGGAATGAATGGCTTTGCAAGGGCTCCTTCTCGAAAGGCTGCCCTGGAGCCTACCTCTGCTGATGGAAGTCACAGCCCTGACCTGTGCGCTGGGGGAGGACAGCCAAGGAGCCGGGGATGGGCAAGGCGTCCGGGACAGCGTCCACATGGAAGAGTCTCCTTCCAAATCACAGTGTGGAGCTCCGACTCACTCGGGCAGCAAGGGCTCAGCTCCTTGGCCTGCCACCAACACCCTGAGAGCTCTGAGCGGAGACAATTTAACAAAGACGTCCCTCTCTCCACGTCCAGTTCTGTCCTTTACTTTTCCCCAGCTGGTAGAGCGATCCGCTAGAATGTGTTCTCAAGACTGGCTAGCACCAAGGTTTAACGTTTGAATTGTACTCTGTCTCCTGGATTTATTACCCATATTGTCCAGACCTAGGGAGCCCTTGATAATTAAATCTCAGTATGATGTCAAATTATTAAAGTTTTGTCTTCAAAGTTTGTACTGTTTTAAGAAAAGTAAATGAAATGGTCGTCATTCATAGATGTCTCTTTATACTGTTCTGTTTTTACTAAACTTAATTATTGAATCAGGGACCTAAAAAGAGTTCAATCTGTGGTTTAAAAGAGAAGAGAATGTTTGCAGTACGTATTGTAATGCCCTCTTTCTATTTTAGAAGTCCATCTGCTATTAAACGTAATGCTTTTGTCCATCAATTTCTCTGCTTTCTCCTTAAGTAAAATTTGTGATTTTCCAATCTGTGATTCTCAAGTGAAAAGCAATAATGCATAAAGAATTCTTCATTTCAGAAAAATGACAAGTTAACATGGAATCCTTCCTAGTTCTTATTGTTAATCCATTCCCTGAGCATTTACTAATTGAGGACCTACTCTGTGCAAAGCACTAGACTGGAAGTGGGTGGGTAATAAAGATGAATAAAACGAGACCCCATCTTCCTGGAGAAAATGTGAGTCTCTGGAAGGCTGCCGAAAAGGAAGAACCATATCTAGACAAGGAGGCTCAGGAAAGGGTATGATGGCCTCTGGACTTACTTGACTCCCCAGCTGATGTCACCCCAGCCTTGGGGGACCCATGAGTTCTGTGCTGAGAAGGTCTTTCTGGGCTTCCCATCGAAAGTCTGGCTAAAAGCTGTAGAGGGCAGTTAGTGGAAGATTCACATGCGAGATGTTCCTCCAAATTCCTACCTCCTCTTCCTGCTTCTCACTTAGCAACATTTCTTCACGAGCTCCAAATACCTTGGTTTGGACCTCTATCTGCCTCATCTACAAAGGAAAACCACAACAAAAAACAACCAGACATTTGAGGAAATCCTGTGGCATAAAAAAGAAAAATTGAGGTAAGTAGAACCACGAACAGAAACAGAGAATTAGGGAAAGAAAAGAAACATTTAACATCTTCTGTAAGAAAATGCAGGAACAACTTAATATGTTTGCAAAAATAAAGAAACATGGTATGAGAAAGGTTCAACCAGAAAACAAGAATTAGCTCTTGGAAGTTAACATAGAATCATGTGTGTTATGGGAGAGGGTGCTAATTATTCAATTTAAGGGTTCAAAGGAAAGTCTGAGGAAATCCTCCAGAATTTAGAGAACAAAAATCAAGAAATTATATGAAGAAAGATGAGGGCCAGAGTTTTAATCCAGAAGGCCTAATATTTAATTAATAGATGGTAGGGAGACACCAAAGGAAGCAGGAAGAGCTAATAATCAGATAAATAATACCAATAATTATCCAGGACCAAATGAGATTGAGCCTTCACACTGACAGGCCATCAAATATCAAGTGGGATTAATGAAAAGGTGCCCATATCTGGATGGGCATTTAGGAGCTTTTAGAATGTCAGTTAAGGAGAAGCCATAAAAGCTTAGAGAGAACAACTCTAGCAGGTGACCCACAGAGAAGAGAGGTTCCAGCTGGCCTCAGACATCTCCTCACCAAGGACCCATGAACACGAATTAATCCTCAAATCTCAATCAATCATCAGAACTTTTAGGAACGTTACTCTGAATCTCAGTCCTGTACCAGGAAACCCCTCAATCATGTCTAAGAACAGAATGAAATCACTTTCAGCTGAAAGAGAAAAAGAAATTGCCTTCCAAAGCCTTCCGGGGGAGTTTCTTGAATTCCTACGTCAGCAAAACGGGTCTGAAAATGAAGGAAAGGGAATGTGTGGGTCATCAGAAACAGAAAGTAACGTGTTCCCTGGAAAGAAATCCTGGGATGACGGCTTGGTTGTTGCCCTTGGGAGAAATGTGTCCGAACGAGAGTAGGAAGTCCAAATGAGCTTCCAAGAGTGTCTTTAAGAGTAACGGGCTCCACACAGTGTGCAGAAGACAAGGATGGGACACAGTGGCACCCCCCCCCTTAAAGTCCATATGAAACTCCAGGAAAAAATGTACAATGTGAGTTAGTCTAAACTAAAACACAGCATGAAGACCTTAATCTATTCCTGTCCTATGAAGAATGAAGACTTGCCTCTCACTTCGATCCTACAGATTCTGGTGTTCAGTGACAGCAATTGTGACACCGGAATTCTAGAAAAGCAGGAAATACTATTTCCTATTTGTAATAGCATGACCACATTACTTTTTCAAATTTTAGGGTTAGGTTACAGACAAAGCCTGGAAGGCTCAATTATAGATACTAAAGAGAAAGTAAATGTGATCAATCTTGATAAAATATAAAGGTACGGTATACAGAATTTGAGGGTAGAGAAGTACAAATTTACTCATATATCGAGTGGGTTCAAAAAGAGACTGATGAAGACTGACCAGAAAAAAAAAGAGAGAGAGAAATAGACTGGAAATAAAAGACGTAAGTTTGAAACGAGGCCAATTAGAGGAAAGAAAAATAGTGACCTAATTAGAACAACCAGAAGGAGCAGAAGACAGAAATCTGTCTGGGTGTGCTGGGCCCTTGACTCTCACAACCAGCAGTCAATGAGAAACCAAGCAATAGTGATTCAACATACTATTTAACAATACGGAAATAATTAAAGGAGAAGAATCAAAATTGCATGTGGCAATACATGGCTATCCCCTGGAATGGGGCAGAGGAATGTGTCCTAGGACTTTTCATGTTCTTATTACATGGCTTTTAGTATATGTTCAAGCATTACTTTAATAAGAATCATTTATTAAAATCTGCTCCTCAACTAAAGACCCTTGAGACATCTTGACCACATGCGCAACCTTGTTAGTGGGAAAACCAACAATAATATATTGTATGTATACAGATATATACACACATGTATATTTCATCATCTATGAAATGTATCATCTGCTGTATAAATCTCTCCTCGTGCACAGTCTTTGTGGAAGCCCTGACCTTTGCCTAAATAATGTTCTTGTTCTATCTCACAGATTATTTATTTAGATTTAATTTATTCATTTATTTTATTGCCTTGTCTGTCTGAGAGTTATTTTGTCTCCTGAAGTCTATGTAGCATAGCTTATTTCTGATCGGCTACATGTGGATTTTAGAATTCAAAGGGTTTTCCCCCATTTCCAAATTCCAAGGGCCACTTTACTTTTTTTCCCAAGGCAGTTAAGGGAAAATTAGGAAGGGGGGTGGGGATTTAGTAATCACAAATATTATATGGATTATCCAGTTAGCATATGTGTAGATGAGAGTGTCTACTATCCCTAATGACTGGGGTGGGGTAGGAAACAGAGGACATAGGGGCAGTAATTCAGGGACAAACCAGCAAATTCTATTTTCCTGGACATTCTGATTTTGTCCTGGACACTCTTCTTACAGGTGCTGCTCCCTGCTAATGTGTATAGGAAATTCTACCACCAATCCTGCTTGGGCATAAAAGAAAATGGCTAGCCTAATATATTACCTCCAACAAATTACCATCCTGCCTATTAGTCTCCACTTCCTCACCTGTAAACATGGGGATCATAATAATTATCTTGCAGGACTATTGTGAGGATTGAATAATAAAGTCAATGTAAAGCACCACCTATCAAATACTGAGTCCCAGATGCCAGATTTTACATAATAAGACTATGATTTTCTCAACGCTGAATGCCCAAATGGGATTCATTTGTACGCTTAAGTAGTCCACATTGCCAAGATGGCCAAAGGGTTCTTTTACTCAGTGAACCCCAAAACCATCTTTGAAAAATTACCAAGCATACGTGACTTCAGATTAGCAATTCCCAAAAGATACAGAGAGTAGATAGAACAAGATCTTGGAGATGGGGGCAAGAGTGTAACAAGAGGTCATATGTTTTTAAAAAAGGTTGAGAGAGTAACTCCCTGAAGATTCTCATAAAAATATTATTCTGGGGGCACCTGGGTGGCTCAGTTGGTTAAGTGGCCGAATCTTGATCTTAGGGTTGTGAGATCCAGTCCTGCATCGGGCTCCATGCTCAGCAGGGAATCTGCTTACCATTCTTTCCTTTTCCCTCTGCCCCTCCCCCATCTCTCTCTCTTTCTTTTTTTTTAAGATTTATTTCTTTAATTGAGAGAGAGAGAGAGCTTGAGAGAGAGAGAGAGAGAGAGAGATTACAAGCAAGTGGGAGGGGTAGGGGGAAAAGCAAACTCCCCACTGAGCAGGGAGCCCCATACGGGACTCAGTCCCAGGACTCTGGGATCATGACCTGAGCCGAAGGCAAACGCTTAACGGACTGACCACCCAGGTGCCCTCTCTCTCTTTCAAACAAATATATAAATCTTTAAAAAAATATTATTCTGGTACATAGAAGTCACTTTGTAGGTATTTATTATCTATGATCCAATAGATAGAAGGCATGAATTCTCCATACCGCCAAAAAATATAGGTTTTTCACAGTCTCTATCCATAGATATTTAAGTTAGCGCTTCTGATTTGCCAAGTCCGTCAGACTGCAATTGTCTGCAGTTTTTAAAATGCCATCTGCTGGGGCGCCTGGGTGGCTCAGTCGTTAAGTGTCTGCCTTTGGCTCAGGTCATGATCCCAGGGTCCTGGGATCGAGTCCCGAATCGGGCTTCCTGCTTGGTGGAAAGCCTGCTTCTTCATCTCCCACTCCCCCTGCTTGTGTTCCCGCTCTCACTGTCTCTCTCTCTCTGTCAAATAAATAAATAAAATCTTTAAAAAAAATAAAATGCCATCTGCTTTTTGATGAGAACCTGACATTTAAAGAATTCCAAGCTCATGTCATTGTTATTGTAAGAATTAGGAGCTACTCTTGTAGCTAATTCTGCCACATCTGGGATAATGCATGCCGTCCATCCTAGCTCCACCTGCCCGCTGTATGCTAATTTAGGCAAGGGAAAGGGGGCACTACATTATTTGATTACTCTCAACAAAGAGACTATTCCAGAACTTAAATGGCATGACAACTGGGGTGGGGGGGGTTAAGTATTAATAAATAACTAACATTGTGGATTGCACATTTTGCAAGGTGGTTTAACAAAAACTAATGTTTGGATATGGAAATTCATTATACACAAAATTGGTAAGAAGACTGGGAGAAGCTTATCACAGTCTACAAATACTTGTTACAGCAGGAGAGCAAGAACTCAATTCAGGAAAACTCTGGGGGCCCCTCCAGCCCCAGAGATCCCCGAGGGACCAGCCATGGTCTCCATATACCAACTGCCTCTCAGTTCAGCTCCCTGGTGGTCCTGCTTCCTATTTCCTGTTTCCTGTTTCCTGCTTCCTGCACAGGAGTTGCTCCTGTGGGCAGCCCCCACCCCAGTCAACTTCTGGCATACACCTCCATCTCCAAGATACTGGCAACTCCATGTGGTTCGTAAGATCTCCACAGAAGGAAAAGGAAGAGTGGAGAAGACACTCCTGCTTTTTAACTGCGCTGGTCTCGAAACAAAACACATGCGTCTGCTCACATTTCATTGCCCATAACGGTGACATGTGGCAAAGGACCGGGGATGTGTAGCTCCTGGTGTGGCAGCTACTTCCCAGCACCACCGCCACCACACAGAACACAAATCTCTATCCCTGCCACATTGCTGTAAAGGTAGGTGGTGGTGGTGGTTGTTTTTATCTGCTACCTTTATTGAGTAAGCTTGCTAAACTCTGTTATAAGCCCTAAAACTCTATAGAAATTTTATTAAGCTCTACACTTGAGACATGTTTACACTTTCTTGTATGTATATTATACTCCAATAAAAAGTTAAAAACAAACAAACAAACAAAAAAACTAAGTTGGGGTTTTGTGCGGCTAAGGAGAGACAGACGCATGAACTGAACAGCAATGGGTTACTTGCTTAATCTTCCTAGAACCAAGGGCACAACTTGTAAGTCAGGGATGAAGGAAAGAAACCAATGCTGTTAGTTAGCAAGACAAGAACCGGTTGTACTGCTTTGAGTGATGGGCTCCCTGCACATTGGGAGGCACTTAGAAATATACTCTCCTTCCTCACGGAGCTCTGATAATTAATGTTTTCCTTAGGAGGTTTGAGGGCATGTGTCTGTGTGTCTGTATGAGACTGTGTGACCATTTAAAATGTTATTAGCTACTGTGTAATTTAGAAAGTTTCTGTTTGTGCTCCTAAACCAACGCAGGTATGTATTCATCCCCTATATCTTGGTCAATATTGCATTTTGTCACTTTTAAAAATATTTGCAAATCTGATAGGTAAAATATCATCATTGCAACTTTCAGCCTTACCAGTAATAAAAGAAACACAATATGTTTATCTACCATTTGCAATTTTATGATGAATTGCCCATTCATGTCCTTTGCCCATTTTCCACTTTGCAACCTCATCTTTTATTTCTTAATTGATCTGTGTGAAACATGGTACAACAGACAGTGGATTAGATACCATAAAATATAAATTTCTTCACAGGTTGGCATTTGTGTTTAACCTTTTTATTGCAGTTTTTCTGTATAGAAGTCTAAAACTTTGTCATGCTCAAA
The DNA here is from genome assembly GCF_964656455.1 of Halichoerus grypus. Lineage (NCBI taxonomy): Eukaryota > Metazoa > Chordata > Mammalia > Carnivora > Phocidae > Halichoerus > Halichoerus grypus. Next base: position 102,193,662 of record NC_135723.1, read on the forward strand.
TTCATTAATCTTTTTTTAGTGTTTCTGACTTTTGTTATGAGAAGATGCTGGATTATATAATTCAGATTCAATAACAATCAAGATAATAACATATTGATTTTGTACTCTTGGGTTGAATTATTTTACATTTTAACATTTGATCCTTTAATGCTTTGTTTCTATGTGAGCAATGAGGTAGAGATAAAGTTTTATTCTTCTTTGACAATGGCTAGCCAGTTTTTAAGGCTATTTATTATTAATCCATTTCTTCTCTGCCACATACTGAGCATCCTTATATGCTAGGGGCAAATACAAATATGTGTTAATGATTTTTAAGAAATGAATTTTGACAGGAATGATTTTAAAAATAATACTCCATCTGGTTAGGCATTTGAGATACAAGTTCCAAATAACCTTAACTTCTAGCAACTCATAGAGGGAAATAAATAGTATCGCTTCACTGGATGCAGGAGTACGGTGGCTTCTGTGGTGTTGGGTTATTGGATGAGTATGCTGAGTGCCTATCATATTTAGGAACTTTGGACACATGAGTGTCCCAAACACACAACATCTCTGACCCTGTGGAGCTTGTCTTTTCTTGAAGTTTATCCTATATCAAAATCCCTATGAGTCCATCATGTTGAACGGATGGCCCTGAATACTGGCTCAATGGCTCCTAGTTTCTTGGGTTATATTATTGTCCTGTCGATGTGGAGATGTTTCTGGAATGTCCCATTCATATGGGGGTTTTGATAGGATTGGCAACACTTCTTTACCACAGCACTACCTTGGGAGGAATAAGAAAGAAGGACCATCTTCTTGCAGGAAAAGATTGAGTACTTCTCTCTTCAGGACCCATTATGGACGTGGGATGGATTTCTAAGCTTTGGATGCCTCAGTCACATTTTCTGAAAATTCTTTTGAGGTTTTTCAGAAAAAAGAGTCAGTGTTCTCCCTCTGGGTAGCTTCTATCCTGTTTTCAGTGGATTTCTGTTTGGAGATTTTGTCGAACTGCAAATTCTATGAAGATTTTATTAGTTTTACCTGAGAGGACATTATGCAGATGGTGAGGACTAAATAATGGATTAAAATTCCTCTACATTAATATTTATTAACCTAGATACTTTGAGTATATCTCTTCTTGCCAGACCTAAGCAAATGACACTGGATGGATAGCGCAGTCCACTGGATATCACTGAGGTAGTCTTTACTAATAATGTCATTACTGGCCAAGTTTTCCCCAAAGGAAAACAGTTTGGCTACTGGGATGATCCATGCTGGCAGAAATTGAATAACTTCTAGGTAAGAAAATTAGCTGATTTATTCCGTTTACTTATCTCTGCCTTCTCTGGGCTCCTCGTCCATACAGATTATCACATAATTATCTACTGTCTTGCTTGGTTCATTAGGTACTGGGAGTGTGTGTTTGTGTGTGTGTTTTCTCTTTAAGTAGATTTTAATGCTGCTTCAGGAAGGGCTCAATCTTGCTTGTTGCTTCCTTTTACCTTTGTCCAAATATCTGGAAACTCAACTCTGGAGGGACAGAAGATACTCCATAGTTAGTTTGAAGTATGTATCAGTCAGCTCATGTTGCATAGCAAAACTCACTTCAAAACCCAGCAGTTTATTTAGTTCATGATCCAATGGGCTGGCACATTAGGTGGAGCTCAGCTGGGCAGCTCTTCTGATCTCCACTGACCTTGTTCGTGTTTTTGTGATCAGCTTCGTTCTGCTAAGCATTGGTGAAGTGCCACGCAGGGCTCCTGAGGTCTCCGCTCAGAAGGGGCACACTGTCTCTTCAGTCACATTCTGTTAGGAAAAATAAGTCCCAGGGCCCTCTCAGACTCAAAGGGAGGGACAATTGAAGCCACTTCCTAACCAGATGACCAGAAAGTCATATAGCAATGGGGGTGGCTACAGAATAATTCTTCCACTTTGCAATCTACCACATGGTGCAAATATAACTTTGTTAACAAATTATGACATATGAATTATACATAGATGGATTAATCTAAAAAAAAATCCCAGTGACTGTCTTTGGTATAAGAAATGTTGATATCAAAAGTAGAAACAATACGGATCTTAGGGATGCATCTGATAATAGCATGCCAGTCCCCTGCCTCTTTCTACATTTTCAAGTGAAGAAGTCTCGAGAACAACTCCAGTCTTACTTAGGAAAATTATTTTCCAGGACTAGAAGGGCTGGGGCCTGGGCGTTTCTCTCTTCAAACCTAGAGACTGATCTGGTAAGCCTGGCACAGCCAACGGTGTAGAAAAGAAAGTGCCGATGGCTTCCCCTGGGCAGACAGAAACTTGCTCAAGCATTTCCAGGCCTGCAAACTTCATTTAATGCATTTATTCTTAGAAGTAGAGATACTGTGGGGGAAAAATCAAGGGAGTTCAAACACTCAGAATGAGATTTGAATCCTTGAAGAGCCTTGTGATCCTGGCCTCGCTAATTAATGTCTTGGAGCCTCAGTTTTCTTATACACGAAACATGGAGGTAACTCGGGGTTGTTTCGAAGATTAAACATACAGCATGAATATAGCGTTCGGCGCATGGTAGGCATCCAATAAATGTTCATTCCCACTTTTCTCTTTATCTACTTGAGCTTTCTTGTTTCTGTTGTTATTGTTAAGGTTTCAATTTTTTACTTTCTTCAGTGTTGGGTGTAAGTGCAGGCAGAGTAAATGTTGCTTTCATGTTATGGTTTAAACAGTTCCTGAAAAACCCCACCTTGTTCCCATCCTCCCCCCGCGGCCAGTCACACGAGGCAGAACAACAGAAGGGGGGCCTCCTTGCAGCAGAAAAGCACACCGGCCACACAGCCCCCGACCCGGGAACACATGACCCCGCTCTCGTATCTCCCTCCCACACCCAGTCGGGAGCCCACAGGTCCTGCCGCTTCTACCCCCAGCCCCAAGGTTGCACGTCCTCCTGTGCTTACCCGAGGCAGCGTCTGGCGCAGTGTGCTGAACGTGCTCCTCGACCAGCCTCCCCAGCGACAGGGAATGTCTTGTGAGGGCCGGCTCGGAATTTTATTTACGGTTGTAGCCCCTGCTCGGTGCGGTTCAGTGCCTAGTTCAAAGCAGCGGCTCCAATTACATCCATAGGGTAAATTAATTACCTACATCTTTTAGTGAAAGGATTTTTCATTAAAGTACGAATGTGCTAATGACTGGATAGGGAGTACTCTAAATCCCCAGATAGTAACAAATCATCGCATCCCACCCCCTTTCAGGTATTTCTTATGTATGCAAAGGACAAGGTGTACTGAATTGAGGTAACGGACTGAAATTTTCTCTGGCGTATGAATAATAATGGTGTCCACAAATTACCTTTGCATGGTGCTTATATCTTAAGAGGTGTCCATCATTTTTACTGCGCTCTAAGTCTTTAGTGCATTAGGAAAGCTTACCAATTAGCATGTAATATTCACCCGGGCAAGACAAGCGTGCCCACTGTAGGACGGGCATTGGTCTTGGGAGTAGCGTCCGCTCAAATCTTCCAGCAGAGAAAGGTGAGACACAACTCCATCTGCAGCTAAATGGGGGGCAGGACATTTGAATTACGGTTGGCGTCTTCTCAATTATTTATTTTCCTGGCAGAAGTTACTGAGGAACAGATTGAGCTTTAAAGGAGTTAAGGAAACTCTGAGGAACACACACACACAGAGACAACCATCAGACCCATTGTCTGTTTGCTCAGCACCTGCTTATGTGATCCACAGCAGCACCAGAAAAGTGTAACGTTAACGAGAAGGATCCAAACGTGCAGTCGCGGGAGCTGCTCCAGCGGCCAGGGAGCGAGCTGGGCTCGTGTGTGTCCTAGCACACACGCGTCCTTCACACCCAGGCTACCAAAGAGACAATGTGTGAGTGACTGGAAGGGGCCACGGCACAGTCCTAATGTGGTGATGCCTCCAGGACACGGGCTGGGGCTCCTGAAAATGTCATACACGATTCTGATTAATATGCATGCACACATTCTACATACAAGAGCATAGCCTTCAGCATCACTAGGTTACATCATGACCTTTTTTCATTTCTTTCGTCTTTGGATCCTAGGGATGCTGAAGAACACAGTGCTATTCAGGTAGTACCAATTTTTCCTCTTCCAGATTATTCCCAGACAACCTTCTTCTTTGAGCCTAACTCTCCAGACACAAGCTTGGCCCGTGGAAGGTGTGGTGGTACCATTTCTTCCTCTTCTTGGCGTTAAGGTCCTCCTGGAGTATCCTCCTGGATACCAAACATTCCCAGAATGATGAACCCACTTCCTTCTGAGCAGGGGGTCTGAGTGGACCTCTTAGGGCTGATGCCCACAAAAGAATGAAGGGTCTGCCAGCATCAGTCGGGAAGCTCCCAGGGAAGGAAGGGGGTGGTTTGCTGCAATTCAAACTGTCGTCATCACTCTAAGACACAATGGGATTAATATTCTGCTGCCAGCATCCTGGCTTCTGCGTCCAGATGAAGATTTCGTCAGCACCACCTTCCCTCGGGAATTTCCCTCCTTATAATCCTCTCCAGGGTCCCAGTTTTTATGCTTTCAAATTCATTCTTCTTCTTGACTTCAAGGTCCTACTCCATGGCTACAGCTTCTTCCCTGACCCTCCCAGTGCCCTCCCTCACCCCTGCCGAGGGCTTTCACTCCCCTCTTCCCTTCCCCCTCAAGTCCACTCGTTCTTTAGGACTCGGTTCCAGCTGCACACCCACGGGGAAGCCCGCCCTTGACCATTCCTCTCTCCACAACCTCCATGCCTTCCGTGTGTGTGCTGCAGAACCTAACACAAAAGTATATGGTGACTTCACTTATTTACCATCGTTACGTGCTAATAACAGCAAACCATGCCTGCTACCCCAGGGACCTCCTCATGCTCCCATCCCTCCACTCGATGCCTTCTCCACATCAGGCATGTAGTTAACATGTGTTGTGAGACTGGCCAACTGACTGATAGGAAGCACTTACCAACCCTGGTCTGATGTAAGCGTCACTATCATACATTTTATTTAGACTACTGTAAATGCAGTGAATGGGGTTCTTGCTGTGCTTGCCTTCAGAAAAACGCTTTTCCTGATACTTATTACTTCCCTTCACATTTTGTAGATGCCAGCATCTATTCTGGAAATTTCAAAGTGATTTTTTATTATCTATTGTGAGATTTCTCTCGGTTCATGGCTTTGCACCTCAAATACATACATTCATGAAATATCAAAGGAAGAATAATCTCAAACCACATGAGATCCTCTTACAAGTTGGGCAAATTGCATATCATTATGGCACTTGGTATTTTAGATCATTTATTGATATTTTATATAATTTATGTTGAGTACAATTCTTTAGCATATACTTTCATATGTTTTTGAAATATTCTTTTAACAGCCACGATTCTCTTCATTTCAAGTTAAAACACATTTCTTTGGTCTCCACTGGGTTCCAAGTGCTGTGCTAGGAGTTAGGAACAGAAACGCAGGTGAAAGCATGCCCTCTACTCTCAAGGCGTTCACGGTGCTCTGGGGAGGGAGTCAGAGATGTCTCTGAGACCCCCTGACCCACCCTGCAATGACACTAACAGGACAAGAGCAGGGCGCCAGGGCAGGAGGGAGATGCGCTGTGGCCGATGACACAACCTTTACTGGTCCCGTCTCTGTACGAGTCAGGCTCTGTAGCTGATAGAACTGCATCCCACATCCACCAGATGTTTAAACATCATTTATGGAAATGCATGGTAGATATTTTACAAGGTGCTTTTTTATAAAAGGTGAATCCCTGATTAAAGCTTGACATTGTGGGGAAATATCTTAAGTCAAAAAAAGCAGGCTTGTACTGCACCAAGCCAAAATACTTAAAACCCCACAGTATCTGTCGCACTGTGGGGACCACACTGCGGGGCGGGGTGGAGGGGGGCACGCACACACGTTGCCACATCCACTCAGGGAAGGAATTCCTTGGCTAGATGTGCATCCGAGCCTGGGCAGTGACAGGCAACAGAAGTGCATTCAGAGGCGGGCCTCCTGCCCACGAGGGGTCCAGCTGGTGTCACCTAAGCACTTACCATCTTGAGTCCCTGCATTTCCGGGACCCTCATCCCCAGACACCCTGCACCTTCTGGTTCTCTGATCTATCTAGCTAACAAGGAGTGTGTCTGACGAAATCACTTCTGAGTGAGATCTGAGCTTTGCTCTGTGTTACCCTCCCAGGGCGAACATGGTATGAGCATCATCTAATACCTATGTGGCAGTCTGACACCTTTTATCTTGTTTGTACCTTACTGTGCCACTGACAACTGTTAGTCCAGGTGTGACCATCACTGTGACATAGACAGGAGACTGAGAACAGCGAGTCTGAGTCACCGGCCACCGGTGTCCTAGTCGGAAATGCTTTCGCTGTGTCCCTGTTCCCATAACCCATCAAGACACCAAGGCTGCCATCAGCCTGTGGGAAGCATGGAGGAAAGGGATGAAGTTGCATCAGCCCAAGATGGCCAGTTCACACCTTGGAGGCCATCACGCCAAGTCCCTGGTCCCTGACCACTAAGACCTACTACTGTCCAGCACACCTCCTGTGGTTCCTAATGTGACCATCTGCTGTGCTTCCAAACAGGTCAATAAATCAACAACCAAGGAAAGACAAGACAAGAACCAGACTGCTCCGAGTCTTCCAGAGCCACTGTAGAGAAGCTTCCCCACATTTCATTTCTGGGTCCAGTTCCTCCCTGGGAAGCGCCCTGGTGCCAAGGGGCCACCTCTACTCACAAAACCCAGAACCAGGAAGCCCGTCGCCAGCCCCACCCCCGCACCTGTTACTGCAAGCGAGATATTTATCATAGGATGGGATTCTCTGAAAGATCATATGTAATCATGGCATTTCCCAGAATCATTTAGCTTTTGTTTTCTTGTTTCTCTTGAATTGTATTATTAATAATAATATTCCTGCAAAACTTAGCAAGTGAAATGATTTCCTTAATGATGTGGCCCTGTTCTATTTTTAATAAACAGTATTTCTTTTGCTAATGAGTCTATTGTTGATGAGCAATAATATTAGGCATTTCTTTCAGGGCTTATTCTTTTTTTTTTTTTTTTTTTAATTTGTCTCCAGGTATTTTTTATTTTTTTATTTTTTTTATTGTTATGTTAATCCCCATACATTACATCATTAGTTTTAGATATAGTGTTCCATGATTCATTGTTTGTGCATAACACCCAGTGCTCCATGCAGAACGTGCCCTCCTCAATACCCATCACCAGGCTAACCCATCCTCCCACCCCCCTCCCCTCTAGAACCCTCAGTTTGTTTTTCAGAGTCCATTGTCTCTCATGGTTCTTCTCCCCCTCCGATTTCCCCCCCTTCATTCTTCCCCTCCTGCTACATTCTTCTCCTTCTTTTTTTCTTTCTTAACATATATTGCATTGTTTCAGAGGTACAGATCTGAGATTCAACAGTCTTGCACAATTCACAGCGCTTACCAGAACACATACCCTCCCCAGTGTCCATCACCCAGTCACCCCATCCCTCCCACCCCACCCCCCACTCCAGCAACCCTCAGTTTATTTCCTGAGATTAAGAATTCCTCATATCAGTGAGGTCATATGATACATGTCTTTCTCTGATTGACTTATTTCGCTCAGCATAATACCCTCCAGTTCCATCCACGTCGTTGCAAATGGCAAGATCTCATTCCTTTTGATGGCTGCATAATATTCCATTGTATATATATACCACATCTTCTTTATCCATTCATCTGTTGATGGACATCTTGGCTCTTTCCACAGTTTGGCTATTGTGGACATTGCTGCTATAAACATCGGAGTGCACATAGCCTTTCGGGTCCCTACTTTTGTATCTTTGGGGTTTTCAGGGCTTATTCTTAAGAGAAAGTATGTGAACCACACAGAGAAGATGACCCTGGAAAAACCCTAGGAACCCAGCGCCTCCTGTGTGTACGTGTCAGTGGGTAAGGTGGGGATGGAGGTAACGTTTCTCAGAGTGAACTTTTGTGGTAAATGGGACATGTCTGTTTATTTTGTGGCCAACGGGAGCTGTCTGCTTGTGTTGGTTGGGAGCCACCCTCTCCCGTGATAGACAAGCTCCTACGTAGAGGGTGTCGGCCACTGCAGTGAACATGGCTTGTTTCTGTTACAGAAATTCCACCACCCAAGCCACTGCCCTCAAACACACATGCACGCGCACACGCACTCCTACGAGGGGATGGCGCTGTCTGTGATGCTCCGGGGATCCTCCCAGCATGCCCCTGGCTTCCTCCCGCGGCCCTTGCTTCCTGACTTTGTCTACTGCTGAGGGGCCAAAGTCCACATCTGACATCAGCTATGCTCCAGTGTGCAAAAGGGACATGGACCTCCTGCGGGTGGGGCTGCTCAGGGATCAGGCTCCAGCTTCCACAAGTAGCCCCTTCCCTTGATCCTCACGCATAGGTCAGCTCAAGGCCAGGAACAGCGAACAGATGTTAGCAATCTAGGAATGATGTGGATGTGTGGCTGACCTTGTCACGTAGCCAAAGGCTTTTTCTCCCTAAAACCAAACTCTGTTTTTGTGATGGAAGCACTTCCTAAAGCAGCAAATAGCAGGCACGTGTGTAAAGCAAATAAACAAGCATCATTAAATTCCAGGCCGTGTGCTGGGGCTTAGGCTTCCGTTGGCAGGATCCCTACCTTCGACAGCTGCCCCTGGGATTCTGGCAATGAGGGCACATGTTTAGGGCAGTGAGTCCGATGTCCCAAAGTCACTGGATTTGGGCTCTGATATAGCAAGACAGAGTAGAAGATTCAAACGCTGTAGACAAAAATCTTTCTCCCAGGACTTAATCAAGCAAAACGTTCACTCAACCAGAAGGTCCACCTACTCAAGCCCCTGGTTTTTGTATATTGCAGATGCCTCCTGGTTTGAACAATAGGAGTGTAACATCTCCAGGCAAGGCTTGCTGCTAACTGGAAATTAACACGTCTCACAGGACAGTGCAATAAAGGAAAAAATGGCATTTTATGTTGACATAATTATTGTGGTTTCTTTTCAGGGACGTAAATTGTAACAACTCAACTGACTAAATTTAACACAACTTAAAATTATATGTAGTCACCATAGAAAATGGCATAAGCAAGAATCGTCAGAGAAAATGCAACTCTTTAGCTCTTTCAAACTTTTCTCAAACTTTTTTTTTTTTAAGTCCTAGAACTGTTATTCAAATTAAATTTTGTGTGGGGCACCTGGGTGGCTCAGTCGGTTGGGCGTCTGCCTTCAGCTCAGGTCATGATCTCGGGGTCCTGGGATCGAGTCCCGCATCGGGCTTCCTGCTCGGTGGGAAGCCTGCTTCTCCCTCCCTGCACCCCTCCCCCTGCTCCTGCTCATGTGCTTTCTCTCTCAAATAAATAAATCTTTTAAAAAATTAAATTTTGTGTGAAACTTCATTATTAAAACAAATGCTGGTTTTCCTATGTGTTCCTGCTGTCAAGGCTCTCCGCAGCCATGACCTGTCCTGTCCTGGGTGCTCCCAGGGTTTTTGGGCGCTCACCCTGAGGCATAATTTAGTCCACTGGTCTAGCTTGGGGAGGAGGCAAAAATCTTTGATACGAGGCTGCTTAAGTTCATATCTGGCTCCACCATTGATTAGCTGTAGGACTTCATTCAAATTCTGCCCCCACTACCACTGTGTGCTCTTTACAAATGAAATTAATCATAAGGCTGGACGAGATGCTCGTGCAAAGGGCTAGAGTGGTATTTCACACAGATGCCCCATACATTTACTTATCACTAAAATGAGGTAAGCGTGATCGGTTTTTCAGTGATACGAAAACTCCCAACAGCATGGGTCACTGGCTCAAAACTCTCTGTGAGATGCAGTGAAAAACACAATCCTCTCTGCAAACTTCGAAGCTTAAAACCCATAGATTTGACGTTATTTAAAATAAAAAATTATTACACATTAGTAATACATTACCTTTAAATTAATATTTTTTTTAAATGTCATGTATACTTTATAGGGAACAAAGAGATTTAACTGGATGCTTTCCCACCGCTTCTAATGGGGTCTGTCTGTGCGCTGAGACAGACGGCAACTTGGAGCTTTCTGAAGGAGCCCTTGTGAAGAGCCTGTGGTAAACCGAGGCTTGAGCCCTTCCTGTTGGTTGTGCGCTCTCTCTCTGAGGTGTGCATGCAAATCACAGATTTCTATTCCCTAAACACTTTTGTGAGAGATTATAACCCGAGTCATGGACTCATCTAGAGAAAGCTCAGAGCAGTCCACTTAAGTTCCAAAATGTTCGTGCAGAACAGCTGATGCTCCAAGATTGGGATGGAAGAGTTGTTTCCATTGTTTTCTATCATATTTCTGACTTACACAAACACACAAACACCATGCCGTGTAATGTCGTTGAGCTCATTATTACCTGTAATTATTAACAGGTAACCGTAACATGGAGGAGTTCAGGGAAGACTGGTCAATGGACCCCAGTCCCTCTTCTGTCACGAGCCACTTCCAGGGATGTGGTCATCTTGTTGCCACTTTGACCCCACTGTTCACATGTGGGGTGTCGCATCCCAGATTCTCACTGGAGACACGTCACTCTGGGGGAAATTTCTGAATGACCTGCACATTTGGTTTTTTCCCAACACCTCATTTGTGAGGAAAGGTGGTCCCTCTAGTGAAACCTCACGTGGAGGGCTGGATGACAGATGGGCTTATGTCCTTGTCTCCGGGTGGACCCCACACACAACACTGTCTGAGAATCAGAGGTCTCCTTCAGCCCCAGGGTATTTCTACCATCCTAAACATTCTCTGTCCCCTTTCTCTGCTCTGTTTTCTTAATAGCAATGTCAGCATCTAACATTATAATTCTTTATTCATAGTTTCAGAGTCTTCTCAAATAGAATATAAACCCCGCAGGAGATTAGGGGCTTGTTGTGTTTGCTCAACTCTGGTGCATTAACACATACAATGACTCTTTCTTGCATGTTTCTCTCTTTTTTTTTTTTTCATTCAAAGCCTGATTGTGAGCCATTCCTACACAGAGTAAAGAGATCCTCTTCTTTGTTTGTTTTTGCTGAAATCAGAGCAAGTGGCCTGGGATAAGCAGAGGACAGCCTAGGGGCTTGGGGAAGAAGAGAAGACACGAGGTGATTTCCTCAGTGGAAAGGAGCCTTGATTCCCAAACGGCCCATGATGGGATGAGAAGCTTCCCTCTGTCCCGATGGCAAGTGGGAGGCAGCTGGGGTCAGGGCAGAGGCTGAAGCCTCAGCCAAACACTTGCAGAATAGGAAATTAATGTTTGAATTCTCTGAACCTAGTTTTCTTTGTGAGGGCAGCAGCTGCAGCACATTTTAATTTGCATGTGAATGAACTACTTCTAAAAACCATCACAAAATCAATTATCCTTTTTTATAGTATCTATGTAAGTCGCCATTTATCAAACCTACCATTAAAGAGAATGGAATTCAAAATAACAAACAAACCAGTCCTAAATCTGCTCTTCAAATGGGTAAATATACCACAGTTGTCGAATTCTGGGTTTGTTTACTACCAGTATGGAAAGGTGCGGTATGAATGCATGGAAATATTCCCTGGGGTCTCTCCAGGACTCCTCTGAACCCATCCCATGCCCCTCCCACACTCCAGGTCCCCTTTCCCATTCTTCCACCCTCCTGCTATGAAATGCCATCTTCCGGAACATCTTCCAGAATGGTTCTGCCAATCCTGCTGCTTCAAGGGAGGAGGTCTTGCTCTCAAGCAACAACAAGAGTCCCCCACCACCTTGGGTTGGTCCACAGCCTCTCACCCTTGACTACCACAGGCCCTGAAGTAATGCCCTAATTCCATGGCATTATTGCTGTTTCACACATCAAACAGGGTCCTGAAGAAACAGAGTGACAGCAAAATAAACACTGAGGAGGAAGGTCAAGAGCATAGGTCAGTGCTAAATGGTCACCATGCATGGGGAGGAGAGGTAGCAATTCTGCACAGTTGTGAGCAAGGTGAAGGTCTGCAGGAGACCAGGCAACAAAATAAATGAGCCATTGGAAAAGTGAGGGCCATCAGGGACTTTGCTTCATTAGATAGTATTATGATGTCTACTTGGTTTTGAGTGTTTTGGGCACTTCATCCATGTTTTAAGTAAAATAAGATAATTCTGCCTTCTGGAGCTGCTACATAAGCAACTGACTGTTGTTCCACTTCTGTCCCTCGTTAGCTTTGTAATGTTGAAGAAGCTACAGAGCTATGTCAGTGCTTAGTTTGCTCAGCTGTAATGAGGAATGGCCTTTACATGGCACACTTTCGAGAGATCTCCAATTTTCACATTTTACGGTAGAGTGGATGTAAACGTGGCTTCAATTCTCCCCTTTCTGGTACAGCGCATCTTTACAGCTCTTCCCACCAACAAGCTCAGTCTAATTTCCCAATCTTGCATCTGGGCCAGCCTTGGGGCTTGCTTTGACCAACATAATGGAGAAAGTGGTGGAGTGCTCGGTCCAAACCTAGACCCCAAGAGAATCTGCATGCATTTGCTTTCTCCCCTTCATGTCAGAACACCAGGCTGGTCTGCTGGAGCATGAGAGACCTCATGGAGCAGAGCCCTATCAGCCCAGCCGGGCCACCCTAAAGCAAGCAGCTGACCCATTCAAGGCCCCTGCCAATCACAGATGCATGAGAGAGCCTATAGATCAGAACCCCCAGGTGGCTACTGACTCTAAGAGACAACAAATGAGTAGCTAAGTCACTAAGTTTAGATTTGATTGTGCAACCATACCTAGCTGATATAGATGATGAGCATTCCTGAGATTAGCTGGTGTGTAGTTAGGATACATTTTGGTTTCAAAGAGGAATTCCCTTACTCTGAAATTAACACCTATCCTTTCAGATTTGGCATATGTCTTAACTCTATTCATCAAATGGAAAGCTAGATACATCTTTGTTCTTCTAATAAGCTACTAGGTAGTTCCTATCCTAAGTTTGAGCATTTTAAGGAATTGGAATAATGGATATTTGACTTGTAAATCACACATTCTGACCTTTTAGTCCAGCTATTAGCCCAAACATTACAGAAAGTTTCTAGGCATTTGGAGCAAATTTCGGAAAATTGCTTGCAATGCTGCCTATTACTGCAAATACTAGGTGAATTTCTCCTGCTCTGAATGAATTTGGTTGAATTTCATGACTGGAAAGGAACTAAGCAGGGTTCACTTACCCATGGTGACATCAAAGATCATGGTGCCAACATTATTATTTGAATGATGACTTTATTGCATTTATAAAAATGATGCATACTCACTATAAAACACTCGAGCAATTCAGAAAAGTATAAAGAAATTCACAAATCACCTTGAGTCCTCAAAAACACTAGTGTTGTCATTTTGTGAATATCATTTCAGGTATTTCCCTATTCAGATATATAAATAGAAGGATGAGGAGGAAGTTAGAGATTTCCAACTATAGGTTCAGACCATACGTATTATGTTTAATTTTAAAAGTGTTACATTTAATAATCTTTGATTTTATTAAGAGGAAAAAAGTTAAGGAAGAGTTCAAATTCAGATAAATATTCATTTTATTCAAATCCCCAGGAAGATTAGGGAATCCGCTCCCTCTTCGGCACCACTCAGATCTTTGGGGCCTCACTTGTGCCCTGGTGCAGTTTTGCGTTGGCTAGGATCCGTCTCAGAAAGAAATAACCTGACAGTGTGTCACTACTTGCCATGTTGTGCATTTCCACTCCCAGTCTGAGGATCCTCTGTGGATGTCCCCATATGATCCTACTTGGCACATACGTGACCCAAAAGTGCAGGGCAATGAACACTCGGGGGATTTCCATTTTTGGACAATGGAAAAAGAAAGCCAATATTAGAGGGTTCCTTATTTTCCCACAATCCCCAAACAGGGGTGATCTTGAGATGAAGTTTATATATTCTTGGGGTCACATTCCTATGAATCAGGCAAGAATTCACACTTGGAAATAGCCTGCTGGATAACACATTTGTACATTGCCTCCCCCTGCCTTGTCTACCTGATCATATTCCTACTTTAGCTTTCTGGAAGTGTACTTCTTCAGATAGTAATAGTGCATAAGCTCTGGCCTCAGGTTTTTTTTGTTTTTTGTGTTTTTTAATGCTGGATTCATTCTACGATATTGGTACTAGAAATGGCCCTAGGTCATGAAGAAAGCCGATGCTCAAAATGGTGTTTTGGTATTTTTGAGCTTATTGATGGCAATAAGGATCTCAATGCTGGTGGTAAGTGGAAGAGTGCTCATAATCCCAGGCATGGAGTGGCATCACTGTGGTTAATTGGGATAAGGTATAGGTGGAAGATGAGGCATTGGAATGTGTGGGGATTGTAACACATAGTATTGGGGAAATCATGTTTATAAGAATTGTGAAGTAGTCCAGTTTTATTAACAATATTGGAAACATTTCAAAAAGTACATAATAGGCCCAGGACATCAAAATGCTAACTTAAGACATGAAGAGTGTCACAGAGATGAAAGCTAAAGCACCTCCATAGCATTAGACTGGGAAAGTGTCACCTGCTGTAGTCTTATGACAGAATGGTTGAAATGGTTGAAAATGAGGTCCGGAATCTCACTGTAAAGTGGAAGGGTGCAAAAGAGACCAAATGCACAGCATTGACAAGTCAATGATGGGAAAATAGGGGCAACATGGGACCCAGGATGATTAGGTCTGGATGGATGAGCCTAAGGACCTTTAAATCCTAAATTCTACCTAACTATTCAGGATGCAAGAGCAGCATCTTCCCTATTGTCAGAGAAAAGAAGCTTCTCCTTACCTGAAGAACGCAGCATGACTTCACCTGAAGTTTTTATTAAAACATGCCAAAACCACTCTTCCTACATTTCAGAGCAGTGTTTCTGCTTCCTAGTTTGGATTGTGCTGAGGACTAATAAGCCTGGAGGTAAGTAGATTATACACTAAAAGGGAATATGGGAGCTGGTTAGTTTTCCCAGTAGAAACTGGGGAAATGTATGTGGGAGTGGATCTTGAGGATGTTGAATCACTGTGGGTGGGATAAAAACTAGGAAAAAAACTGGCTAGGAAAAAAACTGTTGACTCGGGGATACTTGCAAACTATAGGAAACAATGCTCAAGGACATCTATAGGTCATCTAGTCATCTGTTGAGATGGCTCCTTGAAGCTTGAAAATGGTAACATCCTTCAGTAAATGAGATGAAGATGTTGCTTAGTATTGAAGAAGAGTCAGAATATAAAAGGGAAAGGGAATAGTAGGATGGATTTATTATGTAAGACCTGGGAACCTGCCACTAAAAATGTTTCCCAACAGGACCCAGAGGACATTTTTTTTTTCACTAAGGTAATAAGGAAAGCATTTACAGGAAGGCACTTGGATTTTTCAAAAGCTCTTCCGTGTGGTTGTTCTCATTAAGCAAGAACTGAGGCTGGAAATTGCTGCCGTGAAAGTGGGCTCCACAGATTGAATGAGGATGACTCCAGAATTGCACAGACCTACTGAAAGCATTTATGGTCAGAGGCCAAGTGGATATAGTTACCATAATGGGTAAGAAGAGTGCCTTGACCTTCCAAGATCTCTTAGGATGGTTAATAGATTCAAATGTCAAGACAGTACATAGTATTATATCTTAATTGTAGGTCTTAAACCATATCAGGGACCTAGAAGGAACATGACTGGAAGTTAGGGAAAAGTAAGTCTGGGGTATGTGTGTGGGCCCATGAAATGAACCTAAAGTGTGTGGATCTTTGTCTCACATTAGTACCCACCAGAGAGGGTTCACTGCAGAGAAGCTACTAACACAACTTACTGAACATGATGGTTTGACCTATGGATGCCAATCAGGCTCCCTCTTTGACTATTGCAGAGCTTGCAAAATGGGCCCATGAATATAGTAGCCATGGTGGCAGAGACAGAGGACTTCAGCTTTGTATGAAAGAATAGCATGGGCTCCATCTCACTAAGGCAGGTCAAGCTACTGTCACACTTGAATGCCCAAACTGTCAGTAGCTGAGACTAATGCTGACCCCTGAGATGGTACCTTTTTTCCATGAGTCATTTGGTGGCAGATGAATTGAATCAGAACCCTTCCGTCCTGGAGGTGGCCAGAAATGTGCTTTTATGCTTACTCCAGATACGGGTGTTCCTTTCCTTCTCTGCCACCAGCACCGCTATTTGAGATTTTACAGACTTCCTGATATGCCAAGCAACCTTACCACAGTCCAAGGAAAGGTTTATAGTAAATGAAATGGAGTGATGAGCATAAGCCAATGGGATCCACTGATCTTTACCATGTATTTGTCACCTAGAAACATCCACACTTACAGAATGGTAAAATGCTAACAACTCTCCACACATCTAACACCCAGATCATTGCATTTTAAATATGATTTCCCATTTAAATCATCTAGGGCTTCTCGGAGCAATCACTTATTCCAGGTCTGGAGCAAAGAAAGTTCAAGATAAACCTGAAACAACCTTTTGTGCCAGAAAGAAAGGAGGGGCTCAGAGGAAAATAGGGCCACATCCTGACAACACAGGGACCATCACTGGCCAAACCTGGGGACATTTGTTCACTGAAAGAATATTAGTGCATAATCATAACCCACTGAATGAAACAAGAATCTGAGATAATAAGAAGGAAGGGAGGGAGGGTGAGGGAGGGAGGGAAAGCTATTCCTTACAGTGAAACGTCAACTGATTAATGTAGGAGTGACAGAGTTAGGAAATAATCATTTTGTAAACATTGTAGTAAATATTAATTTAGTTAAGAATTATCAATGGATACTAAAATTAGTTTGTGAGAGTTTGATAAGTCAAAAATATCTGTATCATCTCCAAACATTTATTTAGAAATTGTGTATTAATTACAAAAGGAAAAATCAGTCACATTATATGGGAAAGACCTGGCAGCCCCCACCCTTGCCAAGTGTGCAAAGTTAACATCTCTAATAATGGAACAAGCCAAGACAGCACATGATGTCGTTCTTAATGTGATGTAATGAGAAGGATACATGTCTCTTATGTTGCTGTTTTCCCAAAATTAGATAACTTGAATCTACTAGTTTATTGATTAGATATGTAATGATATATTTTGTGTTCTCATTTTCCTTCCTTAGCTCTATTATCTCCCTTTTCATCATATTTTTATAATTTCATCTATCATTTAATTACTTAATCTATACATTTGATCACTTAATCTGTGATTTTAAAATTTTATTGACTTTCTATTAAGTCAAAATTTTGTTTTATTAAATATTTCTGTTTTCTATTTCTATGTTTTATTATACCCCTATAGCTATCATTATTCCTACAATATCTGCTCTGGACTACAGTTTTTCTCCAGCATTAATTCCTCCCCCCGCCCACCGAGGAATCTATTATTTTTATTTTATTTTTTCAACTTTTTATTTAAATTCCAGTTAGTTAACATACAGTGTAATAGTAGTTTCAGGGATAGAATTAGTGATTCATCGCTTACATATAACACCCAATGCTCATTACAACAAGTGCCCTCCTTAATGCCCATCATCCACTTAGCCCATCCCCTCACACACCTCCCCTCCAGAAACCCTCAGTGTGTTCTCTATTGTTAACAGTCTGTTTTATGCTTTGCATCTCTCCCTTTTTCTGCATATGATCATCCGTTTTCTTTCTTAAATTCCACATATCGGTGAAATCATATTGTATTTGTCTTTCTCTGACTGACTTATTTTGCTAAGCATTATACTCTCTAGCACCATCCATGACGTGGCAAATGGCAAGATGAATGGATAAAGAAGATGTGGTATATATACATATAATGGAATATTAGTCAGTCATAAAAAGAAAGAATTAATTCCTTTTCTCTTTTATAGGCTGTGATCCTTTATTTGCCATGATTCCTTCCTCTTCCTCCTCCCCTTGCTCCTTCTCTCAGTCTCTCTCCTTTGTTTTGACTATAGTTTGTTTGCTGAATTCAGATGACAATATTTGTTTTCATTTTCTGCAAACTTAATATAGGTCACTTTGTCCAAAACTTTCTGAGGGTCTGACATGGTGTACATGAATACGCTCTGACAATTTTTACCTTAAATAGGACCAGATCTATTCCCAACAAACAAAGGTCCAGGACCAGATGTTTTCACAGGCAAATTCTACCAAACATTTAAAGAAGAGTTAATACTTATTCTTCTCAAACTATTCCAGAAAATAGAAAAGGAAGGAAAACTTCCAAATTCATTCTATGAGGCCACTATTACTCTGATACTAAAATTAGATAAAGAAAACAAAACAAAACAAAACAAAAAAGCAAGAACTACAGGCCAATATCCTTGATGAATGTAGATGTAAAAATCCTCAACAAAATATTAGCAAACCAAATCCATCAATACATTAAAAAATCATTCACCATGATCAAGTGGGATTTATTCCTGGGGCACAAGGGTGGTTTTATATTTGCAAATCAATCAACATGATACATCACATCAATAAAAGAAAAGATAAAAACCATACGATCATTTCAGTAGATACAGAAAAAGCATTTGACAAAGTACAACATCCATTCATGATAAAAGCCCCCAACAAAGTAGGTTTACAGGGAACATATCTCAACATCATAAAGGGTATATATGAAAAATATCATGCTCAATGGGGAAAAACTGAGAGCCTTTTCCCTAAGGTCAGGAACAGGACAAGGATGTCTACTTTCACCACTTTTATTCGAGAGAGTACTGTAAATCCTAGCCTCAGCTATCAGACAACAACAAGAAATAAAAGGCATCCAAATCAGCAAGGAAGAAGTAAAACTTTCACTAATTGCAGATAACATGATACTATACATTGAAAAGCCTAAAGACTCCACCAGAAAGTTACTAGAACTGATAAATGAATTCAGGAAGGTTGCAGGATACAAAATCAATATACAGAAATCTGTTTATTTATATACAGAATCAATATACAGAAATAGTTTATGCTATACATTAATAATGAGGCAGCAGAAAGAGAAACTAAGAAAATCCTATTTACAATGCACCAAAGATAATAAAATACCTAGGAATAAACTTAACCAAAGGGGTGAAAGACCTGTGCTCTAAAAACTATAAAACACTGAGGAAAAAAAGTGAAGATGACACAAAGAAATGGAAAGACATCCCATGCTCATGGATTGGAAGAAAAAATATTGTTAAGATGTCTATTCTATCCAAAGCAATCTACACTTTTAATTCAATCCCTGTCAAACTACCAACAACATTTTTTTATGGAACTAGAACAAACAACCCTAAAATTTGTATGGAACCTTAAAAGACCCCAAATAGCCAAAGCAATCCTGAAAAAGCAAAAATAAACTACTGGGACTACATCAAAATAAAGAATGTCTGCATAGTGAAGGAAACAACCAACAAAACTAAAACATAACCTACAGAATGGGAGGAGATATTTGCAAATGACATATCTGATAAAGGGTTAGTATCAAAATGGATAAAGAACGATGCAACTCAACACCCTAAAAACAAATAATCCAATTTAAAAATGGGCAGAAGGCATGGACAGACATATCTCCAAAGAAGACATCCAGATGGCCAACAGACACATGAAAATATGCTCAACATCACTCATCATCAGGGAAATGCAAATCAAAAACACAATGAGATACTACCTCACATCTGTCAGAATGGCTAAAATAAAAAACTCAATTAACAACAAGTGTTGGCGAGGATGTGGAGAAAAAGGATCTCTCGTGCACTGTTGGTGGGAATGCAAATTGGTGCAGCCATTGTGGAAACCAGTGTGGAGGTTCCTCAAAAAGTTAAAATTAGAACTACCCTATGATCTAGGAATTGCACTACTGGGTATTTACCCAAAGAATATGAAAACCCTAATTTGAAGGGATATATGCACCCCTATACTTATTGCAGCATTATCTACAATAGCCAAATTATAGAAGCTGCTCAAGTGTCCCTTGATTGATGAATGGATAAAGACGATGTGAGATATATAGATAGATATAGATATAGATTCACATACATACATATATACATATATACATGTATAAATATATACATGCATGCATACATACAATGGAATATTACTCAGCCCTAAAAAAGAATGAAATCTTACCATTTGCAATGACATGGATGGAACTAGAGGGTATTATGCTAAGTGAAATCAGTCAGAGAAAGACAAATACCATAGGATCTCACTCATATGTGGAGTTTAAGAAACAAAACAGGGTGCCTGGGTGGTGCAGTCAGTTAAGTGGCTGCCTTTGGCTCGGGTAGTGGTCCCAGGGTCCTGGGATCAAGTCCCGCATTGGGCTTCTTGCTCTGTAGGGAGCCTGCTTCTCCCTCTGCTTCTGCCTCTCCCTCTCTCTCTGTCTCTCATGAATAAATAAATAAAATCTTTAAAAGAAAAAAGAACCAAAAAAATGAACAAGGGGAAAAAAAAGAGAGTGACACAGACCAAGACAGAGACTCTTAACTTTAGAGAACACACTGCTGGTCACCAGAAGGGAGGGGACTGGGGGGACGGGGGAAACAGGTGATGGGGATGAAGGAGTGCACTTGTTCTGATGAGTGCAGGGTGATGTATGGACATGTCAAATCACTATATTATACACACGAATATAACACTGTGTGTTAGTTTTACTGGAATTAAAATTTAAAAAGAGAAAAAAATTGTTCCAGATTCCCTTCCCCTTCCAACAAACTATAGTTAAAGACAGTATAGCTCCCCAGCTACTTTCTTCTATAGCCTGAAGGCTCTGGTGTGGGGAATGTGTGGTTTCACTCTCTCTCATCCCTCAGACCGACAAGGACCTCCTTGAGCAAACTGTCGACAGACTTCTCTGACCCTCTTTTCAAGGAGGACTTGTCCTTGGCCCTGTCATCAGCCTGCACAGCCCAGTTGTAGCAAGAATCCTGCTAAGTCAGCTTAGCGAGAATCCCACATCCTTGACACCTGATCAAGGTCCGCACTCCCCACCTTCGATGTCTAAGTCCTTCACTGCCTTCAGCAAGTTTCCTGTTAGGTCAATTTAGCAAGAATCCCCCTACCTTTGATGTCTCCCTTAATGATTTTCCATCCCCCGCCCCGCTCTGCTCCTTGGCTGTAAATCCCCACACGTCATTGTGTGTTTGGAGTTGAACACAATCCCTGTCTGTAGTGCAATGGTCTAGAATAGTCTTCCTTACACTTACATCTTCTTTAACAAGACACATCATTTATTTGACTGTTTATTAGTGTGTGCCCACACCTGCTGGTAGATCGTCCGCTCCGTGGAGGAAGGGGGTTCACGCCCTCCCAGCACGCTGGGCCCTGCGACAGTGCCTGAGACAGGCTCGGTTAACACTTGCTGAATTAACGAATGAGTAAATGAGTGTTAGAACTTAAGTTACTTTATTTTCCTGAAACTGTGGTATATCCTACTCCTTCAAAGCTGAGAAATAGTGAGATGATCCAAATGAACACCTTTAAATGGGGCTTAAAGTTAATATTCAATAAGTGTTCAATCTCAAAAATAATAATGATAAAGAGCCTTGTTCTTCCAGCTCAAATCAGGGTTCTGCAAAGTGGCACGTCCTGGGTCCCTTCTCTTGTCTCCAGCTGTCCCATAGGTAAGCTGCGTTCTAATCTTCCCCTTGAGCTTTTTTAAAAGGCTGCTCCAAATCATAAGTGATTAGGGAGAATTTTTAAGATTTCTGACTGACCTTTCCTCATTTCGGCTCCTGAGGCAAGGACGGGGGCAAGACGTGGGGCTACACTGAGCCCCATTTAATCTATTTATTGTTTTTCTTGTTGATTATACTTATTTATCCACACTCGAGAGAGGGAGGTGGCGTGGCCTGGCTTCACTCTGCCCTCTTCAGTAGGTCTTGTGAGAACTCTTTGGTGCATGCCATCACATTGATTAGCTCCAAGGGACTCATTGCTGTGATAGAACCTCCTAGTACAACCAGCTTGGCGTGTGGGCACCACGTTGTCTGCCCCGTGCTCTGAGCGCTGCCCCGGGCACACAGAGGTGACTGAGATACTCTGTCCGCTGCGTGCACATGGGGCACAGTCATTGTCATGGCAAAGTCTGTCCAGGCCGGCGGGAGGGAGCAGATGTGGGTTCTGTGGGGTCTGGACGTCAGGCTGCCGGGCGGTGAGGCCAGGCCTTGGTTCCTGGCAGAGCCGAGCTCTAGCCTCGTGCCCACGGGGCTGCTCGTCTGCGGAGCCTGGGCCCCAACAAGGACGCAGGACAGCGCGCCCTGCAGGTCTTTCTCTCTTTGTGACCACAAGCAGTTCCTCCCGGAAACAGACACTGAATCCTTCTAAAATCTTCAGGACAGTGCGCTGGGAAAGCGGTAATGCTGTTAGGGCAGGGGAAAAGCTAGTGTGTTTATGCTGTCCGCAGGGCTATAAACTGCTACAGTGGTTTTGGGAAATAACTCGACAGAACCTTATATTAAAGTAAAAATACACTTGCATTTTGACGCTGCAAAGCGCCTTTGGGGACCCTCTCCTCCTGAAACAATAGCGTTAGTTTGTAAGAATATGTAACCAAAGATGTTCACTGAGGCATTATTGCCAGTGGTGACAAAAGAGAGAGTCTGGGACATCAGATGAATAACCTGGTCTGTGGAGTATGATGCAGCTCTTGAGGATACAGACGGGGCAGTGTTGATTGGAAAAAAGGCAATTTGCTGAGAAATACGTACGAATTAAAAGGAGTCTTTGTATTTTGAGTGTGTGTGTGTTCTGTTTGTGTGGCTGTGTGCATTTGTGTGAGGACAGACAGCAGCTCAGGAGGCGTTTACTAAAGTGTTAATGCTGATTACCTTGGAGGAGGGGTGGGGGAAGGGAGGGGTGGGGGAGGGGAGGCGAGATGGAGAAATGGTTGACTTTGACTTTGTGACTCCCGGCCGTGAACTGTTGAGTTCACGTGGTGCAACCAATAGCACGTATCGCTTTTGCAGTTCGAAAGGAAAACCCAATGAAATATTAAAAGAGAAAATAAAATCTTCATAGGTGGTGGCCTAGGGGACAACTATGGAAGGAAGAATCAGGGCTTAGCAGTCTCTTTACCCATGTAGGTCGCTTGCGCGTCCAAGTGCAGGTGCTCCCCGGGGGTGGGACAGGCACGGTGTCCCCAGGGAGGAGAGGTCTGCAAGCCAGGGCTCCCACACTGGCGTCCATCCAGCGCGGGGACCATCACTGTTCCCGGAGCGCATGCGCTGAGAGCCCCCCGCTCCCTGTGGACCACAGAAGCTAAGGACCATGCGCACCTTCGTCCATCAGCTTCAACCGAGCACTTCACCACGCCTCTTAAACAGTTCCCATTTCTAAAGCATATTAATATGACTTTGCTTGATCCTGGACGAAATGCATCCAAGAAAAGGGATGTACCCACCAAGAGCAAGGCATTGCGCTAATCGGTGTGGAGCCGAGTTCAGAAACGAGGGAATATCCCTCCATTCCCCAGTTTATGGGACTTGCTCTCGGACTTGGCTGGATCTAAACTGGGGCCTCATCTCCAACGGTTTCATGGAAAAGACTGAACATCATTCATAGCAAATTTCCTCTCTTAAAAAAAAAAATAAACCCCACACGCATGTCTAAGTAAATTATAGGGATCTATTATAAAGCCCCTTTAAAAATACAAACAGCATACATAATTTGTGGCTTACCTGGAGGCTCCCAGCTAGACTTGGAATAGTCTGGGGAAAGAACTGAGAACCGGTCTGGTCTGAACTCTGCACTTCCCTGTGCACAAGCCTTGACGCTGTTTCATGTGCAACAACCTTTAAAAATGCCTGAGCAAAAATCCCAAGAATCTCTCCCAAACCCTCAGGCTTATGGTTTCTTTTTAGATCAGGAAGAACAGTAGGCAAGTGAAGGGTTTCCTTCAGAGATCTGTCAACATCTGTCCTGGTCTGCCCACCATGTAAAACAAAACCAACAAAAACCAACAAAAACCTTTCCCTTGCACGTAGAAGTATAATAATATAGGTGATGTGATTGCATAAACCCTATCTCCTACCGCCTCACGAAATACACACCTTCTAATAAAGCATGGTTTTTCTCCTAAATCTTGGTTTATAAAATAACGGCACCAAAGATGTTACCTAAATTGGACCTGAAAAAGCTAAAGCCATTTTTGCAAGATAATTTATTTGAACATCTTCAGGAAAAACCGTGATGAGCTTATGAAAATAAAATGCTCAGAACCATCTAGCCCCGTGTATTCTACAGACTCCCCTAGAGACGGAGCGAGCTGTGTCTGAGGCTCGGTGGCCGTGGCCATCACAGGAACCCCAGCAGGCAGGCTCAAAGAGCAGCAAAAACCATACAAGAGACAAGATTCTCCTGCTCAAGAAACTTCTGCTTTTCTTAGCAAGATCTCAGTCTTTCAGAATGTCGCATATTTTCCTCTTTTCTTTCAGACTCCTATGTAAAGGCCATTCACCGGTGTTTAGGCAGCTAGCATTTTTTCCTGATAAAAATTAGTGTTTTGGTTCAGCGGGGTCTGTTCTGGCCCCACGCTCCGTCTGCCTATGGGATGATGATCGGCACCTGGGAGTTGTGGGGTCCAGGCGCCCGGGCTGCGTCTCAGAATAAGAGAACAGCTGGGGATGGTACTGGTACCCAGCATAGGTGGTTTTTCAAGCTTCCTTGGAGATTCCAGGGTGCCGCTTAAGGCTGAGAATCGTCAGCCTCTGTCCAGGTTCAGTGAGAGCTGGGTCAGATGGCCCATCTCTCAGGCTATCAAGTGGGATCAGGAAACACCATTTTGCTCTATGTCCTGTAGGCTTTTTGTTTGTTTTAAAGATTTATTTATTTTAGAGGTAGAGAGAGAGGATGCACGCGAGTGGGGGGAGGGGCAGAGGGAGAGAATCTCAAGCAGGCTCTGCGCCCATCATGGAGCCCGATGCGGGGCTCGATCCCACAACCCTGAGTTCATGACTTGAGCTGAAACCAAGAGTTGGACACTTCACCAACTGAGCCACTCAGGTGCCCCTCCTGTAGTCTTATTGGAGGTATAATCATTATGCATTTCCATACTCTGGGTTTAAGTTTCTAATGGAATAGTCACACCAAAGTATCTACCCGCATTTAGTGGTAATAATTAAGAGAACTCACCCACAGTAGACGGTACGTGGAATGGAGCTCTTGTATCATTAACCCTCACAAAGACCCTGTAAAGGGGGTTCGGTCGGCACTCCCATTTGACAGCGGAGGACACTGGGGCTCACAGAACTCCAACCTGTTGCCCAGATTACAGGATTAGTGAGTGAAGATTTGGGACTCAAACCGTATCTGCTTGACTCTTAAAGTCCTGTCTCCTTCCTGTGTGTGGAAATCAGAGGAGAAATCAGGCCTGGGGGTACAGGTCTGTGGTGATCTCATACAAGTGAGAAGTGGCCAGATTTGTTGGTGAACAATTATGTAGTGACGAAGTCAAGAGCCGAGCTGGGTGCAGCCCTCCTGTCAGAGGAGAGAAGAGTTTGGACCCAAGGTGTGGATTTGGCCCTGTTCACTGAGAGCCACGGGTTAGCAGACAGGTGGACTGCAGGTGATACGTGTGGTTCAGAGTCCTCTGTGACCCCTCTTCTCTGGGTGGCTTTGTGACAGTATCTCTCAAAGGCCACATAGAGCCTGAGTCTCAGGAGAGTCCCCTGCTTTACAATAGTTGTCATTCAGGTGTCAATGTTCTCAGACTTTTGGAGATGTAAGAGCCTATTCACACATCCCTCACCTGGGCCACCAGACTGGTAGTCTGATCAGCTGGTGCACGAGGATTCAACACTCAGGGCCTGAATTGTTGCTGTGTGATATTGGGCAAGTCCCTTAATCTCTCTGGGCTTTAGCTTCCTCATCTTTTCGCTGAGCATTTTGGGCCAGATGCTTTCTAACATTGGATGATCTAAGCAGAGAGTTTTGCTGTTGCTGTTACACCTCCAGCAAAGTGTCCTTCTCCCCATCAGGCCACATGATCAATGCAGTGAGAGAAGACTTACCAGAGAAGTAAAAATCAGTAATAGAGCTGCCTGCAGCAGGACGAGAGCCCGATGCCCAGGTGACGGAAGGTCATGCGGCGGGGCTCAGGACTCAGGCCACAGACGTACATGTGGCGAGGAGCCTGAGCCTGCTGCAGGGGGATTTGCGGCAAGGAAGGGCAATGTGATGGTTCTTCAAGATGGATTCTCTCATGTGCATTTCTTATTAACAAATAAGAATGTCTTTTCTGATTTCAAATCCTCACAGGAGTGCCTGGGTGGCTCAGTTGGTTGAGCATCTCTGACTCTTGATTTCAGCTCAGGTCATGATCTCAGCGTCATGAGATCGAGCCCTGCATCGGGCTCCGTGGTGGGCGTGGCGCCTGCTTGAGATTCTCTCTCTCCCTCTGCCCCCCACTTACATGCTCTCTCTCTCCCTCTCTAAAAAAAAATCCTCACATTGGATCCTAACCTTGAGGTTAGATTTTCAAATCAACAGACCAGTTCTGCAATCTTGATCTATTTGCTCGCCTCTCTATACCTCCATTTCCTTATTTCTGAGACAGATTTGTAATTATCTGCCTTGTGTTCTTATTGGAACAATCAAATTATTCTATGAAGTGTTAACTGCAGCATCCAAGAAGGCAAGGTGTTTAATACACGACAGGCATTTCAAGCTCACTCTCCATGGAGAGGGTGGTGTGTGCTGTATGCCAGGCAGAGGGGGACCCGTGGCCAGTGGGTATCTTCCCCACAATCTTCCCAGAGGACCATGGCTCACTTCATCTCCTCCATTATGGACTTCTACAGGATGTAATTTTTGTTCCACACAATTAAGCACTTAATTAAGTACTTTTTCAAACTGTTACAATTGTTTCATGTGTGTAGGGCATGGAGAATGTCCCTGGCCCACCCTCTTGGAATCACGGTGCTTTAAGGATATCGGGACACGTGGCAGCGCATGCACAGTTGCCCAATCTTTGAAAAAACACCTAAATAACAAGAGTAGAGCCTGAGCCAGGGCTGCTTCTGGCTTCTGACAGCGGAACCATCACTCTGGGCAGCAGGGCAAAGCCTTCCAGAGGAAGTTAGACTTGAGCTAGTCTTCAGAGATATGGAGAAAAACAGCCAGATGTTCGTGTGATGGGAGCAGCATGAGCTAAGGGCCAGGGGTGGGCACTCACTTGCTCCCTGGAGGGGACGGATGGTGGCAGTTCAGGCTTGCTGGTGGCAGTTAAGAGTCTGTGGCCAGACGTGCCGTGCAGAGTCACTGGGGGTGTAGGAAGAATTAGAAGTGCAGTCTAATGACCTCTTCTGCTGTCTCGAATTTAAATCTCATCTGGTGTCAAGATTTGATTCTGATGCTGGATTTGAGAGCCAGGAGCAAATTATGTTCCTGGCTCTGACTGGCAAGGCAAACTCACTGTTTCCTTTCTCCCAGCTGGGGACAAAGCCTGCCCTTGCCACTGCACAGAGTTGTTCTGAGGACAGAATGAGATAATAGATACAGAAAACACTTTGAAGAAAATTACAAGTGCTCCAATGTGACGATCTTCTCTTTTCTTTGCCATGGAAACCGGACCTTTCCCCAAAGTAGGAGTTGTGGATGTTCAATCTCATGAGGGGTTCAGACTTAATTGGAAATCATACCATGATGTTGCCTTCTGGAAGCTTCCCCAGATAATCAGCCAAAGGAACAGCAACTATCCCCAGAGGCCACTTGGCAAGACCTCGATCCACAGGGGGACGTTGACATTTCCCTGAGATATAACGTTACCCAAACAGGGTGTTACGTTTTCGTTCTGCTTTTCCCACTGGGCAGATCTAATTTTTCCTGTCTACTGCAGTCTCAAGTGTTAAAACAAATCAGTCTGACTTTGTAAGCCAGAAAAATTCAAATATAATAGCAAATCATGTCCCATTAAGCCAACCCAAGGCTTCATTTTTCTTCAGTTCAAGGAGGAGGTGAGCCAAGGGTGAGACGCGGATTCACAGCCCGCGACAGATCCTGATGATGCGTCAACAGGCTTAATGTGTCCATCATCAGTCCAGAAACTCCTGACACTGAATCATGCTTCCTTTTCTGGCAGCCGCAGGTGAAAGGGAGGAGAACCCCAACCTGGTCGCTAGTGAATAGATTCGTAAAACAGGTCTAATTATATTTACTGCAAATGTTTTGCCTTTACCTGAAGAGACACGTAAGAAGATAATTTTGTGCTTTCATGCACGTGGGTTTGAGAAAAACTGTGTTTGGTATTCCTGGGGTTCCTCAGAAGCTCCCTGATCCCACATTGCTCCCCTCCCATTTGGGGTGGGGGCAGAGTGTTTGTGCCAGACTCCGTCATTCTGTCTTTCCTCCACGTTAAGAAAACCACTTGTCAGTTTGGGGCACTCTCTCCAAGAATGGAAACACTCCCGTTTAATAATTGTGTGCGTGGCCTATGTCCCCTGCCTGCCCGCAGTGAGAACAGCTGTCCTCCCCTTGCAGACCTTACAGCCCCGGGAGAGCCTAATCAAGCTGGAAACTCTTTGCCCTTTAAGTCAGGCGGGCCCCCTTGAGCCCCCGCTTGTGTCTCTCGAGCCTCAGAGGTTAAGAGGACAGGAAGAGGAGAGGCCACAGGGGGGTGACTGCCGGGAGGATGTCTGTTGCGGAATCTCTCAGAGAACTCTGTTATCCCCGTCTTAACGTTGTTCCTTCAGTTTTCAAAATGAATATGTATTGGGGGGATAAGGATTTAGAAGAGCGCTCAAGACAGTGGTGCATTTTTTCCTCGGATCACTTTTACTGGTAATACTGAAACGCTGGCTGGATTTTAAAAGAATGAGGGAATATTGTGGAGTGTCCCCAAGGCCGCTGCACCCCCTTGGCCTGCGAGGAGCTGGGACCAAGGACGAGCCATAGCCCTGGCAGGTGCGTGCTCTGCGTGCACCCCGCTTGGCCAGGCCTGCCCGTGGGGTCCTGGCGCCTCTCCCGCACGCCCCCTGCTGAACTCCGCTTCGTTTCTCCTTCCCTCTTCGGTGGACCTGTGCTTCGTACCTGCACGTGCCCCACTGCACCTGCACGGTGGCCCGCGTCACACTTCCTCCTGCGTGTCCCCGCAGTGGTGGCCCGCCAGGGTTCGGGGACCCTCCGTGCAGACCTGGTCTGGCGCTGCACAAGGCTGGGCGCACAGGCCGCTTTTAAACCGGCTACCACCTGCTGATGAGCGCCAGCAGAGTGTGCGTCGCCCACTCATTATTTTGCTGTCAAAATGTTACATTTCCTTTCCTCCTCCCTCGATTATAGTTCTGTGAGTGGAGGCTGCATGGTTAATCACTGGCTCGTCTCGAGGCTGTCAAAAATCCCGGCCTAGGTACTTCTTCATGCATCTCACCAAGTTCCTTCAGGGCTGTCTTTGGCTTCTTTGTCAGGCTGAGCGGGTTTTTTTGCATTTTCAGACTGCTGTGTATCGGACACCCGGGGCCTCTATGGTGGGGTAAGAAGAAGCGAAGGGAAGCCAGGAGCTGGAAACGAGGCAGGTCTTACCCTTGGCAAGGCCCATGTAATGAAGGTACTTTCCCCTGGGGGCAAGGACAACACCAGCATGGCCACGGTGTATCTCATCTTCTGGTGGAGGGGCCAGGTGCTCAATGGATACCTGTGGAGGGACAATGAGTCATGTCCAACCAGGAAATGTTTAGGAACCCCTTCCGCGTGCCTAGCCAGGTGCCTGGATTGTGAAGACTCTAAAGCCCTTGGGGGGGTTTACATTTCTTAGCAGCATGCCGATCCTGTCCCTTCAATCCCACAGAAAACCCACATAGAACACTATGGAAGCCTCGGCTACGCTGTTGTCTCCGAGGAGCGCAGAGGACTGCCTATTCCGTGTTGACAGGGATCAGGGAAACACCACGAAAAAGGAGAGATTTCAGCAGGAACACAGAGGGACAGGCAAACGAGATCGGCAGAAAGCGAAGAAATGGGCCCTGCTGGGGGCTAGAGATCGAAGCAGGCTAGGGAAGGAGAGAGGGAAATCCAGATACAGGAACCAGCATCAGGAGGAGGGAAGGCGGGGTCTTGGTCTCTCCCTCCTGCGTCTTGCTTTAACCTTGCAGACTTACGTGCACCAGGAATCCCGAGAAGAGAGACAATTCCGTCAGTTAGATTCTACTTCTTATGGCTGCCAAGTGGAAGGGAGAAGCTTTCAGAAATCAGGATTAAACCAAAACATGGTTTTCCTGTTAGCCGCCCCCTCCCACCAGGATTCACGAGAAAGGACAGGTAAACTGGGGGCTCGATGCCGTGCAGACATGCCCTCCCCAGCCTTCACGGCACCCCTCCCTGGGGGAGGAGATGGGCTGTCATCCCTAAGATGCTCTGCTTCTTCCTGAACATCCTCAAATATTTATCGTCTTTGTCTCCGTTACTAAGAACAATAACACACAGCGTGTACTGGGCCACAGGTGTTTTACAAATATGTGTCGAGTAATTTGGCCCCACCACCTAGATACGAAATTAAATCGCAGAAAGCTTCCACCGCGGAGCATTTTGGTGGAAATGTACCATATTTCAGATCTTTGGCCTCACAGCGTTAGAGACAGAACGTGCTTTGCCTTCCTTTGCGTCGGCAGTGATCAGAATTAAATGTCCTCTCCATCCTTCCTTTATCTCCCAAACCCCAAGTATTAAATGGGATTAATATATATTAATGTCATATAGGGTAGATACTTAATGTGTATTTAATGTGGGTCATGAATAAAACATATTTGGTCCTCCCCGGAGAGATCTGCATTTTAATTGTATTCCTCCAGTGGAGAACAGTCATTTATTCCTCCTGGGAGAGGGTGCAGGGGGTTCCCGAGGCCTCTGTGGGCCGGTGGGGGCCAGGCTTGTTTCTGGGGCCTTATAGGGTTGGGGAGCTCCCTCCAGTGCTGCCCGCAGGGTCTCTAGGGGTCACATTTGAAGTGGGGGAGTTTCAGCAGCTGTGGACCCTCGTCCTACGCAGGAAGATCAGAGGCCACCCAGGGAGACTCAGCGCAGACCTGAGGGGCTCTGAGGCCTCACGGCTGTGAGGGGTACTGTGTCTTTAGCAAAGGGAGTGCATTTACTTCTCTTCGTGGACAAAGACCAGAGAAGGCTGAAATTCTCACTGGTTTGCCCAAATGAGCCTCACGACAGAGGGGCTCTGCCCACAGCTGTTAACCGGGCTTCAGATCTCTCTCTAGGACTGGAGCCTAAAGAAGGCTGAGGCTGTCCACCTGCTCTGCTCTGGGCTCCTAGGACTGAGGTAGACACTGGTGCTGTGGGGGAGAGCTGTCCAGGAGGAAAACCCCTTCCTGGGGGCCATCTCTCCCGCCAGGCAACCGCCTCCCACTTTCAGGAGCTGGGCTGTAGATGCCCCAGAGCTTGGGACTGAGCCCTCCTACTTTTCCTGGCCTGAGTCGCTCATGAGGATCCTTTGTTCTCCATGTTCTCTGATCTCCCAAGCCAGCCTACACACACAGACGTGGTGTGGTGAACGTGTGACCTCTGTGCCTGCATGCAGGTCGTCACCCCCAGGGATGGGCCCAGGTGTGTGCCTCGAGAGTTCCATCGTGTTCCAGATTTGTATCAGATGCCCGGCATCCTGGGCCTCTAGGGGCACGGTTACCCCGCACATTCCAGGGAGCCTCGGAAGAACTGAATTCTGGCAAGTTCCAGGTAGTGTGTGTTCCCCAACCGAACCCATCGGCGTGGGGCAACTCGCAGCTGCGTTAGAGAAAAAAACAGTTCTAACGTGTTTTCAGGATTAAAATAAATGGCCTAAATGAATCACCCTTTTATCCATTTTACAGAAGCAGAATCTGACAACAAGGTTATTTACTCTGGATTTTGTACCAGAATTCAAAGACGATTCTTTTGATTTTCTGTCCATGATCTTCTCCAGCCTATCTCAGCTGCTGCTGAGAGTAACCTCATTCTCGATAAGACTGACTCATTAATTATGGCGACCAGGATGGCTTTATGGATCCCTCAGCCCAAGGAAGCATTAAACAGCTTCTTCCTGGCTCTGGCCCCAGACCTCCCTTTTCTAGAGCATTTTCCTTAGAAGATGTAAGTGTAAATTCTTTCTCTGCCCCTTGGAGATGTAAATCCTTTTTAAAGCCTCCTGCCAGTTTTACAACCCAGAACTGTCTTTCTCAAGGATGTGGGGTGGGCGCTATCCCTTTGACATGTACCCATCTGAGGAGATGGTGCTCAGTCTCCGCCTCTGCAGGGGTGGGAGCCTGACTCTGGTGGATGCCTTGCTCCCAGTCATTAAGCTACCTCCTGTTGGGAAGAGACAGGAAGCTTGCTTTTCCTTTGGTGAAGGCCAAGTAGCAAATACAGGTGTTCTGTGCTCCTTCCCCCATCCCAGCCCCTAAAAAAAAAAAAACGCTCTCAGCCTTTGTTTCAGCAGAGGTGAGTTCAGACTGTGTTATCTTTTCTCCTTGCTATTGAGATAGCCTGGAGTAAAGTCTTCTTTTTCTGTTTAATTTGGTTTGGGGCAATTTTTGCTTTGACAATCGTGGGGACCAAAAAAAAAAAAAAAAAATCTAGAGGACAATGAAGGTCTAAAGATAAAGGAAAGGGTGTCCGGAAGCAGATGAGAGTCAAGGAAAGAAGCTTGGATGACAATGACTACAGCTCTCCCTGGAGTCCCATGGATTTGAATGTCTTTAAGGTTTTTCCAGACCTTGGTACTCCATGTGTCTCCAGACAACCAAGGAGGCCCTAGGATTTTGTGGCTTTTGAATACAATGCCCTGTGTTTTTTTCAGGGTGGCTTCTTACAAACTGCAATGTTGTGGCAGTCACTGGGTTGTTTTAAATATTTTAACAAATGCTGCATTTCCGTATTTCCTTGTATCTGTGCCTTGCAGGTGCCTAAGCCAAAGGTACAAGTTTTCGGGTTAAGAAACTGCATCAGAGATAAAATTGTAGGTAGGAGTGAAAATGAGATAACTAAACACTGATGGGATCCTGCCAGGGCTGGAGAGAGTGTGAGACAACCACTTACCATGACCATGTTCATGCTGTGCTTGAAGGTGAATGGAATGCATGTCATCGGTGGCCCATCAGAGTGCATATACATTCCTTGAGGCCCATCCACTGAGGCCTCTCTAAGCCTCATCAGGAGTCCAGAGGCTTCCACATGTTGAATACTGAAAGGCCTATGGCCTTGACACTCCCATTCCACTGGCTTGGTGGGGCCAAGGATCCTAGACCATGGCTTCCAACTCAAGCTGTCCTTGGGCCATTGCTTATTCCGCACATCCCAGCTCACCTTCCTAACTGATTCTTTTTTTTTTTTTCCCCTAACTGATTCTTATTCACTGTTAGTTATCTTTCGTTCTGGCCACTCAACAAGCTCAAAACCTGGGAGTCATTCACCACCTCTGTGAGTTAGAAAGTCCTGCCGATTTCAGCTCCATAATTCTTGAATCCATTCCACTCTCTCCTCCACCACCATGTGGGACTTCAGGTCCTCATCATCTACTGCCCAGACCAGTGTAATAGCCTCCCACTGGGCCACCCATCTGTATTCCTTATCAATTCTTTCCCCACTGTCCAGCTGGAAGAACAGTATTTTTCAAATACAAGAGTGACCTTGTCATTCCCCAACTAAAACCTTTCAGTGGCTCCCCAGTGAGTGCAGAGGAACATCTAAGCTCCTTTACCAGGCACAGGTGACCCTGTATGACTTGGTCTCTCTCTCATCCCTCTAGCTCTGCCTCAGGCCATTTCAAACAATATTGACCTGGGTGTCACTTCCTGGAGCAGGACTTCTGGCTCACTCTCACTTTTCATCAGTCTCTGCCTTGCATATTACTAGCCCACACTCTGAGTTGCTCATGTTCCCAATAATTTCATGTTCCCTTTGAGGACACTGGCCCTTGGACTGGGTACAAATAAATGCTCCACAACAACTGAAGAGGGTTCCTAGGGCTTAGGTATCCTTTAGCAACACTACAAAGGACTAAGATCCTGGGGGGCATCACTCCACCTCCTTCAGCAACTCCCTTCATCTAGAAGGGAGTTTCCAGTTAAGACCACATAAGCTTACTTACTGTTTTACCCTGCCCAATTGTGCTTTGCTCACTTCCCTGTTCCTGAGAGGACTCCTTCAATACCTCACATGGACAGGGGCGCCTGGGTGGCTCAGTCGGATAGGTATCCGACTCTTGGTTTTGACTCAGGTTGTGATCTCAGGGTCATGAGATTGAGCTCCACATCGGGCTCCACACTCAGCACAGAGTCTGCTTGAGATTCTGTCTTCCTCTCCCTCTGCCCCTTGTGCTCATGCTCTCTCTCTCTCTCCCTCAATTAAATAAATAAATCTTTAAAACAAATACATCGCATGGAGAAGAATCCTTGTCTTCAGCCCTGCTGCTAGGGAACTTATAGGACAATGAAAGTTGGCCTCTACCCTAAAGAATAAATAGGTCAGTAATACATGAATACTAACGAATAGGTTACTAATGGGATCAAGCAAGAACACTGTGAGTGCATGCACTGTGGGATGCAGCATTTGAGGTGGGCAGGGATGGGCTCCATAGGTGGGAATTTCAATACAAGTATTATCGGCTCCTGTCATTCCCTCCTTGTAGAATGCTCACTTGCCCTTTAAGCTTGCTTCCACATTAGAATCTAGGATATAAAGACGTAGGACTCAATTCGAAAACACTTTAAAAATGTATGAACTCTCACAATTATCAAATGGTAAATCTTTGATTATTCATAGACTAATTGGAAATAGCAGCAAAAATATTTTTATCTAATGCAATGGCACCAGTGTATTTTCTGTGATCAGCTCTTCCTTTGAACAAGGCATTTGGCAAAAACTGATTAAAATTCAAGAGGTTGGCCAGGGAGGTCTACATTTCAAATTATAGTGATGCTTGCCTTAGACTCGTTTGCTATTTTTCCCATTATTTCTTCAGGATGCATTAGGCATCGCCTCAGTTTAGGTTATGGTTAAATAGATTTCTATTTTGCTTCTTTAATGTAGTTAACCTAACTTGAATTTTCTGGTTCTATCAAAGTACTACCTCACCCCTGATGCTAAACCTCTAATGGGATTTGAATAATGGACTTCAATATAACCTCTGAAAACTGATTGGATCTCAAATTCATGGATGTGTATTTATCCTTTAGTCTTGTCTGAAATGCCTGGTTATATGCCATAGGACAAATGCCATTTCTATTAAAAGAAATAGGAGAAAGAAGAAAAGTACTTCATTTTAAGAGTTTTATAGGGGAATCGTCTTCAAAATACAGACTTTAAAAATTAAAACTGAAAGAGTCAAGTATTAAAATAGATCTAATTTATCTGGTTTAATCCCCACTCATTATGAGTTAAAAAAGAAAGTAATCAACATCATACAAATAAATGAAGCAGTATACATTTGCTTATTCTAAAAGCAATACACTCTTATCATGAAGAATTCTTTAAATACACAAAATACACAGAGAAAATAAAAAGTAAATATCACCTACAATTCTTTCTCCTAAAAATAATCATTCAATATGTGGTTTATTTTCTTATAATCTATCCTTTCCCTATGTACCATTTCAAAGCATAATTGTAATTAAGAATATAGAGAGCTTTACATTTTTTATAAATATATTTTTAAGGACTTTATTTATTTGTCAGAGAGAGAGAGCACAAGCAGGGGGAGCAGCAAGCAGAGCGAGAGGGAGAAGCAGACTCCCCGTGAGCAGGGAGCCCAATGTGGGACTTGATCCCAGAACCCTGGGACCATGACCTGAACTGAAGGCAGACGCCCAACCGACTGAGCCATCCAGGCATCCCAGGGAGATTTACATTAATTTTACATATATGTTTTTATAAAAATGTTTTTCCTTTCATCCAAGATTTCCAGCTTTAAGAATTTTTTTTCCAACTAAAAAATCATCTGTCGGGTGACATCACGGAAAATGGTGAAGTAGGACACTCAAGAAATTGGTACCTCTACTGAAACACCCATAAGCTGACAAACCCTGGCACAACCCTCCAATTCACATTGAATCACAAGAAGCCCAGAACAGCCAAAACAATCATGAAAAAGAACAAAGTTGCAGAACACAAACTTCCTGATTTCAAAACTTACTATAAAGCTACAGCAATTAAAACAGAGTGGTCCTGGCACAGTGGTCCTGGCATAAGGACAGGAGTATAGAGCAATGGAGATTCCAGAAAAAATCCCATCCATCTATGTCCAAATGATGTGCGACAAAGGTGCCAAGATCATGAAATGGAGAAAGAATAGTCTCTTCAGTAAATGCTGCTGGGATAACTGGATAACCCTACCAAAAACACAAGCAACAAAAGAGACAGATAACATGAGCTTTATCAAAGTTGAAGGCCTTTGTGCATCAAACGGTATTATCAAGAAAACAAAAAGACAGCCTAATCACATATCTGATAGAGTTTTGTATCCAGAGTATATAAAGAACACTTACAACTCAATAACAAAAAGACAATCCAATTTAAAAGTAGGCAAAGGACTTCATGAGACATTTCTCCACAGAAGGACTACAAATGATCAGTAAACACATGAAAAAATGCTCAACAGCATTAGACATTAGGGAAATGCAAATAAAATCCCAATGAGTTACTACATCACACCCACTTGAATTATTATAATAAAAAATATGAAATATCAAGTGTTGGCAAGGATTTGGAGAAATTGGAACCCTTGGATGTTGATGTTGGGAACCTAACATAATTCAGCCACCATGGAAAACAGGTTGGCTATTCTTCATAAAGTTAAACATAGAATTACCATATAACCCAGCAATTCCACTCTAGTTATAGACCCAAAAGAATTGAAAACAAGTGCTCAAACAAATAATGTACATGCATGCTCACAACAGCAAATGCCCAAAAGGTAGAAGTAGCTGAAGCATTCATCGATGGAAAAGGGATAAACAAACTGCGGTATATACATGCAGTGGAATATTATTAATCCATAAAAAGAAACGAAGCTCTGATACATGCTACCATGTGGATGAATCTCAAAACATTATTGTAAGCTAAAGAAGCCAGACACAAGAGGTCACATAGTGTATGATTCCATTTATATGAAATGTCCAGAATAGATAAATCCATAGAGACAGAAAGTAGTTTACTCACTGTCAAGAGCTGGGGAGACAAGGAAGGGGGAAAGTCTTTTGGGGTATATAGAGGTAGTGGGTGCACAACACTGTAAATGTACTAAATGTCTCTTAGTTGTTTGCTTTAAATGGTTTTCCTTTTTATGTTATATGAATTTCACTTCAATAAAAAAAGAAAAGCCAAATGTTGCATGTATCAATAGTTTGTTCCTTTGTATTACTGAGAGTTATTCCATTGTATGGATGGAATCATAGTGATAGATAACAGATTAGGGGTTCATGATGGGAGAAAGGAGAGACTATAAAGAGGTGGGATGGGGGAGTTGTTTTGATGGTTCTGGATACTTGTGGTGCTTCTACATGCCATAAAATGTCATAGAACAAAACACCAAGGAAAAAACAAATGAGTGCACCCCCAAACTGGTTATTTAGTTAACAGTATCCTAACACTGCCAAGATCCTGGCTTTGATAGTTCTGGCTACATGGTCACTTGATGTCCCTTGTCCAAACCCTCCATGTCTACCCAGGCATGGCAGCGCTCCATGAGTTGCTTTGTAAAATGCATGTCTCTCTTCTATAGATGTCAAGGTTTTGCTCTTGAGCTCTAGGAATTGAGGTCGTGATTCTCCTGCTGGGGTTTGCATAAACTACCCAGAGTCTTTCCACCATAGATATCTCTAATGACACAGAGTCTTCTGGGTTCTATGGCCTGAGTGTCAAGGAGGCTTGTACCATACCCTGGACCTCCTAACAGCCTAAGAATCATCTGGTGTATGGGCCTGAGCAGTATTCCCAAGTGTGGAACATGCTGCCTTCAGGACCCACATCATGGTGCTGCCATCTTCATGGTGAGAAGATATATATTAATTTATTCTTAATTGGGAGGGCAAGTCCGAGATCCCTAAGCATTTCAGCAATATGGTGAGCCCTTTAATCTTTACTTCTGAACTCTGGACTGTACATCTATTACCAAGGCCTCCAGTGAACTTGCTACTTCTGTCCCAGGTGACATGATGTCTTCAATATACTGGTGCATGTGATGTTCTGCAGAATATCCAGACGGTGTAGTTCTCTTTGAGTAGCAAGGTTCATGGCACTGTGAAGACAGGCCATAAATGTATACTGTTGTCTGTTCCAAGTGACTGAGATTTCCTTTTTCAATAGAAATGGAACAGAATACATTTCCCACATCAGAGGTCACATACTCTGCACCTGAGTTTGTGTTAATCTGCTCTAGCAAAGATGCCACAACTGTCATAGAAGCTGCAAGTACAGCTACTACTTAGGTGAGTTGGGCATGGGGTCCAGGTTGGTAAATTAAATAGGAAATGATGGGGAGTACCACCACTGAGTTCCGTTTGTTTTTGAGGGCAGAACTAATCTCTACATTCCCTTTGAGATGCAGTATTATTTTTAATTTACTAAGCTGGCAGGGAGGTAAGACATAATTTCAAAGGCTTCTGCTTGGCCATCTCCACTACAATAGTTCTCATTTTATAAGCCAAGAACTAACAAAGAGGTTCTTCCATCTACAATTTGTGTATTTATCTCAGTTACACATTCAGCGACCAGGAAATATCCACGAGTATGTCCCTGGACCTGATGATGGCTCCATATACCACTCTGGCCTCAGAATTCCATTTATTATCTGTCCCCCTACACATAACACCAGGTATTGGTGGGCAGGGTCATGATGACATATATATCCTTGGGACCCTCTGTCCAAGAGTTCTCAAAATATGTAGTATTCTCTTTCCATCAGGGTGTATTACTTACATAAATGACCATAATCCCCCCTGGGGAAAGCCTGGGTAAATCATTATTGTCTATGGCTGTTATGGTGTTCAAGATCTTTTACCTAGGCAGAAGGCCTCCCCATCAGTCAATGGGCTCTGGGTCTGAAAAATGAGCAAAATCTAGAAACTGGGCCATGGATCATGTTTTTTATTAGGGCGGCTCCTTTCAGCCTTTTGGTCATTTATCCTTGATTTCTGGGTTGATAAATCCTTGTTGGCTGCCACTCGATCTTGATCTGACATATACTGTGTTCTAGTAACTACATCCATAGCTCTTTTGGTATCAGAAACTCTGACTGCCACTGCGATCTTGCTACTTATTAAATAATTGTCCCACCCTGCCCCTGATGGTTATGCATTGTCATCTTGTTTCTATTATTTAGGGATCCCATCATCCCCATGAATAATAGTGAGTC
Organism: Halichoerus grypus; assembly: GCF_964656455.1. Classification (NCBI taxonomy): domain Eukaryota; kingdom Metazoa; phylum Chordata; class Mammalia; order Carnivora; family Phocidae; genus Halichoerus; species Halichoerus grypus. The sequence goes on from NC_135723.1 coordinate 102,232,920, forward strand.
TAGTTCTGTAAAAACATCTTCTATCATCAGCTCTATCTGACAGAAGACGACCACCACTGAGCTTCTCCATAGTGCTGGTGTCCTTCTCATCACTGCACAGCTTATTGCTTGGGCCTTTATGGTCATATATCCACATTAAAATACCAACTTCTCTGAGTCTTTGATCCCTTCTATCACCATGTGACATGGAAGTTCTGGCATTGGTGCTTAATTTGGTGTGGGTCATTGCTTTATCAGGCTTCCCGGAGCTATCTTACTAGCTTGTCCGCACTCACTCTTTGAGGTGCTGTTAGGATGCTAAACTCTGTGTCATGGTAGCATTCTCCCACATAAATAAACTTTCATTGTCTAGCCCTATATTCTGGGCCTTGACTCAGCATCCTCAGGATCCTGACCTATACACGCTCTGCTGGCACGTGCTAGCCCTGCTGACTAATTCCTAGAGCTTATTCAGTATATAGTCCCTTTCTCCTTTGGCAGAACCAGAACTTTTCCAGCCTGGTTACATTTCGATTGGTCCCTTATTATTGGTCTAGTGACCAGGAGGGAAAGTGTGTGTCAATCCTGGGAATGGGAAGGAATGGAGGGGTCAGGGAGCACATGTGTCATTTTGTAACCAAAATCTTCCACATCATCTATAAGCAAATACAGAACACTAGACTTAATTGGGAGGATTTGGCTCCTTCTATAGACCCACAGGGTCTAGAATCCAAGGTTTTTCCATTGCACACTCCCAGATTTCCCTATCCTGAGCCTCAAGGTCCCACTCTTCTCAATCATGGCTTTGACCTTGGCAGAACATTCCTCCTAGAGTTGAAAATTAACCTTCTCTGGAGCTCTATTTATAAGTAGTTTCTGGACCTGATACACAGATTTGTTTTCTGCCCTTCGGCTCATCAGAAGATGAAAGGTTTTTTATATACTGCTAAAGAAGTCCCCTGGTTTTCACACTGAGACTCTAATTGATGATTAATGACCCTTAGCCACTTTAGTTCTTCTCCCACTCATCTATCATCTAATTCCATGATCTTTGCAATTGCTCTTTCCCCATACTTCTCTAATAACTGAGAAACTGCATTTCGTGCCAGCCAGTACATTTCCTTCCTCTGGTATCTTGTCCTCTTCCACCACTGATGAAGGTTCTAGTAAATGCGTCACTACCACAGACCAGGGGCTCACTATGCTCTACCTACCATCACTACAGTCCTTATTGCCAGCCCACCAGCAAATGATCCAGATGATCCCAGATTCCATTTTAGAGTCTGTTTCTTCAGACCACTCCTGATTAGATGTCATAGATCAGGTAATCCATGAAATAGACCACGAGACAGAGATTTTTATGAAAGACATCTATTGGGTTATGCCCTTGAGATCAACACCCATGGGGGAGTGATGGATGCAGGAAAGGTAGCAGCAGAAGCTGAACTGTGACCTACTTATAAAAGGGCCTCTGCAGGTTCTGTGGGGAGATGAGATTGCTCCTCAGGGTTGCCCTAAAGGAAGGACAGGAAGTCAAGTGTCATTGGATGTGGGCTATCCCCAGAAAGAGCCATGACCTTAGATGAGAAGACTATCTTCATCTGAGAACAATTTCCAGAGAGAGATTCAGGTAACAGCTGTCTATAGCCAACATTTCCAGCATCTGGGTAAATTAATTATTGAGCACTAGAGGCGAGAGGTAGGACCTGAGAATTGTACCACAGACTCCAACAGCTCATTGGGTTCTAAAAGTATTTTAACAAGTGGAAGAAGGAAAGGGGCAGAGATTCTAAGGGGTGTTTAATTCCAAATTTGGGGAGCATTCTAGGCTCTAGCTTATACATTGTAAATATGACATTGGAGCAAGTATGAGATTAGGCAATGATTCAACTCCCTGCAGACTAAAAAATGTTAAAGGAAATCCTTCAGATGGAAGAAAACTGATACCAGATGAGAAGGTGAATCTACATTAAGAAAGGAAGGACATCAGATATTGTAGATATATTAGTAAGTATAAAAATAAAAACTTTTTCTTTTAAAAAATCTTTAAAAGTAACTGAGTTTTTAAAGAAAAATGATAATGTTTTGGGCAGTTTATGCAGAAATAAAATGTATAAAAATGATAGCACAAAAGATGGGAAGGAGTAAATTAAAATATACTGTTATGAGGTATTTACATTAAATCTAAAAATGGTATATTATTATTTGAAGGTAGACTCCGAGAAGTAAAAGATACATTTTAAATTGTGAACTGTCTAAAAAAAGAAGTATAGTGAATAAGCCTATATGGGCAAAAAATAGACTTGTAAAATATACTGAATCCAAGATTAGGCAGGAAAAAGGAAAATATTGACAATAAACAAATAGATGGCATGTAGGTGGTCTACACACTCCATTTACAAAGTAGAAGGTGAGAGTTTAGATTAATAAAGAAGCACAAGACACATTTCATAAAGATACAGATATGTTAGAAGTAAACAAAAGATGGAAACAAGACTGGGCCAACACTAATTACAAGACAGCCAGAGCACGAATAACTGTATCACACAAAGCGGACTTCAGAGCAGGGGACACTGGCGGGTCAGGAAAGACATTGCATAATGAATGATACATATGCGCACATCCAGGGGCGCCTGGGTGGCTCAGTCATTAAGCATCTGCCTTTGGCTCAGGTCATGATCCCAGGTTCCTGGGATTGAGCCCCGCTTCGGGATCCCTGCTCCGCGGGAAGCCTGCTTCTCCCTCTCCCACTCCCCCTGCTTGTGGTCCCTCTCTCACTATGTCTCTCTCTGTCAAATAAATAAATAAAATCTTTTAAAAAAAAAGAAGACTTAATACTCCTAAATGTATGTCCACATAACAGAGCTTCAACATCCACAGAGCAGAAACTAAGAAAACTGAAAATGGAAATAAGTAAATCTCCCATGGTAGCTAAATTATAACTTTTCTCTCAGTAACTGATAGAGTAAATATACAGAAGATCAGTAAGAATACAGAACACATGAACAGCATTGTCAATCGACTGATCTAATTGATATTTATGCTACATGCCACCTACTAGTGGCAAAATTCACATAATTTCAATCATACATTAAATATTCACTAAGATAGACCATCTCCCAGGACACCAAACATTTCTCAGTAGTCTTCAAATGAATTAAATCATACAAAAATACAATCTCTGAATCACATGGAATTGAAATAGAATAACAAGGATATTCCAAACTCCTCCAACGTTTGGAAATTAAACAAGATACTTTTAAATAACCCATAGGTTTTTTTAAAAAAAGGAAAACACAAGAAAATAGTTTGAATTAAGTGAAGATGAAAAAACAACATAAGAAACTTTGGGGGCGTGCAGGGAAAGCAGGGTTTATAAAAAATTTATAACTTGTAAACAAAAGATCTAAAAATAAGTAATTGAATATTTCAACTTAGAAAGGTAAAAAGAGAGAGAGGAGGGAAAAATCAAGCAAAAGTAAGTATAGGAAGAACATAATAAATGAGGTCCGACTAGCTGAAGACAATGGCAACAGCCTTCATCACTATCTGCCCAGTTTTTGTCCAGAAGAGATGGAGAACAGCAAGGAAGGAAGATTAAAAGCACACAAAAACCACACCCTCAGAATAACAGAAAATGCTCATACTTCAAAATCAGTACCTTAAAAAGTAAGGGGTCCTAAATTCGGGGGTTCAGCCTCTCATGCTCCTTCCCCACACACACCTTGCCCCCTGGCAGACCAGTCCCAAGGGCAGGGAGAGAAAAGAAGGAGGCTAGCCCCAGACCCAGGCTGACCCAAAACCATGGCCAGAAAGACTGAGTCAGCCCTCAGTCTGAAACTGCTAGAAAGAGTCTGGAGTACCAGAAGGGACTTGAAAGTATGCACACAATGAAGGGATAGTCTTCAAAATGAATGATTTTCTAGGTAGGAAGGAACAGGGCAAAGGAAGGGAGACATGACCTTGGCAGTTGGGTGATGAAGGGGAATGAGTGAAGGGGGCATTCTAAGGTCCTGCTGCAAAAACAGAAAAAACATAGCCCCTCTCCCCCACCACACATACTCACACTAAAACCAAATCCTCTGAAGTCCCTGAACTTTGCTTCACTAAAAATGGGGGGCATTGTTAAACTTGGAATTTGGTGAACGACTTTAGTTCCACAAAAATGAACAGCAAAAGTTTAACATGTCTCCACAAGTTGTTGCAAAAAACCCCACCAAAGTTCAAATCAACACACACCCACTAAGGTAGATTCCCCACCTGACAAATCATCATGGAGCAGAAGAAACTCCGAGTGGAGTTGCATGGACCCAGATGAGCATTTGAGGACATGAGAAAGAACCCTGAAAACTACGAACACAAATGAACAAACAAAAAACACCCAGAGAGAAATAAAACAAAAAAGAGTTCATTAAACTCAGGAAAGAAATTAAAGAAAAGACGAAGTTATCTCAGATTTTAGTAATGAATTAAAAGAGATAGACTCAAATGAAAATTTAATGAGAAGCATTGAAAAAAGTTAAGAAAATGATAAAAATAATTTTTAAATGAGGTTAAAAAAATAAAAGCATCAAAAAAATTTAGTAGAATGGAGGACAGGCAAAGTAGGAAAACCATTTCTATTTTGGGGGTCAAGGAAGAAAAGAGAACAGGACTAATTTTTAAAACTATAACCCAAGAAAACCTTCCAGAAAAAAAAGAGAAGATCACTTCAATCTGTACCTTGAAAGGACTTATCAGGCACCTGGGAACATTAATTCAGAATAATCAACTCTGAGATGCACCCCAGTGAGATGCTTAGATTTCAAAGATAAAAAAGGTTTCTCAGAGTCTCAAGCAAAAAGATCAAATAATTTACAAAGATAAAAGAATTAGACTGGCATCTGATTCTTCAAAAATGAACATAAAGGAAGACAAAAATAAAGCAGCATTTTAAAAAAGTATCAAGACTTCTGGAAAGCTGTTTTCAACATATGAAGAGGTAAGGGAACCCTGTGCCCATGTGTTTCCTCAAGACTTTATTAGAGCATGGGCTTCATAGATCACAGCGACTGAATCTGGAACAATTTGAAGAAGAAAGGAAATGGTGGTAGTCAAGAATAATAAGCTATAGAATAAATATTTATGAGTCCATATTAATATCAATGAACAGAGGAGAAGGGTCAGCTTTTCTTGTACTGGAATTCTAATTAATACATTTAGTGGAATGATACAAAAGAAAATCACCATTGAGCAAATACCACAGCAAAAATTGTTATAGCCAAAAGTGATGAAGATGCTAAAATTAGTGGAGACACTGGATATCTCCACTGATTTAAGGTGTCTCCCTGCAAAATAGTCACCCATTACAACAGGAAAGACAGTAGTTTTACTGTGGAAAAATCCGGCAGGAAGTACATCAGCCACGTGACCAAAATTAACATCACCAGTGATAAGACACATTGATGCCTCCTGATATGAGGCACTGAAATTAAGAGAAGAGTCACATTGATGTTAACATCAAAAAACGACATGCTTAGGAATACATTTAACAAAATGCATTCACTACGTATGCACTGAAAACTATATAAGGTTTTTTTCTTTTTGAGATAAATTTAAGAATAAATAAATAAATAAATGGAGAAATATATCATGTCCTTGGGTTGGAAGACTCAATATTATTTAGATAGATATTGTCTCCAAAATTGATATATGGATTCAAGGCATTCCTAATCAAAATTCTGTCTATTTTACAAATTTGATAGGCTGATTCTAAATTTATATGAATATGCAAAGGACCCTAAATCACCAAAATGATCTTGAAGGGGAAGAACAAAGTTGGAGGAGTTACCATAACTGATTTCAAGACTTCCTGTAAAGCTGCAATAATCAAGATAGGGTAGCGTTGTCATAGAAACAGATATTCGGATCAATGGAACAGAATAGGGGCCAAAAAAAGCAAACCTAAATAGTACACGAATTTTCAAAGACGCTGTCAAGGTAATGAAATGGAGGGAAAAAGGAGACGTTCAACATACGTGATGTTGAGACAAACTGGATGTCCAAAGAGAAAAGAATAAACCCCAAGGAGAAAGCTAAACCTATAAAATCTCTAGAAGAAAATACAGGAGAAGTTCTTGTGATATTGGTGGTGGTAAGGATTTCTTACGTAGGACACAAAAAGACTGTCGTGAAAGCCCTGACCGCTGGCTTTTCTTTCTGTAAGGCAGGTGCCTGAGTTAAGCTTCGATGGTGGGGGTCTGCTCTCGGAAGGGGACTCTCTCCAGTAAGACCCCTGCCAGCTAGATGGAGAGCAGGGCCACCCTTGCCCCTACCCCAGGATCCTAGTCTTAGCAATCTTGGTTGTTTTTGATAACTGACTTTTTGGGTTTCTTGTTTTGTTTTTTTCTTCCCGTGCTTTGAATTCCTGCTCTTATATTTTAAATTCACCAAGACGGAGTAAGCCTCCACCCTCCTGGACCCCAATAAAGAACAGAATCCTAGGCCTTTGCTTGCTCCTCAGAAACCTTGCTTGTGGGCCCAGGTGTGTTGTGTAATTTCCAGATATTGTCAGTAAGAAACCTTTTCTTCCAAAGTTTCCTGATGGTTATTGCTGAGGGAGTCTTGCAATCATAATGAGAACCACAAGGACCAGTCCAGCCCTGACACTGGTTATTGACAGGCTGAGGCCGGCAGACAATAAGCCCAAAGTTTACAGAAAAGAAAACTGATAAATTGGATTTCATCAAAATTAGATACTTATTGTAGCTAGTATATAGAAATATACATATATACACATATATATGTTATATATATATATATACATATATATAGGCGGGTATCCAGAATATATAAAGAACTCTTACAACTCAATAATAAAAAGCAAAGCAACACAATTAAAAATAGTTGGTAGATCTCTAGGATTTATTCATCTTGCATAACTAAAACTTTGTATGCTTTGACTAACACCCCCCATTTTGTCCACCCTCCCCAGCTAACATTCTACTGTTTCTATGAGTTTGACTTGCTTAGATTCCTCATATAAGCAGAATTACACAGAATTTTTCAGTGACTCATTTCTTTCACTTTGCATAATTTGTGTTCATTTGTGTTGCAGCAAATGGCAGAATTTCCTTCTTTCTAATGGCTGAATAATATTCAGTTGTATGTAAATATGTATTTTCTTGATCCATTCATCTGTCGATGGACATACAGGTTGCTTCCATGTCTTGATTATTGTGGATAATGTTGGAATGAATAGGGCAGAGTGGGTATCTTTTTAAGATCTTGATTTTAGTTCCTTTGGATATATACCCAGAAGTGAGATTGCTGGATCATATGCTAGTTCTATTTTTAATTTTAATTAACACTACTTATTTGCTTATGTTAATATGAATTTGCTTATGTTAAGTGTTCTTATCACAAAAAGAAAAAAGTAAAGAATGCAGGAGGAAACTTTTGGAGATGATGGATCTGTTGATGGCATTGATTGTGATGATGGCTTCATGGGTAGATACCTGCCTCCAAACTCATCAAATTGTGTGTATTAAATATGCACAGCTTTTTGTATGTTAATTATAACTCAATAAAGTGATTTTTTAAAGTCAAAAGATTCATGCAGACACTTCACAAAAGAAGATGTATATACAATATTATATATTCTGTATTATATGTTCTACATATGTGGTCCATGTGCACATTTGGAGGAGATGTTCAACATTATTAGACATCAGAAAAATTAAAATTAAGACCACTGGAGTAACCAAATTTTGAAAGACTGGCAGCACTAAGTAATGACAAAGATGTAAAGCAAATGAAAACAAATATGTGTAGCCACCGGTGGAGATGGAAAATGGTACATCTATGTTGGGAAACATTTCAATAGTTTTTTTGACAGTTTCTCATAAATTTAAGGGTATATTTACCATATCATCCAGGAAGTCCACCCCTGGGTACTTCTCCAAGAGAAAAACATATGTCCACATAAACACTGTGCTGTTCTTTTATTCATGATCACTGAGAACTAGAGAGAACCATTGGCAGGTGGAAGGATGAGCAGATTGTGCTACATCCATGTGATGGGGTACAGCATTCCTGCTCATCTGCAGGAAGAAATGCCCTACCAATGCACATGAAATGATGATTCTCAAAGGCATTACACTGAGTGAAAGAGCGCTACATAGGGTATGATTCTGTCCAACTAACCTAGAGTGGGAGGAGATATTTTGGCTTTTGTGGACTCCTGAAAGGAAAGGAGGGAAGTCTGGGGATGAGAAAGATATTCCAGTGGTAGAAGTGGCGAAGGTTACACAGGTGCATGCATCTGTCAAAGCTTGTTGAACCGCACACTTAACATGAGTGTATTTTATTGGTATGTAAATATACCTCAATAGAACTGATTTTAAAAAATCACACTTTTGAGGCAAGTTCAAAACATGGCATTGACTCTCATCCTTATAATTTGTTTGCATGAGAATAATAAAATCTTGAAAAATTCTGCAAGTCCAATTGATTTTTTTTATTTTAAGTTACCTCAAAAGGGCAATGAAACCACTTCGAAAATGTTTAGACTTGCTTGTGTTGGGAACTGTTTTTAGAGATCCAACAGAGCAAATGGGGATCACCGGAGAAAGCCATTTGCTCATGGCAAAGCTGCACCGTGGACCCAAGATAAAGGGCCAGGACGACCATGCTGAGTGAGTGGAGGACGCCAGTCCCTCAGGGCCCACAGATGCAGGGACACAAGGCACTCCTCCGTGATTGGACAGGGGCTGATGTGAGAAGTGGGGTGCATGTCTGAGCTAGCCTAGTTGCAGTGAGAGCTAGCTTTCTCCTGGTGTCTGAGCCCCCTCCAGTGCTGTGTTAAAGTTCTTCTATCAAGACTTCTGGATGCTGGGGAGCCAGACATTCACTAAGAGGCCAGATTTGCCTGCAGGGAACCCAGCGGGGCTGATGGCACTGCTGTGGGATAGAGCAGCTGCCTGCAAGAGCATGATGACCATCTCTCGTCCTCCTGACACTCTTCCCTGCCCACATCAGGATCAATGCCTCATCGCTGCTTGAGGAGGGACTGGTTGCGGTACAGCCGTGTGCCTGCCAGCTACACGCTATAGCAGAACCATATTGGAGCTCACGCTCTGGTTCCAGAGCTGGAACCCTTACCCGCTGCACCATGATGTATGGTCACCATGCTAGGCAATGGTCACGATGTTACATGGGCAGTAGTCAGGAAGTCACAGGCTTACATCAAATGCATGGAAGTTCCGTGGCCACCCTCTGCCTTACCAGATGCAGGAAAGGTTGGGAGTGGCAAACTTGGGAGATACACATGGGAGCAGGCAGCTCGCCGCAGGAGGTGAGCGGCGGGCGGGTTTGGTGGCCCGCAGTACACCTGGGACACACTGCTCTCCTAACTGACAGTTGGTAGCCACTCAAACTCCTTACAATATGCTTTTCAATGATTCGTAGTCACCTCATTTCAGAAAGGCCACTTTGTTCTACTGATTCTTTCCTGACTCTGGAATTTGTTGAAATGTGATAAGCCTGGATCTCACCTAATAATGTACATTATGTAGAGGAAGAATTCACCCAAATGGTTTACTTTTCTTCTTCACTCAACTCCTGGCATGGTGGCCAGTTCAACCCTGAGACTCTTGGGGGTGGGCAGAGAAGGGGTGAAGGTCAATTTCATGGGCTTGGACAATACCCTCTAAACCAGGAGACAAATCAGGCATATGAAATACCGGGGAAATACTTCCACCAACCTCATGACGCATCTACTAAACTCACTGTGGCAGAATCCCACGGACTAACTTTGTGCAAAATTCCATCCATAATGCCCATGATATAGCAGCTGCAGATTCCCAGATTCTGTTCTTGGGTCGTGCCTTTTGCACCATCCATAACCCAATAGCAGGTCAGTATTTATTTGAATGTCCTACAGAATATGCAGAAGGCATATTTCCAGATGTTTCCAGAATGTTAGAGAATTTACATTCATGACAATGACCAAATTTCATATACCATCTAAGGGATTTTTAAATATGTGCTTGGTACTGCAGTTAGGGTTGAGATGCATTAGCTCAGAGAGACCAAGTAATATGTTCAAGGTTACTAAGCTGTTAAGTTGCACAAGTGAATTTGGCTCCAGCTGCATCTTTAAGCATTGTGGTCTGAATGAAAGGATGTTCAGTGGCATGGACTGGGAGAGAGACCACCAATGGCCTGCCTCTCACCCCTGCACATTCACTCTGCTCACCTCATTTAGGGGCTGGATGCTTATGATCAGACCATCAGGTAATGCTATGGATTTTCTTGTCGGATGAGAAGTGGAATGATGAACTTCACCTTACACCACACCTGGCTCTGCATCAAGATCTGCCCCGTTATCCTGTGTCCCAGGGGACTGCTCAGTTACTCGCAGAAATGTTGTTAGTCAAAGAGAAAATCCTGGCATTCCAATTTCATCAGTGCTTATTGGTGAGGGCTGAGTATGTTTGCTAGCACTGAGTCCCTAAATCCTAGCAGAGTGCATATGTGCTCAACAAACTACAAGTTATAGCTCAGAGAAATGGCTCCTCCCTATCTTGGTCACACAGTGGATTTTAGATTGCTCTCACAAAAGTGTGCAATAAACAAATATATTACAAATAAAAAATAATATTGCAGAACTGAAGGCCCATTGTAGGGCAGCAACGGTGTTAACTGGGCCATGAATTTGGCTATAGACTTGAAAAATCCTCGAGTGCCTGTTCGTGCCTTTCTTTAATATTTTCTCTCTTATCTCTGTTTGTATTTTATAGGTGAGCCTATGATTGCATTGATTCTTACTACATAAGGTGCTACTCCTCAACATGGACACATCTGGGTCATTCTCTTTCTACACAGCTTATCTGAGTGCCTGTTTTTGTGAAGAATATAGTTCCAGGATTTCTCCAATTCCTCACCTGCCATCTGTCATTTTCATCATTATTATCACTGGCACCAACTTAACTCCCTATCATGATCTACTGACTACATATGTGTAGATAGGCTGAGACAATCAGTAGTTATTCATGATGCATTGGCATGGACAGACGATCATTAACTAATCATGTTTATGCTCTGCTAGAGTCTTCATAGATTGAAACAAAGTTTCTTGCTGAAGAATAAATACTATGAATGAGATTGTGTAGTTTAATAATGTAGGATCCCATGATAGCACGAGATATGCATACATGGTTGATTAGTATTTGCAGTTGCTAGTTTCAACCAAGGATCACATTTAAGCTTCAGTGAACAATAAATTATTTACTCTGGGAAACTCTCATGGAGCAGGAAATTGGTTCCATATTTTGTAGATTTTTTTTCTTCTCTTAGAAGTTTGCAAGAACATTCTATATGCTCCACATTTTAGAGTGGAATGTCTTTTAATTACTTTATACCCTTTATACTTAATAGTTCAGCAGTTCTCATCCACAGCTAACATTGTTAAGATACCATTTTGCTTCCAATGGCTATGGTGTTGCGCTGATGGACTGCCTAGGTGATGTACGAGCAGACATAAATTAACTATCAAGAGCAAAATAAAAGATTAACTTCATTGCTTCCCAGAGACAATATATTATCAGCATTTTCTTGATTTAATGTATTTGTCTGGGTCTTCTGTCTACAAAATTTTTAAAAAATGGATATACAGTAACATATCATCTGGCATCATGAAATGAGTTATGTCATTAGCAATAGCAGATTATTTTTTTTCCAATTACAAGAACAACCTATAATCATTTTTTAAAATGGAGAATGCCACAAATAACTATATGAACATAAAAATCATCTATAATACTGTAATTCTAGCAACAAAGACAACAGTCTTTAACCATCCTAATATACATTTTTTCAATCTTTTTTTTCCCTAGGCAGGCTACATATATGCACACCTGTACATATAATTTACACCAAGACCTGTTGTACATTCTATTTTATAACACACTTTGTGATTTGATACATCATAACTATTTTTCTATGTCATTCAATATTTTTTCTCTCTTGAACATTTAAAGGAATACATAGGATTCTATCTTTGGAGCTATTCTAACTTACTGAATTAATAACATAGTGTTAACTATTCAGGTTGTTTTCAATGTTAGATTGTTTGTAATTATATAATTATAAGCAACTACTCACGGAGCAGCACCCTGTATATTTCTACACAAAAACCTGATTATTTCTTTAGACGAGATTCTTATAAGCAGAATTGTTGTGTTAAAGAGAAAATACATTTTAAGTCATTTGATACATATTACAAAGTTTCTTTCCAAGAAATTCTTCTGATTTACACCCAAACTAGCAATGCCATCTCCTCAAACCCTCTCCAAAGGCAGTTATGTGATTTACTATGCTTTTCCTGGAAACTGTAAAGTATTTTTGTATCTTAATTTTAGTTTAATTTCTATTTTTTATTACCAGAAATATTAATTTTACTTCTAATGTGTATTCCCTTTGCTTTTAGATTTTTTTTTTTGAGGAAACCTTCCTAAAAAGTACTATATACATGTTATTTGCCTATTTCTGTGCAACAAATTACCATAAGCTTAGTGGCTTAAAATAACACACATTCATTGTCTTGGAGTTCTCATGGGTCAGGAATCTGACATGACTGAGCTGGGTCCTCTGTTGAGGTGAGCCAGGGCTGAGGTCTCATTTGATGGCTCACCTGGGAAAGGATCAGTTTCCAACTCACTTATGTGTTTTTTGACAGGATCTGGTTCCTTTCAGGCTGTTGGACTAAGGACCTCTGTTTTTAGCTGGCTATTATCCAGAGGCCTCTCTCAATGCTTAATCACATGGGCCATCTCAACATGGCAACCTGCATCATCAAAGTCACTAAGGGAGACAGTTTACTAGCAAGATGGAAATTAGTTTTATAATCTAATCACAAAAGTGACATCCCCTCAACATTGGGGAAGAGATTGCCTAAGGCCAGGAATACCAGAGGTAGAGATGATCAGGGACCATATAGAAGATACCCAGCACAATGCACTACTCTGTTTTCTTGGAGGTATATATAAAAACATAATTGGCCTTTAACTGGTACCTCATACCTCTATGTCTCATCTTCCTAATCTGCAAAATTGAGATAAAAATATTAACTAATCCATGGAGTTATTAAAAGATTAAATGAAATAATTTTAAAATGCTTAGAATAGGGGCGCCTGGGTGGCTCAGTCATTAAGCGTCTGCCTTCGGCTCAGGTCATGATCCCAGGGTCCTGGGATCGAGCCCCGCATCAGGCTCCCTGCTCAGCAGGAGGCCTGCTTCTCCCTCTCCCTCTCCCCCTGCTTCTGTTCCTTCTCTCGCTGTGTCTCTCTCTGTCAAATAAATAAATAAATAATCTTTAAAAAAATGCTTAGAATAATCTCTGGCACTTAGCAAGTACCACATCAGTAGTTGTAATTATTTTCATCATAATCATCACCAACATCTTCATCATCACATCATCATTACCATTATCACCATCATCATCATCACATCATCATATCATCACCATCACCATCATCTTCATCATAATCATATCATCACTATCACCATCATCTTCATCATTATCACTATCATCTTCATCATCACATCCTCATCACCACCATCAGCAACATCCTCATCCTCATCACATCCCCACTGTGTTATAATGTCCTCAAGGACAAAAGGTTATTGTAAGGTTATATTATCTTCTTCAGAAATACTTAAAAAAATACTTGCTAAATGTATGAAATAATGAGTGAATAAATGGATGAAAACAAAAATCATTATCATCTGGGACTTCACAGGCAAATTCTACCAAACATTTATTTTTTTTTAAAGATTTTATTTATTTATTTGACAGAGAAAGACACAGTGAGAGAGGGAACACAAGCAGGGGGGAGTGGGAGAGGAAGAAGCAAGCTTCCCGCTGAGCAGGGAGCCTGATGCGGGGCTTGATCCCAGGACCCTGGGGTCATGACCTGAGCTGAAGGCAGACGCTTAACAACTGAGCCACCCAGGCGCCCCTCTATCAAACATTTAAAGAAGAGTTAATACCTATTCTCAAACTATTCTAAAAAATAGAAAAGGAAGGAAAACTCCCAAATTCATTCTATGAAGCCAGTATTACCTTGGTACCAAAACCAGATAGACCCCACTAAAAAGGAGAACTACATCATCCTGATGAATATGGATGCAAAAATTCTCAATAAAATACTAGGAAACCAAACCCAACAAAACATTAAAAAAATCGTTCACCACAATCAAGTGGGATTTATTCCTGGATGCAAGGGTGGTTCAATATTCACAAATCAATCAACATGATACATCATATTAATAAAAGAAAGAACCATATAATATATAAGAACTATATAATCATTTCAATAGGTGCAGAAAAAGCACTTGACAAAATATAACATCTATTCATGATAAAAACCCCCAACAAAGTAGATTTAGAGGGAACATATCGCAACATAATGAGGGCAAAATGAATAATCCAAAGCTAATATCATCCTAAAGGGGGAAAACCTGAGAGCTTTTCTCCTATGGTCAGGAACAAAAAAGAGATGTCCACTCTCATCACTGTTATTCAACATAGTATTGTAAGTCCTAGCCACAGGAGAAAACAAAAAGAAGCAAAAGGCATCCACATTGGCAAGGACGAAGTAAAACTTTCACTATTTAGAGATGACATGATTCCATATATAGAAAACCCGAAAGACTCCACCAAAAAATTGCTAGAACTGATACAGGAATTCAGTAAAGTCACAGGATATGAAATCAATGAACAGAAATCTGTTGCATTTCTATACACCAATAATGAAGCAGCAGGAAGAGAAATTAAGGAACTGATCCCATTTACATTTACACCAAAAACAATAAGATACCTGGGAATAAACCTAACCAAAGAAGTGAAAGACCTGTACTCTGAAAACTAGAAAACACTAATGAAAGAAATCGAAGATGACATGAAGAAATGGAAAGACATTCCATGCTCATGGATTGGAAGAAAAAATATTGTTAAGATGTCTATTCTATCCAAAGCAATCTACACTTTTAATTCAATCCCTGTCAAAATACCAATAGAATTTTTATTTACAGAACTAGAACGAACAATGCTAAACTTTGTATGGAACCTCAAAAGACCCCAAATAGCCAAAGTAAGCTTGGTGGGGGGCGGGGGGGGGGGGAAGCAAAGCTGGAGGCATCACAATTCCAGATATCAAGTTATATTACAAAACTGTAGTGATCAAAACAGTATGGTACTGGGACAAAAATAGATGACACATAGATCAATAGAACAGAATAGAAAGCCCAGAAATAAACCCACAATTATATGGTCAATTAATCTTCAACAAAGAGGAAAGAATGTGCAATGGGAAAAAGACAGTCTCTTTAACAAATGGTGGTGGGAAAACTGGACAGCCACAGCAAAAGAATGAAACTGTATCACTTTCTTACACCATGCACAAAAATAAATTCAAAATGGATAAAAGACCTAAATGTGAGACCTGAAACCATAAAAATACTAGAGGAGAACACAGGCAGTAACTTCTTTGACATCAGCTGTAGCAACTTCTTTCTAGATAGGTCCCCCGAGGCAAGGGAAACAAAAGCAAAAATAAGTGATTGAGACTTCATAAATAAAATAAAAATAAAAATAAAAAGCTTCTGCACAGTGAAGGAAACAATCAACAAAACTAAAAGTTTTGGGAGAAGATATTTGTAAATGACGTATCTCATAAAGGATTAGTATCCAAAACATATAAAGAACTAATAAAACTCAACACCTAAAAAATGAATAATCAAATTGAAAAATGGGCAGAAGACATGAATGGACATTTTTCCAAAGAAGACATCCAGATGGCCAACAGACACAGAAAAAGATGCTCAACATCACTAATCATTAGGAAGTGCATTATTTAGACTGCACATTTTCCTGCACTGGCCTTGTTGGGAAGGCTGGTGGAGAGGATAAGGGCCCCTGAGTCTATGCCTGGGTAGCTCCCTTTTGTAGGTACAAACTTTCACAGTCATACAGAACACACAACATGATCAAGATCACACCTCTGGGTTGTGGTCTTGGGGTTTACAGCAGATCTGGTGTTAGATTCAGGATGCCTTCCAGAAAGTAACATCTGAATGCCACTGGTAGCCACTGGGAGAGCAGAAAGAGACGATGCAGCACTGTTGAAGTCTTGCTATTTACCCTAAATATATCCAGTGAGGATTTTTACATTGAAGGATTCTCAATGTAAAATAAAAATAATTTAAGAGCACTGAGTTTTAGTTTTGACATTAAGTAGTTCTGTGGCAAAAACAAAAACAAAAACAAAAACACCAAACCCTAATTATTTGCTTAATACCAATTTCCCCCTCTTTCTTATTTACAAAACCCTCCTTTTCAGTTGCTGTGTTTTGTCTGGCTGCGTATGTGTGCGTATGGATATGTGTGTACGTGCGTGTGTGCTTAGGGCACCAAATGCGTTCAGCTGACAGATGCCATTTCTCAGACCAAACTGGCCTGTGAACGGTCAGGTGGTTGCTGTGACCAATGAGGGAGATGTTCTTGGCTGGGAAGTGGAGAAAGGCTCCTTCAGCGGGGGACAGAGCGTTTGAGGACACCCTTTCTGCTCTTTCATCTTCAGGCTTTTTGCTGCCTGGCAGGTGGATGAAAAGTTGCAGCCCCTGCCCAGGGCGCACGTGGGAGACCACAAAAATGCACACAGCCTAGATTTTTAAGGAAAATGGGCCTATCACACCTGGACTGCCCACCTTGGATTTATTCTATGTGGGACAAAATATGTCCTTTTGCGTACAAGGCACTGTTAATTGCGGTTTTGCCTTTCTGCCTTCTACACACCCAAACCCTAACTCATCAGCTGTGTGATCTCAATCAAGTGAATTCCCATTCCTGTGCCTAAGTCTTCATGTCTGTGATATGGGCTCTGTGAAGGGCGGGAAGAGGAAGCCGGCATTATGATTAGGTGATTTCAAGAGCACTTCTAGTCCATTATCTCATGGTTCTATTTAGGTCCTGGGTACCCTATCTATCCTGAAGCCTCAGACTATTGACTCTTAAGCCCTTCATTAACCCCCCAAAGGTCCAAGTTTTAAGATGAATCATATTACTGAAATAAACATGAGAAGAGATCTACTCCTTTAATGAATTTTTCTGCTAGGTGTTATTTTCAAGTGTGTGTGGGTCCTTTTATAATTTATTTTTCTGAAAAAAAAATTAATTCTTAGCATAATAAAACCTCATTCAATTAGATTCTACTAGTTAAATTGTGTGGTAACTTAGAGTCTGGGCCAAAGATGACTTCAACTGTAAAACAAATTACTTTTTTTTTTTTTTGGGGAAAAAAAAAGGATTCCCCAAGTAAATCAACACTGTAAATAAAGCAAATTTATCTCTGCTCAGAACAAACTGTTCTCAACTACTATGGAGAATCTATTTACAAAAAAATTAATTAATGTACTAATTAGAAATCATTCTCACCCAGCTCATTAAATTTTGCTCATTGGCAAAATTTTGCCAGTGTGTCTCCTTTCAGTGTTGGAAGGGAGTTGGAAGAAAAAGGCTTTGGGCCTTTTGAAGTATTAAGGAATTCAGACCACACTGTCTGGTTTATCAAAATCAGTGACGTTTGCTCTCAGTTAATTTCTACCTCTCCCAGACGCAGCAGAAAGATGAAATGCCCTTTTTTCATAAATTATTAATATTTCAGAGTTTTCATTTCCTACAGGTTATGACACTGTGAGGGTTTCTTGGAAGATGTCTTGGGGGTAAGAAACCAATAGTTACACTAAAAAGATACTAGAAGCCCTGGCTTCTTAAGGTAAATGGTTTTCTTTCTCTTTTTGTATTGCATCCAGGAGGAAGTAAAATGATGGGAGTACTGAAATGCCAAGAGGCTCGTGAGCAACAGAAGTTTCTTCTCAGACGTGGAAGACCACTGGGGACAAGAAAAGCACCAAGATTTCTCTAACATTCATAAGCCAGTCTGGGCACATCCCCTGAGAGTGAGAAACATGTTTTCAATTTACCTGAAAAAAACACCACACAAATGTGGGTTTTTTCTTTAAACTCTCTAAGCTATACACCCAAACCCTAAGTCTTCAATTGTGTGATCTTTGTGTATTGTGTACAATAATGGATCGCATTCAACAGGAGCTGGTGGGGAGATAGAGGAGGGGTGAGGTGGAAATTCTGCTCATTTGTTTGATCCGTCTGCATGCTCGCTTCGCAGGTGCCGCTGCAGAAGTTGAGCAATAAAAAATTCGAAGGGCAGTGGGAAGCAGACAGAACTGCCACTTCCCATTTAAACTTGTGTTCTAGAGCTTTTGAGGAGGTAAGTCTTAAGCCAAGAACTTGTCTCCATTTCTCTTTGTTTCTACTGGCCCACGTATTGTAGCTTGCTGCCCATCCTCTCCTGCCCTTCTCAGACTTTCATGTGTCTGGTCAGCGTCTTTGAACGCTACACGTAGGTTTAGTCCTTATTGTCGCTCCTTTCAGCAACTCTTGCTTCCCTTTTGGTGATTGGTGCCTCTTCCTCTCATTATAATTTCCACTTAGGTCCGTCCATCCCAAATACTGTGGTCCAGCATCTTCCAGCTCGTACCCCAAACTTCCAGTTTCGTATTCCGGCTACTGAGGCAAAATGAACGAGTTCTTCCGAAGACGTTACTGACAGATGGCTTCATCTACCTTTCTCAGAAACCTCATTTATATTTTAGCAGGGCCCTCCAGTGCCACAGTGGAGTGACTGACTATGAGATTTTAAGCAGATGGGGTAGATGTTTCTCAGTGTGAGTGTGGGTGGGCTATCTCTTTGCTTCTCAACACTCACCTGATCGATGACCGTGTACACTTTCTCTGCTTATTACCAGTACTGATAAAATTGGCAACATGAGTTCAGAGTCAATATATGTTGGGGCATTTGGGGCCGTAGAGATAATTTCATCTCACCTTCCCATTCTTGAAATAGGTAAATGAGGGCTGGGGGTGGAGGGCTTACTTGTATCCATAAGCAGATGCCCCTGTGAGGTCAACAGCTCCCTAGCCTGTTTTGTGATATTTCTGACCCTGCAGAGAAGGTACTAGGGCCATCTTGTTTTATTTTCTTTTTGCCGCATTGGGAAAACACCTATAAACCAAAGGTAGACCTCGAATATTCAGACACCCACTCTTTCAGGCCTGATTTATGTCTCCCTTCCTCCCAAGAACACTTTCTAATTATTCCAAGCTTCAGGGAACTTTATCTCCCTTGAGCATCTTTGAAATGTATACAGTGACTTGCACAGAAGACACAACCTAAGAATTATAAAATGTTCAACTAGTTGTTGGTCTTGTCAATTAGACTGTAACCTTCTTAAGGGCAGAGAGCTGTATGGTCCCCAGTCTTCATGGGCACGGCAGCGCTGAGCTTAGCGTTGGGTCACCGGCTGGGTTCCACATGGCACCTACTGAGGATCACGCTGCTCTAGGGTGAACAGACGTGCTCCCTGCCCCCCTCTTCAATTCTCAGAAGGTGGCTGATTTGAGATTTCATTCTCCATTGGCTATCGGGAGTTACTTAGTGGAGAAATGGGGACCCTTTAGGAAGTGCTGCAGAAAGAACGTGTAATGGAAGGGACTGTTTTCTACAAGTGAGGCCCACGTGGCCTTTTGAGAGGGGAAAGGAGGAAGCAACAGACTTTTTTCCTCGAGCTCAATTTAAAGGCCTTGGGAGCATGGAGAGTGTGATGAGCTGTTTCAATTCCAGAAAGCAGGCTTAAAAAGGGAAATAAATAATTGACCATTTTAAATAATTGAAACCACTGGTTCTTAACCTCTTTGGGATACGGGGCCCCTTGGAGAATTTGATGAAAGCTGCTCACCCCATGTTGAAAAAAATGCACATATATACACACGCTTCTGCAAATAAATTCAGGAGATCCAATGGCCCGCCAGATGACCAGCCGCGGGCCCCAGGCTCCGATGGCATCAGAACTAGGCTCGCTGTCTCCCCTGACAGTGCTCCCAGCAGAATTAAACCAGCCAAACTGAACCCAAAGCCTCATAGGCAGTTTCTCATGGGAAAATGTTCTTCAGCAGAGCGCAGGGCTGGAGGGAGTGGCCTGCATTTTTCAGGCACTGAAATGCCATATGGTGATATGAACGGGCTCTCATTTCTCTCAAGGGCTACAGCAAGCCAAGTAAAACAAATTTAAGCCAACCTGGGACACGTTTATGTGCGTTCATGCATGGACAGGATTCACTGCCCCTGGAGAATCAGGCTCCATACAACCAGTGTGATTTCAACCTCGAAATCCTTTGTTACCCTCTCCTCCTGCATATTTCTGGTTTCTACTTAACAAAAGAATAAGAATCGATTTTTTCACTGTGGGAGAATGAAAAGGGCTGGGAAAACGAGGTCAAGGACATCACTGGAATGAGAACTGAGAGAGAGAGAGAGAGAGAGAGAAACAGGGACATCTTTTGTGTCAAGTAAATGATCTTCCAAGTCAATGGAAGCCTCTGGGGGGAAATGAGGGAGGTGCCCCATCAGGAGCTGCAACATCTGATGTTACAGCAAGAGCCAGCGTCCCATCCTGAGCAGGAACACCCTTCCCATTTCTAGGCCTTTCCGTGAAGAGATTCAGTTGCCAGTCAGCCTCGGATGCAAGTGGTTCTTGAACAAATGCATTGTGTCATCTCAGCAGAGCTCAAAGCCCTCCAGATGAAAATGTACCTTCACCTGAAACCCTAACTTCTAAGGATGTGTTGCTGAGACTCAGGAAGCTCTGGGACACCACTGAGAGGGACTGACACCAGAACTCTGTCACTCGAAGTCCTAGTTCCATGAAGTAGAGTTAGGGATGGCTCTGGACAGTGTTGGCTATGGCTGAGCTGGTGGGGGGGTACTTATGCATCGAGGGTACAATAAAGACACCGGGGTGAGGGTGTGAACATTAGGGAGTGGAATGCTACCAGCAGCAGAGAAAAAGAACACGGAAAGGAAGAAGAGGGCAGCAGACAGCGTGGAGACGCTGCCCTTCGGTTCACCCGTCCACTTACTCATAGAATAAATGTCTCCCCGTCACCCGTTTTGTGCGGGTCACACTGATTTGCAGGGGGATTGCAGTCTTCAACAGAGAGAAGAGATTTCCTGTTTCATGGAGACCACACTCCAGCAGGGGGGGAGGAAGAGAGGAAGCGGCAAATTGCATACTTAATCTTTTCCTTTAGAGGTTCTGAATTCTCTCCGCCAGAAAAGCAATGAGAAAATTGGCAGAAAATGTCAGAATGAACTTCTCTAGGACTCTAGAAATTCATCAAAAGCTTGCAGCAATCCTGGGAGCATTTACCCAAGAAAAACAGCCAAGTCTCAGTAAAATCAGCAAGCTGCGTGGCATTACTCTGTTCCACTCCCCTTCTCCAGAGCTCTGCAGCAGGCTAGAGCACCATCAGCTCTCCCCCGGTGAGAACCAGCGGCCACTGAGTGGGCAGCATGGGGTTTGTAAAGCCCATCCCAGCCTCACTCCAAGAATCAAGAATCATTACTGTTGCACCACAGTATGGTTTTCTGAAAGACTCCACTTGGATGGCTGCTTTTATTTTACCTGATGGAGAGCCTGCTTGGTGCACAAGCCTTTTCCCAGGGGCCTTTGTCAAAAACATTTAGAGGCCATTGTTTACCTATGCAGCTGACACAGGCTGGGCAAACAACAGGCTAATCAGAACTCTTAGAAGGAAAATCTGCAGAAAGAGATGTCCACAGAGGCTATAAAAAGCCCTGACAGATTCTTGGGAATCGAGAAACAAAGGGTTGGAGTGCACAGCCGAGGGCTGTGAGCACACTCTGGGAAGCCTGGGAAGACCCTAAGCTCTTAGGTCTTGGTTGCCCTTGAGGCTCTGCCATACTTTTCTTGTTTCTTCACATAACTCATGGTTTCTTGTTGAAAATGAAGTTTTTCAAATAACAGGACATGGCAACTCTGAACCAGACCGTCCTTGCTGTTGGTAGCCATTTTGTTCTGCACTTGCTTCAAGACTTTTCCAGTACAGCCCCTGGAGTCTATGCTCAGGCAGCTCACTGGTCATCTTGTGGTTGCACAGAGATTTGGTTGAAAGCTTGGAAACGGCAAGTCTGCCGGGCTCTGCTGAGTGTGTGTGCACTGGGGCACCTGCTCCACACCCAGCCAGTCAGTCAGTAACTCTGCCTCAGTTTACATTTCCTAGCATGAAAGATGCCCACCCAGAGGTCACATATTGTGGGATCAGTTTGTATGAAATGTCCATACTCGGCAAATCTAGAGAGACAGAAAGTGGATTAGTGGTTGCCAGGGGCTGTGGGGAGGAGGGAACAGGGATGACGGCTAAGGGGCGTGGCATTTCTCTTCACGGAGATGAAAATGTTCTGGAATTAAATCATGATGATAGTGAATATACTACATATGCTTGTGAATACACCAAAAAGCACTGAATTGTACACTCATACAGGGTGAATGTTATGGTTTGTAAATTATATCTCCATTTGAAAAAGGCTATATGGGGTAATCTGGACTTGGTCAATGAGATATCTGCTTCTGGCCAAGGTGGTTTAATAGAGACTGGATTTACCATCCAGACTGGGAAACTGAAAAACAGAAAAAAAATCCCTGGGACATTAGGGATTGTGGAGGAGTGTGATCTCTGGGAGACGAGAAACAGTCTCACAAATGCGGTAGATTCTTGCCCTGAGAGCTGTCTGGCCGCAGTGCAGGAAGAGGTGTAGCAGGCACAGACCAGAATCTTCCAGAGTTGCAGAGATGGTGCAGGAGCTTGGGGAGACCAAGGTGCTTACAGTTTGTTTGGTAGATTACCAGAAATTGCAGAGCCGCAGACGGAGAGTGACCCCGAGATCTACCGAGGACTCCCCGCAAATATTCACCAAAGAGCTAATCCACACACGAGGAAGCTCCCGAAGGTGGGGATGGAAGCCAGGCCTCATGACTGGAAGTCAGGGTGCCCAGCACTCACGCAGGACTGTGCTAGTGCTCATGTCCCCCGATCAGACTGGAGAGCTTCGTAATAATACATCAGGTGTTGGGTGCACTGCTCAGAAGGGTGTTCTTCACGAGTATGGGATCATTAACCCCACACTCACGTGCCCAACACATTTTCAAAACAAGACCTAAAAAGATCAAATGGCTTCCAAGAAACTTAACGCATTCTGGGGGGAGCTAAAAAATATTTCTAGATAATTATAACAAATTTTTAAATTAGTTAATAAAAAGATGATAAACATTTTTAAAAACCTAAGTTGTAAATAAAAACCATCAGCTTCCTATAACCTAAAATTCACAGTTTGGCATCCAAAGATTATTAAGCATCGAAAGCAGAAAATCACATCATAATACAGATAATAATCAATTGAAACTAACCCAGAAAAGACATGAATGTTTGAATTAGCAGAAAGAGACCTGAAAATCATTTTTATAACTGCATACCACGAATCCAAAAAGAGGCATGGAAATTAAAATGAAAAAAACAAAAAACACTTAAATTTCTAGAGATGAAAACTCCAATACCAAAATGAAAACTACGCAGAATGGGATTAATGGCCGATTGGGCATTGCAGAAAAGACGAGAGACACTGAAGACACAGCCGCAGAAACCACCCGAAGTGAGCCTTAGAGAAAGACTCCAGAGAAGAAAGTCAACAGAGCAGGACCAGCTGGTGGTGCCCAGTGTGCACGTGGTGGGAGTGCCTGCAGGAACGGGGGCACGGGAGAAGCCATGCCGGAAAGTGCTCAGGACGAGCGGGCAATGCGGTGTCCAGGACCGGTGGCTCCAGCTCTCCTGCAGGCCAGGAGCTCAGGCCCAGCACCTCCAGACAGAGCTTCTTTCCCTGCGGCCCTGGGTCTCCTCACCTCTCAGTTGCTGATTTAGGGAGCTCCGTCCAGGGTGGCCTTGGGGCTGAGAGCTGATGGGTGAGGTGCCTGACCCTGCTCCACATTTGTCTCCTTTCAGGGAATACTTTCCTTTGTGCTGAGACCCCCAGCCTGCGCTCCAGCAGTCTGGTCTGCTCGTGCTCACTTGGCAAAATCACTGCATTCCTCTGCAGCCCTGTCCTCCCTTTCTCCGTGCTTCCCCCCATAGGGTGCTCAGGTGTGGCTTCCTCCAGCAGCAGCCCTGTCTACCTCTTCCAGCTCTTCAGCATGGTGCCAGCCAGGGGGCCTGGGCGCCTTGCAGCTAGGCATCAGGGGGTGGATAGGCCGGTGGAACTCCTCAGGCTGAGCCCCTTTCCCCAGCCTGCACCCACCACCCCTTCCTGTCCCAGATGTGTTCCTGCAGAAAGGGCTCTGGAGCCTCGGTTTCCATGGGGTGACCCAGCGCCGGCCCCACCACACCCCAGTCCCCTTCTGGCTGTAGCTCCCTCTGCTTGGGAATGTGGAAGCTCCTCCCCTGAGTTATTGATTATTCCTAGGAATAGATTATTGATTATTGATTATTACTCAGGAGTTACTGCTAACTTGAGCACAACTATGACTTGCTCAAAGTGACACAGGAGCAGAGAGATCTGACCTCATCTGAGGGGTCACAAAGCTTTCCCTGGGAGGCAATGCTGAAACAGGACCTGTGGGACCCCTGAAGGAAGTAAACGAAGGGGGGGATTAGGAAAGGAAACATTCTGGGCGAAGGAAATGGAAGAGTGGGAAGCTTGGCTTTTCTGAGGAACTGGGACTGCATGGCTCGAGGGGAAGAAGAAGGGAGCCGTAGGGAGAGGTCATATAAGCCAGGCTCCTGGCGACAGACTGAGGTGCTGGGAGTTTGTCCTCAGAGCAACGGGACAGGCCTCTGCAAAGTTCTGGTTGGGGCCCGGAATGGTAACAGGCTAACTGGAGACTGGATCAGGGGTGGGCAGCACCATTTGGGATACCCGTGCAGGATTCCACGCATCTGGACCAGAGGGGCGGCCGTGGAGAAAAAGGAGGAGGGCACATTTTGGGGCTGATTAGGGGCCATCGCCAGGGTGGCCCCACCTCTTCTTTCCTCCTTTCAGCTCAACAGATGCCGTAGCTCCCACGTGCGATACTGCAGGGGTCTGCACGAGACGCAGGACTAGGACAGGAGCCAGGAGTGGGCTTACAACAATGAAACTATTTCCAGAACGTTCCTCTCTGGGATTACTAAAACGTGAGAAAAACTGGAGACACCAAAGATCTTCACCATCAAGTGTCAAGGTAAGGGATGCCAACCCCAGGTTCTAGAAACACTGGCCTTCACTGGTGGGCAGCCTGGCCTCTGATTGGGGAAAGTTTCCTGGAAGAAGTTATGCGCGAGCTTGGTCTGGATGGAGAGAGGTGTTTACGTAATCTCAGGAGAGTAAAGCCCACAGAATTTGGTATTTTATAGGACCACTGCCATCAGCCCGTCTCAGGAAATCAGTATAGACAGAAGAGATTCTCATTAAAATAAACATAATTTCTCACCCATGAAGGGCAATTAAACTTCGGAGGCAGGTGAACAAGAAGTTTAATGAAGCTTTAAGTGTTTAAAAAGTCATAAAATAACCATTTCCTCTTCCCCCTTCACGGATGAGCTCTACCTGCGTTCACTCACCAGGGGTACATGTGAGCACCAGGAGTCCCAGCTAACTAGGTCTGCCTGTATCCTGCTCCCTGGGTTTTGGTGTGGGGATTTCCAGAGGCCGGTAGCTCCTCTCAGTTAAGCATTTCCTTTATTCCCTTGTGTAAAATCTACATATAGAGCTGGAGGACATTAAATTAAACTCTCACTTTATGGGGTCCACTCACCTAACTATTTCAGAATACATGGTCAGTGCCCATGACCCCAAAACATCTGTGACAGTTCATGTGTCAACTTCCCTGGGTCACAGGGTGCCCAGATATTTGGCCAAACCTTATTCTGAATGTATTTGGGAGGGTGTTTGCATGAGATTAACATTTGAATTGGACAGAGTAAAGCAGATTGCCTTTCCTAATGTGGGTGGGTCTCATCCAATCAGTTGAAGGCCCGAATAGGACAAAAAGGTTGAAACACCTACACACCCAACAAAGAATTCCTCCTGCCTGACTTCCTCTGAACAGGGACATCGGTTTTTTTCCTGCTCTCAGGTATGAACTAAAACTTCATCTCGTCCTAGGTCTTCAGCCTGTTTCCCTTCTTACTAGAATGACACCATCGGCTCTCATTAGTTGCCATCTTGCAGACCCAGCCTGTAGATCCTGAGACCTACCAGCTTCCATAAACCTGTAAGCGAATTCCTTATAATAAATCTCTTTCTGTGTATATATAAGCTCTGGTTCTGTTTCTCTGGAAAACCCTAACACAGCTTCCTGTCCTTGCCTTCTAGTGACTCCACAGACCAGCCTCCAAAAAGCCTGGAATAGCATCCTTCAGCCTTCTCTCCATCTTGTTCCTCAGGGTAATGTGTTACTCAGTGGTAGAGCCTGACTCAGCAAACCATGCACATCTTCATTTTCCTCTTATGTCAGGATGGGGCTCTCCCTCCACCTTCCACACCCCCTGCACTGCCTCTTGGCCCTCGCAGATCCAAAAAAGGACACCCAAGCCAGCTGTGTCTTCTCTCAGCTAATGTTCCCCAATAATAGCTCTGGAATATCAAAGGATGCATTTTCCTCTCCATCCCTCTGCATTGCATGTTTTTATTTAAAAAGTACTTTTACTCCGTTCCCAAGCATAAACCTGGGGCAGCTTCTTGCTGGTCTCAGAGTGAGACCCAACTTGGCTTTAATGGAGCAGCCTGAGAGCAGGTATATCTAAGACCCCTTCAGATCTATGGCTCAGGAACAGGAAGATAAAACTGAGGATGGGGTTTCTCTATTTTAATTGCTCTCTTGCTTCTTTCCTTTTTAAATTATTCTGCTATAGAGACCTATTGGAGCTGGTGTAGCCCGTGGCCTTGGAGAAGGAGGGGTTTTATTAGGAGCCGTGCATATGAGAAAAGATGGGAGGACTCATGCTCACAGTTGCCAGAGAGCTATTGCAAGGTCACATTTATGAGCGATGCTTTCATTGACCTAGTGCCTTGCTGGGATGCAAAGCATCCAGAGAAATTTAACCTGTCTGTTGAGTGAATCACTCTTCAAACGCAACTTGGGATTCATTTACGCTTGGAGTCATGCTTATCCTTCTTTGAAGGTGCCATGTTCTTCATGACCATGACTTCTCTTGTGCTGAAGTCTCCACCTGGAATTAACTCCCTTCTTTCTCTGTTTTTTTCCACATTGATGACTTTGGTAGCTTGAAAATCAGTGGAAAATCAGGTGTCTCTGCTCACTTTCATTGATCTATATGTCTGTCCTTAACACCAATTCCATGCAGTTGTGATAATACAGCTTCTGAGT
Organism: Halichoerus grypus; assembly: GCF_964656455.1. Lineage (NCBI taxonomy): Eukaryota > Metazoa > Chordata > Mammalia > Carnivora > Phocidae > Halichoerus > Halichoerus grypus. Next base: position 102,260,235 of record NC_135723.1, read on the forward strand.
AAGCTTACAAGTCAGATAGCATTCTCCAACTTTCTTTTTATTCTTCAAAATTGTTTTGGCTCTTCTAGGTTCTTTGATTCCCAGTATTTTATAAATCCCTGAGGATTTTTTATTTTTGTGTGATATTTTACTATTTGGCCTGTATGACCTCTATTTCTTTAGCTGCCTAACAAAAAACTTAGTGAAACTTCTCAAAGCTTACACTTAAAAATATTAGGTGAATTGCTCCAAGTTCAGCTACTAGTTGACCATGTCCCTGGCCAGGCCTTATCTAAGGTCACATTTGTCTTGGGTACTGCAAGTACCAGTAACAGAGAGTAGCAGTACAACTGTGTTATGACCTCATTGCAAACATATCAGGGCGCTGAGATACTATTAGGGTTGCATTGTACCCTTTCCCCCACTTCTATCAATATCCACCAGGAAAACAGAGCTGAATGTCGGGTAGAAAAAAAACCCAACCTTATTTATAAATCAGGTTCCATTTTTGGGCCAGTGAGGGTATTATTAACTTTTATAAAATGGGTAGGAGTAGCTGGACCATTTGATTGGTCAATAATAGCACTCATCCTGGTGCATAAATCTTTATGAGCACGCAGGTAGAAATTCATTAGACACATTACCCTCCTTCATATTGTTTCCCATAAAAAAGACAGAAAAGGTACTTGGGGGAAAGCTTGAACTGATGCTCTTTTGTTTTTTCTTTTTCTTTTTTCAAATTTTATTTTATTATGTTAATCACCATACATTACATCATTAGTTTTTGATGTAGTGTTCCATGATTCATTGTTTGCGTATAACACCCAGTGCTCCATTCAATACGTGCCCTCTTTAATACCCATCACCAGGCTAACCCATCCCCCCACCCCCCTCCCCTCTAGAACCCTCAGTTTGTTTCTCAGAGTCCACAGTCTCTCATGGTTCGTCTCCCCATCCGATTCCCCCCCTTCATTTTTCCCTTCCTACTATATTCTTCTTTTTTTAAACATATAATGTATTATTTGTTTCAGAGGTACAGGTCTGTGATTCAACAGTCCTACACAATTCACAGCACTCACCATACCACATACCCTCCCCAATGTCTATCACCCAGCCACCCCATCCCTCCCAGCCCCCACCACTCCAGCAACACTCAGTTTGTTTCCTGAGAGTAAGAATTCCTCATATCAGTGAGATCATATGATACATGTCTTTTTCTGATCGACTTATTTTGCTTAGCATAATACCCTCCAGTTCTATCCATGTCGTTGCAAATGGCAAGATTTCATTCCTTTTGATGGCTGCATAATATTCCATTGTACATATATACCACATCTTCTTTACCCATTAATCTGTTGATGGACATCTTGGCTCTTTCCATAGTTTGGCTATTGTGGATATTGCTGCTATAAACATCGGGGTGCACGTACCCCTTCGGATCCCTACATTTGTATCCTTGGGGTAAATACCCAGTAGTGCAATTGCTGGGTCATATGGTAGCTCTATTTTCAACTTTTTGAAGAACCTCCATACTGTTTTCCAGAGTGGCTGCACCAGCTTGCAATCCCACCAACAGTGTAGGAGGGTTCCCCTTTCTCCGCATCCTCGCCAACATCTGTTGTTTCCTGACTTGTTAATTTTGGCCATTCTGACTGGTGTGAGGTGGTATCTCATTGAGGTTTTGATTTGGATTTCCCTGATGCTGAGTGATGTTGAGCACTTTTTCATGTGTCTGTTGGCCATTTGGATGTCTTCTTTGGAAAAATGTCTGTTCATGTCTTCTGCCCATTTCTTGATTGGATTCTTTGTTCTTTGGGTGTTGAGTTTGATAAGTTCTTTATACATTTTGGATACTAGCCCTTTATCTGATATGTCATTTGCAAATATCTTCTCCCATTCTGTTGGTTGTCTTTTGGTTTTGTTGACTGTTTCCTTTGCTGTGCAAAAGCTTTTTATCTTGATGAAGTCCCAGTAGTTCATTTTTGCCCTTGCTTCCCTTGCCTTTGGTGATGTTTCTAGGAAGAAGTCGCTGCGGCTGAGGTCGAAGAGGTTGCTGCCTGTGTTTTCCTTTAGGATTTTGATGGACTCCTGTCTCACATTGAGGTCTTTCAACCATTTGGAGTCTATTTTTGTGTGTGGTGTAAGGAAATGGTCCAGTTTCATTCTTCTGCATGTGGCTGTCCAATTTTCCCAACACCATTTGTTGAAGAGACTGTCTTTTCTCCACTGAACATTCTTTCCTGCTTTGTTGACGATTAGTTGACCATAGAGTTGAGGGTCCATTTCTGAGCTCTCTATTCTGTTCCATTGATCTATGTGTCTGTTTTTGTGCCAGTACCATACTGTCTTGATGATTAGTGCTTTGTAATAGAGCTTGAAGTCCGGAATTGTGATGCCACCAGCTTTGCTTTTCTTCTTCAACATTCCTCTGGCTATTCGGGGTCTTTTCTGGTTCCATACAAATTTTAGGATTATTTGTTCCATTTCTTTCCAAAAGTGGATGGTATTTTGATAGGGATTGCATTAAATGTGTAGATTGCTCTAGGTAGCATTGACATCTTCACCATATTTGTTCTTCCAATCCATGAGCATAGGACGTTTTTCCATTTCTTTGTGTCTTCCTCAATTTCTTTCATGAGTATTTTATAGTTTTCTGAGTACAGATCCTTTGCCTCTTTGGTTAGATTTATTCCTAGGTATCTTATGGTTTTGGGTGCAATTGTAAATGGGATCGACTCCTTAATTTCTCTTTCTTCTGTCTTGTTGTTGGTGTATAGGAATGCCACTGATTTCTGTGCATTGATTTTATATCCTGCCACTTGACTGAATTCCTGTATGAGTTCTAGCGGTTTTCGGGTGGAGTCTTTTGGGTTTTCCACATAAAGTATATCATCTGCAAAGAGTGAGAGTTTGACTTCTTCCTTGCCGATTCGGATGCCTTTTATTTCTTTTTGTTGTCTGATTGCTGTGGCTAGGACTTCTAGTACTATGTTGAATAGCAGTGGTGATAGTGGACATCCCTGCCGTGTTCCTGACCTTAGGGGGAAAGCTTTCAGTTTTTCCCCATTGAGAATGATATTCACTGTGGGTTTTTCATAGATGGCTTTTATGATATTGAGGTATGTACCCTCTATGCCTATACTCTGAAGAGTTTTGATCAAGAAAGGATGCTGTACTTTGTCAAATGCTTTTTCTGCATCTATTGAGAGGATCATATGGTTCTTGTTCTTTCTTTTGTTAATGTATTGTATCACATTGATTGATTTGCAGATGTTGAACCAACCTTGCAGCCCAGGGATAAATCCCACTTGGTCGTGGTGAATAATCCTTTTAATGTACTGTTGGATCCTATTGGCTAGTATTTTGGTGAGAATGTTTGCATCCATGTTCATCAGGGATATTGGTCTGTAATTCTCCTTTTTGATGGGGTCTTTGGTTTGGGGATCAAGGAAATGCTGGCCTCATAAAATGAGTTTGGAATTTTTCCTTCCATTTCTATTTTTTGGAACAGTTTCAGAAGAATAGGTATTAATTCTTCCTTAAATGTTTGGTAGAATTCCCCTGGGAAGCCATCTGGCCCTGGGCTCTTGTTTGTTGGGAGATTTTTGATGACTGCTTCAATTTCCTTAGTGGTTATAGGTTTGTTCAGGTTTTCTATTTCTTCCTGGTTCAGTTTTGGTAGTTGATACATCTCTAGGAATGCATCCATTTCTTCCAGATTATCTAATTTGCTGGCATATAGTTGCTCATAATATGTTCTTATAATTGTTTGTATTTCTTTGGTGTTGGTTGTGATCTCTCCTCTTTCATTCATGATTTTATTTATTTGGGTTGTTTCTCTTTTCTTTTTGGTAAGTCTGGCCAGGGGTTTATCAATCTTATTAATTCTTTCAAAGAACAAGCTCCTAGTTTCGTTGATCTGTTCTACTGTTCTTTTGGTTTCTATTTCATTGATTTCTGCTCTGATCTTTATTATTTCTCTTCTCCTGCTGGGTTTAGGCTTTATTTGCTGTTCTTTCTCCAGCTCTTTTAGGTGTAGGGTTAGGTTGTGTATTTGAGACCTTTCTTGTTTCTTGAGAAAGGCTTGTATTGCTATATACTTTCCTCTTAGGACCGTCTTTGCTGCACCCCAAAGATTTTGAACAGTTGTGTTTTCATTTTCATTGGTTTCCATGAATTTTTTAAATTCTTCTTTAATTTCCTGGTCGACCCATTCATTCTTTAGTAGGATGCTCTTTAGCCTCCATGTATTTGAGTTCTTTCCAACTTTCTTCTTGTGATTGAGTTCTAGTTTCAAAGCATTGTGGTCTGAAAATATGAAGGGAATGATCCCAATCTTTTGGTACTGGTTGAGACCTGATTTGTGACCTAGGATGTGATCTATTCTGGAGAATGTTCCATGGGCACTAGAGAAGAATGTGTATTCTGTTGTTTCGGGATGGAATGTTCTGAATATATCTGTGAAGTCCATTTGGTCCAATGTGTCATTTAAAGTCTTTATTTCCTTGTTGATCTTTTGCTTAGATGATCTGTCCATTTTAGTGAGGGGGGTGTTAAAGTCCCCTACTATTATTGTATTGTTGTCGATGTGTTTCTTTGCTTTTGTTATTAATTGGTTTATATAATTGGCTGCTCCCATGTTAGGGGCATAGATATTTACAATTGTTAGATCTTCTTGTTGGATAGACCCTTTAAGTAGGATATAGTGTCCTTCCTCATCTCTTATTATAGTCTTTGGTTTAAAATCTAATTTGCCTGATAAAAGGATTGCCACCCCAGCTTTCTTTTGGTGTGCATTAGCATGGTAAATGGTTTTCCACCCCCTCACTTTCAATCTGGGTGTGTCTTTGGGTCTAAAATGAGTCTCTTGCAGACAGCATATCGATGGGTCTTGTTTTTTAATCCAATCTGACAGCCTGTGTCTTTTGATTGGGGCATTTAGCCCATTTACATTCAGAGTAACTATTGAAAGATAGGAATTTAGTGCCATTGTATTGCCTGTAAGGTGACTGTTACTGTATATTGTCTGTATTCCTTTCTGGTCTATGTTGCTTTTAGGCTCTCTCTTTGCTTAGAGGACCCCTGTCAATATTTCCTGTAGGGCTGGTTTTGTGTTTGCAAATTCCTTTAGTTTTTGTTTGTCCTGGAAGCTTTTTATCTCTCCTTCTATTTTCAATGACAGCCTAGCTGGATATAATATTCTTGGCTGCATATTTTTCTCATTTCTTGCTCTGAATATATCATGCCAGTCCTTTCTGGCCTGCCAGGTCTCTGTGGATAGGTCTGTTGCCAATCTAATGTTTCTACCATTGTAGGTTACAGATTTCTTGTCCCGAGCTGCTTTCAGGATTTTCTCTTTGTTGCTGAGACTCATAAGTTTTACTATTAGATGTCGGGGTGTTGACCTATTTTTATTGATTTTGAGAGGGGTTCTCTGTGCCTCCTGGAGTTTGATGCCTGTTTCCTTCCCCCAAATTAGGGAAGTTCTCTGCTATAATTTGCTCCAATATACCTTCTGCCCCTCTCTCTCTTTCTTCTTCTTCTGGGATCCCAATTATTCTGATATTGTTTTGTCTTATGGTATTGCTTATCTCTCGAATTCTGCCCTCATGATCCAGTAGTTATCTCTCTTTTTCTCAGCTTCTTTATTTTCCATCATTTGGTCTTCTATTTCACTAATTCTCTCTTCTGCCTCATTTACCCTAGCAGTTAGAGCCTCCAGTTTTGATTGCACCTCATTAATAGCCTTTTTGATTTTGACTTGTTTAGATTTTCGTTTTTTCATTTTTCCAGAAAGCGTTTCTCTAATATCTTCCATGCTTTTTTCAAGCCCAGCTAGTATCTTTATAATCATTATTCTGAACTCTAGTTCCAACATCTTACTAACGTCTGTATTGATTAGGTCCCCGGCAGTCGGTACTGCCTCTTGTTCTTTTTTTTGAGTTGATTTTTTCCATCTTGTTATTTTGTCCAGAGGAGAATAGATGAATGAGAGAACAAAATGCTAACAGGTTAACAACAACCCCAGAAAAATATATGCTGAACAAATCAGAAGAGACCTGAAACCAGGGGAAAAGAAAGGGAAAGAAAGAATAAAGGAAAAAAAAAAGATAAAGAAAAAGATAAAAAAAAGAGAGAACATGATCAAATATGATCAGGCTGGTGCATAGATCAGTGCCACACACTAGATTTTGGGCGTATTTTTGTCTGTTAGAAGAAACTGCCTCCCAAGATTTTAAAGAAAGAAAAGCTTATATATGTACAAAAATAAGGATAAATACAATGAAGGGATGGAATATGACTGTAAAGATGAAAATTATAAAAGATTTTATAAAAGGAATTGGTAAGTTGGTTGAAAAAAGAAAGAAGAGAAATTAAAAAAAAAAAAGGGAGAGAATGTGAGCAGGCACGAGACTAGAACAAAGCCATACACTAGAGATTTAGGGTATATTTTGGTCTGTTAGAAGAAACTGTATCCCAAAATTTAAAGAGAGAACAACTTATATATATACCAAAAATAAAGTTAACTACTATGAAGGGATAGAATATGACTCTAAAAATGAAAAATAAAAAGGATTTTTATAAAAGGGATTGATAAGATGTTCATTGAAAAAGGGAAAAATAAAAATAAAAAAATAGAATACGAAGAAAAAGAAAATTAAAAAAATTAACTTTGAAAGACTAAAGAATCATGGGAAAAAAGCCATGAATTCTATGTGCAGTATTCCCCTAGCGCTGGAGTTCTGCTGTTCTCATTGATCGGTAAACTTGGTCTTGGCTGGCTGTTCTTGCTGATCTTCTGGGTAAGGGCCTGTTGCCGTGGTTCCCAAATATATTTGCCGGAGGTGGAATTGCCCCGCCCTTGCCGGGTCCGGGCTAACTAATCTGCTCAGGTTTGCTCTCGGGAGCTTTTGTTCCCTGCAAGCTTTCCATACAGCTTTGGAGGACAAGAGTGAAAATGGAGGCCTCCCAATCTCTGCCCCGAGGAGCCGAGAACTCAGGGACCCACTCCTCAGTGCGCCCCCAGAGAAAAGCAGTCAGTCACTCCTGTCTCCCCGGTCTCCGGCCGCACTCTGTGCTCACCCGGCCTGTGACCGAGGGTTTCTATCTCTGGCTCACGACCCCGTCTGGAGTCTCCAAACCCAGCAGATCCCTGCGGTGCGCTACTGCGCTGCTCCTCCCAGGGGAGGAAGGGGAGTCTCCCTGGATCTGCTGCTTGTTGGGTCCCTGCTGGAGGAGCAGTGGCCTGACTGTGCTGCGGAATACGGTTTATGGCAACCCCAAGCTGAGAGCCCACTCCTCGGCTCCGTCTCTGCAGCCAGCTTCCCTGCTCCAATACCTGGGAGCTCTGCCACACTCAGGCACCCCCGGTCTTTCTGTGACCCTGAGGGTCCAGAGACCACACTGTCCCAGCAATAGTTCCAGCCCCCACTTAGCCACTGGAGCAACGTCCCTCAGCAGAGCTGACTTCTAAAATTTCCGATTTTGTGCTCCGCTCTCAATCACTTGCTGATAGTGGCCGACGGAGGCCTACTCGCCCACCATCTATCTTCCTGAGTATCACCTCGGATTCACTTCTTTGCACGTCCTACCTTCCAGAAAGTGGTTGCTTTTCTGTTCAGAGAGTTGCTGCTATCCTTTTCTTCAATCTCCTATTGAGTTCGTAGGTGTTCAGAATGGTTTGATCCCTATCTAGCTGAATTCCTGGGACCAGACAAAATTTAGGTATCCTACTCCTCTGCCATCTTGCTCCTCCTTCTTTTGTTTTTTCTTTAGATAGCCTCTTTTTTAAAAATTCAAATTCAGTTAGCCAACATATAGTACATCATTAGTTTCAGATGTAGAGTTCAGTTATTCATCAGTTGCGTGTAACACCCAGTGCTCATCACATCACATGCCCTCCTTAATGCCCATCACCTGGTTACCCTATCCCCCCACCCACCTTCCCTCCAGCAACCCTCAGTCTCTCATAGTTCATCTCCCTCTCTGATTTCTTCCCATTCAGTTATCCCTCCCTTCCCCTATGATCCTCTGTGCTGCTTCTTATATTCCACATAGAGTGAAACCATATGATAATGTCTTTCTCTGATGGGCTTATTTTGTTCAGATGCTCTTTAATAACTATGAGCCCTTAAGGAATATCCCTCATGTTACACAGCTTTTATGGCTAAGTATGGACTTAGTGTCCAGGTAAGTTGGACTCCAAATGCTATTTTCACTATGCAACATAGTCTTTATAAAAATCCCTTTCAATACTATGATTTATAGGGAATGGAAGTGTTCTGAATTCTGTAAGTGCATTCACTTTGTGTAAAAATAAAATTTCAACATATACTTACTAAATATATATTCTATGTTGCTAGATATTCTGATAGGTTCCAAGGATTAAGACAGAAAAAATCTCTGCCTGCAAGTTATCCAAATATCAATGGGGAAGATAAATAAGTAAACAGACACTTGCAATATTATGTGGTAAGTACCCTATCAGAGATGGTATTGATAACATTGATAAACTACAGAGGAGGAACAGTTAACCCAGAATGGAGGCAGGACAGGGAAAGCTTCTGAGCCAAGTGACATCCGATTCTGCAAAGTCTAGGACAAGAGAGTTGGGGAAAAGGGGCGCAGGTTGGAAGCAGACATTTCAGGCTGAGGAAGTCACAGGTGCAGAAGCATGAAACTTAGAAAGCATGGCACAACCAGGACATTATGTGGTTGCTTACGGCTGTGGGATAGAGAGGGAGATAGACGTTGACTAGATCTTGAAGGGCTTTCACTGCTGCACTGAGAGACTTGGATTCTATTCTGAAGGCAGTGAGGATCCTTTCAATGATTTCAAGCAGGAAGGTGACATGATTAGACTGGCATTTTAGAAAGAGCATTCTACCAAAAGAGATGACTATGGATTAGAAGGGGCTGGACCCAGGTACCTGGGGCTCAGTTGGTTAAGCCTCTGCCTTCGGCTCAGGTCATGATCCCGGGGTCCTGGGATGAAGCCCCACATTGGGCTCCCTGCTCAGTGGGGAGCCTGCTTCTCCCTCTCCCTCTGCCCCCTGCTTGTGCTCTCTCTCTCTCTCAAAGAAATAAAAAAATAAAATAAAATAAAAAAAGGAGCTGGACCCAGATACAGTGAAATGAGCAAGGAGGCTTTGCAAATTAGTCTTGGCAAGAGCTGATTAAGGTTTGAACTTAAGCAGTAGAAGCAAAGATAGAATAAAGGGAACATATACAAAAGCATAGCTTTGCAGCTGGGTGGCCATTAGGAGATGTCCCCAAGTGAGGCCAGCTGGTCAGGCCCTTGCACACCTGTGCGGGCCAGTCACTGCATGTGAGTAGGGGTCACCCTGGTGAGGCAGCTGCCTTTGAGCAAGGACCATTACGGAGCGGGTTAGCCATGTCCCTTGTGCACACATCCTCCTGGCAGCTGAGGGGACCAGGACCTGCTGAGCATACCACAGCATCCACTGCAGCCACGGAATATTCTAGGTCTTCTTACACATGCACTTCCACGATGCAATTCATTTAATCCTTATAACAAACAACGAGATAGGTGCTGTTAGTCCTCTTAGTTGCAGATGAAGAGGCTGAAGCACGGGCAGGGTGAACTACTCGCTCAGGGGTGTAGAAACCCAGTATGCACAACCCGGCATCAAGGTTTTCACTCCTCCGCACTCTCTGCTGAGCCAGGGGACGCAGCTCCCCTGTCCATCATCCACATGAACAGCTGTGCAGCGCAGCCCCAACCCGCATGGCAATTTTGCACCCCCGCCCCATACCTTACTATGAAGTTGGCTCCTCTTGGACCGTGAGCGCGCACCACTTCCAGGTTTTGTACTTGATGTTTCACAGAGAATCTTGTGCCATTTTCTAAATATCTAGTTAATTTTGCATTTGTCACGATACAAGCATTTTCGGAAGAAAATCACTAAGTAACCAAATAACACGTAACAGTAAAAATTAGAGACTACAGGAACGCATGAAAATGTGGACTTTTAGACGCTGTAGGGGGCTAGAAATAGGTCCCAGGCATTTTAAGAGGTGGAGGACACAGCCACCGGATGGCTCAGATAAAGTCTGACGACTCTCGTACTAGTGCTGGTGAGCCCGTGAAATGGAGTTCCCCACATCTGCGTTGGTGCGAGCAGAGAACGGCGCCACCACTCTGAGACAGTCTGGTTGTAGCTCAGTGGATGAATCCCAGAAACACCGCCCCAAGGGAAAAAGCCTCACACAGAAGAAAACTGATGGTATCGTGTCATTTACATGAAGTTTCTGAACAGATAAAACCAATCCGTGGTGAAAACCCAATCCAAATAGTAGTTGCCTCACCTGGAGGGGTTAGCAACTCGGTGGGAGGGGCATGGGAACTTTGCAGGTGGCGATAATGTTCTCCTCTTGAGAGCAGTGTTGTATATCACAAGTGTATGCATTTTTGGAAACAGAATACACTATTAACATTTATACCTGCATGTATATGTACACTTTGCCTCCATGGGAAAAATGTTGTATTCTAGTTAGTTGATGAGCATGTTGAGGAACTGGGGGTCTGCAGGCTATTATGAACACATTCCTAAAAGAAGATGATGATGGACAGAGAAATGGTCGGATAAATGTGTGGTAAGATGAGTATAATAATACGCAGAGTTGGCACAGTGGTGGATGGATATTCAATGTGGAATTCCTTCAATTTTATTGTGTTTGATATTTTTATAATAAAACGTCAGAGGAAAGGATGGAGGATACCAATGGCTTTGGTGTCCTGATGAACAGTTTTGTAAGACTTTTTCTGGGTAAAATGTCCCAGTACCATTCTTTAATAATCTGGGTGGGATAACAATACCCAGCATCGACTGGGTGCCCTTGAGGTGCTGGGCTTCTGTCAGGTGCACGGTGCGTACAATTATAGGATGAAGTGGTTACAGTCTAGCTTGTCAGTCAGGGCCATTCAGTGCCATTGCTTCTCCAACAGAGGGGTGGACAGGGTGCTATGGTAACAGAGCATAGCACTGTAGCCAAACTAATGAGTTTTACTTTTGGACTGACTGTGAAGAAGAAAAAAAGAATTAAACTGGATAGGGAAACAGACAGGAGATGATCAGGAAAGAATACTTCTTTCCAGAGGAATAGCATGTGAGGAAGCATGTATCGTGTCAACGTGAAACAATGGAATGTGCTGGAACTTAAGATAATTTGGAATGAGTGCCGAGAATGGGATTTGAAGGGTAGGGAATGACCCTATGGTTAAGGACTCACAGAAAGACAATGACATTTGCGACTCAGGAAGACATTGTTTGATAAATGTTGGGAAAGATTGCGTGTGAACCACCCGTAGCTTGAAGCTTGCCAATATTCAGCATGATAAGGTTGCTGACCTCTTTCTTTGATACCAGATAAGGAAAAGCCTTCTCAATGGGGAGACAAAAGTTTTAAAAAGCATGTGAATCCTTCCCACGCATGAACTTTATTTTCATGAATTTCAAAGAAGTGGGTTGGTTGTACCACAGGCGTAAGCTATCATTTTGATGTATGAATCCTTGCTTCAAAGAAAAGAAACATCAGCCTGCAAAATATGAGCAAAGTGAAGTTGTACGTGTGAAGTCTCACAGATCCAAACCTCCCGTCAGAAGGAGACATACGTGTTTCATTACCTCTCCATCAAGATCTGCTGAGTCAAGCAATCCAATGTTGTATTTGAATAAACATCCTAGTAATGCAGAGATGATCAATTTTAGATGAATCAGAGATGAAGAGAAAACATTTAATACTAAGACTATAGGAAAACTTTTTTCCTCCATACATTCTATTTATGAACATCAAGTTTCATAACGAGACAAGCTGTGAAATCATGTTTTATTTTTGTTTTGTTTTTCTTGTTGGTACTATGAAGCACTAAACCACCAGTAAATAGGCTTCCATTTGATAGACTGCCCCATAAACTAGAGTTTACTATATTTGGAAAACATGAATAAAATCACTATAAGTAAGTTTTATGTTGTAGAATTTAAATATCTTTTTAATGCTTCTGAGAAAGAATGAAGTAATTTTAGATACTTCCCACCCCTCCCTACCATAGTGCTTTCACTTCCTTAATGCAAGAACAGAAAACATCCTGAAAAATGTATGAGCAGTTATGGTTTTCTGCACATTTAAAAGGAAACTGCTCAATCCATCAAGGTATTCTCCTTAGGAGAATTGCCTGGAAGGGATAGCCCATGTCCTTTGCTTTTGAGAGAAGCCAGCCTGGTCACATCAACTTGGTGTTTGTCCATGAAGAAGGCTCCTGATTCATATTTGTCACTGATTTTTTTGAAATTAAGTGCAAAAGCTTTAATCAATCCTTATTTTTAAAATCACTAATGGGTTTAGTCTGCTATTTTAACCAAAACATCTAAGTTCTGAGTTTCTCATTCACTATATTATTACTTCTAACACATAAAATTATGGAAATTTCAAATTACACCATTGGATATTACCTCATAAATATTATAAATAAATGTATATTATTCATATATTATATTATATTATGTTATATTATATTATACATATCATACCCATATTTTAAAACTTGTTACTTTCAGGTGGTTGGTTGGGGAAGGCAACATGAACCTTGTCAGCCATTGTGTTTATGAAGCATGTTGTGATTTACAGTGTTTTCACACATATTGTGTCTTTTGATAGAGAACTATGATATCATGAGAGAAGCATGATAGGATGAACAACTTCATAGCTGTGTTCTGATACCATGATGGGACTCCTAGACATGCCCCCCCCCAGATAAGTCCCTATGTTTGTGTCCAGGAGAGTCCTAAGCAGCAACACTGCCAAGGAAGGATTCATACTTCTGATTGTATAAGAAAGAGTAAAGCCCCTAATTATGAAAACATCAATCTAAGTTATCCAATCTATTGGTGTATAAATGGTCATAGTATTCTCTTATGATCCTTCTTTTTTCTGTGGCATTGGTAGTAATGTCTCCTCTTTCATTTCTAATTTTATTTATTTGGGTCTTCTTCTTTTTTTCTTAGTCTAACTAAATTTTGTCAATTTTGTTTATCTTAAAAAATCAACGTTAGTTTTGTTGATCTTTTCAACTGTTTTTCTAGTTTCTATTTCATTTATTTCTGCTCTAGTCTTTCTTATTTCCTTTCTTACACTAACTTTGGGCTTAGTCTGTTCTTCTTTTTCTAGTTTCTTGAGGTGTAAATTCAGGTTGTTTATTTGAGTTCCTTCTTTCTTACTATAGGAATTTATTGCCATAAATGTTCCTCCTAGAACTGCTTTTACTGCATCCCAAAAGTTTTAGTATGTTGTGTTTATTTTAATTTGTCTCAAGGTCTTTTTTTTTAAAGATTTTTATTTATTTGTCAGAGAGAGAGAGAGAGAGATGGGGGGGAAGAGAGAACACAAGCAGGGGGAGCAGCAGGCAGAGGGAGAAGCAGGCTCCCCGTAGGAGCCCGATACAGGACTCGATCCCAGGACCCTGGGATCATGACCTGAGCTGAAGGCAGACGCTTAACTGACTGAGCCACCCAGGTGTTCCTCAAGGTATTTTTTGATTTCCTTTTTGGTTCAGAAGAAAACATACCAGGAAAATTTTTGATATTGGTTTTGGCAATGATTTCTTGGACTTGACAGTAAAAGCACAGGCAACAAAACCCAAAATAGACAAGTGGAATTATATAAAACTAAAAAGCTGCACAGCAAAGGAAGCAACCTACAGAGTGAAAAGGCATTCTATGTAATGGGAGAAAATATTAGCAAACCATCAGTTGATGAGGGATTAAAACTCAAAATATTTAACGATCTCCTACAGTCCAATAGCAAAAAACCCAAATAACATGATTAATGACCAGGCAAAGAACTTGAATAGATATTTCTCCAAAGAAGACATGCAAGTGGCTATAAGCATATGAAAAGGTGCTCAGCATCACTAGTCATCAGAGAAATACAAATCAAAAGTGCAATGAGATAGCACCTCCCATCTGTTAAGATGGCTATTAGCAAAAACAAATAAGTAAACAAAAATGAGTATTGGTGAGGATGTGGAGAAACTGGAATCCTTATACGCTGTTGGTGGGAATGTAGAATGGTGCAGCCACTATGGAAAACAGTATGGGGTTTCCTCAAAAAATTAAAAATAGAACTACCATATTATTCAGCAATCTCACTCCCAGGTATACATCCAAACAAATTGAAATCAGGATATCAAAAAGATATTTGTACTTCCATGTTCATTGCTGCACTGTTCGCAGAAACCAAGATATGGAAACAACTCAAATGCCCATCAATAGAAGAATGAATAAAGGAAATGTGACATAATGTATGTGTGCCTGTGTGTGTGTATGTAATGGGGTATTACATTACAACAACATGGATGAATCTAGAGGACATTGTAGTAAGTGAAATGAGCCAGTCACAGAAGGACAAATATTGCATGATTCCCCTTACATGAGGAATCTAAAATAATCAAACAGAGAAGCAGAAAATAGAATGTTGGTTTCCAGGGGAGATGAGGAAATGGGGAATTGTTTTTCCATGGGTATAAAGATTCTGTTATGTGAGATCAATAATTTTTAGAGATATGTTGTACCTCATAGTACCTATAGTTAACAGTACAGTGCTGTGCACTTTAAAATACGTTAAGAGGATAGATCTCATGTTAAATGATCTTATTTCCCTCAAAAATGCAAAAACAGGGGCGCCTGGGTGGCTCAGCTGGTTAAGAGTCCAACTCTTGATCTCGGCTCAGGTCTTGATCTCAGGGTCCTGATTCAAGACCTGCACTGGGAGTGGAGCCTACTTAAAAAAATGCAAAAACAATATACAAAAGAACACAAGGAAATGTCTGGACATGATGGATATGTTTGGTACCTTGCTTGTGGTGATGGTATCAAAGGTATATGCACATGTCCAAACTCATCAATATCAATATGTATACATTAAATGTGTGCAATTTTTTGTATATCAGTTATACTTCAATAAAGCTAACAAATCACCAGGAACCCACCTTTGATTAAAGTGCCATTACGTAAAAAATTTGCTTGAAAGCCACTTTGCAAAATTGTAAAAATACCGAGGCAGAATCTGACCAAGTACAAAGGGTAGAAACATGTCATAGAGTTTCATTCAATTGAAATTGATTTATTGAATCAAGATTCTCCATTTTTCTAATGATATTACTAGATTAAATCCACTTCTCTACATTGTATTCACATTTACATTGTCAGGAACTTTTCCCAATAGCTATAACGTATTTGAATTTTCACAGTATTTTGAGAGGAGTTGGGCTTAACTAAGAATCCCAGGTATGCTGCTTACCCAGAAGTGCACTCATCAGCAGAGGACTTCACCTCCTCTTCACTTTGTCTCTCTGTGTGATAGAGGTGATAATTATTCTACCTAAATACACACATACAGGGCCCTGAATTGCTTCATAAACTCCACGAAGATGCGTCTTGTGCAATAACTGGTGTGTAGTACACAAACATACTCCTTCATCACCCATCCCTTTATGACTTTTCCGGGTCTTGGATTCCTTTCAGAATTTTACTGAAGGTCACAACAGACATTCTACTGAAAAATGTACATATGCACATGCAAAAAATTTGCATGTTATTTTAGAGAGTTCACGGACCTACACAAATCTTTGTGCTGGGAAATCCTACTGTGTGTGTGTGTGTGTGTGTGTGAGAGAGAGAGAGAGAGAGAGAGAGAAAGAGAGAGAGAGAGAGAGCTCTAGTGCCTTGAATTTGTCCTTAGTGAATCCATTCTGTTGGTCCATCATCATACTCTCTTGACGTGCTCACAATTTCTTAAGTAACCTCTTCCCAAACAGTATGGATTTTAGGAACTACTCTTCCCTTTTAAAAATAATCAGAACACCATCACATCCTACAGCTCAGCACCTCTCCTCCCTCAGCTGCCAGCTTGTATGCGGAAGCTCTACCCATCCTGCCTTAATTCCTCTCGGTGATGTGGCTGGTCATGTATCTGGCTCTGATGATTCCAACTCATTTGAGGCAATCAGGTGCTTTCCTACCGGCACCTCATTCATGTTTGATCTCTTATTGTTTATTCTACCTTTCAGCTTGAAATCTTTCTCCTACACAGATGGAAAAGCAACACAAGATTTGAGAAAGTCTGTTTGGATGCTATTTGTTAATGTTACAATGTAAACATTAAGTATGTTTTCTTCTTCCCTCCCTCCCTCACCTTTCTCCCTCCCACCCTCTCCCTCCCTTTCTCTCTCTCCCTTCCTCTCTTTCTTTCTCTCCCTTCCTCTCTCTCTCTCCTGCCCTCTCTGTGTGTCTCCCTCTCTCCCTCACTCACTCTTCCACCCTCCCCCCCCACTCTCCCTCTCTCTCTCTCACTCCCTTCCTCACTCTTTCTCCCTCCTGACCTATCTGTCTCCCTGTCTGTCTACCTCTCTCCCTCCCTCCCCCCTCTCTCCCTCTTCCTCCCTCCCTCCCTCCCACCCTCTCTCTCCCCTTCCCTCTCTCCCTCTTCCTCCCTCCCTCCCTTTCTTCCTCTCTCCCTCCCACCCTCTCTCTCCCTCCCTCCTTCTCTCCCTCCCTCCCTCTCTCTCCTTTCCTTCCTCTCTCTCCCTTCCTCTCTTTCTCTCTTCCTTCCTCTCTCTCTCTCCCTTCCTCTCCCTCTCTCCTGCCCTCTCTGTGTGTCTCCCTCTCTCCTTCCCTCACTCTCCCTCCCTCTCCCCCTCCTCCTTCCCTCTCTCTCTCCCTCTCCCTCCTTCCCTCTCTCTCTTTCCTTCCCTCCCTCTCTCTCCTGCCCTCTCTGTCTCCCTGTCTTTCTCCTTCTGTTTCCCTCTCTCCCTCCCTTCCTCTTTCTCTCTCTCCCTCTCCCTCCCTCCTCTCTCTTCTCTTCTCCAAGTGTTGATAAATTTACAATTCTATTGCCTTTCCTTCTTCACAAATCTCACTCAATGTAGGTTGAGGGTTGGAATGAGGTGGGTGAGGGCAGAGAGCTCAGGGTTGGGGGTGGCTGCCTTCTCTTATTACAGACTCTTGTGGCCCTTTACCAGTTCACAGGGCTCCATCTTGCAGCTTTGTGATTTCACTGGCAAGAAAACTTGAGAAAAAGAGACTGTCAATGCAAAAAAAGCCCCCCAAAACTTAATATTTTGCTTCATACATACAAAGTCCAAATCACCCAGAGCCAGCATCCATGGTTACAATGCAACGTCAAATAAACTGTGAAACCCCCCTTTCCCTAGCTTTAAGGTCCCCCTAAGCCCCAGCATTCTGAAAATCCCCCTTGAGCTATTTCTTGGCATCCCAAAGAGCACCTCCCACATGTTTATTCAGCCAGTGGGGCTCCTGATTCCCCGCAGTATGCTCTTGCTTGGTGTTCACTTCCCAGTGTCTCTATCACCAATGCCCTGACTGAGCTGGTCCTGGACCTGCGGAACACCCAACCAGGCAGCTGGAGGTTTCTGTGCCTGAAAGTCACCTCAGGATGTGCCAGAGTCCTTGCATCTGAGCAGGCAGAGCTCAGCCTGGTTCCTGGCCAAACTAGAGGAGTCCTCCTTCCCAACCTGGTCCACAGCTCTCCTGAGCAATGCTCCCTGGGGACCCAGGTTACTGTGTCTCCTCCATCAGTTGCTGGTTCTGCTCCTTTCTCCCTCGGAAGGTCGGAAAGTCGAAGGCCTCTGCTGTCCATTTCCTTTCCGTACATTGTTTCCAGTGCTCCTTTCTCTGACCTGTCAGCTTTGCCTGTCCTCCCTCTTTACCTTCAAGGAGCATTTCCCAAAGACTCTTCCTTTACCCAAACTGCACAAACAAGCAAACACAGAGCAAAGCCTCATGCATACCATTTCATGCAGGTGAGTATCTAGAAGGTTCATCTGCTCACAACTGACAAGTATCCTACTTCTGGACCCCAACACAGACTAAGGAGACATGGGCTTCCCAGGATGTCCTAGCAGGATCTCTGGCTCTGTCCTCCATATGCAAAGCCCTGCCCTTTTCCAGCCTAGCTAAAATATGATATTTGAAATGCAATCATTTGAAGGTCCAGCTCAGCCCGAATTCTATGTCTATTCAATGACCAAGAAAAGCAGGGAGGACTCTAGGAGCTGCCATCCCACCAGAAAATGAAATATCAAGTTAGCATTGTTGCTTTTGAAGACTTCTGATTCACAGAGGCTTTGCTGAGTCCTGGGCATGCCTACACATGCTCATCTCTCTTAATCCACACGACTGGATGTCTGTTTTGCTTTCCTGAACTTATGACTCTTGATTTCAGCTCAGGTCATGATCTCAAGGTCATGAGATCAAGCCCCGAATCTGCTCGAGATTCTCTCTCTCCCTTTGCCCCTCTCCCTGCTCCCGCATATGCACGCACATTCTCTCTCTCTCAAATAAATAAATAAATCTTAAAAAAATGTCCTAGTACTCTCAGGAATCAAAGGGAATTGAGGGAGAAAGGGTGAGAAGGTGTGGATAGTCACCACTCGCTGTTTTCCGTCTCGTATTCTCATGGGCTGCCAGAGGGTCAAGCCTGTTCTTTACCCTCCCCCTCTCTTCCTCCCACAGCTGGCTTCCTAGGCTTGTGTTAATTGATAACTAAGATGCAATTTGCTCAAACTAAGGTGCTAATGGCTGGTTAATTGATGCATTACCCCTTCTGGAAAACTGCTGCCTTCACCTGTGACTTTCATGTCTTATATCCAAAAAGGGACTGACGTCCATTTTAGTGGCTGCCACACAGCCTGACCTTTAATTTTCCACTTCCAAGGCATTTGAGAAAGGAACTCTTGGTGTCAAGAGATCTTACAGACAGCTACTGGTCCAAGCCAGGGGGAGTGAGGATTTCCGGTTGGGCTTCATTAAATTAAACCTCATCAATTATTTGTAAGGTGGACTGGGCTTTATGCAGTGGTGACATTTCTGTACTTGGGATAGCTTCTCAGCAAGCCATGCATTTAAAAAGCAATCAGTCACTGTAGGGAATACCTCTAGGAATAGCCTCAGAACACTGATGAAGTCTGGAATTTTGACAGATGCACAGAGAAATGAGACAGAAAGGATTCAGTTCCACATCACTTGGAATCTTGGAGCTCGGGGACCCCTCCCTGCCTGCTGGCAATCATGGCCCTAGAGAGAGCGCCCCCCACCCCTGATGCCCCCACTATAGCTCTTTGGGGCGTGGACACAGGTTTCCAGGCACTGGCTGGGAGGCATTTTAATGTCCCTCAAACCACGGTATGCCCCACTTGAGCCCAGGGCTGGAGGCTGTTGGAAAGCCAGAAGGGAGAACAAGAGACACATAAATGTCTGAAATGTTTGCAACATTTAAAGAGCCCCAGAAGAAAGAGAATGGGAATCTGAAAACTGTGTACAAGATTGACCTCTAGGCCCCAATCCAAACCTGGGGAATGAGGAACTGGATCAAATTCTTACCCAGAAACATCCTTCCATTACCACCCACCCGATCAGAACTCATGGGCCCCATCTTCCATCAAGAATCTGCCGTGTTCCAGACCAAATATGGTAAATTAATCATGTCCCTGAAATGTTCTAATGATCATGGCTTGATGTGTTTATCTTTCCTGCTAGCACTCTTTTTATTTTTAATGTTTTATTTATTTGTGTTTTAATCCAGTGGTTTCAGTGATTTAGGTCAGTGGCTGTCTAACATCAGCTTGCTCCAAGATTGCCTGCAAGGCTTGCTTAACACACAGTTCTCAATGCCACCCCCAGAGTTTCTGATTCTGGGATGAGGTCCAAAAATTTGCATTCCAGCACGTTTTCAGGTGATGCTGATGATGCCCGGCCAGGTGCCACACTTAAAAAAAAAAAACCACTTCTTTAAGTTGTGTGAGGTCTACAGGCTGTGGAAGAACACAGCACATGATTATTTTAAGGGAAATAAGCAAATGTGAGAACTGGATATGATCCATTAATAAAACAACACAATGGTGATTACTGGGCATTTACTGTCAATTTTCATGCTAAGTGCCGGGCAGCTGACCAAAACCAACATATGGTTCTCCCATAAAAAACATCCGAAAGGAAAGTGAGGGACCCCAGCCCTCGCACTGTTTCTCTGACTGAGAACACGTCACCCCGGAGGCCAAGCCCTCCAGCTCTCCGACTCCTTCCCTTCACCAGGTGACCCACAGCACCTCACCCTGGGAGGGCCCCACGGCAGCAACCTATGCTTACTCCGCCCCTTTAATTTTTTAAAAGTTCTTATTTAAATTTCAGTTAGTTAACATACAGTGTAATGTTAGTTTCAGGTGTACAATGTAGTGATTCATTACTTCCATACATCACCCAGTGCTCATCAGGACAAGTGCTCTCCTTCATCCCTATCACCTGTTTCACCCATCCCCCACCCCCGCCCCTCTGATAAGCACGAGTTTGTTCTCTAGAGTGAAGAGTCTGTTTCTTGCTTTGTCTCTTTTTTCCTTTGCTTATTTGTTGTTTCTTAAATTCCACATATAGTATTCTTTCTCTGACTTATTTCGCTCAACGTTACACTCTCTTGCTCCTACCTCTTCCCCTTTAGATGGCAGGGAAGCTAAGGCTCAAAGCCAGCCCAGAGCCTGGGAACGGGCACTCTCCTGCTGCCCTGTCCCCCCAGAGCACCCCCGATGACGTGTGCATGGCGTGTAGAACGGATGCTGAAGCGGCAGGACGAAGCGCAAGGCCAAAGGGGCCGTCACCATATTCTCACTCATACATTAAAGATCTAAGATAAAGACTAGAGCAGTGTCGACCCACGAGGTCTTCCTCTTCAGGGGAGGAGGTCCTGGAATGCATGTGTGCATGTGAGTGCGTGTGTGTGCGTGTGTGTGTGTTTGCATGCGGGCACCCACATGCGTGTGTGTGCACTGGCAGAGTACTGAAGTACTTGTGGGGCGTGATCCGGGAGGACAAAACAGCACTAGCAAAGACCCTGTAATGGGGGAAGATGGGCTGAAAACGGCAGGGAGGTGGTGTTGACAGGGCGCAGAGAATCCACGGGCACATGGAGCAGAACACAAACCTCCCACCGTGGGCCTCCATGCTCTGATTTTATTTCCTGTGTTCTTAGTTTATACATATGAAAGAGGAGAGTCATTGTCCTTCTGCTCACTCTTCATCTCAGTTTTTAAAAGCTGACTTTATTGATCTTGGCATGGGGCAGCGGTTCTCAGAGTGCTGGAGAGCCCCTGGGTTCCTCAGGAGGGCTGCGGAGTCAACATTCTTTTCATAAAAATACTATGATGTCATACATACCATGTCATGTTTGCGCTCATCTCGTGAGTATATCAGTGAAAGTCCGTAACTAGGATTTCAAGTTGCACATTGCAACTAACCTTTAAGGAGTTACCACTTGTCCCTTTTGGGGGGTAACATCAAGGGGAAAATATTCACAATTTTCTTAGAAGCTCAGGCCCCTCCTTTCCTAATTTCATATCTGTACGTGGCCAGGCTTTCTTCAGATTCCTCAACCAAAACAACACACTGCAGGAGACTGAACGCAGAAGCAGATATGAGAATCTGGCTACCACTGTGAAGCCAGCTATTTAAAAATATTTATAAGAATATAAAACAATACCACTCCTCTCACTATTTTGTTTTGGGAAATTATTTTTCATAAAATAATTTGTTTATATTGACATGGAATGGCTTTATCTTTATCTATGTTATTTTAATTAATTTATTTTTACTTTTATTTTATTTTATTATTTTATTTTATTTTATTTTATTTTAGTTTAGTTTTTGTTCTTTCTTTCAGAGAAGTGGGGGCCAGGGGCAGAGGGAGAGAATCTTCCTGCTAAGTATGGACCTGAACATAGGGCTCAATCTCATGACCCTGAGATCACGACCTGAGCTGAAATCAAGAGTCTGATGCTTAACTGACTGAGCCACCCAGGCAGCCCTCTAATTTAAATTCTAATATATTATCCCACCAAAAAAAAATTCTAATATATTAAATAGCAGTGGATGTAACCTACAGGAGCAAAAACTATTTGCTGCTTTGAACCCCCATCCCTTGATCATCTAGATCCTCACTGAGGTTAGAATGACTTCTCTTGTTGAAATTCACCATCACACAAGGTCAGGGGTGTATCTTCATCCTTCAGTTTTTCTGCTTTTGCTTTACCTCAGGATATATAAATGTATGAAACCCATTCTAAAATGAAAATTACCCGTGAGTTCCTCTTTCTGGCAAGATGAAGAGATACCGTAGTGGTTGTCTCCACATGGCAGCTGGGGAGACTGAGGGCAGGGAACGGCGTCCCGTGAGCCCTCCTGTCTCACGACGGCCCTGCCAAGGACAGGATGCCCAGTTAGGTCTGAATTTCAACAAACATGTTTAAATATTGCGTGGGCCATACTTACACTAAAGCACGATTTGTTGTTTTTCTGAAACTCAATTTTAGCTAGATGTCCTAAATTTTTATTTGCTAAATCTGAAATCCTAGCTGCTTGACAATAGACATTTTATGACTCAACAAGCAATTTTTGCTTCATTCATTGTTTTCCAAAGTATCGCTTCCATTTAGTGCTTCACACATTGTAAGAAAATAGAGAAACCAGTTTAATTTTAAGGGATTGTACGAAAGAATGCTTTGATAAGCATGTCACAGATGAAAACTTTCTGCAATCTAATTTATCCTGGTAGAATTTGTTGTCAGGTGACATGTCCCATATATTTAGTTGCTCTGCCCTTAAAATATATGGTTCATATTCTCGCTCATCCATCTGTCTCTCGCTTTTATTTTTGCCAAGTTTCCACATCCCCTTGGCTTAAATTATGTAAATAGAGAGCATGTAATTTGTAACTCATGCATTCATTCAATTCGATTCAACAGGCATGGAACAGTGCCAAGTCTGTGCCCGGCGCTCGGCTCGGGGCTGGAAATGTCAACGTCAAACTACAGTATAAAACTCTCTCTGAGTGGACGTAACTTCTTGGTGCAGAGAGACAAACTACAGAAATATCACAGATCAGGTGGCGTAAATGCTGCTGAGAAACGTAAAGTTGGCTTCAGCCCTTGGCAAAGCAAGGGCGTGAGCCGAGTTGGTAATCCAGATGTGGCAACTGGGGAGCAGCCCTGTAGGGAGAGGGAAAGCAGGTGCGAGGGCCCTCAGAGAGGAAAACAGTCTGTGGGGTTGAGAAAGGGCCAGGAGGCCAGGGCGGCTGGGGCGCAGTGAGTGAGGAGGAGGATGGCAGGAAATGCCGAGTTGACAGAGAAGGAAGAATGCAGTGTAGGCAGAATTTGTGGTGTCTCTTAGACCAGAATAAAGACTTGGGCCTTTGCTGTGGGCCAGACAGGAAACCGTGAGTGGTTCTGACTTACACTGCTGGGCGACCACCCTGTGGCTCTGGGAACGGGGGCAGGGAGGCCAGACAGAGGATGGTTTCAAGAGGAACCACCCAGGAGATGAGGCAGTGTGGTCCGGGAGGAAGCAGGGGACGGAGGGACGGTGCCCAACTCTGGATGGCACCTGGAGTGTGGAGTTGGGTGTGGGAGAAAGGGGACATCAAATGGGACTCTGGGGTTTTTGGGGTCCATATCTGAAAGGGTGGAGCTGCATTTCCCGAGATGGGGAAGCTGAGAGGAGGAGGTGCCTTGGTTTGGGAGTGGAGGGGGTCACTGGTGCAGGTTTATACATAACAAATCAGAGATGTCGGAGATGCTGGGCCCAGTGGGGAGCACAAGTCAGGAATGCAAAGGAATATGGGTTTGGAGAGAATGAGGAGGGGCAGCTACAGAGGGAGGAAGGACACCAGAAGAAAGTGTGTCTGAGAACCAAGCCCAGAAAGTGTTTCAAGCAAGAGCGAGCGATCACAAGATGCGACGTCACCTGCTGATGTCCAGCTGAGTAACCACACGATTTGGCGATGGAGACCTGGTGTCCTTGACCAGCGCCATGCCATGGGAATGGTGCACAGATTGGGGCAAATTCGGGAGAGGATGGAAGGGGAGCACGTGGGAACGGGGACTCCAGACAGGTGTTTCGGAGTTGCGCTGCCATGGGAGACCACGGCAATGGGGCCATGCTGCCTGGAACAGGGCGCGGGAGGACCCCCCGACGGCCCTGGGAAGCTGTCAGCAGCGCACATGCCCAGCATGCTTCCACCTGGGCTTCCTTCCTCCTTCTTCACTTGGGGTCTGTCGGCTTGCGTGGAAGTCCTTGCCTCTCCCGGCCTCTCTAGGTTCCTATCACAGGTGGTTCCTCTGATAAACTATTTGCATGCTTATCCACATGCCTGTCTCTGCTTCTTGGGTGACCCAGACTGGCACAAGTGGTACCATTGTGGCCCGAGGAGGTGGGACCGGGTCTGGGACGGGCTCCCCTCCTCGAGGCAGGAGAAGAAAGGGCCGTTCTGGTGTGCGGATGTGGCACGGAGAGTCTCCAGCCCAGGATGCAGATTGCGCTCTAACCATGCACTTTATGGTGACTTGGAAAACTGTCCCGGTGGAGGGAAATGCCGTGACAGACACAGGAGGCAGGCATCTGAAAACTAGGAGTGGGAGACAGTGCCTACAAAGACAGAGGCGTTGGCCGGTTACCAGTCCTTGTGTTGACCCGCTGTGGAAGTGTTCATGGGAGACTGAGAGCTGCTACCAAGAAGCGAACGGCTCCGTGCAAAGCCAGAGAGCCCCGGTGGTAACTCACAAAGAGAAGGACAGGCACACAAGGGACCGCAGGCTGGAGACTGTAAGGGACTCCAAGAGACGTGCTGGAATGCACAGCCAAGGCAGAACTGGCATGTGAAGGTCGGGGCTCTGGTGGGGAAAACCCAGAATCCAGAAACATGGGGCAGGGTATCAGCCTGAAGATACTGACTCAGCATCATTCCTACCAAGAGCCAGCCCTTCCGCTGTGCTGAACGTCGCTGCAGAAGCCCCTCTCCCTTGAGGCCACAGGAATCCCATCCAGCAGCTGCCCCAATTCCTCTGCAGGTCGCCAGAATAATAACCAAGTTAAATCTCAGGGTAACCCAGCTGGGGACATTCTGTGCAACTTAGGATGTTGCAAAATTTAGTAGGTACCGTTGACCCTTGAACGACATGGGTTTGAACTGCATGGGTCCACTTACCCATAGATTGTTTTGATAAATACAGGGCAATACTGTAAATAAATTTTCTCTCCTTATGATTTTCTTAATAACATTTGCTTTCCTCTAGCTTACTTTATTGTAAGAGTTCAGTATATAATGCATATAACATACAAAATATGTATCGACTATTTACATTATCAGTAAGGTTTTGGGGGCGCCAAAACTTAGGCTCAGAATTTTGACTGTGCAAGGGGTCAATGTCTCTAACTCTGTGTTATTCAAGGGTCAGTTATATATCCTGGCTGATTGGTTCCTTCCTAGACCTCTTCCTTTGGTGTGTAGATATCTGTCTTCTCCCTGTGTCCTCACATGGTCAACCGTCTGTGTGTGTCTATGTTCTAATGTTCTCTTCTTATGGAGACCAGTCATATTGGATTAGGACTCACCCTAATGATCTCATGTAATGTCAGTCACCTTATAAAAGGCCCTGTCTCCAAATATAGTCACGTTCTGAGGTACCGGGGGTTAAGACTTTAGCCTATGAATTTGGGGAGAACACAGTTCAGCCAGTAACGTAGTTAGAACTTGTTTCCCATTGGGTTTTAGGAGAAACTAGTAAAATTTGTTTGATTTCATGTTTAAGTAATTTTTTAAAAGTTTACAATATATGTTATTATGTCAAGACAATATACTCAATATTTCACACATTGGTGCCTTGCAATTGTTTGTAATTCATTTGAGCCTAGAAAAAGATTAGAGTAGTACACTGAAGATCAGATTTTGTGGGCAGCAGAGAAAGGACTGCAGAACATGCTTGGAGTGGAGACTATTGTCCTATATCTCAAATGAAAGAGCAGCTCCCTGAGAAAAGGCCACTTACATAGAGGACAGATGACAGGACAGACCCCTTCCATCACATCCCCTAAAGGCGCCAGACTCCTCCTTCATACACTTCTCTGTTCCTGGGCCATAGTCTTCAATGCCATAAATGATGGACATCTTTCCTTATTCCCACCCTCGTGCCTACAAAAATGTTGAAGGTGTTAGTTGAGTTATTAAATCATAAACATAAACCAAACAATTACATGTTTTTGAACAACATGAGACAGTTTTTCAAGAAGGCAGGCACACATCTTAGCATCATGTCCAATTTTTTTCCTGCTCAGTGTTTGGATAAATTCTCCGGAGATTTATTCCTCCACAGATCATATAACTAAGGTAGGGAAACCAAGCCACAGTGTAGTCAAAGCAGACTTTCCAAGGACAGTAGGAAACTGGCTCAGGTCTCTGAGAGTACGCCAGCTACGTGCAATGGTGTGTGCAGGATCTGCTGGCGTGGGCCGTTCCTCATCACGAGGGCAAGTGATCAGGAAAAGCTAAAACACGGCTAGGAGGGTTCCAAAGGCAAACAGGTCCTAAGTCGTTTCCAGCCTCCAATGACTACAATTGAAGCTTGAAATTGTAGCCATTTTTTCTCAATGGCAAATCCAATTTTAAAAAACAACACTCCGGGGCTATTGTAAAGGAATTTCCACAAAATGCTTGCTCCACATGGGTTCCAATGTCATTAGGTATTAGCTGAGCTCCTGACGAGGTATATGCCCAGGGACTCTGCAAAATTCAGGTTATTCTGAGTCTGACAGAATAAACTATGTTAAAATGTTGAGCTTCCATAGATCACAAACAAATGTTATTTTATATGTGTAAGATTAAATTCAGTATTGAGAGAATTAATTTTTTCCCATATATCTTCTAGCAATTAAGAGTGGGTTTCAGGCATATGATAACATTTGCTACATATATATTTAAACTGAGAGGTCAGCATGTTTAAGGAACATCAGCTATAGGGAGATAGATTGCCTTTGACTATCAACAGCTGTGTATTTGGACTCTGTTAGGTACTTTCCACAAAGCCACTGCAGATGCCATACGCAGGTATAAATTCCTGTTGTTATGAAAATTTTAAATCTAATTCAGGAAGATACACACACAAAAACAAAGATACACACAGACACACATACAGAGATGCATACACATACAAGTACAGACACACAGAAACACACCCAGACACACAAATACATCGTATTTTGTATAATAATCTTTTTCTAACACTCCAGTTAATAAATCAATATAGTAAATGCTTTAGGAGTTCCCGAGCATCTAGGCTGTAGTGAGGTGATCCTAAAAAGGAAACTGCTCTGTCTGGATGATGAGTTGAGACGCTCTGGAATGCAATTTCAGCCAGAAGGCTTTTCTGTGGGAAGGGTTTTAACGGGCGGCGTGGAATTTCCCAGTAAGGAACTGGTTCCCGGCTCTGGACTTACTGGCTGGTCTGGACTACTTCATTTTGTCATGGTCAGAAAACAGTTAACTTGACAGCCCAGAGAAGCCAGGAGAAATTAATGATGGTTTTCGGTGAGAGTCCTCTGGAAAGAAAATCAGAACCATTTTCACTAGCCCTTGGCCAAAGCCCGAATGCAGTGGTTTGGATTCTGTGGTCTAAAAAAGATGGGGAGAAGGGGAGGAAGAAGGCAGAGGAGCAGAAAACAGAACAAAGAGGAGCCTCCTTTACTAGCTAGACCATGGTCTGTGTCTCCTAAACTGTAATGACAGCCTTGGACGACTTCCAAAACTAGAGCCCAGTGACTGCCTGTGGTTGGATCACTTACTTTCCAGTCCGCACAGGTCACAAAGGGTCAAGAAGGTTTCCATAAATTAATGAATATCACAGAAGACCATAAAGTCAGCCCCAAGAGACCCTGGTATTCTCTTTGACAAGAGTACAGAGAACAATAGGAAGACAGGCAATCACCTTGCTTGTGTCTAGAAACTTAGGTATTTTTAAAAAATATTTTATTTATTTACTTGAGAGAGAGAGAGCAAGCTAGGGAAAGAGCCTGAGTTGGGGGGGGGGGAACAGAGTGAGAGGGAGAAGCGGACTCCCCTCTGAGCAGGGAGCTTGATGCGGACTCGATCCTAGGACCCCTGGGATCATGACCTGAGCCAAAGGCAGATGCTTAACCGACTGAGCCACCCAGATGCCCCATAGAAACTTAGGTATTAACTTTCTTCTCATTTATGAAGAGAACTGTTAATGACATTGGCGTTGGACTTTGGGAGATGCTCGACTTCATCGCTTTATTGCTGTGCTTCTTAGGCTCCTAGAGTTCGTGTGTTCTTACTTAGATGTCTAGGAGCCTCACTATGGGATATGACACAAATCGGTCTTCTTTTTGGCAGGACTCGGTTTCTCTTGCCCCTACTCCCCTGCCACATTAAATCTCTGAGAAGCCCTAAGAACACCCTTGTCAAGATGCCAAATTTAAGGCATTGGACAGCAGAAAACAGAGTTACTATAGTCACCAGTCATTAACACATGAAAATACAATAGTAACTGGATTGTGATAACAGTAACTGGATTGTTATAAAGTTCTGCTCCAAGCAAGCGCAGTGCTAGCCGCTGTTCATACTGTCTGTTATGTAGCACTCATAAAAGCCTGTTTGATGTAGGTACCATTTTTCTCTGTTTCACACTTAGAGGTGCCTGAGACATAACTAAACATTGAAGTACATGTTCTCAATCATGCACTTCAAACATACTTCACCAGGGTAATATCTCCTCATTAGAGAAACTTGAAGTCAAGAGCTAAATGAATAAATTAATGCAACTTCCTTGTCCCAACCAGGACTTCCCTGCTGGAAAACTGACTGTGGGTGCAATTCACACAAAGATTTAACAGTTCAAAACTCACGTGCAACTATTATCTGGGAAGAATGTATATAGAGACGACAAATGAGTAGTTCGATATTTAACTATTGGTGTGAATTCTAGACCTTGGACAGACTTTGTTTTTAATATGCTTTTGGATCCTACCCCGAACCTCTGCCCACACGCAACAGCTTTGAGGAGAGAACTCAGCAGGAGGAAAAGGAACAATGGAGTTTTCCTGCAAAACCTGAAACATGGTCCCGCTCTGGCGCTCACCCACCCATGCAGCAAACTGAAGGGAGCTTTTCCAAAATCTCTGATGGGATAATATTTCTCTCCCCTTTCATTAGAATTGAAAAATTGAAAGCCAAATTGCAAGGGGATGCCAGTTTGTCTGATGCAGGGGCATAACGTAGGCTTCAGAATAACATGATGACTTTAAGAAGGTCGCAGGAGAGCCTGGTCCCGGACGTGGGTGGTCTGAGAAGTAGGAAGCTTCCATAAATAATATTAATCACATCATTTGCCTACCTTAAGTATGATTAAATTAAATGACAAAAAATTAACAAATTCAGTGGGGTTCGGCAATTGCCAGGAGAGGCATATAAGAGAGTATGTAGGAATTTAATAGCTATCTGCAAATCTATATCAGGGACAAGAAAGAACAACTTTGCTTTCCCTCTAGAGCAACGGTCTATAAACATTATTGATAGAGCAGCACCTCAGTTGGAAATGTCTGAGTCTGCAACCCCCATTTATGTGCGTGCACTTATTGAAAGAAATAGGCCCTGTTTATGAGAGTTTCTAACATAGATTCTGGAGGAAAAATCCATGTCTGGGTTTGGGTCCCAGTTCTGCCACCTATTTGCTGTCGACTGTAGTAGTTCAATAATCCAATCGTTGCCTACTTTGTGGCATCTATAAAATGAGAATGGCAATAATAATGGCACTAATATTTGATGTAAGAATTAAATTAGTTGATACACAGAAATCTCCTTGAGCAGGGCCTGGCACAAAATGAATGGCATAGAATTTTAGCAATTACTGTAACTGCATTATATAATTATATATTTATACATATATAATAATACAGGTATATTCCAGTAAAACTACAAAAACAGGTATCAAGCCAGGTTTGGCCCAAGGGCCATAGTTTTCCCCATCCTTACTTGAGAGGAAAGAATTAGGACAAATATATGAAGATCACAGGGAGTCAGGTTTCAGCTCATCATGAACAAGAATAATGCAGCAATGTCAGATCTCTTGTTAATGAACTTCCCAATACTGGAATTCTTTAAGTAGAAGCTGGAAGAGTATCTCCTACGGGTCATTTTGTAGGGATTCTGAGTTATATGGGTGAAGCTAGACACAGAAACTTTTACAGACCCTTCTAAACCTGAGACTAATTATTTTTATTCTAAGTAATGGTTGCCTTTTCATATATTCCAAGCATTTAGAGTCAATGATTTTTGACAAGGGCCCCATGAACACACAATGGGTAAAAAGATATTTTCTTCAATCGGTGGCACTGGGAAAACTGGATATCCACATGCAAAAGAATAAAATTGGACTCTTATCTTGCACCACACACAAAAATCAACTCAAAGATTAAAGACTTAAATGTAAGACCTGAAACTGTAAGACTCCTGGAAAAAAAAACATAGGGCAAAAGCTTCTTGACATTGGCTGTGGCAATGATATTTTTGATAAGACACCAAAAGCTCAGGCGGCAAAAGCAGAAATAAACAAGTGGGACCACATCAAACTAAAATGCTTCTGCACAGTAAAGGAAGTCATCAACAGTGACTCTTCAATGTGCACACTCTTCTCTGTCTTCCTCTCTGGATATCGGAGATGAGCAGATATTCATATATTCTATGGCAGCTTCAGATTTTGCTTTTATTAGAAAAATAAACCACATTGCATTTCTTCAGGGCTTCAGAAGCTAGCTCTTCCTCTTTCTGTGTCCTCAGAACAGGCCTGGAGTCTCTGTCCATAATGTCAACTTTTGTTCTCTTGCTTTTACCTTTACCCTCACCATTCCACACTTGGGGCAGGGACCAGTGTTTATCTCCAAAGATGTAACTGTGGGGGTAGGACTGTGGGATTCATGCTCCATCTCCTCATGAAGAGGTCTCTCATCTCTCTGGTGGTGTAGGAGTCACTCTGGTTGGTCCAAAGACATTTGAAGCTGTCTCAATGCCCTTTGTGACAGTGTTTTCTGAACTGTAGATGCTGTGTCCCTTTCAGGCTCCATAGGTCTCCTCTACCTCAACCTCCACCTCAAATACAACTATTGAGAAATGCCATGTTTAATTACCTCGTAGTTTCTAGATGATGCCTGGGCTATGAACATTACATAGGTAAATGTTTCCCTTCTGATGATAAACTTTTATATCATTGAGGCAAAGTAAAAAGACAACATGGATGTCCTTTGATAAATATTAACCACCAAAATTCCCTTTCGCCTCCCATGGAACACATTATTTGCAATTGATTAATTGCCAAGTGTCTGCCAGACATTATTTTTTGTCTGCCCCATAATATTTCAAAAATATGTGTTTCAATCCCTGATTTACTGATGAGGAAGTGAAGGTTTAGGAGATTAAGTGATTTCTCCAAGGTGACATGGCCGATAAAGGGCAGTGCTGCAATTTTTACTATTACGCCTAAAAGCTGTCTTATAAAATCTTCAATCCAGAGAGAAGGAAGAAAGATAAGGTAGGCAGGCAGAGGAAAGCCATCATCTGTGATGTAGGAGTAAAGGTGCTGGGATGTGAGAAATTCTCTTTCCTCCTTTCTTCACCTAATCTTTTATGTCAGGTGCTGAGCGTAAGGCCTCACCATGGTAAGCAAATGATGGTATATAGGATTTACTATGTGATGCAAGTCTGGCAATTACAGTCCCAATTTTACCATTAAGGAAATGGGTTTCTAAAGAGATTAGGTAATTGTTTCAAACTCACAATCCTTGTAAATTACAGAGCCAGGATTAGAAACTGCAGCTATAATCCAGACAGTGGGTTTCAACTTGTTTCATTTGTAATAATTCTTTAAAGGATTTATCTGAGTTTATGGACCCTAAGCTCTAAGAAGATTATGATGTGCCATCCTCCATCCATGTTAACTCAAATTCAAACACTGCTAAAATATAGAGAGCCCGATAAAGTTCTGATTTGACATTCATTTTCTTGAAACATCAAATATTGAATTATTTTAAATACTTTTTTTCTCCCTTTTTCTGCTTTGCCGATTCCTTCCATTTCTGTGCAGTCAGCCTCTTCAGAAGCCCAGGTCTGCCCCGACAGCCCCCAACCTCAATTCATCGTTGCCCTGTTGGAAGATGTGCATATCCCAGGAGAGTGAAACCCACTGAAGGTGAACCGGAGTCATGCTGACATCTGGTGGTACCCCCACGAGTGGCTTCCTGTTCACACCTGTCAGCCAGTGCATGGTTCCACGTGAGACTTGTTGAGTATGCAGTGGCTTTGCTGACTTTTCCTTGTGGGCTCTGCTCCCCTGCCTTTGACCTTTGTCAAAGGTCTTGTTGACTTGTTTGCCCATTTCTTTTGCTATACCACTATGGGAGCATAAATTTGGGAGGCTGACTCCCCTGCACCCAATTTACTTAATTAGCATCTCACCATTTACCATCGGCATACATGGTCCTTCATTTGCCCTCCAGCCTCTTCTGTCACCTCTCCCATTTCTAGAGTGGCTTTGTTCCAACCAGGTCTGCAGTCCCAGGGCAGCCTCGTGGGGCATTCCGGGAAGTTACTGACCTACAGCTGTGCTCTTCCACTCCCACAGGGCTGAGCCAAACGGGCTTCGACAACTTTTCCAACATAGGAATTCATGATCCCAGATCAAACACATTTACATCTTGTAGGTTTATTTTGTTTCACTGTTTAGAGGTCACCCATTATTGACTATGTTTTGGTAGTGGTTGTGGCCTCTTGTGTCTACTTGCTGCCAAGGCTCTCTGGCCAGGGAAGCAAGGCAAGAACAGAGCCGATAGTTATGAATTGTCAATGCTGGGAGAAAGTTTAGATGGTTTTATCACGTTCCCTGCTTTTATAGTTGAGAAAAATGGGGATGACTTGTCCAGATGGATACAACTAAATTTTAGGAAGTTTCAACACTGACCTCCTGAATTTCAGTCTAGCAGAGTTTATACTAAATAACACAGCCTATATTTCCTTCGGCAAGATGGTGACATAGGTGTTGTCTGTAGTTGGTGTCCATCCTTCTTTCTACTTTTGGAAACACTAACATATTTTTAGTTCCCCACAGACCCCACTTCTGCCTCTGCAAACAAATATGCTGCCTTTCACACCCCTTTTCCCAACCCCCTCTCTCTGCTAAGACGGAATTAAAATATAGTAATACTGCAGCTTGGATTTGGTTTCCAGAAAAACCTTTGGCCAGCTCCTTTGTTCTCCATTCCAGGAAATATAGTGCTTAATCCCTTCCATGGTAGAGATATCAGACAGTGTGGCCAATCTGTGAAGATGAACTCTTTGTCAGAGAAGCCTTCAGTCACAATTTATAATTGACCGCGCCATTAGCCTATCCTCATTAACATAGTTACCAACCCATGTGCGCAGAGCCCCCGTCAACATCTGGTAATAGCAAATATGCCATATGGACAGATTTAGGAGCAACTAGATGAAAACATTCCCCAAACTTCAGTTGTGCCGTATGGGCACGATCTCACTCTAACTGGAAAAGGAAGGAAAATGCCGTATCAGTGATAAAACATATAACTCCTGTCCTCCCTGTTGCTCCCCCCACAATGACACCAACATGTGAGTAAAGCTCAGTTTATGAGTGTATCTTCCAAGTGGTATCACAGCAATTAGCAGGAAGACCTTGAGAGAAGACGAATTTCCTCTTTATTCTGGACTTCTTTTTTTTTTGAAAGCCCATTCTTTGAGTTGGACATGATAAAGAGATGAGGGTGGATGTGTCAAGCTCTATATTTTCTCAGGCTTTACATTAAAATAGAGGGATTTGGGGACCACTTATTAAATCAGTCTTTGGAGAAAAGACAATGAATTCTGGAAGCCTCATCTCAGTAACCAGTGTGATTTCACAAAGAAAGGGTTATGCTTCGTTAGCTTAAGAATTCTTTGAATTTCACTGTCACTTAATCAAAGCAACTGTAATGAAACTGCATACAATACAGTAGTGAGGCAATCATACTGCTTTCTAACAAGTTTCTCTGTGTCATATTAAACTTCATTCAGAGGACAGAAGCCTGCGATATTAGCCAAGTACAAGAAATTTGAATAATGCTGCAAACAGCATGAAATTACAGGACCTAGAAGCTAAACTTCCCAAATCTGGAAAAGATCTTCAAGATTGTGTCTCTGGGCTCCATAGTTTATAGTCAAAAATTCCAGAAAGTTTGGGGTGCCTGGGTGGCTCAGTCATTAAGCATCTGCCTTCAGCTCAGGTCATGATCTAAGGGTCCTGGGATCAAGCCCCGCTTCGGGCTCCCTGCTCCGCGGGAAGCCTGCTTCTCCCTCTCCCACTCCCCCTGCTTGTGTTCCCTCTCTAGCTGTCTCTCTCTGTCAAGTAAATAAATAAAATCTTTAAAAAAAAATTCCAGAAAGTTCGATTCATATCCTTAGGACACAGCCAGGACTAGAAATGAGACACTAACTTCAAGGACTTTTCCTACTGCCCACGGATGTGACTTCCTCTTTCTAAGTAAGAGCACATTTCCCCCAGGTTCTGTAGGAGTCTTGGTACAGGATGACACACTGTTGTTGTTTATATTAATGAGGTGAATAATGATACTGAAAACATTATTTTTCAGGTTGGTCGATTATACTAAATAGTGTAACCTCAGCAAAGAATGATAACAAGAATGGAAGGAACCCCAGAAAGAGTAACTTCAGGGTAGTAGATGTGATTCAGCAAAATTATTCATGGAACTGTTTACTACTGGACAAAGAACAAAAATAAAAGGCAAAAAAAGGAAACTTAGTTGCAGCATATCCAGAAAAAGTACTTGCATTGAGAGCTATCACCCACCTAATTTGTTCTTACTGCAGCATGGAGCAGTTCTGGGAATTGATAATTAATAATAAATAATGATAAAATAATAAATAAATAAATATATATATATTTCAGCAAAGCATATATATATAT
Source organism: Halichoerus grypus (assembly GCF_964656455.1). Lineage (NCBI taxonomy): Eukaryota > Metazoa > Chordata > Mammalia > Carnivora > Phocidae > Halichoerus > Halichoerus grypus. The sequence goes on from NC_135723.1 coordinate 102,295,105, forward strand.
ATATATATATATTTCAGCAAAGCAATGAATGTTTTCTTCACGGAGGGTTCTCTTTCTGTTAGCAACACCACCACTGAGAGGTCATTTCAAACCCTTTCTGCTTTGAATTTTCAATCATATTATCTTAATAAAGACTCTGTGATCAAAATCCCTTATTTGATGGATGACAGCAGAGGCCTCAGCTGGTTGTGACTCATCCAAGGTCTCATGGTGTGGCTGAGCAGGTGACACATTCAGATGTGACAAGGACATGGGTAAACAGACACAGGGATAGACTTTTCTGAGAATCACCTGCTTCTCAAGGGCTGGGTTTCTACAACCAGCTGAAATAAATCCTAGGCTTGCATCTCGTGGAGAATCACTGTTGTACCATCAACTGACCCTTCTGTTCAGCCTTCAATCCCCCCCACAACAACCGTCCCCGGATATTTAATCACCCAGTGCCAACAGTTACCATGCCAAACCAGACCCTCCAGAAGGAGCGGCAGGATGTTGTTTCTTCTGAGACCCAGCGCAGTGCCCTTCCTAGCGTGACGAGCTCTCTTGTACCCAGTACCCCCAAATGTCTGCCTTAATTTCCCAGGGCTGCCGCAACCAACTCCCACAGACTGGGTGGCTTAGAAAACAGGACCTCATTGCCCACAGCTCTGGGGGCCAGAAGTTAGAAATTAAGGTGCCGCCAGGCTCACGCTCCCCTGAAGCCTGGAGGGGCGGGTCCGCCCTCGCCTCTTCCCACATCCGGTGTTTGCCAGCACCCCGGCCCCTTGGCTGGCAGATGCACCTCGCTGGCCTCTGCCTCTGCCGTCCAGGCTCGCTGTCTCTCTCCCCTGCTCAACACCCTGGGCATGCTGGGTGAAGGACCCACCCTACTCCAACATGCTCCCTTAACTTCGCAGACTGTATCTGCAATGACCCTATTTCCAAAGAAGGCCACATTCTGAGGTTCCGGAGGTGAGGACTTCACCGTATCTGTTGGAGAGGGTACGGCGGGGCGGGGCTATGCTGAAAGGCTCCATCTCCACGCACCCTGTGTTCACAAGACACCCTGTTTCCTAGTCCGGCCAGCATTTCTGTCACTCTTGAGCTGCCCTTTGCCTTGAGAAAGCCCTACATTCGCAAAGTGCCGCCTCAAGAGGGCAGCGCAGAGAAGGGCCGGGACGGTTTTGAAATCCAAAGGTGTGCAAATCCGCAGCTCATCTAGCAGCTGCGCTTCTCAGAAATGTGTTCTGGTCTGCGGCAGTCACCTGACAGAGGCCACAGGGCGGAAGTTTCTCTGGAACCGTTCTCCCTGCCCATTGGCGGTGCCTCTGAGCAGGACGCCTGCCCCGAGGTCCTCTGCCGCAGGCTGCGGGCACCACAGCTCACACTGGCCGGCCGTGTGTGTCGGGGCTGTGCGGGGTGGGAACTGAACAGTGGTCTGACCCCGCCGTTGCCCCCAGCGAGCCCTCAGTCTAGCAGAGAACTCACATAAGGATCTGGGGTGGGATACATTTACACGTGCATGCCTATAGCTTTTATAAATAAAGAACTGTGGGGCCCCCGAACACTGAAGAATTAATTCTGCATTCAGAATAAGAAAGAAAACTAGAGAAATGCATTTTATCTGGGTCTCAGAGGCAGGGGGAGGGAGCAGAGGAACATCCATTTTGGCCATGATGGGCAAGCCAGTGTCTGATTGCACAAAGTAGGTAAGACTGCGCTTTCAGGATGTGGGCCATACCCAATACCAGGCACCAATCCTGGTGAGAAAGGAGGCACAGGAAGGGAGCCCCACATTCACTCCCACTTCCTGGAGGAAGAGGGCCTGGAAAGGAAACTGCAGCGTCACTGGGGTGGAGGAGAATCCGTGTCAAGGCTGCTAAGGCAGCTGGACATGCCGGCAGGGCACTGGTGAGGGAGAAGCCAAGAGGGAATGCTACATGTCTGCAGACATACCCCAGGGTCCTTGGTGAGTCCCAAGCTAGTCACAGGTTGACAGAAAGAATAGCAAGAACAGTTGCATGGAACTTAAGTGCTGGGCAGAAATTAAAGGTCACATGAGTGAGGAGAAGTGGGAATTGGTGCCTAGCACAAAAGTAGAGAGTAGAGACTTTGGTGAGTTATCAGTTGTGACCCTGAAAAAGCCACTCTGTTGTAAAAAGAGAAAAAAAAATGGAATTAAACACTCCTTAACTAAGCCTAAAACCAAGGCTTAACAAGAGAAAAATGATCCACTTTTAAGGAATTTAACTGCCTGCCAACATGAAACTCAACACTCTTCAGAGGAAGATAACATCATACAGATGAGCTACAATATATAACCCACAATCTCCAGCTGACAGCAAAAAAACTCACTTGATGTTATGACACACAGGAAAAAGTGGCTTATAGTAAAGATATGAGTTACTAGAAACAGATCAGGATTTGATAGCTTGTATAGTTTTTATTGATTTGCTAATCTTTTCTTCTGCTATTAAGCCCATCTAATAAGTCTTCATTTCCAGTATTTTGAAATTTGATTCTAGGTTTTTAAATGTGGTAGAGTTACCCTTTTCTTTTCTTCCTCCCTTTTTCTCCTTCCTTGTCTCCTTTCTTCCTTCTTTCCTTCTTTTTTTTTCCTTACTGAAATGTTCCATCTTTTTTCCTAATTTGACCATTCTTCCATTAAGTTCTTCAACATATTTTAAATAGCTATTACCAGTCCTTATCTGCTAATTCCAGAATCTGGGTCATTTCTGACTCTGCTTCTATTGTCAAATTTTTCCTTTGATTATGGGTCACATTTTTCTCCTTCTTCATGTCACACAATTATTTTTTTCTCTTGCATGCTGGATATTGTGCAAAAAGAACAGTAGAAACTGAGGTAGAGAACATTCTCACCTGGTAAAGGCTCATTGTTTGCTCTGTCAGGCAACTGGAGTATGGCTCTGCTTTCTTCAAGCCAATGAAGAGATGATCTGGGTTGGAGCCGGGCGGTCTCTGACGATTTTTGCTCATCTCCAATGTCTCGAGAGTGGGATCAGACATCACACTCCCTCCATAAGCACTTCTGTATCTCTACATCACATGGCCATGAGCTCTTTCTCTATGTTCCAATCTAGCTTCCTGCTTCCTGAATCACATTTCATTCAGTAAAAGTCCTGAGGTGCAGAATTTTCGGGTCATCATGCTTGCTCTGTGCTGTGGATCCTTCTCCTGCAGGGTCATTAAGAATTCAGCTATTTTCTCCTGAGCCTGCAACGTCCCACTGCCTACTTAGTGCTCCTCCTTGGCTGTGTTTCCAGACTTGGCAAAGAGCCCTCAGGGATAAAGTGACTGTTTACCTGGGAAGGTTTTGTTCCTGCCTGGAAGGTAGTTTATTGTGTCTCTTTGTATCCAATGTTCTTTTATCTGAAATTTGAAAATTTAACCTATGTTTCTTCAGTGTTACAGCAAGACCTGTGACCTTCTTTGAGTTTCTATATCCTTGCTAAATGCAGTCCTCACCTGGTAGTGTCTTAACTCAGGAATATGCAAGGTCCCCAAATTTGTCTTCAACTCTCCCCCAGTAGATTCAATGACCATATATGGAAGATGAGCTGAAATTGTATTTTCAGAAATTTTATCCCTCTGTCCTCATACATATGATTAGCAGATTGGGTTGAAAACAAGACTGGAAGATATCAGATTTTCTCAGTTTCATCCATATCTGGGCCCTCTGCTGCTTGCTTTACCAGGTAACTGTGAGCGATCACTGTGTCACAGAGCATGACACATCAAAATCCTTCACCACCTGCTCGTCTTCTAGCGACTGCTCCGAGGGCAGTTTAGTGACCAGCAAGACTGCTTTCTCCCACTGCCTACGGCCAGCTCCCCATGGGCCAGGCGGTTCTGCCACATGAGGCCGGCCACACCAGGGCCCAAGATACACAGCGTGGATATGGACGTCCTCAGTAGTGCTCAAGTGGAGAGTTATGCAACCTGGAAGTACTTTGGGTAGTGGCAAGGATCCAGTAGATACACACCCTCTTGCTCCTTCTGATGGACTTTTCCAAAGCATGGTTTCCTGCGAAGCCTTTGACAGACATGCTGGGTTGCGGTGTGAAGGCGCCTGTGAAGTCCCCGGCAGCGACTCCGCGTGGACCTGCTGTGGACCTGCCGGGGAGTGGTGGGGAGTGTGTCCATGCCTTTCCTGTACCTCTTCTGCCCTTCCTTCCTCACATTCCTTTTCTCTCTCTGGGATTGCTTCACCAAAACAAAACTTTTCCAGTTAATTGTTTCCTTTAGCTCCGGTTTCTGGAGAAGCTAGGTTAAGACAACCCGAATCATGCATCTTGAAGTCATGGTGGGGAGGGAAGGAAGTAAAAACAAATCGCACTACTCCTGATGTTGCGGCAAATATCTTCTCACACAAGTGAGATACAGTTACCTGCCAAGAGCTGTTTCAACCCATTCATGTGGCAAGAGCTCCTCCTGTCTCTAGGGCAGTAGGAAAAACATTCCATTTACAGACATCTATATTTTTAAGGTTTAGAATGATAACACAAGCGAAAATCCAAACCTGGTATTCATCAGGGAGTGGAATTTGTTTCTCTTACTTACTTTTTCTGATCCACTGACTTTCTGGATTTCACCTCCATTTGTTGAAAAGTTAGCAAAAAAGTGAGAGGACAATATCTTAACGACTGACTCCAGAAGAAAGGCTTTCAGTGATGAAACTGCCATGGAGTGGCTGGATTACTGTGCACCACACATGAGATTTCTGAACCTTGATCTCCTCATCAGATTAAATAAGGAAGGAATGAAATGAGCATGTGAAAACACCTATCGGCACAGAGTAGGTACTCAGCAACGTCAACCTAATCTGAATCCCTGTGTTTATTTCAAACAAATTGCTTTGCTTTATGTAGCTTTCAGGAGGATGTCCTATTCCACCTCTGGGTACTAATTGCCTTTTCAGATTACGTATCTCATTAAGCTTTGTATATCTTCATTTCTAGTGCCAGTAGTAATGGAGTGCTCAGTCATTGTTATATTCACTATCCTGACAACATTTATTAAAATGAAGCAATTAAATATTGTCTTAAATGGAGTTTAGAGGTAGGGCTCATTAGACTCAGGCTCATTACAATTAACTTAAGTGATAAAGGCAAAATTATTTCATCCCAGCTCAACCCTGAAAATTGGTTCAACTGTATTTCTCTAGAACTGGCTTTCCTTCCTCACATAAGAGCAAAACTAGTTTGAAACATTTCAGTGAAACACAGTATTCATTAAAAGGATATTATTAAAAATGTAAAGCCCCAAATTGGCTCACAGGGGTTCCTTCACTGTTAACATCTGAACCCTGGCGTACCTTACTGTGCAGGCTGCCACATAATTGGGCTTGGGGGCTCCCTTAAGTGGAGGTAAAGAAGGAAACAGGCCCAGCTCTAAATGGCTTGAGCGTTCATTTGCATTTGGCTGCATAGGTGATGAGTCTCCTTTGCACATGGTGGTAAGAACGACAGGGCAGAAAGACGTCCCTCCTCCTGTCGATGTGCGCCAGGGAAGTTGGGGCTCTCCACCTTAATCGGTCATTGTGGAGAATTGCTCCCTTGCCAGACTGCAGACATCACCGAGTATTTAGATGGTTTTATTCTGTTCAGTTTATTCTGAACAGTTCTTGTGAAAGGAGATAGAAGTAGAGAGGGCTCCCATCCAAACTCTGTTCCCCATCCCAAGTCAGCACATAGGAAACTTCTGGAAAGATGTCATTCCAGAGTGACAGAGTGTGGACTTTGGGGTCAGACAGAACTGTTTGATATTCCTGGAGGTGCCAACGGTTTCCTGTGTGATCCTCTAGACATTCATAGCTTCACAAAGCCTCACTTTTGTGATCTGAAAACAGAAATAATGTGTAATCTTTCCAACTGTGGGAATAGATGAGATAATGAAGGAAAACCCTTAGCACAGTTTGTAGTACATACTACATGGTGGACAAACGTTTCTTCTGCCCTTGACTTATATGGGTTTTACCAACCATTCACTATGGATTAGAAGATATAATATGAATGTTGTATGTACTGGATGCCGTATGCACTGGATGCCATATGCCCTGGATGCCGTATGCACTGGATGTTGTGCACACTGGGTGTTGTATACACTGGATGCCATATGCCCTGGATGCCGTATGCACTGGATGTTGCGCACACTGGGTGTTGTATACACTGGATGCTGTATGCCCTGGATATCGTATGCACTGGATGCCGTATGCCCTGGATGTCGTATGTACTAGATGCCGTATGCCCTGGATGCCGTATGCACTGGATGCCGTATGCCCTGGATGTTGCGCACACTGGGTGTTGTACTGTATGCACTGGATGCCGTATGTACATACTGGAGGTACTAGTGTGCCTGGCACATGAGTCTTGCATTTAATATTTTATCTTTACCTCTCATCTGGATGACTATGTGCTTTGGTTTTTGATTCAGATGATAAACCCTCCCCCGTATGTTCCCTGAATCTCTCTAATAATCAGATGGCAAATTAAAATATTTTTGCCTCTCGGAGACCATGATTTGATTGTGACCTAAGGAAAAAAGAAAAAAACATTAAAGAAAATCTTGCTTTCCGACAACAAAGCTGAATATGAAACAGGCTGAGTGGCATTTGGGCACTGGATGAGAGAAGAATGTATCAACTAACAGAAAACCAGCTATACCACAGCTAAAAATAATCAGGTTTAGTATTTTCTTTCACATTAAAACCATCTACTATTCAATAGTGGAGGGTTTTGAGTGAAGTGGTTCAATAATGCTATTAGGGTCCCAGGGTCTTTGTACCTTTCTTCTCTGCTGTTATTAACTGGTTGTCTTTTATCCTGATGTTTGCTGCCTCATTGTTACAATGATTGGTGGAGCCCAGGGAATAAGCCTGCGCTTTAGCTCCAAGACAGGATGGGAAGGCAAGAATAAAACATTTCTATCTTCCTAAAATAGGCAGTCTTTTTCCTCCATCAAGATTCGTGAAATGGATAATCCCTAAACATCAAAGAGGGAGCGCGATTTGGCCATACATATGAGATACATGCCCACACTGTGGGAATATTTGGATCTGGGGAGTGGTGGGCCCCTGCAGCTGTGGCAAGGGCACGTGGCAGGCTGTGTTCAGTGGCTACAGCCCAGAGCCACACCAGCCATGCTCTTTACATTGTACATATGTTCTTTGCATTTTGCAACATGGAGGATCTAGCTGAGGAGATGAGATGGAGGGAACACTCGGGGTATGGCAGCGTGCAAAGCCTAGGTTAAATGTCTGTGAGCATGTTGTGACTCAGCGAAGAAACAGAGATTAAACAGCTTCTGCAAGTGCCTCTGGACACTGGACTAGAATCCTTCATCAGCACCCAACTGAGGGTGCCAGGAAAGAAAGCCACTACCTTAAAGAGAAGGAACAACCTCCCCAAACTGAGGCCCTGGAAGAGGAAACACATCAGAATGCTGGAATAAGGATCTCTGAGAACCCACCATGGCCCCATAGAAGAAACAAGAACACTGGCAAAAATCGTCAAAAAAAACATTTTTAAAGCTCTGGACAATCCAAGGAGTGTTCATCCGAGAACAATGATGGGCTGTCACTCAGTAAGAACAGCGAGCCTGTGGTGTTTTACTTGCACTGTCCCATCCCCCCAACCAACAGCCCAAAATAGCACTAAATGTGGAAACCAGGAGCTCCACAAGAACCCCTTCTCAGAGAAGTGCCGTCACTTGACCTGACTGGCAGCACCCTGAATATGCCCCCAGGAGGACTGGTCGTATCTGGCCTGATGCAGGGCTCACTCACTGCAAACGGTGGAGACCTCTGTTGAAAACATTCCGGCAATGTTTGACATTACAGCTGCTTGAGGCAGTGATAATGGTTAGAACAAACATGCAGCTGGCTGAAAAACTAAAGGAAAAGCTGGGGAGTGGGATGGGCAGCGTTTGAAAAGGTCCAGCACACCCCTGGGGATCGAGAAGGCCACACCAATGCCCCAGAAAGGTCTGAGAGACTCTGACTTCCAGGGTCTGAGCCAGCAGGAGGCGAAGGCTAAGGCAGGGCTGTAGGCGCCTGAGAGCGGAAAGCGTTGAAGGCAAGGGTGGAGAGACATGTTGGTTCAGAGTGCTCAAAGACATACTGGCATCTAAGGCAATCTCTGTCCAGTCATTAGCTGACCACCAACTCAGCAGCAGAGACTTCCAAGACTGCACATGACAAAGAATGCTGATGTCACTGAATTGGTCCAAAAAGTCCCCAATGATGACAAACCCTAGGATGAGGGACATACGATTTCCAGAGCTAGTACATTATATATTTAAATTTTTCAGCATTGAATAAGAAATTAAGAGAAAGGCAGTGGGGGAGACATGAGAAGTTATGGCGCATACACAGGACAAGAAGCAGTCGTGGACCCTGCCCTCGAGGAAGCCCGGATGTTGGACTTCTTGGACAAAAAACTCACATCTCTTCTTTGAAATGTGTTCAAAGATCTAAAAGATGTCATATCTAAAGAACTAAAGAAAAGTATGAGAATACCTCCCCAAGTAATTACAAACAGATATATAGAGATGTATCTCTAAGTAGGAATTCTTGAGTGATAAAGCACAATGCTTACAAAGGAGTCACGGCAGGGGATCAACAGTTTGCACTGTTGGTGGCCATGCAGCTGCTTTAGAAAACCGTCTGGCAGCTCCTCAAAACGTCAAACCCAGAGTCACTATACGACCCCCAATTCCACTACCAGAGATGCACCTGCTTTCGCTGCTGTAATGAATTGGCACGCGCTTAGTCACCTAAACCAATACAGATCTGTTATCTATCAGGACTGTAGGCTGTAAGCCCAACACAGGTCTCAGTGGGCTCCCATCGAGTTGTCCCCACACGTTCCCTGACTCTGGGTGCCTTTCCTTCACCTTCAGAGCCAGACATAGCAGGTGGTGTCTTTCTCACTCCATCTCACTCTGACCGCCTGTTCTCCCTCCCTCTTCCAGTGTTAAGGACCTTTGCACCTGCATGGATAATCCAGGGCAATTGCACCATTTTATAATCAGCTGATTGGCAACTTCCGTTCCCCATTGCCATGTAGCAAAACATAGTCATAGGTTCCAGGGATTAGCCATGCATGGTTTTAGTGGGGGGCATGGCTCTGCCTACCACAACCCCCAAGATAATTGAAAACATATATTCGTACAAAAATCTGTACAACAATGTTCATAGCAGAATTATTCATTATGGCCAAAAAATTGGAAACAACCCAAATGCCCATCAACTAATAAATGGATAAACAAAATGTGGACTTTTATTCACAGAAAGGAATGAAGTACTTATAGGTGCTACGGTATGGACATAACTTGAGAATATTACCTAATTAAAGGAGCCAGTCACAAAAGGCCACATACTTATACGAATTGTTCAGAATTGACAAGTCCTCTGGAGAAGAAAGTGTAGTAGTGATTGCCAGGCTTTGGGGGAAAGGTAGCACTGGGGAGTGAGAGCCAATGGGTACGGGGTTTCTTTTAGGGTTGATGAAAATGTTCTGAGATTAGACAGTGGTGACGTTTGCATAACTCAGCAAATGTACTAAACGACACTGACTAGTACCCATTAAAAGAGTGAGGTTTATCGTATGTTAATTTATCTCAATAAAGATGTTATGAAAATATATGAAATCTTTGCGAGGACTTGCCAACCAGATTAAATTTTGAGTCCCCCAGACAGAGTCTCTCGGAATAACCGGAAATGCTCCCTAAGCATTTGCTTTGCTCACGTGCGCTGGGACTTGACAGTTGTGACTTGCTTCTCCTGCTCAAGGGGAGGCCACACTGCAGAGAGTTCAAGAGCGTATGTTTTGTTGTTGCTGTTGCTGTTTTGTGTTTTGTTTGAAGTCGGGCAGGCTAAAGTTCAGATCCCAGCTCAGGGGCTACTAACTCAGAACTCTGGCAAATTTTTTTTACTTTTCGTCTTTCCCTCATCATGAGATTTAAATCACTATAAGACCTCCTTCACGAAGCTGCTGTGTGCATTGAGTGAAAGTTCGTATTTATGGCATATGTTCCCGAAGGAGGTGATATGGCCCCCCAGGGAGTGAAAAGTGATTCTTGGAAGGACAGAAAATCTCAGATGGTACAACGGCGTGTGTGCCTCTGAAAGTTAGCCCACCTGACGAAATCTTATTCCTTAGTGATGTCAGAAGGCTGGAAAGGGCAATCAGGGAAATAAATGTCTAAAAAAGCATCTTTGGGGGGAGAATTTATTGGCTTAGGGGAAGCCCTCAAAAATCATGCTTATTTTCCATCCTAGTGGAGTCTCCCTCTCCATTCTTAGGCTGAAACAAACAACTGTATCCAAGTTACAGGCTGCTGGGAGAATGAAGAGGCTTCTGCCTGCCGCCCAGATCCTGTATTTCCAGGAACATGCCATTTGACTTGAAATATAGAAAAAGAAACAAAGAAAGCAAACCTGTCCAACGTGTATGCCTCTCCTTCCATTGCATGAATGAGCCTGTAGTGTCTTCTACTAAAAGGGGGACTGTGTGTATTTATCGCCCCTAAACCATGGTGCCCTGACTTCAGCGAGATGAGACAGGTGATGGATGATGAAGCCTGCTCCACTTTTCGACCACATAGGCTGGGCCGAGGTTGAGGCAAGTCTGTGGAGCACCCCGTCCCCCAGTGTCCTCAGAGGGCCCTCTGCTACCTTTAGGGTCCTTGCTCCATTTAGGGTCCCCAGGGCTGTCTCTCTCTCCCCACTCCCCACTCAGCCAAGTTGACCCCAAAAGTTGTAAACTCTAAAGATGAAACATATACATCAAACATAAAGAAAGTTAAATTTTTTATAGGAATTGGATTGCCATACCTAGTACGTATTCACATGTGTAAACCTAAATCTTCACAGAGTCAAAATCTTCACTATCCATTGATTAATTCATTTCTTTAACAACTTACCTCCAAGAATACTAGAGATTTGTGTAAAAAATTGAAGGCAGTGGAAGAAGATGCATCCTTTGATGATGTCATGTTTCCTTTAACAAATGTTTATTGAGTCTTCGCTGTGTGTGGGCATTGTCCTAGGTACTAGGGTTACAGAGATGAGCAGGACAAGTATGTCCTTGACTTTATGGGACTTACATTCCTGTGTATGTGTGTGGGGTGTCACAAATGAATGAATGAATAAGTATCACTAATCATGAGGTAGTGATAAATACTGTGAAGAAAACTAAAACTGGTTAAGGAGACAGAGAAAGACACTGGGCTCTATTTAAAATGTTCGTACATGGTACCTCTAAAAAGGCAACTTTGAGCGGAGATCTGAAAGCACCAAGAGGAATATTTAAGGAAATGGTGCTCCCAGGAGAGGGAAGTAGGTTTAAAGCCCTGAGATGGGGATATATGGCTGGTGGGTCTAAGGGTCTCCTAGAGGACAGGGTGGGCTACAGCTCAGTGAGGATACAAAAACCTACACTCCCCCCACCAACGTGCACACACACATGCCCCCCATGCACATCATTTCAGCATATGTGAATTTGTAGTTGATAGTGTTTTGTTTTCATGGAATGGAGTCTATTACTTGGTTTCTTTTCAACTCTCCAATTCCTTTTTTTTTTTTTTTTTAAGAGAGAGGGAGGGCAGGGGCAGAGGGAGAGGGAGAATCTTAAGCAGGATTCACGCCCATCACAGAGCCTGATGTGGGGCTCTATCTCATGACCCTGAGATCATGACCTGAACCGAGATCAAGAGTTGGCTGCTTAACTGACTGAGACACCCAGGCGCCTCTCTCTCCAATTCCTTTTTAATGTCCCAGAATAGGGGTTCTCCAGACCACAGTCAGAATTCTATTCACACGTTGGAGACTATGTGAAAATTCAGTGCACATGACTTTTTCAGCTACCCACTTACAACATACATACTCACCTACTTTTGAAAATCCTGAATTTGTTTTGGGAAGTCTCTTTCCCCTTGTTCAATTAGTTAGCCATACAGTTTATGATTTCTCCATTAGCCCCTACTTTCCCCATCTCAGAAAAGATAATCTGATGTGTAATATGTATTCTTAGCTATGCTCTAGTGATTCTTGTCCTTTCAGTTAAAGGACAGAATGTTTTCTGGGACAATAAAAACAAAATGTGTCATTTATAGTGTATATCAGGTGCACAGCCCTCTAACTAGTTGCTTTAATCTGTTATTTTAGTAATTATCCTAACCATTCAAATCCTAGGTATATTTTAAAATTATTATTTAGACGTTACAGTTGCCAAAATGTTAACTAACTTACCAAGGCCAAGGACCAAGTGGGTGGCTGAAATGCACTGGATATTTGGGCGTCTCAGCTTGTGCACCGTCTGAACGTCGGCACGAAGCCTCTACGGGGCGGCAGGAAAGCAAATGAGTGGAGAGAAGCGTCACCACCATCGCGATGCCCGCACGCCTCCCCCAAGCCGTGGACAACCAGAGGCTTGCAGGTTTTATCCTGGGCATTTTCTCAACAGTTGGGCAGGACCTGGATATTTCCAGAAAGACGGGAGCAGAGGCTGTGTGTGCTGTAGCGACAGAGCCCGGGAAGGCCAGATGGTCCTTGCTGCACACTCTTGGCTTGTGCAGCTACACAAATAAATTTTCTTCGACTTTAATTGTACCCGACAGACAGGGACAAATACATTTGCTTTTGCTTTTAACAATACTTCAGTGGCATCTGGAGCACGTTTGAACATGACAGATAAAGGATTCTCCCCACCCGGCTGCTATGAGAGGGAAGTCGGCTTCCTCCGCTTCTTGGTTTCTCTGAGTCTCTCTCTGTCTCTGTCTCTGTCCCTCTTTCTATGTGTGTGTGTGTGTGTGTGTATGTGTATCCTTCATCATCTCTAAGATTAGTCATTTTTTTATCAGTTTTCTTGCGGTATAATTAAAATACAACAGGTACTAATTAAATTCAAGAGTTCCATGTGCTTTGTATCTAGCTACGTAATCTTCATCAAAACAGCACAAAAAGCATTTAAAACACTTCCATCACCCCAGGGACTTTCTTCGTCACCGTTTCTGGTCAATCTCCCTCAGCTCCTAGAAACAACCACCTTCTGATTGCCATCATCATAAATAGTTTCAGCTGGTTCTTAGGATTCACTGTAACTAGAATCATGTGATTTCGTGTCTGGCTTCCTTGGCTCAGTAGAACGTTTCTGAGATTCACCCCAGTGTTGCCTATGTCAATAGACAGTTCCTTTTATTTGCCATGATATATTTTATTGCATAAAGATTCAACGTTAAAAAATTTCAATTTTCCAGTTAATGGGCAATTGAATTGTTTCCTATTTGGTGCTCTTTTGACAAAAACTACTCTGGGCATTTTTATACAAGCAGTATTTGAGGACATGTTTTTAACAGCTTCACCTAGAAATAATTGGTATAAAAAATGCAGAATTTAAGGTGTGTAATTAGATTATTTTGGCAAAGAAAACCATCGCCACCACAATGAAAACAATGAACACATCCATCCCCTCAAAATTCCCTAGGGTTCCTTTGTCATTCCCACTCCCTGCTGCCCCTCCCCATCCACAGGCAATCACTGAATGGCTTTCTGCCATTCTAGATTAGTTTGAACTTCCCAGATTATAAAAAGGGAATCACAGATTATCATTTTATAATTTTCAATGAAGGCATTTTTGTAAACAACCTTAATAATTCCTATAAGGGTCAAGGCTTTACCTGCTTAATTCCACATCTGATCATTCTAGGGTGTTAGAATTCTAACATACCCTCAGAGAGTGGACTTCCTGCCATCACCGCATGGGCTTCGTTGGGTTTAGACACTGCGCTGTTCAATCTTCCATTACAGACTTGTCTCGTAGAGAAAACAGGAAAAGAACACAAATGTTTGCCCTTGTTTGCTTGGTACTTCCTGGCCCAACATTAAAAATGCAAAATGAAATTGCTATCGTCACATTACCCTCTTGCATGTTGTGGACTGTAGAAGGAGACAACATTAAGCATTTATCTCCTGGCAACTGTTTGGAAATGTGTCCTCTGTCCCCACTCCGTTCCCTTTCTATTATATGGCCTTTGTAGCTTGAAGGGCCTTTGTCTTTCCACACCACAGAGACCTGGGATCATTCCACAGATACTTCCCAGAGAACAACACAGGTCTTGGCACCACAGATGGTGGCCAGAGCATGAAGAAGGGGACATGGTGCAGAAGGAGGCCACCTCTGAGAACCCCCAAGTCACCACTGTGTGCTGTGAAGGGGCCTGTCTGTCCTCCTGTCCCCCTGTCAACTAGCCTGTGGACACCTACTGATTGCTCAGTTCCCACAAGTTTGTGCACATTGGAGAGACACAGCAAGAGAACTGAAACAAGACATAATAATTCTCCAGTGACTTATTGTCAGGCTTCATGAAGAGGGGCAGACACACACAGACCAGCAATGGACGGGAACAGGTCCCATGGCCGGGGTGGGGTATAAGAGGAGTAAAGGGGACACAACGGTGAGATCATGATTCTTAGGACTTTATGACCCCACATTAAATTTGATGAAATACCAAGAGATTGTAGAATTGCAGGTGACTGACCAACATTAAATGAACTCAAAAAAGATGGATGGAGAAAAATAAGAATAAACTTAGGAGGTTAGAGCGTGTCAAACAGATTTCCACCTGCACAAATCAAGGTTTGTGCTTGGTCAGTAAATCTCCATGCAGGACCAACAGGTACCACATTCTGGGCGAGCCAAGAGGAATGTCACTGGCTGATATCATCTCCCTGAAGGTTATAGAGGAGGATGAAGCTGCTGCTCAGCCCTCTCTGACAACCCCTGAGGGACTGTCTTGGGACACGACATTTTCCGACTTGCATGAATGATTCCCACACGAATCCAGTTACTAACGTAAGAAAAACGTGTCAGTTAAAACAGTAACTGTGACAAATGAGAGACTGTATTTATCGAACATTTATCACATCAGATACTGTTCTAAGTGCTTTATATACATTAACTTGTAATTCTCCTAACAATGTAATTCTCAAAACAACCTCACGGGGAGACTGAGGCACAGAGAAACCCAGTTCCCCCAGTCTGCACGGGAGCTGGGACTGACACCCACACAGTGCATGGCCGGAGCCCGAGCCCACGCTCACCACGTATCAAGCAGACTCCAGTTCTGATCTCAGCCTGGAAGCCTTTTAAGGTCACACTGCATTTTCATAATTGATTGTAAATTGATTTTCTAGATTAGTTCCCAGGAGTGGTTCCCAGCTGCACAGAAGGAATTTACAGTTGCCACCATATATTCCCAGACCCTGCATGCGGTTTCCATATTAAAAGGGATTAATCTTAAATTGCCTCTGATGTTATTATATAGCAGACTAGCTTTTGGTCCTTCCCCGCTTTTCCAGTTCACTTCTGGTCTTTTTCTACTTAACAAATGAGGATTTCATCACTCCTAGATTTCCTCTGCCTGGCATGAAATCCCAGGAACGTTTTACAAAGGGTCTGAGGCATAGCTGGACTAAGAAAGCTGGCCTCCCACAGGCCCCAGGAGAGAGGGTCAAGCCCACAAGAATGCCTCGCAGAAGGATGACCAATTTTCAGGGAAATAAAAGTTTGTGCTTCTTTGAGGATGATTTTGTAAGACTCCAGACTACTGTCTTGAGAAGCTTGGGAGCTTCCCTGGTAGAGAACTGTGCAAGGGGTAATGCTTATTTTTGCAGGCTGAAAAGTAACTGGAAAAAGATCTTAGGCCTAATTTCTCTCCAGGGCAGCTCCACTATTCACACAGTAGGGTCAGTATACAATTGACAACTGGGGATAATGTCGGTACCATATAAAAGTACCACGCACATTGGTCCTGCTGCATTGTCCACAATGTTCTCATTTAGACTTGGTTTTAAGCTTTTTAGGATGAAGGATCCTCTTGGGAATCTGGTGAAAGTTATATACTGTCTCCCTCTAAAATTCTTGTGTGCATGTACCTAAACACGCGTGCACACAGGGCTCTGTATTCAAATCCAGGGGCTTCAGCCCCAAGCTGAGAACCTTGTGATGGAAAGATCTCCCCTTGGATTAAAATTTTACTCTTTCTAGAAACAGGCTTTTAAAATGTAACCCCTGTGAAATGCAAATCAAAACCTCACACCTGTCAGATAGCTAAAATAAAAAAACACGAAATAGCAGGTGTTAGTGAGGATGTGGCGAAAGGGGAACCCTTGTGCACTGTTGGTAGGAATACAAACTGGTGCAGCCACTGTGGAGAATAGTATGGAGGTTCCTCAAAAAATTAAAACTTGAACTACCCCATGATCCAGCAGTTGCACTACTAGGTATTTACCCAAAGAATACAAGAACACTAATTCAAAGGGATATACGTACCCCTATGTTCATTGTAGCATTATTTACAATAGTCAAGATATGGAAGCAGCCCAAGTGTCCATTGGCTGATGAATGGATAAAGAAGATGTGGTATATAGATATACAATGGAGTATTACTTAGCCATCAAAAAGAATGAAATCTTGCCATTTGCAATGCCATGAATGGAGCTAGAGAGTACTATGCTAAGTGAAATAAGTCAGTCAGAGAAAGACAAATACCATATGGTTTCACTCATATGGTATTTGAGTTTAAGAAACAAAACTAATGAGCAAAGCAAAAAAAGGGGAAAACCAATAAACAGACTCTTAACGACAGAGCACACACTGATGGTTACCACAGGGGAGGTGGGTGGGGGATGGGGGAAAGAGGTGATGGGGATTGAGAGCACACGTACCATGATGAACACTGAGTAATGTGCAGAATTGTTGAATCACTATACTGTACACCTGAAACTAATATAACACTGTATGTTAACTACACTGGAATTAAAATAAAAAACTTAATAAAGAAACAAAATGAATAGCCAAAACCAACAAAACAATAAACAAATAAAATGTAACCCCTGCAATGAGTAATACTCCAAAGTCTTTCTATGCACAACTTTGTCAGAGCTTGGCAAACCAGGCACTGCTTGATTCTGGAGCATGGAGAGTTGCTTTGGGGGCAGGAAAATACCTTCAAGAAAGAACAGCTCATGAGAAAGGAGATGCCACCTAGAGTCGGAGCCGGGTCAGCTTTTTGTGGTGGGGTCAGAGCAGAGGGGCATCTAAGCCAGATCGCCTCGCTTCACTTCCTATTGTCTTTCTTACTAATCTTCAAGTTCACTGAGGTTGGAAGCTGTGTTTCCATAGTTCTTAAAACCAGAGCCTGATTCTATGTCCTGCGTGCCGATGGTTCTTAGAACAGTTCTGCGAGATACTGTTCTACTTTTATATGTTGGTAAACTGAGGCCCAAAAAGATTAAGGGGCTTGTCCAAGATCACCTAACTTGTAAATGAGGATGAATCCAGCCTTGGTCCTTCTGATACTCCACCTCAGGTGTGCTCTGCCGAGCTTAGAGACTCAAGAACCGGTAACAGAACAAACCCAACATCACGTAAGCAGGTGTGATATATGGATGATATAAAACACAGAGTCAGAGCAGTGATTTTTAGATGGATCTGTGGCGGCTGTCATGGGCCTAGACATTTTTCAAAACTATGTAAGTACTATCTAGAATTATCAGTAAAACATACGCAATTCTAGACACTTTTATTTTTACATATGACTAAAAGCTTTTACACATTACCTAAAAAGTGAATTATTAAGGGTTATTAAAATTAACATTCATAAATGAAAATGAGCCCAATAGCAGAGTCCCCTGATACCCTTATTCAGTATTCTACGAAGAAGCGTGGTTGCCATGAAATGGCTGGCACTGTTTGTAAAGCTTCTAGAAAGCAGGTACACCGACGGATAGTTACGTTTCTCTACTTTCAGGAAGGATTCTATAATCATTGCAACATCAGTGTTGAGTTAATTATGATGTTCAATTGCTGTTATTTTTGCTTTGGGGTTACAAATTCCTATTGGTTTACATTTTTATCAGTTCCATTTTTTTAGTAGTGTTTGATTCACATAAAATGAGTAGAGATGAATATCCGCATCAGCAATATTTGTGCCTGGATTTTAGAATAAATAGACCTTAAGTGCATCCCTATTGTAACTCAAATATTAATCACCATCCCCATATTGTCAACGATGAATAACCAGTGGAAATATTCAGGTATGGTGGCTTATCATTATCTTTATGTTTTTATTCCCACACAAAGCTGGATCTCGACTAGCTAGTCAACTGTCCCCACTTAACTGACATTGGGCCATGGGTAAAAAATATTTGGTAACTACTGCATTAGAATATACGACAGTGCATTTACACATACTAAATGTCAGACTAAATGTACATCTGGTGATGAGATCAATACAGATGAGATTCATCTGGGTTTCACCGAGGCAGTAAATCCTGAGTGCTCTGCATTTACAAACAGGCTGATTGCTGACTGACTGAGTGAGTGACTGGCTGGGAGGAGACCCTGCCAGAGGGGAGAGGAGACTTTCAGCCAAGGCAGTGGGTTGAGGAAAGGCTTTGGCTGGAAGGTGAGGTGTCTGCAGAGTGGTGAGAGCAGGGGCCCAGGGGAAGAGATGTGGATGAGGGAGGGCGTGGAGATAAGATCAGGTCGGGAGGGCAGGGCCATGCAGTGGAGTTCTGAAAGCTGGAAGGAACAGTCTAGAAAAGCTGGGGTAGCAGCCAGAGCTGCTCCGTCAATCACTACTTTGTACAATTCCTGCTTCCCGCCTGGACCCATTATAGCCTTTGGCCAGGGGGACACTCAGCATCTTCATCAACGATTGGCTCATTTGGGAAGAAAGTGATTCCCGGTGAAGTGAGCAGGCACATTGCAGCTCATCTCTGAACTCAGCAGAAATTCAGCAGGGCTCCTGGGGAGGGGTCTGAGCTCGGGGAGTCAGTTCCCCCTTCTGGTGCTGGACCCCATCAGAAAAGAGCTCTCTCCCGAGGAAACTGCTGGCTTTTCCATTTTTCACTGGAATCATATTCTGGAGATTACTTTTCCCTGTGGACTCCAAATTCCACTGTGGATTTGGTTGCAACATGTTTAATTAATTGGAATGAACAAACTGTTAATAAGCCTTAGAGCCATATGGTTTTGAATTGAATTAATTTTGAAAGTTTTTAAAATACAAAAGAATCTAAGATATGAAAGATAAAAAGCCCATGCATAAACCACTGAACCCAAGAAAAAGAGTTTGATTAACAAAACTCGAGTCTCTCCCCAGTTGCCTCTCTTTCTCCTTCAAAATTAAGCATTACTGTAAATTTTGTGTTTACTATTTCCTTGTTTTTCTTTGCAATTTTACTAAATATATGCGTTCCCAAAACACATCAGCTTTGTTTGTTTTGGAGCTTTTAAAATGATTTCATGTTATATAATGAAATCATATCACTTGCTTTTTAAAAATGTCTCTTATTTTTTATTTTTTTAAGTAGGCTCCATGCCCAACATGAGGCTGGAACCCTGAACCCTGAGATCAAGAGTAACATACTCTACTTACTGAGCCAGGCAGGAGCCCCACTTTTTGTTTTTTTTTTTTAATTTTTATTTCAATTCAATTTAGTTAACATATAGTGTATTCTTAGTTTCAGGGGTAGAATTGAGAGATTCATTAGTTGCATATAACACCCAGTGCTCATCACATCACATGCCCTCCTTAATGCCCATCACCCAGTTACCCCATCCCCTCACCCACCTCCCTGGATTATTCACCACGACCAAGTGGGATTTATTACTGAGCTGCAAGCGTGGTTCAACATCCACAAATCAATCAACATGATACACCACATTAATAAAAGAAAGGATAAGAAGCATATGATCCTCTCCATATATGCAGAAAAAGCATTTGACAAAATACAATATCCTTTCTTGATAAAAACTTTCCACCATGTAGGGATAGAGGGAATATACCTCAACATCATAAAAGCCATATACGGAAGACCCACAGCATATCATCCTCAATGGGGGAAAAACCGAGAGCTTTTCCCCTAAGGTTCTCCCAGAACACGAGGGGGATGTCCGCTCTCACCACTGTGGTTCAACATAGTACTGGAAGTCCTCGCCTCAGCAATCAGACAACAAAAAGAAATAAATGGCAAAGAAGAAGTCAAACTGTCACTCTTTGCAGATGACATGATACTCAAAAGACTCTGCCAAAAAATTGCTAGAACTGATACAGGAATATATAAAATCAACGCACAGAAGTCAGTTGCATTTTTATACATTAATGATGAAGCAGCAGAAAGAGAAATCAAGGAATCAATCCCATTTACAATTGCACCGAGAACCATAAGATACCTGGGAATAAACCTAACCAAAGAGGTAACAGATATGCGTTTTTTTTTTTTCCAAAAAAGAATTTGTATGTAAAGGAATCACTCATGCGGATACATATTGCTCAAATTTATTAATTTTCACTGTTTCATATTATCCTCCTATATGAATATTAATACACCATAGTGTATTTATTCATTTTATGATTGATGGGATTGATGGACACTTAGATTTTTCCAGTTGTGGGGTTTTCCTGTTGTGCTGATTTTGCCATGACGACCTGTGTTGCTTATCTCCCGGGCAATGGGAGAGTCTTTCTAGGGGCCGTAACTAAGAACCTCACTGCTCAGGAGAGAACTAGTCGATTCTGTCCTCTCCTTCCAAGAATAGTCTCTGGGGTCTCAATATTCCTGGGGAAACTATGTGAGAAAGAACTGAAGACATCCAGCACAAATGACCGAAGACATGTCGTGAAAGGACCTGTCCTGCAGATGACAAGCCTCTTTTCAGAGATGCTAAAGTAGGAGACTATTGGGACAATGTCATTTGGGAGATAGCAGGCTGGGGGCATGCCCTGCCTCACTGGAATTTTACTCTTATAGATTTATTCCTTTGCATCAAGCAGCACCTTCTCCATTGCTTTTCCTTAAGCCCATCTGAACGGGGTGAGGGCTGCAGGAGAGATGCCAGGGCAGTGGGGAGGGCAGGGAGGAGGGAGGAAGAGAAGTACAGGGGAAACATGCTTCAGCTGGACTTCAATGAGGAGACGTTTGTCACTAAGGGATTTATCACAGACAGAACCTCACCAGCAAACATACAGACGTGAGCATATTTGAAGCCAGAGAACAAGGGGTAAGAGGTAAGGAGTAAGGAGAGACTCGGTCCTTCTGCAACCATGATGTGGATGTGTGTGGAGCACAGGATCCCCCAGGGCTCAGTGGCACAAGGTCAGGACAACGCGCGGCAGAAAGCATGGCTTTGGAAGGCTGGCAGTCAGGGACCCGGGAGGAGGGGCAAGAAAGGCTGTGGTCTGTGTCACCATTCACTCGGCATTTCTGACTCTGCAAACCGAAGCCATGCCAGATGATCGTCCATTATGTGTTAAGGCTTCCTTTTTTCTGAGTAAGAAGCACATACTGTAAATTTCCTGGTCGCCCAATGTTCTGAGTAACAGGTTTACATTGAGGGAATGTCACTAATCTCTTCCTCTCCAGGTCTGCAAGGGTGTCTCCTTCTCAGCCTTTACGTCCAGCTTGAGTGTCGCCTCTTCCTGGGGGCGCGTCCTCTCATGGTCCTGCCACCCTGCCCCCTGCCCCCCCTCACCACCCGCTCACCACCTTCACGGACTGTGTTGGGTCTGGAATCACCTTGTTCCGTCCCTCCGACTTTGCCCATTGTCTCTCTCCCCCACGCGCCCGGTCTCTGGTTGTAGGAACTCTACTAGGGTGCTGTCTGTTCTACCTTCAGCCCCTTCCACATGTTAGGTATTCGAGAAAGACGTGTTGAATAAATAAATGTTAAAATTCTTGCTCTTGGGAGACCCACAGATAAGAGACCTCATTTTTTAGATGATTGTTGTACTGCATCCTGGGGCAGCCGGCCGTATCTACTGAATCCAAATTGAACCGTGTGGTTTTGCATAAACGTGGAAACTGGATTGCTGAAAACTGGGAGAAAGCAGGTGGCTCCTGTTTTCTGGAAAACTGTGGATAATGATACAACATGCTACTTTTGTGCTGCGGTTTGTATTATTTTTCGCCAAACCTTTACAACATGCAGGTAAAGTTGGCCTTGTATCAAAAAAAGAGAGCTCTATTCTCTTACAATTACTTGGAAAGGATTTCGATGCTAATAGGGACAAAAGTTGCTGGCAGGTACGCCAAGTGTACTGCCAGGCGAAGTCCCTGCCTCAGAACATTAGCAACATCATTAAGAAACCTGCTTAAATATTTATGCAGTTTCTTATTTTTAACAGAGGCAAAAGAATTCACAATAACCCAGACTACTCTCCTTTCTCTATGTGGATAAATCTGTGGGCTTGTATATTAGAATAACATGAAAAAGCTTTGATATTTATTTTATTCATGCAACTCCTATGTTCATCCATACTTGTCCAGCTTCTAAAAATTATTCTGTTGTGTGTGTGCTTTGAATAGTTAGTTTGGAGAATACCATTAGCTCTGATTTGGCCCCAATTTATGTACAGGGATGGGTTTTTCCTGGGGCCAGTCTTACGAGTGCACCAATTAGGTGACTGCCTCTGTGGTCCTCAACAGTCGATGACCCCAAATACCATTGCCCTAGGAGAGCAGCCTCCTGTAGATCTTTGGGTCTCCCACCTGTGACATATGGCAGGTAACAGCATGATAAAATACTTCCATATACGTATTACAGGGAGATGAAACCAGGGAGGAGGGTTGGGGCAACATTTGATCCATTTTACAAGGTATGCTGCATTGTACAGATGTGTCTGAGCCACACTTTTATGGAAGCAGAAATGGTTCCTACACGTGAGATGAGAGCCCTAAATCTGACACATCTGTGGGCTACACCCACATCGTGCTACCACAAAAAGAATGAAAACATCACCCCTTTAAGAATGATTTCCCTTCCAAAAAGCATGGCTGGAGTTCAGAAACAGTGGACGTTTCTGAACTCTGGCTCTGAGAATAAACTTGGATAAATGATTTATCTTTTAACATCTTCCCTCTGTATTTTCCTTTGAAGAGTTCGATGTGTGGGTACATGTTGTATTTTTGTTTTTTTATATGTCACAGCAGAATAAGTTTTCTTTCATCTGATCTGCTTGTCTTTAGTGCAGAGTCAGGTTAATTCAAGGTAGAAAGAAAGAAATATTGAAACGCATAGCAATCAAGTTGTATCTAGATGCGTCATTATGTGTTACTGTTTCTCAACACTCCCCTCCCCACCCCCCCAGAGGGCTGTGTAAGGGAATCTGTTTGGCATCACACATCTCAAGCAACTGAAAAAGTTTCTCTTTGTAACTTTCCTCAAGTTACCCTGTTTTTCTGAGATGGTGAAGTTTTGTGGGTCAAATATGAAACAATTAGCAAATTCATTATGACAATGTTGTTTCCTAGAAGTGTGAGATCAAGTAGCCACCTTGGAAGGAAGGGGCTTTATTTAAAAGTTAATGAAAGGACCTGGGGCAAAAATTCACATTGGCAGAGCATCATTTTGGGAAGGTGTGTCAGGCAGGGCCCCTTTCTGTCATGAAGAGGAGGGAGGTCACGTTGGACTTTTATCAGGCATTCTGGGAATACCATGATGTCTAAACAAACATCAGAACATTGTGTTTAATATACAGATAGATCCATCTTCAGACACGTGACCAAATGACTACCAAATACTCTACAAGTTGTGAGCAAAAGAAAGAAGGAAGAAGAAAAAGAGAGTGAAATAAAAAAAATTTGAAGTAATGCTTTTAAACTTCAGAATATATTAAAATTTCCTGGAGGCTTGTTAAAATAAAGACTGCCGGGTCCTATCCCCAGAGTTTCCAATTCAGCCTGAAAGGGCTTCAAGAATTGGGATTGACAACAAGTTTCAATGTGCTGTTAATACCACAAGGCTCACTCTGGAAACCTCTGCTGTGATGTTTATGAGAGTAAGGATCTTCTCCCACAAAAAGACAGAGATAGCATCATTCCTAATGTGAAAGACCGAATGCTTTCCAAGATTGGAAACAGACAAGATGTCCACCTTCCCCGGTGGGAGAGAGAGGAAGGGAGAGAGAAGAAGAGAGGGAGAGACACAGAGGGAGAGAGAGAGAGAGAGACAATCTGCTCAGAAAATCCCAAGGAATCCACAAATTATCAACTATTGATAATAGGTGAGTTCAACAAAGCTTTAGGACACAGGGCACTTCTCTGCATTACCAACGAGCAATTGGAAACTGAAATTTAAAAATAATACCGCTCAAAAATTATTTTGATAAAATTACCAACACATGTGCATTTCTTGTACACTAAAAATTACAAAATGTTGCTGAAATCATAGACAACCTAAATAAATTAGATTTACCACATTCATGAAATGAAAAACTCAATATTGTTTAAGATGTTATTTCTCCCCAAGTTGATATATAAATAATCCCAATCAAAACCTCCTAGGGCTTTGTTGAAAAACAGAAATAGTCAAACTAATTACAGAGTGGAAATGAAAATACAAAGGAACCAGAATGGTCTAAACAATTCTGAAAAAGAGGAAGAGGGTAGGAGGACTTATATTTGTTGATTTTAAGATTTACTGTGTATCCACAGTAAACAAGACGAGGTGATATTTCCATAACGGCAGCCATATATGTCACGGAACAGAATAAACAGTCCAAAAATGTCTTATACCCATATAATCAATGGATTTTTTTGGCAGAAATCCCCAGAGTAATTCAAAGGGGGAAAGGATTGTCTTTCCAATAGATTCTGCAGCAAAGGATGGATGTACATATGAATGAAAATGACCCTCAATATTTACTTGACACCACGCACAAGAATTACCTTGAAATAGATCATAGATCTAAATGGAGGAACTAAAACATGAAACTTCAAAGAGAAAAGACATAAGAGATGTCTTAGTGAACTTGGATGAGGCAGCGACTTTCCAAATAGGATCGAAAAAATCATAGCCATACAACAACCAGGAAAGAGAAACTAGGTCTTACCTGAATGCAGGATGTTGGCCCGTCCGGCCGCAGAGCCCGCTGAGAGCCCAGCGCCCATCGCAGCCACGAGGGTCGGACTGCCTGAAGCCGGGGAGCCACTCTGAAGCTTCCCGAACACTCGTCTGTTGGCCTCCGGAGAAGACAGGCAGCTCGGGAGCAGGGTGAGGGCAAAGCGGGGCCAGGCAGCGGGTCTGTGAAGTCCCACAATTTAGTTCTCGGTGCTGGACTTCCTTGGCCCTGGAACCATTGCAAATCTTTGCTGCTGTTTAATAAGCAGGAAGACGTCTCCCAGTCCTGACACAAAGGACACCCTGTGGAATGTCCTCTTTGCTCGGAGCCTTGGGGACAGGTGGTATCAAGTCCTTCCTGTGCTATCAGGTTTACGGACTTTTGTCATCGACTTCACGCTGACGAGAATGGGCTTTGTCCCTCACGTGGAATATCTGGAAAACCCAGCAGTTTATAAGCCGCTGTCCCAGGAAGAACTGCAAAGCATAAAGAATAAGAAAAACCAGAAACGCAATGAGAGAAAACAGAAAACACCAGAAAATTGAAACATTTGGCTAGTGTACGTGTTATACAAGAACCCCTGCCCCCCTGCCCCCGGTCTTTTGTAGGTCTGGCTCAGCACCTAGCAGCTTCAGAGGTTTGAAAATGACCAGAGTATTTTGGGAAGTTGGGTAAAATACATGAAGATGTCATCAGTCCCAGCCCCTCAGGTGCGGGTTCGCAAGGTCCAAGCTCATGAAACCCGCATCCGGTCAGAAGGCGCTCAACCACACAGCTTGTCAACAAGGCGACGGTGGCTGGCGGGACCCCCACAGCATCTCAGGTACCAGTAAACACTGCAGTTACTCCCGAGAGAATTCGCAGCCTCCAAAGCCTGACCCCAAGTATCTACGTGAATTGGGGATGAGGAGGCCAGCTTCACAAAAGAGGAAATGCAGGTGGGTGAGCACCAAGGATATGAACAGAAGCTCCTTGAAGAATTACATAAATCAAACCCCAATCATCTTCGGCGACACATGGGTTCAGTGGATAAGAATAAGAACGAGTGACGCCACTGCAGAGGTACGATCCCCCACCAGCGAGGCTCAGATTCTCCCAGGGTTGGGAAAGCTGGGAATTTCCAGCAGATGTCTGCAGTCATGCACATTTCCCTCCGTCTGGTTTGTCCAAATCCAGTGTAGACATCCCCACTGGCTCATCCAGGGCACGGTCTCTTTCTGCAAG
Organism: Halichoerus grypus; assembly: GCF_964656455.1. Lineage (NCBI taxonomy): Eukaryota > Metazoa > Chordata > Mammalia > Carnivora > Phocidae > Halichoerus > Halichoerus grypus. Next base: position 102,321,235 of record NC_135723.1, read on the forward strand.
GGCCCTGACCGGGTCACAGTCGTCATTCTGGTGACTTCTGCTGTCCCAGCCCTTCCCAAGCAGGTTCCCTCCTATCCACAGCTCCCCACCGCCCTGGTGACCAGCCCACAGAAGCAATCCCAGTGCTGTCCTCGATGCCGGCAAACAGCGTGTGGCTTTGGTTCTTCTGAACAACCAGCTTGGGTTTTGATCCCATTGGTGTCACTCATAGAGCCGTTGCAGACCTGGCTGATGAGGAGCTGTTGGTCCAACAGCAGCCTTCCCTTTGGCCTTCACCTCTTCACACCCTGACCACCACGGTCGGGCTCTGGGTCCTGCGTCCCGACGACAAGCCCAGCTCTCAAGAGTATCCCGTCCCTCTTGCCACAGAGGTTCCCACAACGTCAGCAGCAGTGAGTTATGTCTACACCCCAAAGAGCCCCTACGGGTGTTCCTCATGCCTCCAACTAGTGTGTTAGCTCATGGTTGCTGAAGTATTTCTTCATTATGCCTGCAATGCATTGCATCAGCATAATAATTTTGGCATTGTTTCTCAGGAGTGATATTATTTTTAACTCACAAAATTAAACTTGTAGTGCTAATTAAGATCCCAGATGAGATTAGCCAGAATTGTTCTTATTTTGGCTCTCTTACTGAAAATGTGCAAAGATAATGGTAGCCCCTTGTTTTCTGATTTGTGAGAAAAAAAAAGGTAATATCCTAATATAGTCATGAAAAATTTGAAAATTAAGAATAAAATGTCTATTCCATTCTTTGAATACTTGAGAAGAAGGAATACGTATAAAGCAAAATTGGTGGTGTCGCTATGAAGCCCAGAAGGATGTGGTCAGCAATATTTTAGTTGTACGGATTTATTTCCCATATTAGGCATCACACATTTAGAAACTGCTTTTGTTGCCTCTCATTTGAACTTTCTTTTTGAATGGTTATTAATTATATAGAAAAGGTTCAAAGATAACTATTATCAACCAAATGCAATATCTCTTTTCTAATGTATTCCCAGTATCCTGGCAGAGGCCTTAAAAACAGAATTTCAACTTACAGTTGACTTATGAGAAAGTTGAATGTAGTGTAACATTTTTATTGAACAAATGGTTGTTCTGTGGGAGATCTGTTTGGAAACTTCATTGTTTAGTAATTGAAATGGGATAATAAAACGATATGACAGGAGGAGACTAGGGTGGAGAAGAGATTGGGGATCCTCTAAAATTAGACCACGGAAGTTGTCATAGATAATTTTAATTTAATTTATCACCAAGGAGAGTAGGGTACTTTATTAGGACATAATGTGAAGTGATGCTTTTGGATAATATGCAATTTCCTGGTCATGAAATAAACCGGAATCAATTCTGAGCAGTGGACAAAAGCTGATTCAGGACACATGATACTGTTCTGTCTAAATTAAGCATCTGGGGAGAAAGGGGCAAGTCAGATCTCCTCTAGAGATTTTCAAAAAACAATTGTGATGAAAGATATGCCTTTATTTGTTAAAAATATGAAAATAACTTGAATACCAAAAAAGGAAGCCCAGAGATTTAAAATAATAACAATAATTTAAAATGCCTTATTAGGAGAGGATACTTAATACCGTGTTTGAGTTTTCAAGTTTCCCTCACCATCTGAAGTCTGGTGACTTCCTATTAGATATAACATACAAATTAAAAGGCTTCAACTGGCGACACAGTGCATAAACTAAAATCTGTTCTAGATATCCTTCGATTTGGTTAACTGAGGGTATAGAAAGTTACCTCGCCATTTATATTACTTTCATAAAACTCTGCAACAATGACAATCTCTAATTTCTATTTTGAAATGATTTTAGGACAGCATCACAAGAAATTTAGAAAACATTAACAAAAGATGGTAGACTTAATGAAGAAGACAAATCAGATTTCCTCAGAATTTCACACTTTTGTTTTTCAAGAGACGGTGTAATGAAGATGGAGGGGCAAGCCATAGACTTGGAAAATATTTGCAAAACATGTAACCGATAAAGGACTTGCATCCACAATACATATACACACACTTGCAACTCAATAACAAGAAAATAAACAATTTGATTTTTTAAATAGGCAAAATAACTTTGAATAGACACTTTATCAAAAACCATATGATTGTCAAAGACCACAAGGTGCTCAATATCTTTAGTTGTGAAGGAAATTTTTTAACTCCAATGACATACTATCATATAATTACTAGAAAGGCTAAAATTTAGAGAAATAAGTTTTGGTGAAGATGTGGAGTAATGAGAACTCTCAGGAACACAGCTGTTTCTGTTTCTGAGAAACACTGGTGGGAATATGAAATGGTACAAACCGTCTGATGGTTTCTCACAAAGTTAAACATACTACAATTCAGCAATTCCAATCTTAGGCACTTTCCCCAAAGAAATGAAAATATGCCCACACAAATACTCATACTCAAATGTTCTTAACACTTTTATTCATCTTAGCCCCAGATTGAATGCAACCCCAAAGCCATTAACCAATAAGTAGATAAACTGGTATAATCCTAAGGTAGAATACTCCTTGTCAATAAAATTAAGCCAACTATTGATACATGCAACAACATGAATGAATACCTAAAGCATGATATGAAGAAGCCAGAAACATACATATATATGTACTGCATGATTCCATTTATATGAAGTAACAGAAAAGGCAAAACTCTAGGAAGATGGCTGATTACTGATTACCAAAAGTTAAGGGAAGACTTTTCTGGGGTGATGGAAATGTTCTTTATCAGGATTGTGGAGATGGCTACATGACTCCGTGCATTTATCAAAACTCATCAAACTGTACCCTTAAAATTGCTGAATTGTATTTGATATCTATTTTAACTCAGTAAGTCTGATTTTAGAAAGTAACGACACTGGCTTGGTTATGCAGTTAATTAAATAAAACGAATTGTTTATTAGTCTCAGCTCGACTTTTACAAGGCACTTCACACGTCTCTACAAGGGAAGAAAGGAGGAAATGTGTCCTCAACATGTATCACAACCCAACCCCGAGAATCTAGTCAAGCTACAAATTCTAAGCTCCCTGGTCTTTTCTGCCTTCTAGCACTGAATAGTGTGCCAGTGAGGCAGGGGGTGCACGGATCAGACCTCCTCCCAGGAGAACCTGCCTTTCGGCCCCCAGGATGTGGGCAGCGTCCAGCGGGAGCGCCTCCCACAGCAGGTAAACCAGCAGCACACATTCCCTGGGCCGGGCAAGGGCCGCAGGGCTGGGCTGTTTCTGCCCTCTCCTTGATTCATAATCTATGCTCCAAGTCTCTCCATCTGGGTTGTCTGAGACTTTTCAGACCTTTATTACGGTCCGAGGGCCCCATTGTCCAGTTCTGCTTCATTTTTATTTTTCGCAGCATTATTCCCCAGGCACCCTCTGGTATGCCAAACCCCACCACCTGTCTGCTTCAAAGCACCTGACCTGAGGCACTTACACAATGACACAGTTGTTTTTATTAGGAGGCGTTTGGCCTTGTGTAAGCCGTGTTAGTTCAGCAGCCATCCTTGGATATCCAATGTGCAATGCTGTGTGTGCGTGCATGTGTGAATGTGTGTGCTCACGCCTGTTCACGGGCAGGCACATTTGCTGCTGGCCACGTGTGCGTCTGGGACAAAGGATCAGCCCTCCTCCCCTCTTAGGTACTTACATGATACTATATGTCTGCGGTTAAAATGCATTCCTGTGGAAGGTTTATTTTGAGCTACGGCCAGGTAGACACAGAAAACACATCCGAAGAGAGCAAGAATGATTAATGGGATTTCAGGCAAAGAGAAATCAAGGATTCCGCCCAAAGTCAAGTACCTGTTCCCCACATCAGCTGCCCGAGAATCAAAAGAAAATCTCACCACTACCCCTGTAGCGAGGGGTACTGCCTTGTTTTCCTCCCCTCCAGCCATCATCTTTACTGGCAATTAGGTACTTATGCCGTGGGATGAACCAAGATACCCTCTCTCCATCCCAACTGCTTCCTCATCTCTATCTGGAGAGAAATGGGGATGAGAATGAATCCCCAATGGCTTACAGAGATCCAGCACCAGCTTGTGTGGGGGGGCATGTACACGCAGAAAGAGACACACGAATGTCAAACACTTCCTCAGCACCATATTGCAAGGCTAACGGCTCCGGAGATTTGCTGAAATCCCGATTCTTCATCATGTGAGACAGAACGGGATTTCTTTGGAAGAAAATTCATGCTTGATATAAAATGTATGCTTCTGGCAAACCTAATGATATGATCCTACCAGTTTTCTTCAAATGTGAGGATCAAGATGGAGCCCATAGCCATTCCTGGAAGAAAGAACGAACCAGAAGCAGAAACCTGAAAACTGCCTTCCTTCTCGGCTTGGGAGGCAGTGGAAACCTGATGGAATGGAGGAGGAAGAATGCAGGGGTTTCCCTTGGCAACCCTGTCGTGGGCAGACTTGTCCCGCACCCCACCCTGCTCTCTACAGAATGCAGGGGGAGGCTAATGAAAGTCCAAACGCTCAGTCCTCCTCTCTGCACGGCTCTTGGGTCCGAACCAGTCATGACTGAGGAATTTCAACAGAAAGTGATATAATGCCCAACCCAAGCCATTTCCAAAAGTAAGATTTTTTTTTTTTCTGGAAAACAAATGATCATGACAATTTCTGAAACCTTGAAAGCAAGTGGCATTTACCAACATTGGCAAGGGTTCCTCATTGTCATTTCAGAAAGAGGCAACTTCATCCAAAGCTCATGTGTGTTCCAGCCAGAACCCAGTCCCATGATCATCCACCTCATGACTCCTTCCCCATGCTTTTTCCTCATGGGTCCAAGAACGACAAGCCCTGGTGTTTATATAAAGGGTACTTTGTGCCCAAGATGCTTATTATAACATGTAGGTCTATCATTAATTGCAAACCTGCTAGATCTATATTTTAAATGGTTTACACTGTTTGTCATCAAATTCACGGTGCCACTGATTTTTAAGTACTATTGGAAACTCCTGGGTACTATTTTATCAGACAAAGGTTGCATGGTTGATGTTGTGACAAGAAAAACTCTCTAGAATATTCCACTCTTCTTTCAATAAAAGAAGAGTGAAAACCAAGCTCAAAGTTGCTAATGTGATGGGGCGGGAAGGACAGAGGCTGGTAAGCAGGGGAGGGAGAACTAGGCTCTGCACAAGATGGGACTCAGGTGGGACGGGGCTCCAGGGGTGCGGGCGGAGGAGCTCCGAGTCAGTACTTGACTCCCCAGGTGTGGAGCCAGGCCCAGCTCTCGTCCTTTGTTGAGCAGCGATGAACGCACATCATCCCCCACAGGGAAGAAGCTGTGGTCTATCTGGACTCCAGAGCCAACACTAACACCGACGTCGATCATGAATATTAGCTGAAAACGGGAATCACCACCTTCCCCACACACTAGACAACTTGTGGTTTCCCGATGATAAAGCTGTTAGGAATTAATTAATAAATCTCTGACTCTAGAGAACAAAAAACCAACTTCTGTGGGGGGGGATGGTTTTCAGGACTTAGGACCTTCCTGGTGTTTCTGGTTTTCCCTGGGTGTCCGTGTGAGCGTCCGCCTTTCAACAGCCTTGGCCTGACTGCCTCTCTCTCTGTTGTGTGTGCACAACATGAAGAGATGGCCTCTGACTTCTCCAGTGACACCGCTTACCCTGCCCCCCCCACACCCCCACCCACCACTGCTGCCTTTTTGGACACAGCACCCATGGCCTGCTGTCCCCCGGGCAGTCACATGCGGCTGTGAGCCCCAGATGGGCCTGGGACCACACCTGAGAGCTTCCTCGTGGGCACCCAGCTCTCCCGAGACGCGGCCACCCCTGGTGTGGGGATTTCAGGGGTCTCTGGTCCAAGTTGTCCCCTGTTCTCCCACTGACATGGCGGCTCAGGTAAAGTGAAGCCAGCCGTCTTGGGGAAACGTCAGAAGAGAAGGCTGTCCCCCAGCAGTGCCCGGCACTGTAGACAGGGCGCCAGCCTGTCCCCCGGCTCCCAGGCCACCGGGGCAAGGCCCGTGGGTCAGACTCACGCTGAGGGAGGGAGAGCGCGATGGGCCAAGAGGGGCTCCTGGCTGGTTGTCTCACAGGTTTGACAGGAGCGACAGTCCCTCCCCACTGGGACCTTCATGTTAAAGCACGGCGGGGAGTACTGCCCCACTGCCCAGACTGACACGAGCCACAGAGGAAGTTGTGGTGCCCAGTGGGAAGAGAGCGTGGAGCGGAGGGGAAGGAAGTGAGCGGGGAGGGTCACTGACGGGACGCCCGGCCAGCAGGGGTGGGAGGCAGCTGGAGGGGACGGAGGGGACGCGGCCACAGTCTGGCTCCCGGGAAGGAGGCTAAGCCTGTGCCTGGGCCTTCACGTGGGGCCTCCTCTGCACCAGGCTGGAAGGCCCCTCTGCAAACTGCCAGGCTTTCAGAGCCCAGCTTTGAGCCGGGAACTTCCAACTTGCAGAGATGCTTCAGAAAATGGGGCTAATGAGCACATGGAAAGAGTGGGAGGACTGAGAGCTAGGGGAGCCTGGGATCCTGCAAGGAGATCACACACACTTCAGTACCTTCGGTAAAGTTTATTTTCCATTGTAAAATCAATATATGCTCACTGTAGACAACCTAGGAAGTACAGAAAGACCGAGTGAAGAATAAAAGCAGATACTGATTCCCTCAGTGAAAGGCAATTATTATTAATAATATATTTAAAAGACGATTATGATTAATAATACATTTATTTCCTTCTGGTTCTTATCCTATGCAAAGGTGAGATCACATTGCCCAAAGAAAGCAGGGTATGAAAGTGTACATTTAACATATTGCAAGTGTCATGATTTGTTCAGAGAAAAAGAAGGTATGTTTCCTTAGTTCTGAAGTGGGAGGCCTTTCCAGCTCAGTAACATCATGACTTCTTACATAGAAACACAGTATCAGGGGCGCCTGGGTGGCTCAGTTGATTGGGCAACTGCCTTCAGCTCAGGTCATGATCCTGGGTTCCTGGGATTGAGTCCCGCATCGGGCTTCCCTTGCTCTGTGGGGAGCCTGCTTCTCCCTCTCCCTCTACCTGCCACTCCCCCTGCTTGTGCTCTCTCTCTCTCTCTCTGTCAAATAAAGAAATAAAATCTTAAAAAAAAAAAAAAGAAACACAGTATCAGACACTCAATGACTTTCTAGAAAAGCCTGTGCTCTCAATTTATTACTGCCTAAATAAGCAAAAATATGCACAAATGTACTAAACAGCTGCTTCTTTTTAAATATCACTTAGCCCAGGAAAATTACCAATGAAGTGATTCATTTTGAATTTGCCCAAACTGGGGACAAACGGAAAAATTAAACATGAGCTTCTATTGCACTAAGTATTTACACCATGAAGAGTTCCTGAAGAATCCCAGGAACTTACTCCTGTGGGGATTTTGGTGACAATCCTTTCAAAAATGGGAATCCCCCACCACTCCTTAATCCATGCCTTACCATATTCCTCAAAGCACTGTTCGCCCCTTGCTTTCATAGCCCCCGATCTCCCATCATGTATTTAATTCTTGTTCTCTGGCTCCTCCACTAGAAGGAGCGGCCAGATTCTTTGTTTGCTAATCCCCATCAGTAATCCCAGCACCTGGGAAGTGTCTGGCCCACACGAAAAATCCTCAATAAATATTTCATTGAGTGTTGATTTTTAAAATGATTTAGTGTCCTTCAAGAATATTGCAGGTGGAACAGGGAGGAAGACCCAAGATTTTAGTCTAATCTAGTACTCAGTTGGACCCATTACTTTAAGCAATTCCTCATGGAAAATACTATCTCTCTAAATGAGTCAGTCTTTGTTGAATCATAGATCTGTACCTCTGAAACAAATAATGCAATATATGTTAAGAAAAAAAAAAAGAAGATAGCAGGAGGGGAAGAATGAAGGGGGGAACTGGAGGGGGAGACAAACCATGAGACACGATGGAATGTGAAAAACAAACTGAGGGTTCTAGAGGGGAGGGGGGTGGGAGGATGGGTTAGCCTGGTGATGGGTATTAAAGAGGGCACGTTCTGCATGGAGCACTGGGTGTTATGCACAAACAATGAATCATGGAAGACTATGTCAAAAACTAATGATGTAATGTATGGTGATTAACATAACAATAAAAATTAAATGCAAAAATAAATAAATAAATAAATAAATGAGTCAGTCTTTTTGACTTCTCCCCCACCGCCCCTGTTCTTCCTTGAAATGGCATTTACATGGATGGGGGGGTGTGGGTTATTCTGTTGAGTTCCCCACCCATCCAGTCTCCATCCTCTCCGTCAGGTCTGTGCTCCAGGGAGGTGGACTCTATCAACCGCAGACTTGGGCCCCCTTGCACTCTGGCTTCTGGTTGGGTCTGACCAATGGAAGGAGACTGGTAGGAGATAAGAAACAGGAGGATGATGTGTCTGAATATTTTTCTCCCATCTCTTCCTTGCTTGGCCAACATGGTTCTTCTGACAGTAGTAGCCCTACCTCTTCTCTTGTTGGGCAGCCCCTCTTCCATGGCTCCAACCCCACCAGGTTCCAATAGCAGTTTCCTCCCCTCATCTCTTCCGGTCTAGGCTTGGTAACCATTTCCTGCTCTTGCTGCCCGGACAGTGATTCAACATCTTTTGTTGGATCCCTTAAACCTGTCACATCTTTAAATTCTCTTCAAATCCCGAGCTTCCTATAGCTTCTTTCTCCTCCTGGACTCCCTCCTGGACACACAGGGAGCCTGTCTGTCCTCATGGCACAAAGGGCAAGGTGTGTCCCCAGCCTCGTGTGGTCTCGGAGCATAAGCACTGTCTGGGGAGCCCCGGGACAGGCTTACTGTGGCGCTGATACCTCAGTGGATGCTGGGCTTGCTGTAACTCACGGTCTCTAGCTGTCTTAACGAGCCCAGCACATGGTGGTCTCTCCCACCGCTCACACAGCCTGGCCCTCCCTCTGAGTGAGACTGTTTTCCATTCAACCCCAAGTGGAGTCACAGCCATCAACGCAGCCTGTGCGATCAAAAAATCCTCGAGGTCCCCCCACATCATGCAGAGTCACATTTTGTTTTGCTTTTTCATCTCTCTACACCCAAATCCCACAAGTCTGTCTTCTCTCAGGTTCTCAAGTGGGGCATGGAGCAAGTTGTGCTTTCAAATATTTTTCAGCCACTTGAGCCCAGCATAAACTTCCAAGTGTTTGGCCTGGCCCATGAAATCTTGCTTACTTTCAGACCTTGCCTTCCTTTTCCTCTCAGGGCTAAAGAGACAGGAATGATCCTTCCCACTCCTGTCTTGGCAGGGTGGCTCAGTTTTCTTTGCTCCATTCTTCACTCTCCCGGAGGTCCAACCAATCTCACCCTCTTTGTGTCAAGGTATTTTCTTACACAATTATGGGAGTGGCACATTCCGAATCAGTGGGGCAGGCTGGAGATCCAGGCAAGAGTTGGTGTTGCACTCTTGAGTCTGAACTCCCCAGGGCAGCAGGCTGGAAACTCAAGCTTCTCTGATGAAGTCCTGAAAATAATTCCTTCTGCAGGACACCTCAATCCTTGCTCTTAAAGTCATCTGATTGGATGAAGCCCACCTCCCATATGGTGGTAATTGCCTTTATTCACAGTCTGCTGATTTAAATGTTAATCTTTACTCAAAGTTTACTTATAAAATGTTAATCACATCTAAAAAATGCCTTCACAGCAACATCTAGACCCATGTTTGACTAAACAACGGGGCACCACAATCCAGCCAAGTTGACATATACTGTTAACTATCACGCTGGCATATTTATTTAATCACTTTAAAAGGAGGCTGTCACCTCCTGCATTAGTTCAAGTGAGCTGAGGAGCAGATACGAAGGTGATGTTAGACCCGCAAGAGGCTTATGGGGGGAAGGGTGCAGGAGGAGGCGAGAGCAGGTCTGATACCTGGGTAAAGGGACAGGGAGAGAAGACGTTTGAGCTCTGGGTCTCTGATGCAGTGTAGCTTGGAGGAAAGTCTGGCGAGGCTGAGGAGGCCTCCTCAAGCCAAAGTCATTTGGTGGATAAATCCCATCTTTTGTCGAAATTGGCCTTTTTACCCTTTTTACCTATGTTGCCCAGTAATTGTCTGTGAGTGGCCTGTGGGAAGCGTGGCGTCAGAATTTGGGGGGCTGCTGGGAGGGGACACTTTGTGCCATCAGTCCACTGTGCCCCCACAGCAGGAAATGATGTATTTTCAGGACTGTCTCACCTCCCCCATTAATATAGTTAACTCCACGAGGATACAGTTATATCCACGCACCTTCTAAAAATACACACCTTCCTAATATGGGCATTTATGTATTTATTTCACAAAGGTCCCAATGCCATCCGTCAGCATTGGGCTTCTTTTACTCTAAATTATTTTTTTAAGGTTTTACTTTTTATTTTTATTTTTTAAGATTTATTTATTTATTTTAGAGAAGGGGTAGGGGCAGAGGGAGAGGGAGAGAGAATCTCAAACAGATTCCCAGCTGAGCACGGAGCCCGATGTGGGGCTCAATCCCATGACCCTGAGATCATGACCTGAGTTGAAACGAAGAGTCAGACACTTAACCGACTGAAACACCCAGGTGACCCTAGATTTTACGTTTTAAAAGTAATCTCTACACCCAATGTGGGGCTTGAACTTACAACTCCAAGACCAAGAGTCACACACTCTACCAACTTGAGCCAGCCAAGCACCCCCAGGATATGTGCATTTAGAGGAATTCCCTATATAGAAATAGGGAAGCTTCAGTAGGACTAGAAAAGAGTGACCATGATGGGGCTCCAGAAAGACTGTTTTAGTTGGGGAGATACTTTTTTAAATGTTAAAAGAAGAAAAAATAAGTTTCAAATTGATGTTTGTAGCCATATATATATGGCTACAAATATATATAGCTACATATATATATATATGTAGCTATATGTAGCTATATATATATATATGGAATTCCTAGCTGTGAAAGGAGATCAAAGGGCAAATCAAAAAAGAGATTTTGTACTGCTGGGTTTTATTCTGTGTTTTCTTGCTGGTTAGATTTACGTTCCTGAAATATGAAAAGGAGATGAACATGTTCTTATTCATGTATGGGCGTGGGTGTTGTCTAAATGTACAGATGAAATGAGATGGATCTTATTATCACTGAAGGGGTGGAAGAATGTGTTTTGATATAACTCTTGGCTGTGATTTTTCCTTGTAATTATTGGACCAATATAAAGAAATTGTGCAGCTAGGGTAATGAAAAGAAATGAATTTGTCAGAAAGTATATTGGGTTTATGTAAGAAATAAGTAAATATTCACTTAGAACACAAGAGACTTCAGTTTGGTAAGCAATCATACAACGGATTCTATGCTGCATTAATTTATTTGTTTATACTCTCTGGAACATTTATAAAGGCTGTAAAATGATCTAAAATATTATTTTGATAAGACTTCTGATGATCGTTGGAAACTAAAACATAAAACCTGGAGAAAACATTCAAATACTCAGATTCTGCCAATCCTACCAAAAGGTAAGAGCAATATGTCTTCTGGAGTCAATTCTACTTTTATCTCCTGACCATTCTGGAGAGATACTCACCCTCAGGGACTACTGAAGGCCAAACTGCCATATGATGCTGTGTATCAATACTGTGAATGTGTGTGCGTGTGCACGTGCAGGTGTCATGGTGGGGACGAGAGACAGATGGAGGAGGGCTGTAAGGATAGACAAGGCACAGAGCTGGGCATTAGTTCCAATGTGGTCTTCATCAACACTTCCCTCGTTCTTTCGGGGAGACAGTGGATATGCTCTCAATCTTAACTAAAGTCCCAATTATATTGATACATCCCAACCGGGGACGCTCTAGAGTGACTCTGAAGCCAGTTCTTTAGAAGAGATCCATCAACCAGCTAGATCTTTGAGATGTGCCCTTGAGATCATGTCACGTCTGAGAGAAGTATGATTCCTGAGCTCAACTTTCCAATCTTTAGGCGCTTGAACCCAATAAAGCATCAGTGCACAAGACGTGCCAGACAATACTAATGTGAACACTTCACAACTGCATGGTCACCACGAAGTGTGAACCACACTCAAGCTGTAAAACAACAACAGCAACAAAGGGGGGAAATGTTCTCTCTACGTCCTGCAAGAAATGAATGAACTCAAGGAGTGAATCCCACTTTTCACCTACTTAGTTTTGCTGTTTCCATTGGGAACATTTTCCAAGCAGCTAATTATGAGCCTACAGTCAAGGGAGCCTCACATCTCCTCATTATATTTAGATGCACTTCTCCCTCATCTAGGTGAAAACGTGATTTTCACATAAAATAGAAAAACAGGGAGGATATTAAATTGTATGCACTCTGTAATTATAGCCAGTATCATTGGGAAATGCTTATGATGCAGTCTATTGCAATGACAGCACAGTGTTTTATTGAATAGATGTACTATTCTCAGTTTAGTTATTGGAGAAAATCTGAACTGATTTTTAATGAGTTCAGCTGACGTTGTAAAATTCCTATATTAAATATATAGTTATATCCATTTATGCCGCATATTAAGCATGTCTGTATTTACACTGTATTTCCATACATGCACCTATAATTTTTCATTAATACCGAAGTTAGGAGCAATTTAATGCTAACAGTGAATTCTCAAAGAATTTGTTTTTCCAGTACTGTTCATGTCAACTCCTTTCCATATTTCTTCATACTTGCACAGCCATTACCACTCTGCCCAAAAAATTGAAACGAGTCACATTTGTCTTGACTTCAAAGTCCATTCTTTTTTTTGAACCACTTAAATTCTTTTTCGTCCTCTCCAACACCCTCCTGAGGCTCCCAGCATCCATCGGCCCCATCTTTCCCCTTAATGATTAAAAATGCTAGTTAACTTATAGGCTAACTAGTAACTTATAGGCTACCTCTCCCAGTAACCACCTGCATTCCAAAAGAATATCAATCAACAAAGACTGAGCTTATTATTGTTTTATTAGAAGACACTTATTATTGAAAGATACTAAACTCATCTGGGAGACACTGAGGGGAAGAAATACACAGGACCTGTGTAGCATTCTCTATTTCCATTTTGGATCCAACACAGCTGCCCCCTGCAACTCTGCAGGGAAAGGACAAGAAAGACCTCTCCAGAGGACAGAGAAAGCGGGAGCAGCCTATCATCCAAGGAGACGCCCACCCTCAGGATGGTGGCCCTCACCGCGCGCCCCCAGCATTCCCACACTGCCCGGGCCACTGACTGCTGTGAACCCCCCCTCCATGCACGCCCACTCCAGAACCATGAAGAACGCCTGAGGAGGGCAATATTTAACTCGAAATAAAGAATCAGAACATTTCAGATCCTCTGTGACCTGTGCAGAGAGCATCACGTTCTCTAATCTTATGACCAGTTAGCTCACGCGAGGCTGGTCTGCACAGCAGCAATATTGCATGCTCGTCTCCAAAAAAGAGCAATGGATTCGGAAACTGTCCACATCAGAGTCCCAGAAGGACACCGCCACATCAAGAACCTCGATGAGTAAAGCACAAGTTGTTTGAACAGCTAAGGACAATCACCATAAGGGATGCCAAGCAGAAGGGGAGAAATAAGGGATTGAGCACTGGCGTTGAACTACCCCCCTTCTCTGGCCGTGCCCCTCCTCCCAGGAGAGGAGGCCGGGTCTCTGACCCAGCACCCTTTTCTCCTGTATGGTAGTGTATGGCTGTGTGTGTGATACTATCCCAGGAAAATCAGGTGAGGTTTTACATTTCTGGGTTGTACCTTTTTTTAAGATCCTTCCATAGAAGCATGAATATGCAAGGGTACAAGTTAGCTCCAATCTACACCCTGAAGAGGTTACTGGGTACCTGAAATGTGTTCATTAGGAATCACCTACCTGGGACTGTGTTCTTCCCAGTGGCTGAGACTGGCTTTGGTTTATAGTGACCTCAGTGGTCAGAATGTCAGGCTGAGGCCCCTTGACATGAAGACACGGAGTTTTGTGACTGTGAATTATTTTCTCTCTCCACAATATCTGGCTTTCAAAACAATTTTCTCACTCTGGACAAAACAAATCGGCTTTGAGACTCTGAAGTCCCATCCTGGATGTCAAAAGCCAAACACTATATTTTTCTTTCTCTTTGCATTTTGGCTATAACAATCCTAAATCTCCATGAGGCAAATGGGTTCCTCTGGCCCAGCAGAGGAGGTCACAAATAAGGAAACACCAAAGAGAAAGCATGTGAAATATTTCAAGAAATATTATTCCTGCCACACAGCTGGGGCATGATCCTTCCTACCATCCACAGTTGAGCTTCTTGAGTTAGTTTTTCTGATTTATTGGCACCCAGTTATGTCCTCGCCATTACTCTGAAATTGCTACCGCCACATGTCATCAGCAGATTGCTTGTTGCTAAGGCCAGCAAACACTACAGGAGTTGGAATGTACCCACTTCCGTACAGAAAACCCTCACCCTTCCGTGGCTTCAGGCAGCTGGTCTTTTTGAAGGCTCTCTTATGTCAGCCCAATGCGGGGGTCAGGCACCTTCTATCTCGTGAAGCCACCAAGCTCGCCCTCCAAGGTCACTGCAGATTGGTGACACCTGGGACAATGACATGGGGTCAGGTGTCTAAGGGGGAAGCATCACCCCCACGCACAGGACATCAGCCAGATGGTCACACGGCTCCCATCTACATGCAATGAGCTGGGATATGCAGTTTGGTGAGCCCAGGAGGAAGAGCAGACGTGCACGTGTCCCTGAGCAGCCATGGTCCCAGCCGGCATCATCTCGGGTCCTCACATTCCTGGACTTCTTGGCAGTTTTCTGATTCTGTTGACCTGTTTCTCTTGAAATGCTCTCTTCTCTTCAAAGAGATTCAAAGGCTCCATCCAGTCTTGGTCTCTCTGCCTCCTCTCTGGCCACTTTCTGTGGGGGTCTTCCTCGTGGTCCAGATGCACTGCTCCTTTGCTCTCACTGTCTCCCTTGGCAACCAGACCCACTCCCACAGCAGCTGCTACAGGAAGAGTCCTGAGCGTGGCCCCGCACTTTCCATCACCGGCAGGCACTTCCCCTCGCCACACACACACTCCTTGCCCTCCTTGCCCTTCTTGCTCAGTGACTGGCCCTCCTTTCCTTCTTCGCTTTCTGCTTCTAATCACAAAGTCCTGACAATTCTGCCGTCTTAATATTTCTCTTATCGATATTTCTACATCCTGCCCTCTCAGAATCCTGCCTCAGGAACCATGGCCATTTGCTGTGTTTATTTCAGCTTCCTCCTTGGGGACCCCTGGCTCGTGGTCTTCTCCCCCACTCCCTCCCGTTGTTCCCCACTATGCAGACAGGTCCCATCAACCCCAGTCCTTCACCCTGAGGATAAAATCCCACCCACTGATCAGGTCTCTCTGTATGGCTCTGATTCCATCCCTCTGCAGAGGTCTTGTAATCTCCAAGTACACCTGGGCCACAGGATTCTCTTCCCCGGACAGACCTTGGCTGTTCCTGAGGCTGGTGTGCCCAGTGGCCACCTTCCTTCTGCTTTCGTTTTCTTTGACTGATTCCTGTTCGTACTTGGGGAGGCTGTCCCCGATCTTCCGGGGCTGGTCATGTGCCTCCTCTCCCACCCCCAGGTCCTCACAGAGCTTTCTAATCCTTATGACATCTCTAACACCACCATCCTACATGCCTACAGAGTATGGCAGGTGTCCAATAGTGCTTGATAACGTTTAACTGAGTAAATGAACAAATCACAGCAAGAAAAGAACGGAGGATGGGGAGAAGGTAGGAAAGAAAAAGAAGGTATTTAATAATCTGGGGCACATACTGGTATAGTAAATCCTCATTATACTAAAAACCAACATAATACTGAACTACAAATCCTCTAGTAAGTAAACTCACAAATAAATTATGTGTAATTAGCATTAAAGAGCTTTGTAGAGTGGTCCTGGGAATGTTCTTAAAGTGTATCTAAGCTCTAAATTCATTATTTCTGGATTATCTGTAAATGAAGAGACCCTCAAAAATCCAGGAATAAAGCCCTCTAATAATAGCTGCACCAAATTGGTATTTAACTCTTCCATTAAAAGCTGTTTTCCTAACACACGACTATCTATTTCATTAGTGTTTGAACAGTATCCTTTTTTTTTTTATTACAAGGGTGGCTACAGTAAGCAAATGTTATTCTTTTTAATCCTAAGAAATTAATGAGTAATCACATAGTTGGGAGATCTTCTAGAATAAAAACAAATTAAAAAATTCTTTTTTTTTTTTCATCAAATGAGCTCAGTGGTGGCAATTTTTCTGTTTGGTATGCCCGCATTACTAAAGAAACACCAACAATACAGACTGCATTCTAATCACCAAATTACATCACAATGGGCAGCAAACAGCTTTGAGAATGCTACATTTTTCCTTCATGCATGGTCAATAGGCAACTAGGATTCTTTCTGGTGAGTGAAATGCACAGTATCACCATCGTGATGGTGACTGATCCTCGCCCACAGTAGGGGCGATGCTGAACCTCTCCGGAGGCGTAGCTAGTGTTCAGTGTGGAAAGAGCAGGGGTCACACAGCAAACCACCTGGGATGTGAGGGGGGCCCTAGTGGAGGCTGGGGCAAATACTTGGGATCAGGAGAGGTATACACTATGCGACAAGTTAGGGGAATATGGAGTCTGGGGTCATGGAGTCGGGTAACAGGATACAGGAGTATGTGCGTGTGTGTGTGTGTGTGTGTGTGTGTGTGTGTGTGTGTGTGCGCACACACATGCACTGAAGAGAGAGAGAGAGGAGAGGGTCAGTTCCAAGAAGCATGTGCTCCTGTCCTATAACCCACCCTGCCTGGCTCTGTGGTATTCCCTCGGAAGGCTTTCCCCCGGTGTGCATGTGTCCCATACTTCACAGGTGCAAGGCCTTGTCTCATGGAGAATTTAATTTGACACAATAGTCCTGTCAGTTAAAGACGGTACTGGTTGTCAGCTCATTTCACCGATGAAAAAATTTAGAACTAGGAAAGATAAAAGTGACTTATTTATTTGACAAAGTTCACAGTGAAGACTAGAGCCCAGAGATTTGAGCATCTTGCCTGGGGCTTATTCCAATTTCCCCTACAGTACTCTCTTCCATACACGTGCATGAGGCTTAAGCATAGAGAGACCCAATGGTCATGTATATGGTATAATTTGACAGAGATATAAGAAGGACTCCATCACCCACCCAGTAACACCTCCATCAATTAAGAAACATCATATCAAGTCAAGAGAAGACCACTGGGTATAGTGGTCAAGCCTATCTCCTTGTGTCTCATTAGCTGGTTGTCCCTTTCCAGATTTGAGAATGGAGAAGACAGAACCCATCAAAGGCTTTTTTTTAATCTTTATTCTTTCCCCAAACAAGTGGCATAATAACAGAGTAGCCCATGTACATAAACATACATGACAGGATGCTATTATTAGATAAATGATTAGCTAGCTAGCTAGCTAGCCAGATAGATAGATAGACAGACAGATGTTGATGATGATTTAGCTGGTTCTGTGGTGGGCTGGGTCCTGGACCAGCTGCATGTGGCTAACCCAGAGGTCACAGGTAGAGGTATGGATAAACTGATAACAAGTGGTCGGGCATCTGGGAGGACAAGGGCTACATCAGCCATCAGCACCCAGGAGCAGCTAAGAGAAGGTAAGTGGGTATTGATGTGATTTTATCATATTTAGATAGAGCTCCCTGCTGAGCAGGGAGCCTGATGTGGGACTCCATCCCAGGACCCTGAGATCATGACCTGAGCCGAAGGCAGATGCTTCCCTGACTGAGCCACGCAGGCGTCCCCAGGAGTCTTCATTTTAAACAAGATTTTGAGATAGCTGGGATGTTATTGTTGTTCCACTTGTGGAGAGCTCCTGATGAGTTCATTTACATTTCCCTACTATGATATCTGGGACACTCTCTTAGGCTGCAGCTCAAAGACATTTTTTATGCTGTTTGTTCCTTCTGTTCATCTAACTGACACAATGCGTTTGTTCCGTATTGTGTTTTGGTGCTTGATGCCAAAATTTCCACATTTCTCATCCAGTTACCCCAAGGTGTTTCTTGTGAGCAAAGGCAAAGATAATGACCCTTTTTTTGAGAGGAGGAGCAGTTCTCCAAGTCTTTCCAAATCTGTGCTCATGTCAACATGCCTGGATCACTGGACAGAAGAGACCTCAAAGTTGATTGTGATGATGATCTAGAAAACCAAGTAAGAAGCTTGGAGAATTGGGAACAAATCTATTCTCATGAAGTTAATAGTGGATCTTATCTGGTGAAAGTGAATAAATAGACTCTTTTCACAAAGACTGAAACACTGCATACATAACTCAGAAGGTATACTGGAGTTTAAGAAATAGCTATAGAATTAAGTTGTTTCAAAATAAATTTCAAAATTCACCTTTTTGAAATTCAGATCCTTCATCATAAAATAATTGAGTTTCCAAGCTGTTAAGAATCCAAGTGATATGCTCTAACTCATTTTGGTGTCTCATCAATCCAACAGTGAATCAATCAACGAGCATGTTCCCCTGTGGATGCCATAGTGAAAGTATTAAACATGAATCCTGCCCTGAAATGTGGCCCCAGGACTAAAACTTAGGAAGCCAGGAGGGAAGACATAACACAGCACGTGTACATGTTGAGGACTATGAATGGTATGTAGATTCAGTGAAGGGAGAAGCTGTTGGACCTGGAGGCTGCATAGAAGAGGTGGAATTTGACATGGGCTTTGGAAATTGCACAACATTTGGAAAGGCAGAAAGAAACTGGTGAGGATTTGAGGCGTTGGGGCCTGCCAGAATGAGTCACCAAGGTAGGAACAAGCAGAGTCAATGGCCAGGAGACATATCTGGTGGCCCCATATGGGAGGGAGCTCACTCTCCAGCCATCTGGCACATGGTCATAATAAACTTTAATCTAAATAGTCAGGTATTGGCAAGAGTATTGACTACTTTAAGATAGAATCTAAGGGAAGAAGAAAAACCCTGTATAAATAAACTACTAATGAAATATGAGGGACAACCCTGTGGCCATGAATGGCTCCCTGATTTCAAGGAGCTGCATGTGCTTGAGTTTTTTCCTGCTCTTTCCTTTTATCCTACTCTGTGTGCGCCTCCCTCACCGATTTTACTCATCCATGCCAATCTGTTGATATCTGATAACTTATTGATCTTCAACCATTCCCAGTAGTAGCTGAAATTAAAGATGGATTGGCATCCTAGAAATTCACATATGAGCACAGTGGTGCAGGTCAGGAAATAGGGAGGCAAGGAAGCTACTTCCCCGGGGCCCACTGTGCATACGTATGTGATGACCATTCTCAGAGACGACACCCGAGGAAGACAGAACGAGGCTGCTCTTTCCACACCTCAATTTCTGCATCCTTTTCTGAATAGGAAAGAGCAGCTCTTCCCGCTTTCTTCATGGTGGCTGTCCTCTTCCCTGTGCTCCTTTCCTTGTGAAGACTTTGTATGCATTTGGTGCATGTGCATGCCTAACCTACAAGCATGGAGGCTGGCATCCTTGGTCTATCCATCACCGACTGCTAGGAGAGCTTGGTCTAATTGTGGACTGCCATCAACCTCTTGTGCTGAAATTTTGTGTCTGTATATAGTTACATTTTCTGTATTTTAAAGTTATAGAATTAGGTGGATACACATTTTAAATTGCTGTATCTTTTTAGTGAAGAGGTTCATCAACATATAATTAATATCTTTACTTTTAAAATGCCCTTTCCCTCTTAGAGTATATATTTTTCTGATGTTAGTAGAGCTTCTCCAATTCTATGTATTATTGTTGTATTAGCTTTTCCTAAATAAAAATAAATTAGTGTTTGTCTGACATCTCTCTTCCTATCCTTTGGTTTCAGGTTTTCTGAGTTCTTATGTTTTGTCTCTTTAGAGAGTTTGGGTCAATACTGTGATCACTGATATGTGTGAATTCATTTCCTCCACATTGTTTTTTCTTTTCATTTGTGCTACTTTTTCTGTGTCTTTCCTTTTCTCTCCTGTTTTTCCTCCTGGGAATGATTGAGGTCTGTTTTTGTTGTTTGTATTTCTTTATTCAATTTCTTCTCTACCGGTTTGGATGTTTTTCTTTCTAGATCTTTTGGAAGCCCAAAAAATTTTAACATGCATATTTACCTTGAAAAACTTTAAAGGGCAACCAATATATTTGCAAATGAATCCAATTATAATGCCTTAACTCTGATTGTCCATTCTTGACCAAGTTTCTAACTTCAAGGATCAGTTTCAAAATCTACTTATTGCTCTTTTTAGATTTATGTATTTGCCTGCCATTTTATTTCCTCAATTAGTTTTACTTGCCAAACCTTTCCTGAAGCACATCCTTTTGAACATGCCATTCAACGTGTAGTCTGCATGTTAGCCCTGGTCTGCAAACTGTCAGTTACTAGTCATAGCCTGAGAAGGAGCTTGATCCAGAATGCAAACTGACTGCATCATTAAGAACCCTGGTTACAGCAGCTAACATGTTTTCTTCCTGGCAAGACTCTCGACGAAAGACGCAGGCTGTTGATTGACACCCTGATGCAGCCTCCTTACCTGGTCCTGGACCCACCTGTGCTTTGGGTAGCACTGTTCAGGGAGTTCTGTCAG
Organism: Halichoerus grypus; assembly: GCF_964656455.1. NCBI lineage: Eukaryota > Metazoa > Chordata > Mammalia > Carnivora > Phocidae > Halichoerus > Halichoerus grypus. Next base: position 102,341,814 of record NC_135723.1, read on the forward strand.
AAAGTGTCTGTCCTCTCTAGAGCTATTTACACTTTCAGTGTCATCCCTATTAAAATACCATTGGCATTTTTCAAAGAGCTGGAACAAAAAAATCCTAAAATTTGTACGGAACCAGAAAAGACCCGAATTGCCAAGGGAAGGATGAAAAGGAAAAACAAAGCTGGGGGCATCACGTTGCCTGACTTCAAACTATATTACAAAACTGTGATCACCAAGACAGCATGGTATTGGCACAGAAACAGACACACAGACCAATGGAACAGAACAGAGAATCCAGAAATGGACCCTCAACTCTATGGTCAACTAATCTTTGACAAATCAGGAAAAAATATCCAATGGAAAGAATATCCAATGGAAAAAAGACAGTCTCTTCAATAAGTGGTGCTGGGAAAATTAGCTACATATAGAAGAATGAAACTGGACCATTCCCTTACACCATACACAAAGATAAACTCAAAATGGATGAAAGACCTCAATCTAAGACAGGAATCCATCAAAATCCTAGAGGAGAACACAGGCAGTTACCTCTTCAACATCAGCCACAGTAATTTCTTTCAAGACACATCTCCAAAGGCAAGTGAAACAAAAGCAAAAATGAACTATTGGGACTTCATCAGGATAAAAAGCTTCTGCACAGCAAAGGAAACAGTCAACAAAACTTAGAGGCAGCCCACGGAATGGGAGAAGATATTTGCAAATGACACTACAGACAAAGGGCTGATATCCAAGATCTATAAAGAACTTCTCAAACTCAACACTCAAAAAACTAATAACCCAGTCAAAAAATGGGCAGAAGACATGAACAGACACTTCTCCAAAAAAGACACACAAATGGCTAACAGACACATGAAAAAATATTCAACATCACTAGGCATCAGGGAAATACAAATCAAAACCACAATGAGATACCACCTTACACCAGTTAGAATGGCAAAAATTAACAAAACAGGAAACAACAAATGTTGGCGAGGATGTGGAGAAAGGGGAACCCTCTTACACTGTTGGTGGGAATGCAAGTTGGTACAGCCACTTTGGAAAACAGTATGGAGGTTCCTCAAGATGTTAAGAATAGAGCTACCCTACGACCCAGCAATTGCACTACTGGGTATTTACCCCAAAGATACAGATGTAGTGAAAAGAAGGGGCACGTGCACCCCAATGTTCATAGCAGCAATGTCCACAATAGCCAAACTGTGGAAAGAGCTGAGATGCCCTTCAACAGATGAATGGATAAAGAAGACGTGGTCCATATATAAAATGGAATATTACTCAGCCATCAGAAAGGACGAATACCCACCATTTGCATCGACATGGATGGAACTGGAGGAGATTATGCTAAGTGAAGTAAGTCAAACAGAGAAAGACAATTATCATATGGTTTCACTCATCTGTGGAACATAAGCGATAGCACAGAGGGTCATAGGGGAAGGGATGGAAATCCAAAGGGGGAGATATCAGAGAGGGAGATGAACCATGAGAGGCTATGGACCCTGGGGAAAAATCTGGAGGTTTCAGAGGGGAGGGGGGTGGGGGTAGGGGGTAATAGGGTGACGGGTATTGAGGAGGGTGCATGCTGTGATGAGCACTGCATGTTATACTTAACTAATGAATCGTTGAACACTGTATCAAGGACAAATTATGTACTATATAGTGGTTAACTGAACAAATAAAAAAAAAGGAAGTGTCTGTTAAGTGTTAAATTCCTTCAGTTTTTTGTTTGTTTGTTGTCTGTTACTAAGAGTTTTTGTTTTGTCCTCATTCTGGAAAAATAGTTTTGTTGTAGAAAGAGTTGTCAACTGGGAGATTTTCTCTATTTGCTGCTCATGCTGTTGAGAGACTCGCTCTCAGGCTAGAATCATCCTCTGTGGATGATCTGCCTTTTCTCTCTGAGAGGCGCACCTGCAGCCTCCCCAGCTCTGCATGTCACGCGGATGTATTCCAGCATAGATTCCTTCTTACTTGTCCTGCTCAGAGTTTATTGGGCTTCCTGCATCTGAAGAGTGGCCTTCAACCATGATAGGGAGTTCCCTTCCATTGTCTCTTCAAATAATATGTTTTCCATATTCTTTGTTGTGTCTGACACTTTGATGGCATGGATGTTAGACTTGCTTCGCTCACCTGCACCACGTTGTGATGCAGCCTTCCGTGTAGCAACAGGGCCCTTACTGTAGATCCTGCTTCCACGTCAGTAATTCTCCATCAGCATCATTCAGCATAACACTTGTTGTTAAGTTTGTAGATAGATGGGGGTGGGATTGATTCTGAGAGGAAATATGAGGTCTCTGGTCAGAGAAGAGAGTGTTTATCACTCACAGAGCATCTTGGCCCCAGCTCTGCAGAGCCCAGTAGGATGAGACAGGTGTTCACCAGCATATTGGTCATATTGAACTACGTGCTGTTTCTTTAATGTGCCCCACCTCACTCTCCTCACTGCTGTTTCTCAGTAGGAAACCCATCTGCCTCTCCTCATTTGGGTGGTGTCTTCTAGTTCATTTGAACACCCGTCAGGGACCACATGCTGAGGAAGCCTGGTGCGGACTTCTTTGCGGCTTTAGCACCTGTACTAATGTCTCCCAGGGCACTCATCACACAGTTTTCCAATAAACGGACTGCTGTCTGTCTGCCACACTGCAGTGTAGACTTGCTGAGGGCTGGAGGTATCTTCTCCATCTTTGCACTCTTCCTACCCGCCCCAGAGCCTGGCCTGTAGTGGCTCTGAGTGTCTCCACCGCCCTCTTCCAATGGTCCTTGCTCTCCCATTGTCTGTTCTTTATTATTCTTTTGTAAGACTGTGGAAGGGCCATAAAGTGTTAGATGTAGAAGAATATCTATTTTGCATTATATCAATTTGTTATGTTTAGAGTTCATTTTGTTTTGGCTTTAAGGACTCATACCAACTAGAATACTCTAGCCCCATGTCCCCATCATATCATGGAGCAGGACATGGTTAAATGCCTAAAATCTCATCTGTTGGGAGGAAGGAAAGATAAGGTTATCTGCCAGCAAGAAAGAAAGGGGAGGGAAGCAGCAATTAGGTAAGTGAAACCCAGGTTTGTCATTTTGCTCTCCCAGAAATGGCTCAGTAAGGAGAAGGAAAATTGGACAGGCATTTCTTTCTTTCTGTGTGTTTTCCATAGCTGCCATTGTTGAGTTCCATGAGCTCTGTCTAAGCTGATAGAGCAGCAACTTTAGCTCACTTACTCAAGTGCACTGTGATTTACATAGTTTCATAACCTGTTGGGGCCTGCTCATTGATAATTCTAAGCCTGTCTGTTCCTGCTGGTTTTTACTGCAGAGGTGGAAAAGCATTAAATGGCAATTTGTTCCTTTAATTTTCCTGTGCAAACAAAGTCAGGGAACAAAGAAAGATGCACGGTGACTGCAAAATATCATTATTATTTTATCAACAATAATAATACAGTACTGCATTAGAACAACCTCTTAGTAATAAATGCACCTAAAATCAAGATAGTGAAGCAATGCAAAAGACAAATTTCCATAATGCTACATGAGTTATTTTGCATAGGGACAACTGCAGCCTCCTGCTGCCTAACAGATTCATTGCAAATTTTGCAATTCCACATCAATCTCACTGGCTTTCGGAATGTGCACTTGCTATGACCAAATTGAGTATTGCAAGCGCAGGCTAATTACAGGTATAAGTACAATTCCTAGTACAACAGTACTAAGACGTCAGGGGCTATCACTGGAAATCTCTTTAAAAGGAAGAGAAGATCTCTCCTGTGATTGAGCAGTACAGTAAAGGGTCCCTCTCTCTCTTTGATAAAATGCACGGACTTAATTCCCTCTAAGGTTAAGGTGACGAAAGGTGACGTCTACTTTCAGAAAGAAGGAACAGACTGGAGGGTGGACAAGGAAATTTCATGCTTGAAATTTAAAAGGGGGGGGGAGTCCATAAAACAATAAGGACGGAAAATTACACCTTTATTGCCTATAAGCACTAACTGAAATTTAGCTGCTCCTTCTATTGTGGATGTAGGCAATGGGCAATGTCTCATTAGCAACATCTCTGGCTTCTTTACCCCTTGCTGATTTCTCATATCATATTGCAGTTGCAAATATCTTCAGATGTTGTTCACTCTCAGTGTGACTTTTAAATTATTACCTACAACATTTTAATAAAAAATCACATATGGTACTATGTGAAATTTATTCTCTTTAAGTTTTGGTAATAAATTTCAATAAAATTCATTGCCTTTGTAACCCTATGGTTTTCTTTCTTATTCTTCATCTTTTTGCACTTAGAAACTTCATTCTTAGGAGGATTTACAGACTTCACCAGATGGCCAGCAGGTCCATATCTCAAAAAACGATAAGAACCCTGCCTTTGAGGTCAAAGAAAAAGGACAAAGCAGAGATTCTGTTGATAAAGTTTCCCAACGTCACAATTTTGCTCTTGGCAAAAAAAGCAGATGCTGCCTTATGAATACACTAATGCACAATTTAAAAATCAATTTCAGGGTAATGATGGTGAGCACAACTTCCAAACAGAACCCCTTCTGTGTGGCCGGCCATCGCCAGCTCCCACATCCTGCAAGCAGTCCCTTTGACACTGCTGGTCTGCCAGGCAGGGATCGGCAACCACCTCCTGGGGGTGTTTGTAGCTCTCACCATATTACATCCCTGAGATGTTTGTGTGTAATGTACGCTGTGTTAGAATGCACTTTTTGGAGCTAGGGTAATGAATCCTTGATATATCCAGGTTCTCCAAGAGCTTCAGAAACATGGGTTGATTAAATAATGCACAGCGATTTGGACGGATGAGCAGGTTTTTTAAATTGCGTGCGCACGCGCGCACACACACACACAGAGGGAATGACGTATTTAAGTCAAACCCCAAATGCACACTTCAATGCACTCAAGGAGAGGCACGGTCAGTTCTTGTCATTCTATAGAGTCTCCATAAACACTGAATTAGGGAACACTGGACCGTTTTTCCAAAGGAAAATCAAGCTTAGATTCCTTGAGCCTCTGGTCACATCATTTTTCACCAATAAATCAATATATAACCTGGTGTTATGTGTGTTTCTGTTTAAAGAAACCTTAGTTAATATCTATCATGGCTTCATTAACATTGAACTCACGGCCAACAACACTGTAACTCAGCCTGAACGAAGCCCATCTAACGCGTGTATTTTCCCCATAAGGCACATTACAGCCTTCTCGCATTTAGGAACACAAGAAAGCACTTTAGCACAACAATTAGGGGCCATTTTAAACGACAAAAGCAGCAACAAAAAGCACAAAAAATGCAGAAAACATGTCACTAAACAGATCATGAAAAAAACACTTGTTTGCAGCCTGAGAGCTGAAGTTGCCCTCAGTGGGGAATCACACCACCGGCCGCTCCATGTTTGTGGCTCTGTGCATGGCTGCAAATGTCCACAAAGGCGCACACTGACTGGGGGTTACAGATCCATTTTAGCAAGTAGGTGATTTCGCAAATATGGAATCCGAAAATGACAAAGGTCAGCGCTGTATGTATCTCCTGGTTGGAGACGGCATGCGGGGGCCTGAGGGGGTTTTCCTTTTGCAATGTTTCCCTAAAAACCCATCCACACCTGTTAAAGGGAAAGGCAGGGGGCCCCGCATCATGAGGGTTCCGTTCCCGCCCAAGCTCTACCAATTATAAACTGTTTACTGTGAATCTCAGTGTCTTTGCTTATAAAATACACTTGGACAGAGTGAGAACACCTTTTTTCATTTTCGTTTGTGTTAAATGAGACACGCGCTTCTGATGAGCATTAATTTGGGCTTAAGAGAGTGTGGTTTCTCCATAAAACCAGTTTGTTGATTCATGTGATCCCTCACACGGTGTGAATCTCCTTTCCACCTTCAAACACGTTATACTCAAACGGTTGCCTATTATGTGGCCCAGAAAAAGCATCACTAATCATCTGATGTTAGTTAAGACCAGCAATGTCATAATGACGAGGAGGAAACCAGTGACTTGCTGACATTCCTTGGCCTTTCCAGTCATGATGGGAACATCACATGTGGTCAGAAAACCCAAGTACTGGGGTGTGAAAATTAAATGAGCAATGCTTTGACAAAGTTTTGTGCTGCAGAATTGGAAGGTGCTCACAGTGCTGATGAGAGCAAACAGTTGTGGGCGTTTTGTACCCTTGTAGATTCCTGACCCCCTTACAGGTAGGTGGCTTTGGTCCAGGCCATCAGGCTCTGTGTGGTCAGAAATGTGGGATTCTCGAGGTCGCTGCCAGGTGGTCCCTCCACATGTCCTTTGCTGGACTAAGGACGTCCCTCAGTCCTACCCAGTTCGTTCTGAGGTAGGTAACGAATTGGGCAACCAATTATTCGCTGAATCTGAGGGATGCGCCAGACTTTCTACCAGGTGCTCTCACTTAGGGTGTCATGTGAATACTTGATATGTGTGCTTTTCAATTTGGGGTCATCTCTCATAAAAACTGTATGATAGATGAAATCTCTAGCACTCATTTCTTTTCCTGTAAGCAACTTCATGTCTCCTTGTGAGCCCCCTTTTCTACCCACTGTCAGGAAAGTGGGTGCCACCATTTTTTCCTGTTAATTTGTTTAGATATTTTCTATTTGAGAAAAGAAATTGGTGAAGTCATAGGATGCGCACACATCGTTATAATGTGATATCCTTCCTGGAAAAATGGAAAAATGTTGCTTTAGATTTTGTCATCTTTTAGATTGCAAAGGAAAATCTCTCTAATGGGGAAATAGCAGGCATAAAGAGAGAGGCTCACAGGCTGAGCACCCCCCCTCACATCTTCTCTTCTTGGAAGTTTCCAGCACTGTCTACTCATGGTCCTGTCCTCTGCTTCACTGAGGCCATGGGGCACTTCCTTCTTCCCACTGATGCCCAATTCTGGTGCTCACTGGACCCATGACACTAAAACTCACTGCGCTGATATCTTAGGTCAGACAGGAAGCAGATTCATGCACCTGCAGTGCTCAGCACGTGTCTACATTCACCAAGACAAGTTGATAGAACAGCAGGGTTGTTTTGAGGAAGAAGCTCCCATCTTTGTAGGCTAGCCCCCCTCTCAAAAAAGAGAGAAAGTAGTGAAGATTCCAGGATCACTGGGAGAAGGATGAGGAATAGGCAGGTGAGGCAGTCGGATCTCACTCCCCTGGAGGAAAGCCAGAATGAGGACAATAAGCCAAAACTTATGGCTTTTATGTGTTAGCAATATTGACTATACACAGTCACTCACCTGAAAGGGAGAAAAGTATTCCTGTAAGTCAATGCTGATAAAAACATTCATTTGGAATGAATCTAATCCTAAATTTAATTTAACCTATATTTAGGAGAACACATATTATATTATCAATGCATTCCCTATACCTATTATTCCTTTTCATTATAAAATTTATCTGACACAAATCATGACAGATCTTTATGTTTTCTAGGTTTTTAAACATCTAATATAGCATGTAATTTCTTATAATGTAGAGAGAATCTATAATAACCAGATTAAAAAGGGTTGACTATCGTTGTAATTTAATGAATTAGGTAAAAAGCATTTTTATTAAATTAAAAAAATTTAGTCTTATTTTTTAAATCTGATTCACCGAAAAAATTATTCCATGTCTTCATTTTCTCTTAAAATGGAAAAAAAATGCAAGTAATTTTAGTTTCAAAGGCAATGTAAACTTAAGAAAAAATTATGAAAAATAACTTTGTCAAACTGTAATTTAATAAGGGAATTAGAAAAGAAGTATCAAGGGCATTAGTGTTTATTGTGAGTAAAATAATGAGAATTGAATTTGGTGGAGGGGGGGTTAGGGCCCATAGAAGACTATTGGACTAGAAATTAGATATTTCAATTCTTGCCCTTGATTTAACATTGACCAGATCATGGTAGAAAGTCTTACAGACCACTGCTCATTCATAAATACTACTGAGCACCTGCTCTATGTAGAGTTAGGGTACATCCATGAGAAACAGTGATGGAACACCACAACTTGCTGTGCTTGCATTAGAGCTCCTTGTCCCAGATCCCCATGTCTCTGGTTCTAGACTATAGGGTACAGCTTACACGCACTCCCTTGGTAATGTCCAATCTCACACTTCTATGCACTATCCACACAAACTACTTCCCATTTCTTATCTCCGGGTGCCCTCCCCTGAAATCTGGATTTATATATCCTACTGCTTGGGTGGTTGATAGGCATCTCAAACCAAACCAGACCCCTGATCTTTTATCCCTAACCTGTTCCTCCCACAAACACCTGGGAGCCTGGCTCCAGGGTTTCTGACAGAACATCCTTCAGCTCTGTGTTAAACATACTGGGCCCTTGAGGTGCCTGGGTGGCTCAGTCGGTTAAGCCTCTGACTCTTGATTTTGGCTCATGATCTCAGGGTTGTGAGATAGAGCCCTGTGTGGGGCTCTATGCTCTGCGGGGAATCTGCTTGAGAATCTCACTCTCTCTCTCTGCCCCTCACTCCACACGTGTGCGCTCTTTCTCTCTAAAATAAATAAATTTAAAAAATCAATCAATTGTAAAAAGATACTATGCCCTCAGAATCCACTGATTTCTCCCCACCTCCACCACTGTGACCCCAAGGCTTTGCCCGGATTTCTGCAACAGCCTCCTGATAGGTTATAATGCAATTACTTTAAACCCCTACACCTAAATCTTAACAAGGCAGCCAAAGTGACTTTTTAAAAATATCAGATCTTGTCACTCACTGCTCATTAAGTCCAATAACTTAGCATCTCACCCAAAGAAAACCCAGTAACTTTCCAGTGGCCTTAGTGGCCCTCCATACCCCAGCCCATCACCTCCCTACCTGATGACTCTTCACTCACTCCATGCCAGGTCCATGGGCCCCCCACCCCTCTTGGAGAGGCCATGTGGTGTTGCCTCAGGGCCTTTGCACCTGCTGCCACTGCCATGGGTTCACTTCCTCTCACGTTTTGGGTCTATGCTCAACTAGCATTTTCTCAGTGGGGTGTCCTACCCAACTCCCTCCACGTCCTGTGCCCTTTCCTTGCACTGTTTGCTTCATAGCATTTACCACGATCTGACATACACAACACGGCATGTATTTTTATGCTCTGTCTCTCCCTACTAACATGTGAACCATATGAGGACAGAGATTTTGGTCTGTATTTTTTACTGCTGCATCTCCAATGCCTGGCACATCAATTATTTATTGAATTAGGGGATAATAAACGCATTGAAAAAACAACTGGTATAGTTGTGTATTATCTTCACATAATGTGTGTGTGTGTGACAAAGAGAGACAGAAACAGAGAGAAAAAGAGAGACACAGGAAGGCTTAGATTTGCACATAATTCCAGTCAGTACACAGTCAACATGAATTTTGAAAACTTGATTTGTACTAGAAAATTTTAGTTACTTTGATGATAGAAATGGTTAACAATCAAAGAGAAGAGATGATTTAACATATCTGTAGCACGGCATAATCTTGTTCCTGGGCGACTGGGGTGGGTGTGGCTGAGTGTTCCTCCCATGGCTCCATGGAGGTGAGAATCTACCTTTCCCTGGAAGTAAGTATAATAATGCTCATGGGTGTGCGCAAAGGCCTGTTGGGTGGGGGACCAGCAGGGGCAAAATCGCCGTCTATTAACCACGTCTCACACATTGTCTGGACATTGAGTCAACCCACCTGTCCTGAAAGGAGAGTATTTGAAGCAATAGAGGAGACACCTGGTTATGTTATTTGGGCCACACTGTGGAAGGTATTTGAGAACTACTGGCCAATTTAATATCATCTTAGCTTTTTAGTCATGAAATCCTCTTGTCAAACAAGACATGTCACGAGGCCTAAATGTATAAAACAGTACAGATTGGCAGTTTGAGTGCAAGTGGGAGCCCAGGGCTCTCTCCTGCAGCTTCCCCTCACCCACTGCCGGGGTTTTGAAGGGCCTCATGGAAACCAGGGGCCCTTCGGATTGCCCTTGAAAATCACTGTTATAGATAGCTGAGGTTTTCACTTCACTCCTAATTTGCATATGTCTGATGTCATCTGGAAATGGCATTACTATGACAGAGTAACAGCAGACTATGCCTGTAGGACCCCCCTGTGCTGGGAACCAAGCGATAACCTGTCTGAATGACCTTGGGCCTGACTTGGCCATCTTAAGTGTTCATTCAGCCATTCAGTCAACAAATATGCCCAGACCTGCTGGGTGCCAGGCATTTTGGCAGGTTTTTGGGGTATAAAATACCACCCCCCATGAAAGCTAATCGGGTTAACTCCTCAAGGAAACAAATGGGCTGCTGCAGCAGAGCATGATGGCTGGGGATTATCCCAGTTTATATGGCTGGTCAGAGAAGGCCTTCTTGAGGAAGCACCCTTGATTCTTGGTCTCAAGGTGAGGAAGGAGCCAGCCGGGGGGAGGTTGAAGAGAGCTTTGCCTTCTAGATGGAGGGGACCTCGGACATGGAGTCCTCATGGCAGGGAGTGTCTGGTGCACACAAGGAACTGAAAGACAGGCCCTGGGCTTGGAGATCACTTAGTCTTTGACTTTACACTCGGCGGGGGGGGACCCTCACTATTATGTTGGCAAAGATTGCAAAACTCATTATCCTGCTATGTCTCAGATGTCTTTTCTTTTTGAAGATTTTTTATTTTTTTATTTGAGAGAGAGCATGAGCACATGAGCACATGAGCTGGGGGAGGAGCAGAGGGACAAGCAGACTCTCCCACCTCCCCGCCCCAAGCAGGGAGCCTGTCGCAGGGATTGATTCCAGGACTGAGCCTCCCAGGCGTCCCCAGATGTCTTTTCAGTGTGGCACATCTACATCTACACATGCATGCAGGCACGCCCGGGCTGGGTCACAGGGTACCAGGCTGGAGCCATTTTCTAAGTACAGTCGATCCCCATTATCCATGGATTCCGTATCTGCAAATTCTCCTACTTGCTAAAATCTATCTGTAACCCCCAAATCTATCTCAGGGCACTTTTGCAGTCATTCACAAACATGCTCAAAGTGGTGAAAAATTTAAGTTGCCATCATGCGTGTTTGCAGGTGAGGTCAAGCAAGACCACGCTTTGCCTCGTTTCAGCTCATGCTGTACACCAGAGTCCTTTTCACACTCCATGTAGTGCCATGTGTTTCAAATTTTTGTGCCTCTGTTGGTGATTTTGCTGCTGAAAACAGACTCCAAATGTCCCGCTGAGCTGCTGTCAAATGTTCTTGTGCTTAGGTGTGAGAAGGCTGTGATGTGCCTTATGGAGAAAACACGTGTCAGGTGAGCTCGGTTGAGGCTGAGTTATGGGGCTGTTGGCCATGAATTCATAGTAGTGAATCAATAATATGCGTATTCGATATGGTGTCTTTAAACAGAAACGCACATAAAAGATGGTTCTTGATTGGTTAATGAAAATTTTGTGACCAAAAGCTCATAGGAACCTAACCCTGTAGTTGTCGCAGGAGCAGTGGTCCTGTGCTCACTTAGCTCAGGGTCTAGAGACTTTATGGACCATCCTACTGTGGGTTATAAGAACCAACTGTAGAAGACTTTGCTTCGTTGTATGTACCTGAGAAGAGGAGTATGAGTAGCAGGTAGTGAGGAACAAAGCCAGGCAGGCAGGAAAGGGCACACAGTTAAGGGCATTGATGTTGACATTTCTGTACCATTTTTCCATATTTTCCAATCATTTGAAATAAGCCCTAGATAGATAAGGCCAAGTTAGAGTCAATGTCTTTTCAGTGAGTTGATGCACCATCAAAGTTCTCTGTACATGTGTCCTATCCTGCTGCTACATCTTAAGCTGGAATATGATCATCTGCAGCAACTAAGCTCATTAAAGAACAGAAAGTGAAATAGGAACTGCCCCTAGACTTAGGAATGACTGACTCTCCATGGGACTGATGTGAAGGATTTGAGAAATACCACTTTGAATATAATGTTCCTTAAGCTTACAGTTTTCTGTGCAGTTGCTTAAAAATATAATTTCTAAGTTAGGACTAGGACCTACTATATACCTGAAGCCATATTATTACCTTGCCCATTCAACTATATTTACATAAATCAAACCTCCTAATAATGGTCTATGAGAACTGTGATTTAATCACTGCTTTACAACTCTTTAACTTAATCATAAATTATTTCAAACAAATGAAAGAGTTCAGATGATAATAGGCATCCTACCAGATATTTATCCAGTGTTAATCACATTTTGTCATATTTGCTTCAGATTCTTCTCAGGAGATAATATCATACAGTTAAACCTGAGCCCATTCTCTCCCCTTGCCCTGCTCCCCCTCCCAGGTGCAGGAGCCTCATGCTGGCGTGCATCCCCCCAACCTGGTTTGAGACCTGTACTACTTCTACACGAGATCATGAAGAACTTGCAGCATGGTTTTGGCATTGAAGTCCTTACATACATGGTACCATTCTCTACATTTCTTTCTGTACATTTTTTTTTAATAAACAATGTTTTTAATCCCCTCTGCTAATCTCTGCCTTTTAATTAGCATATAGAGACCATTTACATTTTAGGTAATTATTGATAAGTTAGCGATCGATTTGCCATTTTATTTGTTTGTTTCCCCTATTTCTCATTTTTCTATTTCTCTTTTCCTACCTTCCTGTGAGTTCAGTGACACTTTTTAAGATTTCATCTCGATTATTCACAGGATACTTCAGTATATTACTTCCCATAGTTTCCATGGAGGTGGTTCTGGGTTTTACAACATACGCACAACACTCATCACAGTCAGAGTGCCCACGTCTTCCCACTGGGAGTGGAGTGTAGGGGGTCTCACTTCCCTTCAAGCTCCTCACTCTCCCCATCTTTTAAATCGACTTGTTGTAAGTATTTCCTCTATGTGCCCTGAGCTCCACATCATATGCTAACACGGTTTTTGCTTTCACCATCAAAAAGGATTTTTAAAAAACCACTGAGGAGTAACCTGGTCCATTCCCTCCCCTTGTGTCTGCCCACACCTATGTACTTTGTTCCTTTTTGAATTATAAGCCCATCCCCTGTTATCAATTCCTTTATGCTTAGAAAACTTCCTCCAGCCATTATTTAAGGATGGATTTGGCTTTCCTTTGTCTGACTGTACCTTTTCACACTCCATGTAGTGCCATGTGTTTCAAATTTTTGTGCCTTTTGTTGGTGATTTTGCTGCTGAAAACAGACTCCAACTGTCCCGCTGAGCTGCTGTCAAATGTTCTTGTGCTTAGGTGTGAGAAGGCTGTGATGTGCCTTATGGAGAAAACACGTGTCAGGCGAGCTTGGGTGAGGCTGCTCAACCTTTACTCCCCTGCTTTCTCGGAGTATGCTTTCTCTGGGCAGAGAATTCGCAGTGCGTGGTTGTCTTTCAGCGCTTGGAAATTTGCCAATTCCTTCTGGCTTCCGTGGCTTGAGAGGAGAGATCTGCTCACATGGGAAGTGGTGTCCACCTGTGAGTAATGTGTCATTTCTCTCTGCTCACTTCCAAGGTGTTCTTTTGTCTTGGGCTCCAAGGATGTAAATTTAGCTCTTTTGTTGTTTTCCCACAGGGCCTCAGCTCTGTTCCTTTTGTTTCTATTTCTGTCTGTTGTCCAGATGGGGTAAATTCTACTGGTGTTTCCTCGAGTTTTCTGATTCTAGCCTCTGTCATCTCTGCTCTATTATTGAGCCCATCCAGGGAGGGTGCTGGATTTTTTTGGGGGGGTGTTGGTAATTATATTTTTCAGTTACATATGCTCCATTTTTTTTCATTCTAATGTCTGTCTCTTTGCTGAGACTTTGGATCAGCATTTTGGGTATTATATTGAGACTGAATCCTATTTCATGTTTTGTTTTGTGAGCAAGCAGTTCCCCTGTTGAGGTGCATGCGGCACAAAGGTCGAGTGGGTGGGTGGGTATGTTCACTTTCCCACTGGGTCCCCTGACACGAGCGGGAGGTGATGGAGGGACACTAGGCGGGCTGAGAGGGGGACACAAGCGGGAGTGATGGGGGGAAAGCAGGGTGTTGACGACCCTGCCCACACCTCCTACCTCTCCCTGAAGCAGGGTGTTGACGACCCTGCCCACACCTCCTACCTCTCCCTGAAGCAGGGTGTTGACGACCCTGCCCACACCTCCTACCTCTCCCTGAAGCAGGGTGTTGACGACCCTGCCCCACACCTCCTACCTCTCCCTGAAGCAGGGTGTTGACGACCCTGCCCACACCTCCTACCTCTCCCTGAAGCAGGGTGTTGACGACCCTGCCCACACCTCCTACCTCTCCCTGAAGCAGGGTGTTGACGACCCTGCCCCACACCTCCTACCTCTCCCTGAAGCAGGGTGTTGACGACCCTGCCCACACCTCCTACCTCTCCCTGAAGCAGGGTGTTGACGACCCTGCCCACACCTCCTACCTCTCCCTGAAGCAGGGTGTTGACGACCCTGCCCACACCTCCTACCTCTCCCTGAAGCAGGGTGTTGACGACCCTGCCCACACCTCCTACCTCTCCCTGAAGCAGGTGCAGGTGCAGAGTCAGGCTGACACACCTGGCTGAGCCGCTCCGACAGGGTCTCAGAGTCTGGTGCCCACTTTCCTGGGTGGGGCGTCGGGTGGGAGAGCAGCTTCCCGTGTCGCCCTGCTGAAACCGTGGCAGGGGCTGGCTGTGTTCTTCCTTTGACTGGAACAGCACAGGCATTGCTAAACAAGCTTTATCGTTAGGACACCCTCTTCCAGTGCATTTGGCCAACTGGCCAGGCTTCCCTTGGTGCTGTATTTGTCTGTGCCGTTCGGCGATTCCAGGCTGGAGGAGCCACAGTGCCCCGTGTGGGGTCTATGGGGAGGGGGAAGAAAACGCTGGGATCGCACGGCCCTGTCCTTTGTTCCTTGGCTCTGGAGGTCCCAGGACAGTCCACTTTCTTCGTCCTGCCTTTCAGTCTCCCGTGCTTGTTTGCTGTGTGTTAGCTGTAAGGGGGGAGCCTGGGAGCTATGGGGCTGCTCCATCCCGACGGAACCGGCATCGACGTTTCCCGAGATTGGTGCACACTATCATATATGCACACTTAGTTCTTTCAGTTTAATAACCAGTGGCAGTCTGTTCTATGGACACAGGGTTTGTTTGTTTGTTTGTTTTTTGGTCTTTTTCCTATTCAGGGACGTTTGCTTCCCCTCCCCCCAATTATTTCCTTTCATGAACCATGATAGAACGCACATGCTAGTAACGGGTGTCCTAAATGCACGCCAAGACCTTCTTGGGAGTGACCCAGGGAGTAGAGTTACTGATCTGTAATTTCCCCTTTTTCTCTGTCCATCTCTTTACTTGGTGGTTTTGTGACTGCCTCTACTCAGTCCCTGCGGCCCCGAATCAGAGGAAGTTTTATAGCAATGCCCTAATTCCTGTTCTGGGGGGTGTCAGGGAGCTTATGTACCCGGCCACTGAGCCGGGGGAAGCTTAGCCCCGATTCTGACTTGCAGGAAATGTCAAATCTCTCCGGCTCCCTGCACACATAAGGAAGCCATGACAACTTTTTAAAGCTCACTCAGGGGGGTACCTGGGGGGCTCAGTCGTTAAGCGTCTGCCTTCGGCTCGGGTCATGATCTCAGGGTTCTGGGATTGGGCCCTGCATCAGGCTCCTGGCTCCGCGGGGAGCCTGCTTCTCCCTCTGCCACTCCCCCTGCTTGTGTTCCCTCTCTCGCTGTGTCTCTCTCTGTCAGAAAATAAATAAAAAATCTAAAAAAAAAAAAAAAGCTCACTCAGTCACTGGAAGGGACCACTACCACCCGAGCCCTTGGGGTAAAGCTCTGAGCCTGCAAAGTCCCCACCCACGACCACACTTTATACAAACTGAACTCCCAGCTGCCTTTGCTTAGAGACCAGCAAGATGGTACTTTTGGCCTTAATTAAAGCTTGTACCTCTCTTGTTTGCTTATTATGGTCCACAGAGATGTGTATTTTGCCTAAAACTAGCTATGTCTTTTATAGTTTCTCCATTTATGTTTTATCTATTGTTGCTGTGTTAGAAGCAGAGGATGGGTTTGGGAGAGGAGACTCGAAGTATGAATTACAGAGATCTCCTCCCCCCAAATCCCTTCCCTATCCCTGTTGTGCGAGAGTGTCCCCTTTGCTCACGGAGTGCTTACAACTCTGCCTACTGGTCAGTTCCTGGCTGCGCCAAACTTTCATACCCTGTGGTCCTCATACATACGGTTCCCTGGCCTCAACCGAAACATTAAGTCAGAGATCTTCTTTGAATACCAGTCTAAATTAAGGACCTACATATTACATTCAATGTCAGGTCCTTGCTTCTTTCACATCCCCTGTGATGACTTGTATTATTTTATCTGTTCACTTGTTGCTGTTTAAAGGTCTCATCCACTATGATAGGAGCTTCACGGCAGGGGACGAGCCTCTCTAACTATTTCCTTAGAGTCTCACATGGGCCTCGCACATAATATGCACTCCATATAGATTTGCTGCACAAATGTTGAGTGGTTACACTGGGCCATTACAAATCCATCACAATAATTTGTCTTTAATCACCATTACTTGTAATTTTGATTGAAGTGTGCTTCACATACAATGTTATTTTTAAATTTGTTCATGTGCAAAGTAAAGACAGAAATGCTAACAATTAATGCCCCAAACCTGAATACTTTAGATTGTGAAGACACGAAACTCTATATAATGTTTCTATTCCTTTCCTGTTTTATGTCTGTTTTCCAGGTTCTCAATGCCACCAATGTTCTCTTTCTCTCCCTTTTCCTTCTACTAAAAAAAAAAAAAAAAAAATCCATTCTAAAGCTCTCTCAGTTGTTTACATTTGATAGTGACAAGGACAGTAAGAGAACTTCTCCCAGGCGAGCTGGGGGGCTGGTGCTGCATCTTGGACCACGCTGCGGACAGGACGCATAGGCGGGAATACACATGTTCCTAGAAGGGATGACTCTGTTTCACGCACCTGGTGAACACGTTTGCCATATCTCGTGGCTCCCACCCATGCCACCTCATGCAGACAGGGATAAGGGGTGGGACTAAGGGATATTGAGGTCACCAAAATGATAATTATTTTACTGTTTTTTTTTAGGACTGGCCAGGGTGGCAATAAAAAAAATTGCTTGCTCTTGTAAGACTTAATGATGACATTAGGTTATTAACAATGCCACCACAGAACAGCAAAAAACATATGATGACATCATCCAACTAGTGTGCTCTCATTTAACCCCTTATAATTTCTTTTTTTTAAGATTTTTTAAAATTTATTAATTTGTCAGAGAGGGAGGGAGAGAGAGACAGAGAGTAAGCACAGAAGGGGGGGCGGCAGGCAGAGGGAGAAGCAGGCTCCCGGCATAGCCAGGAGCCTGATGCGGGACTCGATCCCAGGACTCTGGGATCATGACCTGAGCCAGAGGCAGACGCTTAACCGACTGAGCCACTCAGGTGTCCCTAACCCCTTATAATTTCTAGGAGCTTTATTTCCATCCAAAGTAAGCACGGGATAATTTAACAATGATTACTGACATCTTATTCATTTACTTGCCTTTGAAATACATGCATATTGTCCCTAAAGATGAAGTTCCCTTAAATACACTGTATTTGGTAAAGTTGCAACTTTATTTTGTATATTGTCAGGGACAGTGCTGCTGGAGACCATGGCCCACCACTGCCCCTCAAAGGCTCCGAGTCCATCATGCCACACAAAAAGAGCCCCGGTAGCTGAGAGGACAGGCACCACCAAGCCCTGTTCCATCCATTATGCTCTCTGTCCCGACCAGGGTCTGCAGCCCTGACATCACTAACAGAGACAGTCATCATGCCGCTGGCTTTCCCGTGTCCTCCACGGCGAGGAGCACCATTACACAGGGAATTCACCGGGTGGTTAGTCTCAAAACCCAAGGAACAAATGTACAGCCAACTGTCTCCTGAGTGCTTGCTTTTGAACTTTTAGAACATGAGAAAATGGTATTGAAGCTGAATCTGCAAATACAAATGGAGAGTGAAATTGGTTCTCCAGAATCCAAATAGCACACTCTTCCTTCCTGCTAAGAACTAGTGGCTATTGAACCATTCCTGCCTATTAACCGTCCCAGCTCTGTAGTCAAGCATTCAATGATCCAACCTGCCTTTTCTCCACGTAATCATTTTCCTAGAATGAGACCGACCTGCCTGGCTTACCAAGACAGGCTGAGAGATGTCTCCACCTGCACCCCACCTTTATTTAAGTGATGCCCATGACTTGTAATAACCAGAATCACTCTTGTTACTTTCAAAATCCTCCTCAATGCTCAAGGTAAAGCCCAAGCTGCTTGCTGCTCCTCCAAGCGACCTTCCCTGACTCCCACAGCACGTGCATCTCCTGGTCCCTCGCATGGACAGCTTGGCAGGTCTGCACCGCAATATGACCACAAACATACATCCTGATATGTACCAAAAAGGGGCACAATTAAGCAGGAAGATTTAAGATTCCTGTTCTAGAAGCTCTTGCTCATTATCACCAATATGTGGTTTTTTCCTTCCTGGGCACATAGAAATTACAATCCCCAACCCTCTACGATCAGTTAGAGCCACCGGATTAATTCGGGCCAGTGAACTCTGAGCGGAGGTGAAAATGCCCCTCCATGAGGAGGCAACAGCCCCATGCATACGTAGCCCTCCAGCTTCCTGTCCCCCCAGCAGTGGCCACCTGGAAGCCACATGTTGAGAGGACAATGTGGCTGAGTCTCTGAGTCATCGTGTGGCTCACAGAAGACTTTGAAGGAACTAAAAACCTCTGTTAAGCTAAACTACTTTCGTAGCAATAATTCGCAACCATGGTAATGCCTCAGGCTCTAGTCCTGACTCAGCCATTAACTAGATACCTTGGAGCAGTCTGTGATGCAGAAGTCCTGTATCCCTATGGGAGGGAAGTAGCCTGTGATGGAGAAGTCCCGTATCCCTACAGGAGGGAAGTAGCCTGTGATGGAGAAGTCCTGTATCCCTACGGGAGGGAAGCATCATTTCCCCCTTGCACAGCACTTCATGTGCACCCACAGATTTTCCTTCCTCCTCTCCCAGGAAAGAGCACACAGATTGCTCTCAGCTCCCCAGCATGACAAACAACGAGGTCATGAGCACCCTTGTGGGCTTGGAAATAAGGGTCTTTACGGCAAGCAGGACGGGATTTCCCACTGGCGGGATCCCTTCTGGAATGTTTCCTCCATGTCATGAATGCACGTCATGCCACTGAATGGTACACTTTTAGGTTTTAAAATGGTAAATTTTGTGTTGTGAGGTGATTGATACGCTAAGTTGCTCGACAATTTTTTTCTCTTAAGGAGTTCAGTTTTGTTCGTACTATTGATTTGCTTAGTCAACTCCTTCCTTGCAAAGGACCCAAAAGTAAACCAGCCCAGATTTTGCCAAATTAGTAAGGTTCCATCTGATGAAGCTTTAGAAAGTAATTCGAAAGTCATCAGCCAGATTCCACCAATATCAAAAGAAAGGACATCACTGATTTTTTAAAAATGAAATAATTCATTTATTTTCCTGAAAAGTATATGTGATGTAGAGCAAGTTTCTATGCCTCCACACTGAACTATTTCAGTTCTTCCAAGGAGTAGAGTGGCAATTACTTTAAGATAAGTAGATTCTTTAAACCTGAAGTCATATTTAACCTACATATATTGACCCTCAATGTCATATTTTGACATATGTTTCTGGGGAATTAACATATTGGAGTGAAAAGAACCGTCTGTCCTGAGTATGCAGGTCGTGCTGAGGAACTGAGTATGCATCTGGGTTTTCAAAAAGAGGGGGCAGAGGGAGGTTGCCAGAATGGATGAAGGAAGCTGTGCCAAATGTGAGAAACAGCATGATGCCTGAAACACAGGGTCGGGGAAGGGAAGGCGTGAGGGGCAGTCGGGAAGAAGATCTGAGCTGGCATACGTAAGGGGCAGAGAAAGATGGCAAATGAAGAAAAATCAGTACAAAAACAAATCGGCACTACTCAATATCATTTTGCTGAATTCAACCAGCATGGTTTCTTTTTCTTTAAGCATTTTTTTTTTAAAGATTTTATTTATTTGAAGAGAGAGACACAGCGAGAGAGGGAACACAAGCAGGGGGAGTGGGAGAGGGAGAAGCAGGCTTCCCGCTGAGCAGGGAGCCCGATGCGGGGCTCGATCCCAGGACCCCGGGATCATGACCTGAGCCAAAGGCAGACACCTAACGACGGAGCCACCCAGGCACCCCTCAACCAGCATGGTTTCAACATCTCATTAAAATAGTAAAACCTAGAGAATGGACTTTGTCGTATGAATATTTTATAGAATTTTACAAATAATAATTTGGTACACTGAATTAACTATATGCAATCAATTAAAAAGGCACCCATATATTTTCAGAAGTGCCACATAATCAGACCAATGCAACTGACTTATGACTGGGGATTTTATTAGTCAAGGAAAAGGGCAGTAGGGAGGTACTCACTTAATCACAGCTGCATGGTTTATTCAAGGCAGGGAAATGGAACAGAGCATCATTTTCCAAAATTTCCTATCATAGCCCCTGTGCCAATGTCAAGACAATTCACACGGCCTTACTGTAGAGTAGATGAAGTAGTTCTATCCCATTGCTGAGGCAAACACATAACTGATTACTTTCACGAACGTTCACAGCAGCTTCTAAACACATTCTGAACACAGCTGTGCATAGGTGAGCACACTCTCTTCCCCATGCAGACTCCAGACCCTAGCACACGCACAGCGGGGACTATACCCTGCAGCCCTGTGTGCTTGGGATTGGCTTCTGGCTTTGCCAGGATTTGTCAGTGCTGATGCAAGAAGCTGCCAATTCAAATTTTTTTTTTTTTTTTTTTTAAATCAGTTATTTGGACTGATTTGGAATGATCCCTCTCATACACAGAGCATCAATCTATCATACTTAAGCTACCAATAGTTATCTGAAACCATCTTCTCCTCCTGGCTGTGCATCGACTGAGAGGTGAACTGGTTGCTCTTATTCCATGTGCAACATGAGTGCACTGGGCTGCATCCCCTTGGAGGCCTCTTCTACTTACAACTGTCATGTGACTTTATAATATGATAAAGCTAAATAAACTAAGGCTGTGGTTGTTAGGTTGTACCTCTTGATGAGTCTTGGCTTGAGGTTCCCCATAGAAATAGACTCTAAATCCAGGCTTATTGTGTACAACTAGTCATGCTGGAAGATGATGCTGGAAACATCATGAGGACATGCCAGCCCCATTCCTCCAGAAACAGACCCCATGTTGTTGATAAACATGAGAGGAAAATACCCGCGTGAGGGAAAGATGCAGAAGATGCTCTGGAAGCTACCAGACCACCATGCAAGTCTGATCCCGGTGAAGGAGTGAGGGAGAGAAGCTTGGGAGTCTTTGGGGTCTAAGGACATCTTTCAGGGAGTCTATGACCGAAGGCTGGCCATCAGTGAGGCCCTGAGTCTCCAAGAACAGGCCTTCATCAACATTCCCAGGGCAGTCCTTACCAGCTGGGAGGTGGAGGTGTGAACCACCACCCAAGTGCCGAGTTGGATTCCAAAGCCTGGCTCAGGGGCCTGTCAGTATTGCTCCCTGTAGCTGGAGGTCAGCCAGGACTTTCTCATGGCTATGGCATGAGACATGGAAGAGAAGGATGCACTCAGTCTAGTTGCCAGCGTGGGCATGGGGAACTCTGAGACAGGGTAGAACATGCACCTCGAAGTTCTCTTATCCTAGGCTGAAGGCCAGAATATTTACCTGCAAGTCCCATTGGTCAGCTATTTAAGATTGCCAGCAAGGGCATGAATTCCAAGGCATATCCAGACTGCCACACACCCAGAGTGCAGTCCACACAGGTGCTTGCAGGTGGATGTTAGGCCCAGAAATGGCCAACAGGATATGGGCGGGGCACCAACAGAGCCTGCCGCCCTTACTACATAGACGTGGCGATGGAGATCTGCCTGGCCTCACTCTGGATCCCTCCCTGAAGCATCGAGGCCACTTGGAAGGACCTTCTAAAGACAGAGCATAGTTGGGATTTGCCCTGCGTGGCAGTTTTAACAAAGTGAAAATACTGTGCACTTCACATATCCTTAGCTGCTGACTTTTTCAACAAGATACAGACACATTAGGATAATCCCTTCTCTTTGTAGCCCAGGAGTTGCATTTATTTCGATCAGTGCCCACCACAAGATTTTAATAGCCCCTCTTCCCCTTTCTTTATGAAATGCATTGAGAAGACTATTTAAAAGTTAAAATAACAGGGCTATCAATTGGGAAGACCCCATACACCTGGAGTGAGAAAACAAGGAACAGGACAGTTAAGGCTCAAACAGGAGCAGAGCCAGCATCACAGGAAGCCTAGGGAGCCCCAAGAGCCAGCGTGGGACACACTCTAGGCACAGGTCACGGATACCTTGACAGGAGTCTCCCACTGAAGAATGGATTCTGGACAGCAGGGTGTTTACAACAGCTTCTAATTGGTAGGCATTATTTGCCAAAAGCAATCTTGGACTGCTTCACAGTTTGCCTAGGGTTATATAATCAACTGGTTTTTAATAAATGGCTGATGGCCCCAAAGCAATCAAATGACAAGTTTGGCTGGATGGACCTGCAAGGAGTACATGATGTACCTGCAAATGTATGAATATCAGACACAGTTCCTAGGAGCACAGAGCTTTCAAACTATGTGCCTATAATGGCTGGAAATTTTCTCATGATATTATTGAATTTAGGAGTACTCCAGAACTGTTCTAGATGCCAGAGTGACAAATATGTGCTTGGTATGAGTGTTCTGTAGAAACATCAGCTCCACAGAATGCCCTCTGATAGTTCGGTAGGTGTCCAATAAATATTAATGAATGTTAAAACTGAATTAATCATGGAAACGGTGGCTGTTCACCATAGGAAAAGCTTAATTACCCTGAATGCATTTCTCTCAGTCCTGCTTCCAGACTGATGAGAAAGAATGATCTACGATAAGTTCACTTTACTCTTCCCTTAGATCCAGGGCAGAAGGTGAGAGGGTCAGCATTTTAGTCACACGTTAAAAATGTCCCTGGCTTTTGCTCCTTCTTCCCTCTGCTGTAAAGTCTGAATCTGCATCACATGTGGTTAAACTAAAAGTACCCCATTTTTCTGAAAGAGATTATTATAGATATGAATTTTAGTCAATAGAAATACAAGGCACAAAATATAAATTTTTTGTTGTTGTTCTTCTGCAGCCTTCTTAGTAGGGTGTGAAGAGAGGGCAGCTGAAAGACAGTGCGAGACCAGGAAACTTTCAATCTTACTGTCAGAAAGAGGAATCGCCATTCTCGTCTGAGGGACCAACTCACAGCATTGGCGGCCCAACAGTGACATTACAGTTTATTCCTTGGAGCAAGTTAGCAGAAACCCGAGTTTTATTCCCAGATATCCCTTCCTCCCTTAGATACCAAGTATCAGCACTTGTGTGTTTTTACATTCGTAATTAAAGTTAGAGCAAAATATACAATTGTTAAGCAAAGAAACAGTAGCTGAATGGAGCCCATAAGGTGCCTCTGAGTTTAGCTTTGCAAAACCTACATCGTATTTGACTTGCTGATTTCCTCATTCCTGGTAGGAAGGGGGTCAGGAATTATGGCCAGATTGTTCAGCTTTTACTTTTGAGAACTCCTTTATCACACTAATCTGGGTGGTCAGTTTTTGCTCTGACTTGAGGGCCATTAGAGGACGGGAAGACGCTCAGGGGACCGGGAAGGCAGCAACGACCAGTTAGAGTAGCAAGTACATAGCCTGCTGGTGTCCAGAGAGAAAAGAGGTGGGGGAAGGTGGGGGAAGGGAAGAATCAGGAAGCTTCTGCTCATCTCCCTCTTACTTGCTTCTTGGAGCCTGACAGAGGGGGATCTATAGCATGGTATTGCTCGTCCAGGACTGAAAGATGGAGTGCTGATAAACACTGACAAATCTGTAAGCTCCAAATTCTGGTATCAAAAAAGTATGGCATATTGGTAAAGCATGACCACATTGCATGACCAATCCTTGATATCAATCATTGAAAAACAGCGATGTGGGTGACAGCAGACTGCTTCTGGAATGGCTCCCAATGATCCCATTGGAAGTGCGATGTTTATGACAAAATGGCAGGATGCTCTGCGACAGAGCAGGCTGCAGTTATGCTCAAACAGAAGAGCTTTTCTAACGTTACCTAACAAGCTCGGTCATTTAGTTAACGGGATTTCTGAGCCGTGTGGAAGCTGCCACCAGGGTTTTCTTGCTACTTACAGTATAATAGGAGAGAAGAGAGATAAATTGAGGGAGTGATTATTAAACAGGAAGGAAACCGGAAAACCAAGACGAAAGAGAAACAGACTTCTGGTTTCAACCTCAACCCGGAAAGAGCTTAGAAGCCATCATTCCCAGCCTCACAGCCAGAAACACCTGAACACACTGAAAATCAGTGATGTTTCTTGGAACCAGAAGAGAGCTGAGGTCCCAGCACACAGCTCCCCGGGAATCTGCTGAGAAGGGTGGATCTGCTTACCTGGAGCAGAAGCCCTGGAGACACAAACAGGGAGGAACACGTCAGTGGTAACTGATGAACAGCTAGAGGCTGAGAGTAGAGTAGCATGAGGACTAGAAGCTCCTTGGGCCATACTCTCAGGATGCCCACACTTGTGGATTCTACCTCCAGAAAAGATGGAGTTGACCACAGTGTCTGTGAGTTAATAATTCGTGTTCCCAATGTTCCAGGCTGTCGATGACACCTGCCACCTGGTGAATGCCTGTTCCAGGGCTAAGCACCTTCTACACATCGGTACTTTGGGTCTCAGTGTTTTTACCTGGAATTTGGCACTATAATGCCTACCTCAGAACTTTAAAACAAATAAAGAATCATCCCAAAGACGTATGCTAGGGAGTGCAAAGCCAAGATTTAGGCAACATCTGCCTTTACCACGAGGCTCTGTTCACTGCCACACACACGAACCCCCAGAACGTGCCTTCACATTCCTAGAACAGAAATGTCCTGAATTACTCTTGAACTTCTTTGGGGGGCAAAAATCATGAAAGAGGATAACACACTTTACACAATGGACATTATTCCTATTTGGATTTTGGGGTGCTGAAGAAGCAGGCCACATCAGCAAACGCCCAAGAGTGAAATCTTTTTCCTTTTAAAGGGGGCACCACAAGGGAGGTGCTTCTGTTAGGAACCCAACATGATGGAAGGAGTAAGGTTCTCACAGGGGCCGCCAACTCCTACCGTCACTTAGTTGATGATGAAACTGAGGTTGTGGGCCGGACAAACAAACTGAATTATGTGGCTGGATTTTCCATCCAGAATATTCAAACTGAAATAGTTCTATCTGGATAAATCCAGAAAAACAAACAAACCAAGATTTTGCTAAATAATACATCTGTGTTCTAATGTGCTCCTGGTCCACTATTCAGACTTGAGATTCTAAAATGTTGCAATGCGGTCTTCATGGAGCAGCTGCTCTTTCTTGATTTGTTTTTCTTAGTTCCCAAGGATCAGTTTTCCACCTCTATCCCAATGCTGCCTGATTAGATCATGACTTCACAGGCGCCAACGGAAAAGAGAGCAAGAGCGAGAGACAGGAGACAGAGACAGAGAGGGGACCAAGCAGCAGCCTTGGCGCGCTGCAACGACTTCGGGCGCAGAAAAGGCGTGGACGCCCAGGGCCGCCCTCCCCCGACCCGGCCCGGCCCAGGCCCAGCGGACCCGGCGGCGCACGCAGCTCCGGCCCAGGGAGCCGCTGGAGTCGGTGGGGACCGAGCCAGGCAGCCTGGTGCCGGCCCCTCTGCTCCCGGCCTCCGCCCGAGCGCTGACGCCCGGCAGAGCCTCGCGTGCCACCTCCCGACCATCCCGGGAAGACTTGGCGGCGGGAGCGGGCGCACGAGCGCGGGCGGGAGCGGGCGCCGGCCCTCCGAGGTGCCGGGTGCGCTCCGAGGCCGGCCGCTTCCGGAGCGAGCCCGCGGGCGCGCAGACGGCGCGCGAGGGCCGCGCGGGCGCCAAGCCGAGTTGCCCGCCGCCGAGGCTCCGCCCGGGGGGCGTCAGGGCGCGCGGCGGCCACGCTCCCGCGGTCCCACCCGCCGGACACGTACCTCCGCACCCCTCCGCGGAGCGCCTGTGGGTCCGCTCGGCGTCCTGGTCCGGAGTCCGGGACTGCTGCCCGGGAAAGCTGCGCCAGGCAGAGCGCCCCGCAGCCGCTGGCGCCGGCCCCGGCTCCCTCCGGGGTCCCAGCAGCTGCTCCTCCTGTGCGGCTCGGGGCCGCGGGCGTCGGCGTCCAGCGCGCGCAGCCCCGCGGACACCTGCGCCCGAGGACTCGCCGGCGGCGCCCGACGTGGCCGCAGGGCAGGACCACCCTCGCCTCCCGGGGACGCGCTCCCTGCCGCCCTCCGCGCCAAGGAAGTTTTGAAGGTGGAGCTGCGGGCCCCCAACTTCCTCCGGACATGAATCAAACAGCGGGAGTCTCCAATAACGTCAGGTGTCCCCCGGGGAAAGGCCACAAGGTAAGGGACCGCGACGGAGGCGCTTGGGCGGGACGTGGAGCGCGGGTTGAGGCCGCAGCGCGCAGGCGAGCGGACCCTCTCTGGTTTGCGGATTCCGAGCCTCAGTTCCCTTCGCATCCCGGCCACTGAGGGCTGGGGGGGTGGAGGTGGGGTGGGGGAGATGGTCCTTGAGTCAAGGCGGCCGACGGGCGCGGGGGCTGTGAGAACAGGTGGTGCGTCCTAGACCGGAGCCCACAGTCCGGCGGGCCAGTGCACCTGCCTGGGCTACCCGGGACCGGGAGAGCCTTGGGCGCCGGCGCGGCGCTCCGTCGGCTCGCTGGCACATGCAAGATTCCCCCCAGATTGCCGAGTTTTCGGGGGGAGGTGGCAGGAAAGGTCAGCGGTGGGAGGCAGGGCCGCGGGAATCAGTGTGACCCTTGGGCTAGGGGTTGCCGAAGAGCGCTTCCCCGGCAGCGCTTTGGGCTCTGCGGGGCGCGCGCTCTCCTAGGTGTCACGGGCACGTGCTTAATTAACTTTAATGGTCCACGCGTGCCTGGAATGATCTCCAGGAAATTACTGCCGTTCGGAGAAAGGAGACCAGGCAGCGGTGCGGGATTGCTGCAGAACCTCCACGGTAGCCCGGAGTGTGTAGGGATAAGACGTGGGGAACGTGTGTTTGCACGCGCAGAGAAACAGACGGCCCCAGAGGCCCCCTGTTCCACACGGAGTCTGTGTGCGGCACAGCCCGCTTGGCCTTGGCCAATATGACTCTTCTTTTTCTCCCCTGAGGCTCACCTCAGGTTGCAGTTAGTTTGCAAGGAAATTCCTTAGCTGGGTTCCATAGGGAAGCCGTGCAGCAGCTTATGTATCAATGTACAATACTTATAAAATACTTTAGAGTATTTCTAATTAAAAAAAAAAATGAAGAAGTACTTTGGATCTTAGATATGATGTATAACCTGAATCTGTGCTCTGGTCTTTTGTAGACACACACATGTGTTTATCAGCATGTTAGTAGAAGATGGTTGTATTTGTTGAAAGTTGCACATAATGTGGAGTTGGATTTAGGGATGATACTGGATTCATTTGGTGGATGAAGGAACTCTTGGTTTGTTGAGTTATGTAAGATGAGGATTTAGACTGAATGCCTTTATATCAATTGAGTGATATTCAGCATTTTCCACTCCAGTCAGACCCGGGTGAAATATTTCAATCAGCAGGCCATATCTCTGATCTCCGTGCTCATTAACTATGATTCGAGCATTTACACTTTTCACATTTACTTTACTTAATATCCATAGGAAATGTCATTTTAATATGTAGTAGCTGATATTATAAGATTTTAAATTAAAAATAATAAAGTTTCACACATCAGTGAGTATGTGGTAGAGACATCTGTGGAGTTCAGAAGATCATTCAATAATTTCTTCTAGAAAGTGCCTTTGGTTCCGGTGTTAAAGTGGCTTCTTGGCAGAATTGGCCTGCAGGGTATTGACACCAATAAAACTTTCTGGGAGGTGTTCAACCCTGGGAAGTGGGCAACAATTCAGAAGGTACTAGGGAACCTGTTAGTGCTGAGGATGCACCTAGAAGGTGTGCAACAAAAGCTTAGTCCACTGAATTATACCGATTCAGTGAAGTTATTCCTTTAACAAACATTATATACTCTGATTAAGTTCCAAGAGCTGAGAACCCAAATATAAACTTAGAGATTGCCTTCATTCTCTACAATGAAGCTCTGGTCATACCCACCCCTCATGCTTTAACATTTTTGATAGTCCCCTTGCCCTACAGTGAGGTAATTATGGTCTATCTGCTGGAAGAAAAGCATTCCAAACCCCTTCCTTGAAGAAGAGTCCAGCGATGTTGTAGGATGCCTTGGGAGTTTATAGATTTGTGGTGCGTGGTGTGTCGAAGTTGGTGTGGTGATGTGGCGGTGCTGGAGAGGGAATCCCCGGGAGGGGAGTGAGCGAGCGTGGAATGAACAAGGCACACGCACACACCAGGGAGTTGGCACGCAACACCAGAAAGTACGACACACCACGTGAGGCTTAGGTTCGGTAGTTCTAATGGAATATAGAACTCAATAATACCAGTTTATTTTATCAGAAGTTTGAAATAAGCCTGTTTCCATTTTACATGAGGGTTCTCTGTGGGGGACTTTCAGGGAAGAAGGGCCTCACCGTCTCAGGAGAAGGGTCACTGGACCCACCTATGTTTTGTCTCTTTCACTTACCGATCACAGGGACAGCAGTTGGTATTTGGCACATTATGATGATTTGTTCTTGGGAAGCATTGACCGTCTTTGTGATTTAGGGTGGCTACTCGGTGGTTGGGTTTAGCCATCACTGCTGTTTCCTGCCAGGTGTGCTGTAGCTTCCATGCTCCTGACGGTGGAGGGGGTGTGGAAGGGCCCACTGCTCCCGGCTGCTAAGGATCACATCGGTAACCACCCCACTGTGTGCCCCAGGATGGGCAGGAGCTGGTGCTCCTGAGAAGGTGGTTCCGGGAGTTATGGTCACATGGGGCTGGGAAATTAAAATGTCCCTGTGGGATGATGAAGTCGTATCTACCATGTTGGTCTGGGGTTGGGCACAGTGACTGGTATTCACCAAGTACTTGTCAAGCACTGGTCAACAAGTCAGGCTGTTCTGTAAATACTTGAGGCCTGACGAACAGTTGGGATTCGCCCACTGACCAGTCGAGCAGCCCACGTAGGGTATTTCCACAGTGGCAGGCTCTGTGTCCAGAGGGGCTTGCTGGCTTCTGCCAGTGTACTGGAGTATGATGCTTTCTAGAAATTTATAAGCGTCTGCCTACCTGCCTTCCTTCCTTCCTAAGATGTATACAAACTGGTATGCATTTTATGATACTAATTATATAGAAATACATACCTGAAGAGAAAAGATGGTAAGGAATTACACCAAACTATTAAGTGTGATTAACTTGGAATTAGGAGAAAGAATGACTCTTATATTTACTATATTTTCCACTTAAGTTTTCTATAGTCATGATGTATTGTGGGCTTTTTTTTTGAGTGCTTAATGGATATATTTTGTGATGATATTACTAAACAATATGAATGTTTAAAATTTTGGTTTTGAAAAGTTATGTACCATTGTACAAGGATTTATCAAAATCCAGTATAGCAGGAGGGGAAGAATGAAGGGGGGGAAATCGGAGGGGGAGACGAACCATGAGAGATGATGGACTCTGAAAAACAAACTGAGGGTTCTAGAGGGGAGAGGGGTGGGAGGATGGGTTAGCCTGGTGATGGGTATTAAAGAGGGCACGTTCTGCATGGAGCACTGGGTGTTATGCACAAACAATGAATCATGGAACACTACATCAAAAACTGATGTATGGTGATTAACATAAAAAATAAAAAATAAATAAAATAAATAAACGAAAAAAAACCAGTATAACCTTTATAAAAAGAAGAGCTGCAGTTTTATTATTTACACAAAATGTTTGCATTTCTTTTTTCATATTCTAAAAGATACTAAAGTCTTCTATGGTAAAAGATGTTGGTTACTCAGTATTGCAGAACAGACCGTTTAAACTTCAATATGCAGTAGTTCACGTATTCCAGAATTATTCTCTAATCTGTTGTTTTTTGAAAATGTTTTCATTAAATCTCTTCCGGAGTTGTTAACTTACTACTTCACCAGTATGTATACTTTTCTTCATTGCTTTTTGAAATGTAAAAGTAAGGGTGCGTAAAAGCCATTGCTACTGATACAGGGTAAATTACAGTTTTAAGGTCATGCATATTTCGAGGAAAATAAACTTTCCTATTTAAAACATTTATTTACTGATAAACTAGACCCCGTGTTGCGTTTCAAATTCTCATTTTTATTGTTTTATGTGAGGCATGGGTATAATTGTTGCAGGAGGTCAGCGAGAGGACAAGACCACAGGTTGACCCTGAAGGCCCCCTCCTCTGTGCTTGGAATGTGTGCTCTGGTTCCTAGGTCTCAGCCCTGAGAGAGGAAGGTATCCTTGAGACACTCCGGATGCTGTAGGTAACTCTGCCTTGTTAAGTCCTCTGTAAACCTGTAGGATTCTGGCAGGAGGGTGTGATCTGTGGTCTGGCGGCCCCACGCGAGCCTGGTCTGTCAGCTCCTTGCTCACCTCCCCTGCTCACCTCGACGGCCACCACCATCTGGACTGGCCTGCTTTTCTTCCGTCTGTTCCCTGCCCTCAAGTGTGGGGCTTGGGGGCGGTTTCAGATCATACCCAGGAAACTCCTAAGGTTTCCAACTAACAAAACCCAAGTATTTTAAGTTCTTTTTGATGAATTTAATTTTCTACTCTCTACTTACTTCTTTCTATTTCTAGTGCTTAATTCACCACAAGGACAGGGTTAGCAAACATTTGGCCTATGGGCTCGATTTGGCTTGGGTCTCTGTCATTTTTCCTTTAGGATGTTAAAAAAAAGACTATTAGCTGAACCACTTTAGTTCAATAGGAATGCATTTTGTGAAGTAATCCTGGCTAGACCCTCCTGCATTTTTACTTTGCCTTCATTCTTAAAGGTATTTTTTTCTGGTTCTAGAATCCCAAGTTGATAAGATTTTGGTTTCTCTCTCAGTACTTTCAAGATGGTGTCTCACTGAATTCTGGTATTGATTTTTTTTTTCCTCCAGAGAAGTGAACAGTCATTTGAGTCATCATTCCTTGAATGAAATGGGCCAGAAGATTTTCTCTTTATCTTTGGTGTTTGGTGTCTGAGGGTTAGGTGCCTTGACGTGGTGTTCTTCATATTTATTGTGTTAGGGCTTCATAGATCATCTTGAATCTTCAGATTCACTGCGTTTGGTGAAATCACATGTCTCTTCTGTCCTGTTCGTAAGCTGTTGGGATGACAGTTATTCACAGTCAGACACTTCGTCTGGTCCTGCGGGTCTTGGAGATGCTTGTGCTTTCAGACTTCTTTTCCACTGTCTTCTTTACATGTGCTCATTTCCGTTGCTGTCTTCTCACATTCAGCAACCCTTCCCCTGGCTTTCTCCATCCTGCTTTTGGCACATCCGGCGGTTTATTTCCAATGTTGTGTTTTTAATTCTAGAAATTTTACTTTGTCCTATCTTCATAGTTTCCGTTTTTCCTGCTTGGATTACGGTCTTTTCCTTTATTGTAAATACCTTTTCCCTGTAAGTAACGGATCTCATGACAATAACCACTTTTTTTTTTTAAAGATTTTATTTATTTATTTATTTATTTATTTATTTATTTATTTATTTATTTGAGAGAGAATGAATGCAATCACAGTGGGAGAGGGAGAAGCAGACTCCCCGCTGGGCAGGGAGCCCAACCTGGAACTCGATCCCAGGACCCTGGGATCATGACCTGAGCCAAAGGCAGACACTTCACCAACTGAGCCACCCAGGTGCCCTGAAGACAGCCACTTTAAAATCTGTGTCTTCTCATTCTGGCATCTGGGTCATCTCGGGACTGGTCTAGGTTGATCATGCCTCTTTCTTTTTTTTTTTTTTTTTAAAAGATTTTATTTATTCATAGGAGACAGAGAGAGAGAGAGGCAGAGGGAGAAGCAGCTCCCCGCTGAGCAGGGAGCCCGATGCGGGACTCGATCCCAGGACCCTGGGATCATGACCTGAGCCGAAGGCAGACGCTTAACCATCTGAACCACCCAGGCGCCCGAACATGCCTCTTTCTTGAGAATGGGTCACATTTTTATATTTCTTTGTGTGTCAACTGATCTTGAATTTTATTGTTGGCATTGTGCATATTGAATGGAGGGATTCTGTTACGTTTCTCTGAAGATTGTTTGTTTATTAATTTTTTGTGAGCTGGTAAGTAGAGTGGCAATTTACATGTAAGTTTTGTTCTTTTATCCTCATCTAGGCCACCTGGAATCTCCCCGGTACTTGCATGGCTCAGGGGAGGCCCAGAGATGTGGGCACCACTTGTACACAGAATTTCAGGCTCTCTTACTGATGTTCTTCATTCTTAATTCTAGAGTTCTCCTCTCATTTTCCAGCTGTGGTAGGTAATTGCCTCAAACTCTGTCCTCTCCAGAATCTGCTAATGTGGGTTGTTCACCAGTTGTCAGATTGTTTTGTATTTTGCAGAGATACGTTGATACCTGCTTTGTTGTGACTTTGACCCAGTCGTTATTGGGAGTGGGACTCCATCTTTTTCCTTAGTTCAGTGTGCAGGCTTTCGAATCAGTAGTTGGGGATTTTACTTCCTGTGGCCCTAGAACTGGTGACATCAAGTTTCTAGGATAACGCAACGGTCATTAGACTTACTCCTCACTTTATTTTCCTGAATCCTTAGTTCAAAACGTAACATCCCTCTGTGCTTTGAGACTACATCCAGGAAGGAATGATCAGCCCAGGTGGGACCTCCCAACCTTGCTTCGACCTTCGACCTCCTTCTCACCAGGACTTTGTTGACATCCGTGTGCTCGTCTCTTTCCCGCGATTCCCAGTCTCCTCCCTTTCTTCCCGGTGAGCTGTTCTCTCCTCCCCTGGGTGTCACATTCTCCAAACTTCACATTCTGTTAAAGCATACCCTGTGAGATGTGAAGGCTCTTTCTTCCTCTGCCTTTTGTCCTTGCTCCAAGCTCCCTCCCATGTCCTTCCCACGCCTCCCTGCCCTTCTTACTTGGACAGCAGAGCTTCTGCCTGCCGAGGCGGTTCCCCCCTGCCCCACACACACTTTTCCTCCATCTGCATGTCTCTGGAATTAAGCAGCCGCCTCCTCCTTTTCATGGGTTAAGGGATTTTCCCCCTGGATTTTGGGGCACAGCTTAGTCACCACGTCCCCTTCTGTGGGAAGCCATCCCTAAACGATTAGTTCAGCCACAGACCCGCAAGCTGCTGAGGACGTGAGGAGCTCATGCAAGGCGTGTCCTGCCATGTCTCTGTCCTCACCCATCAGCGCAGACCCACCAGCCCCGCGCCACCAGCGAGGACATCACAACTTGAGATTCAGCTGAGGAGGTTTCCCTCCTGACTCTTTGTTGCCCGTCTCACTCTCCAGTCTGCTTTTTTGGCTTGAACGTCAGACCTTTCCACCTGCTCTCATCCCTGTACCTAACCTGTCCCTGAGCCTCTGGCTCTGACTGGACCCCCAGCTAACCTCATCCTGACCACTGATACCTGTCCTCTCCTATGGCGGCACCTGGGTCCTATGACACACAGTCCTCCGGTCCTCATATGTAGTATTTTAAAACAGGATCTAGCTTCAGAGGTAGTTTTGTTCTATGCTTTCATTTCATGAAAACTGAGCTCCAACAAAATGCACTAGTGAATGAGACAGCCGAGACACTGACTCACTCCCTGGCTCCCCGTCCTTGGTGCCTCCCGTCATACTGGGCTCTGGCATGCTCTGACTCTGTTGGAGCTCAGATTCGGGGCCACATCTGCTATATGCTTGTACATCATGCAGGTTAGTGACTCAGCCAAGAGGACACTTCACTAATATTTAATGTCAGTAAGAGCGTGTCCAGGTCATGGTTTGTGTCACTCACCTTAGCTCTTCATACTAAGCAGGGGGCTTAATTGTAAGCTCAGTCATTTCTGAAAGAAATAGGAAAGGGGACCCATATAAATAAAAAATGTAAATTCTTTTTACTACCCAGAGCCTAGATCATTCCAAAGAATTTGAGAATGTTTAATGTAATGCGTAAAACATAAATTGCTTTAATGACTTCCAGGATATTAGTGAAAACCTATTTATGTTATTTTGGTTTTACATTCTATTGATTTAAAAAAAATTTAATTGTCCTCGTTTTCTCGGTAAAATACATAAAACAAATATAAGCTCATGCATAAGTTAAATTTCCAGGAATAGAGGGCAGTAAATGAGTAATAATTGCCTTTCTGGTTAAACTTGCTGGATTACTTCGTTTTAAGTCAAAAGCTGTTCCTCAAATGCTGTATTTTAATTATCTCACATCTTGGGCCTTGTGAAGGAAATAGATCAATTGGAATTTAACAGACCCCCACTCTGATCTTATTTTTAAGTGCCCAGAGATCTGTGTGTAGTTAGCAGAGATGGACGAAAGCTCCCCAGCTCCTTGCTGGTCCTGTCCCTACATCCACAGGGCCTGAGAGTCTGCATGGGTTTCATTCCATATATAATGTGCATGTTCTTTCAGTGTCTCTGTCTGTTTTATGAACATTTCAAATGCAGTATTAAGAGATCATAACACATCTAGACATTGCTATATAATTAAAAATTGTATCTGCCATAATGTGGACACAATGGAACAAGTTCACATTTTTCATAAAGTAAGCGAGATGAAGATGTGCTGGGCCTTTGTTAAGATAGCTTTAAATGTATGAGTTAGAATGTGGAGAAGCCCATCCAGTGGAGGATTATTTACTGAGGTAGAGGATCCAGCAGACTGGATCTGAGGCCCATCCAGTGGAGGATTATTTACTGAGGTAGAGGGTCCAGCAGACTGGATCTGAGGCTCATCCAGTGGAGGATTATTTACTGAGGTGGAGGGTCCAGCAGACTGGATCTGAGGCCCATCCAGTGGAGGAGGATTTACTGAGGTAGAGGGTCCAGCAGACTGGATCTGAGACCCATCCAGTGGAGGATTATTTATTGAGGTAGAGGGTCCAGCAGACTGGATCTGAGGCCCATCCAGTGGAGGATTATTTACTGAGGTGGAGGGTCCAGCGGACTGGATCTGAGGCCCATCCAGTGGAGGATTATTTACTGAGGTAGAGGGTCCAGCAGACTGGATCTGAGGCCCATCCAGTGGAGGATTATTTACTGAGGTGGAGGGTCCAGCAGACTGGATCTGAGGCCCATCCAGTGGAGGAGGATTTACTGAGGTGGAGGGTCCAGCAGACTGGATCTGAGGCCCATCCAGTGGAGGAGGATTTACTGAGGTAGAGGGTCCAGCAGACTGGATCTGAGAATTCGTTGAGCTGTGCCTCCTATTTGGGTTGAGTCTTAGGTAAGTGGTTACTGCTCCCTGGGCCTTCCCCCCCCAACACCGTCCATCACTCTGAAAACTAAGGCTTCAAAGCTCCGTCAGGCTCTTCCTTGCTGATGTTCCAACCTGAGAAAAAGCCTTAGGCAGAGTGATTGCCATTATGAACGCATTCCAGGGCATAGATATCACAACCAATTCTATAATCAAGTGTGCCTAATGTAAACCCTAAGCCCGGGGGAGTCCTTCACACTTTAGTATGAAACAGACACATACTATGCTTATCTGACATAAACTTATAGGCTGAAGGTGGAGGTACTGTATGAAATGAGATGATCAACAATTTGTATGCTGTTCTTCCCCACTTGTCGTAACTTTTTCATGAATGCTATCTTACCTCATCTCAGGACAGCTGCCAGAGTAGATGGGTATGTTTTTAGTCCTCCTTTTATTTTTTAACTGAGGAAACTGAGCTACATGATTATATGCAAGTCACTTCCAGTCATAGGGCTAGTAAAACTAAAAGTGTTTTCAAACTGAAAATGTGTAAATAATGAATAATATTGAATCTTTTATTCATTAAGCTGCAACCCATGCTTCTTTCAACCTATCTATTAATTTCCTCAATGCTAACTATTATTTATCTATTTTATAAACATTGGACTTCTTGCTTACTGTTTAAGAAAAAAAAAGGAACTGCCACTTTGATAGGCAGGGTCATCACAGATGAGACAGGAAACACAGAATAAAATACCCACGGTGTTAAAACTTGAATAAAGCCAAATTTGGGATTGTGGTCAGAGAAAAGAGAGGTCAGTTCACGTTCGTTGGGGAAGGCTTCCCATAGACTCATTGCCTCCTGTTCTCACTTTGTCCCTAACGGTCTAGAAATAGCATGCAAACTAAAGGCTTCGTGCAGCAAACTTTTACTGCTCCCCCAAATGATAACCATGATCCTTGGCAACCAAGGTGGGCCCATAGAGCTACCACGTAGCATACGCTGTATTTGCTTCCCATGATTTTTATTTGTGATACTGAGAGTAGATTCTGGTGTCTTCCAGTGTATGGCCCCTGCAGCTTAACTTCGTCTGTATAATAGTCAGAAGCCTGAGAAATCATAAAGAGGGACATGATCTGAAAACAGCAAAAATAAAGCAATGCACATCTTCTTCCCACCATATTGGCTTTTGTAGTGCGCAATGTTTCTTTCTTAATTCATTCCTCAGCTGCCAGTTGGACACCTGGGTAATGGAGATGCTATTCATTGCTTCATGGGCCATTTATCTTCTAAAAGAAAGGCCCTGCCCACAGCCTTGCCTCTCCTGCTTGAACATGGGACTCTGCCTTCTCCTAGATCTAGCTGATCAGACAAGGGCTGAACACGTGCTCCGGGGGAAGAAATCCACAGGCTGAGCTGAGCCAATCAAACAGTGTCTTTGGAAATTTGAACCGAGAGACCCAGAGATAGTCGTCAGAGGACAGAGGGCACAATGTGGAAGATCAGGTAGACTCTGGCAGCCCGGGATGGTCATGGGAAGCTAAGGATGGCTGTTGAGAGAAAGGGAGGGTGGGGAGTGAGCCGGGGGTGGGAATGATGGGCCTTGAAGCATGCACGTTGACTCCCTTCCAGACTCTCTGGTTACACTTCACCCGAGGCTCGTCTCTACATCTCTACTTCTTTTACTTCCCTTCAGCTCCTTCTGTGTTTTGAGATGCACCATTATGTAAAATTGGTAGAAAATAAAGAAGCCTCTTTAATGACTAACAAGATTTCCTATGTTTGCTCTCATTCCCCATTACCACCAAATAAAGCCTTTTTTTTTTTTTTGAACAAACTTTCTGGTAAACTTCTTTGCATTTGAACTTTATATCCCAAGAGGAATACGTGAGAATTAAAAAAAAAAAAAAAGGTCACTGAATTGCTTTCTAAGCTGGAGTGGAAGTGATGGCTCATTTCCAGGTTATTATTGGACAGAGCTCGCCGGAGCTGAATTTATCAGAAAAATAGAGGGTTTCTGTGAGGCTTTGTGGCAAGAGATAAAAGGGAATAAGACAAAAAAGGTGATGTTGCTGGCGGCCAGGAGATACACTTTGGGGAACAGAATAGAAATGTTGCTGTGTTGTATCTGGCTTTTCAGAGAAGTGTCAGTAAAAACCTTTTGGGTTCACTAATGTGTTATCTAGCTAGACCTGGGGTTTTGTGGCAACTGGAATTGGATAGCTCGATGGAACATTGACTATAGGTTAAAGAGAGGGGTGGGGCAAAAGTCACCTGCCCAAGGGGAGCTCCGAATATGTCCATTACATCCATAATGCATTTGTTTGTGGTTGTTTTGTTAGTTTGAGCTACTTTTTACGGGTTTCCACTTTTTCCCTGCAACCAAATGAGCTCTAAAAAAAATGCTGTATAATGTGTGAAGCACCTGGGGGCTTCGGTAAGCATTAGACGTGACCCCGCTCCTTCCCCTGAACGAGTTTCTCAGTGTTAGACCGAACGTAATAGACTCACGGGACCGTCGGGAAACACCCTTGTTCTCGTCCTCCAACTGTGCCTGGAAGCAAATACTCAGCTGGTTCGGTCTGTACCCAGATTCTGAGGATATTATAGCCTATTCCAGTTCTTTGCATTACAAATAGTGTGATTTCAGAAGTTAAAATGCCCAGTGCGGCCTAATATATTATCGACTCCAAAACTGACTCTAAGACAAGCTTCCCCGCCCGCTTCAGGTCTGGCCCCTGCCTTGGGAGGCGGGGGTCTTCTCCTTGTCTCTTTCCTAGTGTTCTCCTCAGTCCTCCTCTGCACCCAGTTCCCCATTTATCTCTGCTCCAAGATTGGGTTCAGGAGGAGGAGAAATGAGGGTAAAGGCAGAGTATAACGTGGTGGTGCTCTAGGGATCTGGTGATAATAGGTCTCTCTGGGTGTGACATTTACACAAGGCTGACCCTTTGCTCACAAGGAGCTTTGAGGGAGTTTCTTTGGACACCAGTGCCCAGGATATTGAGAGATGACTGTGGCTTTTTCTCTAGTTGTGATACTGTCCCTTGTCCTCAGGCTTCCTGTGTCACCCTCTGCTCTTACTTTGCTTTGTTGGGTAGGTTCCTTTCTAATTGGCTCTTGGCTTTTTCATTCCCGTGGTCCATTTTTGTCACGAGAAACCCGCACGTTTTCCATGCACACCATCACAGACGCAGGGTGCTTCTAGCACCGCACCGCTCTTCATAGTTGGCCGCTCTGGTTTCAGCTTCTCCATGGAAAGCTTTTCCCGGTGGGGTCTGGGTAGATACTGCTTATGCTTCCAGGGCACCCACTTCAAGCCCCCCGAAGAGTTCTGTGACCCCCTCTCACTTGGCATGTGCTGAGGGACAACCTGCAGCAGCTCGCACATTCCTTCCTCTCCCACCCAAAAGATGGAGATGCTGGAGAATCCCACCAGCTTCTGTACTGGAGGCTTCCTCTCTGGTGGGTCGTGGCCGCTGAGTGTGAGTGATTTCACACCCTTCCATCACTTCCCTTACTCATAGTTTAAAGACCGCTTTCAGCTGTAGGGACGCTTGGCAGCCATTTTGGCACATCTAAGTTTGGTGCCTGGGTTGGAACTGATGGAAGGAAGAGACTGTTCAACTTGGTTCTGTCTACTTGGGGTTATCCGTATCTCTGAGAGTACTGGGCAGTTGATGAGGCGTGTAAAGAGTAAGCGCTATCTAAGGTCAGTGCATGTGCTGGAAGAATGTATTTTGGCTTATGTGATTTTTTTTTTTTTTTAGTTAAATTCAATTAGCCAACATACAGTACATCATTAGTTTCAGATGTAGAGGTCAGTGACTCATCAGTTGCATATAACACCCAGTGCTCATCACATCACATGCCCTCCTTAATGCCCATCACCCCGCTACCCCATCCCCTCACCCAACTCCCCTCCAGTAACCCTCAGTTTGTTTCCTAGAGTTAGGAGTCTCTCATGGTTTGTCTCCCTCTCTGATTTCTTCCCATTCAGTTTTCTCTCCCTTCCCTCTGTGCTGTCTCTTATATTCCACATATGAGTGAAACCATATGATCATGTCTTTCTCTTATTGACTTATTTCGCTCAGCATACTACCCTCCAGTTCCATCCACGTTGACGTAAATGGTAGGTATTCATCCTTTCTGATGGCTGAGTAATCTTCCATTGGCTTATGGGATTTGAAAAGGACTCATGGAAGAGTTAGGGTTTCAGTGAGGCTGTGGGGGGCACAGCATTTTACACAAGACCGTGTTTTACCTAAAGAACACGTGCAGTCTCACCAGAGTGGAACGTTTTCATTTTCTTTACACGTTAAATGCTGCGATTGCTTTAGTGCCCATGTGCATCCAGCAAAGAGGGGACTCCTGGATGATGTGTCCCCCTCCTCACTAAGATTCCCCTGTTGGGGTGCTTCTCCAATGTTCCCAGGCACACGAGTCGCCTGGGAGTTCTCTTAACACGCAGGCTGTGATTGAGTAGTTGTGGGGTGGAGCCCGAGATTCTGCAAATCTTGAAAAACTCCCACGTGCCGCTAATGTTGCTTCTCCTCAGACCACACTTCAGAGAGCAGGGCTCTGTTGCTTTGGCTGAGTAACACCTTACCACATAAGCCATGTTGTTATGTGATTGTGACAGATCACTACAAGTCTTTCATTTTGGAAAAATGGTCTTAGTTGTAGTTTGCACATAATGGTCTCGCATGT
Source organism: Halichoerus grypus (assembly GCF_964656455.1). Taxonomy (NCBI): domain Eukaryota; kingdom Metazoa; phylum Chordata; class Mammalia; order Carnivora; family Phocidae; genus Halichoerus; species Halichoerus grypus. The sequence goes on from NC_135723.1 coordinate 102,381,850, forward strand.
CTTTGAATTGTGATTGGACATTTCAGTGCCATTTACTTGAGAAGGAGGATGAAATAGGAGAAAAAGGGAATGGGGCTCCCATTGCCAGCTACGCCCTCCCCTGGCTTCGGGCCATTACCAAGCAATCCACATCTCCAGAGTTAGCCATTCCTCTTCAACTTGGTTGTTAGGTGGTCTCCAAGCAAATACTATTATTATATTTCTAATCATGTTTTATGTTTTATGCTTAGCTTATCTACTTAGCTATATTATTTAAAAACACCCTGAGATCTAAGTCTATATTTTTACATATATTTTTATTCATGGAACAGAAGACAGAACCTTGCTTCTAGCGCATGCTCAGTAATTATGAGCCATGATGGTACAGGATTCTGGCAGTGGAGATATGAGAGTAGATCCACAGAGGGAGGAACCCATGAGGTTTTTAAAAGTCTCTTTAGCAAATCTTTGACGCTGAATTGTGTTGACTTCCTAAAGTGGAAATAAGCAATTCCATGGTAGTCGTGCATATTGAGTTTCTCAACCCTGACTTCGACTAGGGCTAGTAGAAGCAACCCTTGCAAGGTCCAACGGGATCAGTAGAGTAAAAGAGTATAAAACTGTCTTGTTATAAATACAAGAAAGGTTTTTGAAGAAACGGGCAAAGAAAACCTCTATTTCTCTGCTCATACACTTTAGTGATTGTATATCAATAAAACCTCCTGTTCTCTTTGTTACAGTTCACTAAGATGGTATCTTACCACTTAATCTTTCTAAATAGGTGCTATATTCTCACTTCATGAAGTATCTATTTGGATTCTGCCCACAGCAGAATCCACTTAATAATTTGAAAAATCCTTGATCAAGCTAGGAGTTCTCACATTGTAGACCCCACTGGGTTGTGGAGCCATAGTTGAGGAGAGTCAAGAAAAAAATTGACGGAAAAGGCAAAATGACCCAGTTGTAGTTTTCAAACGATGTGTTATTACAAACAAGGAAATGTCACTGTGACATTTACTAGCTAGAAAGAAGATAGGGTAGGGCTTGGGGGAGAGTGCTCTAAATACTTTCTGAAGTCCAGAAATTCCTACTTGATATTTTGGAGCAATGCAGTCAGCCAAGTGTTCCCATTTGTTAAGGAGGGCAGATAGATACTCATTTTCCTCTACCTGGGAAATTATAGCTCTTGTTTTAAGGGACAGATTGAGTAAATTGCTGCACTAAATGTATCTTTGCAGACAGAACTTTCAAGTATAAACCTTACATCTTACTTAACTTTGAAAACGGCGTGAAGGCTCTCCATCTATGTATTAGATATTATGGGAAACTTTGAAGGCTTATTCTGGATGAATCTATCAGCTACTACTCGACTTTGGGTTTCCATCACTCCACGCGGATGTTCCCTTTGTAGCACTGTTGGCTCGATGGCCCGACAGGCACCCATTTCTGTTGTGTTTCTTGTAAAATAGATACCTGGAACAGATGGGTCACTGAGGTTTGTGAAGGCAGCCCCTGGATGGCAGAAAACGTGGGGATGAGTCAGAATTGAGGCCAGCGTGAGCTCCTTCATCATCACCTAAACGTATTTCAGCATCTGAAGCAGAAGACTTAAAATTAGGAGACTTGGTCATGGGATTAGGGCTGCAGGAGGAAAGAAATTATGAGGGTCTGGGTGTGGTGTTATGGGGAATAAACTAGAAAGTTAATACAGGCTCGATAAAGCAGTATCTAGACAACAGTGGCAAGGAGTTAGAAATAAATACTGCACACTCGTTGTGGAACAGGAATTCTGAACTTGATTGGGGAAAGTGCTGTGACCTGCCAAAGGAAAACGTATTCCTTCGAAGGAATTGGGGAAGAAAGTGATTCAGGGAGAAGGTGTATCTGTGGATCAAGGGGTAGAGTGCTGTGTCTGCCAGGAAAGTGTTTCGCTTTCCTTAACCCTTGCTGTAGCCCTAGGAGGTGCTTTTGTAAAGAGGACCCAGAGATATTAAGTAACTTGCCTAAGGTCAAATGTCCTTTGAGAGGCAGATCTGGGCTTCAGATCTAGGAGCTCACTGCTCCATTCCAACACCATAATGGATAGTAAATGGTGGAAGAGAGGTAAATTAATCAAAATGGTCATTTAGCAATTTGGTCATTAGTTGAATTGGCCTTTGAGCAAACAAAGTTCTTCTACATTACAGGAAGAGTATCTATCATGCAGTAGCAGTAACCTTCTAGAAATTGTGGCTCTGGTTTATTTGCTGAAAGATCATTTATTTTCAGAAACTGACCTTGTGTCCATTGATCTTACAACTCTCATTAGTTCTAATAATTGGTTTTGCTGATTCCGTGTATTTGATCATACCATGCATGAAGAATGACAGCTGTATCTCTTACTTTCCATACCTGATTATTCCTATTTATTTATCTACTCCTATGTTCTTGGTCAGGTCCCCTATACTGTTAAGAGTAGGATTCCCACTGGGACCTGCTCAGTATTCCAGCATGATTGGGGGTACATAATGGTGTCACTACTAAGGTAGAGAGGCATGAGGGAGGAGCAGTTTGAGGGCACACATCGTCATCCCTGTGACATGCCCATCCATGTAAACATCTCATGCTCTGGGAGGAGGTAATTTGGAGATTTGGATGTGGGAATTATCAGCTTATGGCTGTTAATTTGAATTGTGAGACAAGCCTCCAGTTTCTGCTCAGGAATGTTAAGGGTAGGAAAGAGTGTCATTCCAACCCTTATAAGAAAAGTCAGTCAACATACAGGTTCATGACTCTTTGCTCCATGAGAGAGATGAGGTTTCAGAACCACCAACTCAACCCAACTCTAGGGAGATACTGGGGACCGCAGGCAGGATGGAGTGTGAAAACTCGCTTGCTTGAGTCAGGCACTGTCAGACAACAGTAGGAAGAATTCAGCGGGAAGAGGCCGTGAGTTGGTGCAGGTCAAGTGCTGGTGGGGGGGCATGAAGCCCCTGGAGGCTGCTTATATGGGGGAGGGGAAAGGTTCACATTCTGATGAGTGAGACTAACTTGTATCATGAATAACCCAGTGCAGTATGGGATTCGAGCTTGGATCCTGAAACAGAAAGCTGGGGAAATCCAAACACATTCTTTAGTTTAGTGAAGAGTACTGGAGCAACATTAATTTCTTGACTTTGCTACTTGTCCTGTCCTTGCACAAGATGTTAACATGAGGGAAGATGCCTGAAAGGTATGCAGGAATTCTCTCCTCTGTTTGCAGCTATTTTTTAAGTCTGAAACTATTTCAAAATAAAGCCTTTTAAAAACAGGAGCTTGGGCACCTGGGTGGCTCAGTCGGTTAAGTGGCTGCCTTTGGCTTAGGTCATGATCCCGGGGTCCTGGGATCGAGTCCCGCATCGGGCTCCCTGCTCAGCGGGGAGTCTGCTTCTCCTTCTGCCCCTCCCCTGCTCCTGTTCACTCTCTCATGGGAAAATAAATAAATTAAAACAAATAAAAATTTAAAAAAACAGGAGCTTAAGAATTAATAGAGAAGAGTATACAAAGGAAAGGGTGATACTGGTTATCATTTCAAAAAAGTGCAAGCAGGAAGGAACATTCATGGAAACTGGGAATGAGTGTTTAGTGAAGTAAAGCAGTGAATCCAAAGAAAATCATGTCTTGCAAACCAAAAAAACAGCATTCTGAAAATGCATTCCTCCAGAGTACTTCCATGACATAACTTTGTAAAATCAGGAGGGAGGTCTACTTGGTGCCAGTTTTACAGATTCACAGCACATAATACCATGTACTCCTAAGTCCTTATTACACACCTGTTACCCCCACATAGATCTTGGGTTCTGAGGACGACACTTGAGCAAAGCTTGAACGGACACAACAATGACAAGAGGGTAGTGACTTTGGGGCCAGTGAGAGTGAATAACCCTGAGAGTATGGGGGTAGAAAAAGAAGGAGTAGTTCTCTCTTTAGCCTAATAGGATGGATGAAGAGAGAATCTAGATTGGGAGTGAGTCCAGAAAGATATATGGTGGTGTCCAGAATATGATTTTTTAGGTTGATTAATTCTTCATACTGGTCCTCTGGGTTTCCATTTGGATTTTGATGGAAAGACGGAGACTTTCAAAAAAGGTGTTTCCCCCACGGGATGTATCATAACCTGATGTCTCCTCATAACCTTGGATTTGGAGGAAAAGAAATAAATATACTTTCTAACTGCTACAGTAGGAATAAAAAAGAAAAAAAAATGAAAAATGATTGCTGTGATAAATTTCCCTGACATATTTATTACAATTCTTTCTTGAAACATTTGTGAGGGAGACATTGATGAAGCCTGGACCATTTTATATACTTAGGCATATTCTCTGAATTGTTTTAGAAGAGAGAGTTTTTAGTGCAGATTAATGAATTATCTGTGCAAGTCAGGATAATGAAGCATTATGATTACTTCTGGGTCCATTTCTCATCCCGCCTGTGCAGATTGAAGTCTTCCAGGGGCTCTGGATTGGCCACCCGTTGCATTAGATTCCTAAAGTTTCCGTCCAAGATAAGAAATAGCCCAGTGACTTACCTGGATCCTTCATTAACCCTGGATCAAAATTCCCTGGGCCTCGGGATGTAGTTCCTGCAGTGCAGAGGCAGGTGTGGGCAGTAAGCAGTTGGCCAGGGAAAGTGTTCTTGTGAGGGCGAGACTCAACTGCTGTTTGGCTGGGCTGAATAGGTGAGGAATGACACATGGCAAACTGCCCTAGGGCCGGGCATAGGTCATGGCACCCTGCTCACAAACACTCTGTGCCCTTTAATTCAGTCAGTCCATTTGAGAAAAACCAGACATCGGAGGCTTGTTTGCCTCTTTGAAGACTTTTCTGTTCTTCCCAGAGGGTCTCTTAGGGACCAGAGACAGTAAATTTCTCCCCACATTCTGTGGTCCTCATGGAAAAGTCACCCTGGGTCAGTGAGATGTGTGGAGGCGGGATGTGACTGGAGGGGACAGGAAAGGCTTATGGGAGGATCAAGTTGACGTTCCCTGTGATCTGCCTCAGGGTCACACTGCATCATTCCTCTGCAAAGAAATGGATGACACTTGTGGAAAATACCTTAAACTCGGCCATCTTGAGGATATTTGAATTTTAGCCTAATTTATCAGGTGTTATTAATGTTCTATTTCAAATGTTGAGATACTTAATCAGGTGATAAAGCAGTAATTATTAACTATTTGAAAGTCACAAGCTCCCTATAATAATCTGAGAAAAGACATGGGCTGCCCTCTTCCCAGAGAAGTATATCCATGTACTGAATCACACACATTTTACATCTGATATTGACTCTTCAATCTACAAGGAACAATCAGGATTATTGTGGACACTAGTTTTCTCCCTAAAATCTGTACCACCTTCTCTCCTTTACGGGCACTGTGATGTTTGGGAGAGTTTAGTCCCAACCCCATTTTGGGGGTGTTCCATGATTCATCTAACCCAATTAGAATAATATTACCCCTTAATCACCCCAAAGTGACCAGTTCATGCCCAACCATTAGTCTGTGAAATGGTGGGCATGGCCCAAAGATCCTGAATGGCAGGAATCTAAGGCACAGATGCTCCCTCCTTTTGTTCACTGTGGAGGGTGGGTGGGACTTGAGAATAACCTAGAGTAAGGGGTTCACTTTGTGACCACAGGGAAGCTAGCCATGGCCCCATGATAATAACGTTGTCCACCAGAGGTAGAGAAGGGCAGAACTAAGGGCACCACAGGGAAATGAAACTACAGCCTTGAACAAAACATGAAGAAATTTCACCTGTAGGTTGGGATTTAAGCGATTCCTTATGTTTCCTCAAACTACCTTTAGCGTTGAGGTCCTTGTAAGTTGTGTTTACTCTTATTTGCAACAAAATGAGTTCCAAATGAGACCATCATCCAGTGCTGCTGCCTCATGTATAGGATTGCTAGCGAGGGTATTCCCTGGGGGGTAGGGTGGGCAGGGAAGGACGCCTGGCTGCAGAAACTAAAGGGCTGGTACACCTGCCGAGCACACTGTCCTCCTTTCAGAGGGTGGAGCTGTCTGCCGGTGCCATTAGTGATGGGGAGGGGTCATCTCTGGCCGTCCACATTTCTCCACCCAGTCTTGTAACGGACCTCCGTGTCTATAGGCCCTGGTGGTCGGGTCGAGGTTCTGAGACATCAGAGAGCAAAACAACGGGACCAGAAAAGTGAGTCTGACCGTAGCCTGGCTTCCTGCTCACCATGTAGATAGCCGTATAGACAGCCCCCCCCAACCCCATCGCCCTGCTCTGCGGAGCTCCCTGAAATGTGGACTGTGCCCCACACGTGACATGCTGTCAGTTTCAGGAAGCGTTTGCTTATCTTTACCTTCCTGAACTAAACGTCAGTGGAGAAGAAGCTGGGAAACCAAAAAAAACCTTTCCTGCAGGACATGTAAAGTGCGGCATGCAGAATATTACAGACTCATGGGGCACCAATCAAGCACATTCGGTGCTTCTGACTGATACGCTTATTTTTTTAAACCACATCCAGTCTACATTGGATGTAAAGATACGGAATTTGACAATATATGTTTATCACCTTTAGCTCCTCAAAGCCTATCAAAGAGTTAAACCGGTAATAGAAACTTACACACTCTGACGACAGGAGTGTAAACTAGAACAACTGTTGTGGGAAATGATGATATTTGAAAGCTGAGCATGACCATTCCCTCCCACCGCATAATTTCACACATATGCACCGAAAGACATGTACAAGAATATTCTTAACAAAGTGGTTAAAAGAGCACCACATTGGAAACAATTTTTATGCTCATCAGAATAGACTGGATAAATACATTGTGGTTTTATTTTAAAGATTTTATTTATTCATTTGAGAGAGAGAGAGAGAAAGAGAGAGAGAGAGAGCATGAACCAGGGACAGAGGCAGAGGGAGAAGCAGGCTCCCTGCTGAGCAGGGAGCCCGATGCGGGGCTCGATCCCGGGACCCTGAGATCATGACCTGAGCCGAAGGGAGACACTTAAGCGACTGAGCCACTCAGTTGGCCCTACATTGTGGTTTTTGTCATGCAATAGAATAGTACAAAACAATGTAAAAGAATGAACCACAGCTACATGTAGCAACATACATGCATCTCACTGATCATATGATCATATGTTTCTAAGGAAAAGAATCCATAATGAAAGTGTACATAGGTAGTACAGGGCCTGGAAGACAGTAGTTATTCTATAAACGTTATTTTGTTATTTCTCTTGAAATTTAAAAGAATATGAGAAGATGGAATTAATGCTCAGTGAGTAAATTAACCAGGTTGTCCTAGTTCTGTCTGTGTATCCGGCATGGCGTATGTAATTAAAGTGCACCAACAGACTTAACATGTATAAACAGTATTTTGCAAAGAAAATTGTGCATCATGTAATCTAGCCTTTTTGCAAATCCTAATTCATCAGTCTCAATCTGGAAACAAAAATATGCATTCCCTATATTTAGCATAAATTTAATTGTAGAAGTTGGGGATTCTGAATGTAAAATTACGTGATAGCAAAAATGACAAAGGATATTATTTTTTAATTCCCAGGGTTGATTCTACCTTGTTCATTAATATTTAGCTAGCATTCAGCCTATAATCTTTTATATCATTGAGAAGAATCAAATTGTTTGAAAGGTAGATATTTAACAATCCTGAATGTTTTAGTTCTTGTTTTTGAACAGAATTAGTTTTGGATGATATATTGTGATAAAAATGACTTAATTTCAGGTGAAGATAGGCCTTATGACTTCCATTTTAAATCTTAAACACCAACAGAGTTAAATTGCAGTGAAGCTCATAAAAATCACTGTCTATAATTGATAGGACACTGGAGTTCTAATGATATGCTTTAGGAGTCTGAAAAGATCTAGTGGTCCATTATTAATAGGCCACCCAAAAAAGGTCTGTGGGTTGGTTTTGTTTTTATTTTTCTGAAATGCTGAATTTCATAAGGAACAGGCAGGTGGAGAATGGTGGGAAGTAGAAATAAATTTTATTTATATTTTCTAGATTTTAATAAAATAGTTTTATGTCAACCCTTAAAATATCAGATCAAAAAGGCAGACTGAATAAGCATCTTTAATTTTTGAAAGATAAAATGTTTTGTAGCATATAACTAATTCTCAGTTATGACGGTGCTGGGATGAAAATGAAGTTCTAGCTCCCTCTAATTCACAGGTGATCTAGAAATCCAAATAACAAATCCACAATCATCGAAGTAGACCTTTCACCATGGTTGCTCTTGTTTTTTGCTCTTTAATCTGTGGAGAATGCACAGCTGGAAACTGGAGTGAGCTTAGATGCTCAGCAGGATAGGAGGGAACCTTGGTAAAGAGGAAAAGAGCTGGTTATCATGGATCATCACAGACGCAAATCTCTCTACACATGGGTCTGTCTCTGCACCTTCTCCTCCCTCCATGAGCCCGTCCTAATGTAATTAGCACTCTGTCCTTCCATTCCTGGACTCTAAGACCCATGAGAGCAGGGCTCTTTCCTCATGGGTCCATCCTCATTGCCTAGAACAGGGTCTGGATTCAATATATATTTGTTGATTGAATTAATCATACACAGGTTTAGTACTTTTCCCATTCATTAATCTCTTTCAAACATTTAGCAGGTGTCTTCTCAGTTTTTTCATTTTTTTAAAAAAATTACTGTGCTCTATATTTTTAAATTTTGGAAAAGTTAGTGTCATAATGGTAGTGCCCAGCAAACCAATCTGTAACTCTAATGCGATTCCAGTTTTGAGTTCTCTCAATGCGAAATGGGGCTGTATCTCTTCATTTTTAAGTGTTTCTTCTATCTTTAGGGGAACGTGATCGTTTTCTTCATATAGGAGTAAACAATATGTAGGATTGGTATTTAAGTCTTTGTTACTATTTCCAGTACAAACTCATATCTTTGTCATATTCTAACTGAATGTATTTGCTAAGACAACATTGACTTTTGTACATTTATTTTGTAATTGGCCATATACTGAACTGACTTAGACCATGACTAATCGGTTTTCAGTTGGTTCACTTTAGTGTTCTTGCTATACATTTATCATTTTTACTTCTCTTCTGCAAAATTTATACTTCAGTCTTTTTACATTAACCCTTTCTTTAGTAGTATTAATGGTATATGGCTAGAAATACTAGTTAAAAATATTAACCTAAGTATATGAGCAATTACATATCAGTATAAATATGAACAGTGAAAGGATGTAAACAGTGTGAACTAATTCACAAAATAACATTTCTGATGACAAAAACACTTTATATAAAAATGTTCACATCACATACAGACTTTTTTTATTATTTTATTATTATAATATTATTTATTATTTTAAGTACAAAATACTGCATCACCAGTGCTCTGATGGTGCAGAAGATGATGCTTTGTCAAAAATCACAAGTCCTGGGGGGCGCCTGGGTGGCTCAGTTGGTTGGGCAACTGCCTTCCGCTTGGGTGGTGATCCCGGAGTCCTGGGATCGAGTCCCATGTCAGGGTCCCGGCTTGGTGGGGAGCCTGCTTCTTCCTCTGACCCTCTTCCTTCTCATGCTGTTTCTCTCTCTCTCTCTCAAATAAATAAATAAATAAAATCTTAAAAAAAAAATCACAAGTGCTGGTAAGGCATTGTGTCATAGCTGAGTTGCCATGGTTTTGTGTTTAGTGTTTTTGTAAATGTCAACATAAAATGATGTTATGTGTGCTGTCTTAGATTCAGCCCAATAAGGAACATACTTTGTACCAACCCTTTTACTATCCTGAAATAAAATTCATAGATAATAAAGCTACCTACGTACATAATTTAAAAAAATCAATATAGGGACACCTGGTGGCTCAGTTGGTTAAGTGTCTGCTTTTGGCTCTTGATCCCAGGGTCCTGGGATCAAGCACCATGTCGGGCTCCCTGCTTCTCCCTCTCCTCCCTGCTCATGCTTTCTCTCGTTATCTCTGTCTGTTCCTCTCAAATAAATAAATAAAATCTTTAAAAAAAAAATCAGTATAACCACCTGTCCCCAATGTGACAGACAAATAAAAGGATATTAATATGTATTCTCAATGGAAATGATTTGGCACAACCTTTCCTGAATACATAATAAAGTAGTCAGATGTTTATTATCTACCTGTGGTGAATAACATTGGATTTAGGAGAAACGAGATAATCAGAAACTATTCTTCACAAGAAGCACGTGAAAATAAAAGGCACAGGTTCAGGTGGATGCTAGAGTAAACAGTAATGCTATGATACATAATAACAAGTGGGGATTATTTGTATTGATAAGACAAAGAAGAAAATTACCTTAATTGAGGTGGAGATAGCCCACTTTGGAAAATTATAAACTGTTGAAGTGGAAGTAATGAGGAAGTGTTTTCACAGAGGAGCTGGGGCTTATTTACGATTGTAATGTCAACATAATTGCCTTTGTTATGACATGGGGGGGCTAGTGACGATTATCATTGAAAATATATTTACTATTAGGAAATTCTAAAAGTACAGGTGTGCATCCAGTTCTCTAGAACTTAAAAAGATCTTAGAGACAGTATACAATAGTCTTCAAAGATTAACTGGAAAAAAGTGATAATATAGGAGCCTAGAGAGAATTTGTGTGCAGACCCCTGCAGCTATTATCTGAGTGGGATGGGAAAAATAACGGCTAACCACAAAACAGATAAATAATTTCAGTAGCTAATTTTCAAAAAATAATTTCTATCAGTGTGCTCTATCATTTTTAAGATGTGTAAAGTTGGCAATAATATGAAATATAAAAAAACCACATTATTCATGAAATTTAGTAAGATCTTTGCCTTTCATGTGACTTCATCAGTGTAATCATATTTGGTTCGAAGTCCCCCAAAGGGAGTCTCATATCTTGATTACATCATTGCAATTGGGTCCGTAAGCTTTTGCCCAGCATTTCCTTTTTGCACTTTCCTACTAATTATGACACTGCAAATTTTGCAATATGCTGAGTTAGATGGAGTGAATAAATTATTCCACTGCTCAAGCCAGTATCTTTTCTGTTTAATCACCTCTGTCCACAGTAATGTTCTCTCAAATATTTGTACGTTGATGCAACTTCTTGTAAAACATTTCCAAGATAATTGTGTAGTCATCTCAGTCTATTTGGGCTGCTGTAACAAAAAGTACCGTAGACCGAGTGACTTGTAAACAACAGAAATTTATTTCTCACAATTCTGGAAGCTGGGAAGTCAAAGGTCAAGGTACCAGTGGATTTGGTGTCTGATGAGGGACAGCTTCTTTGTTCACAGAAGGTTGTCGCTGTGTCCCATGGCAGGAAGGGAGAGGGAACCTTGTAGGGTCTCTTTTATAGTGGCACTGATCCCATTCACAGGGGCTCCACCCTCATGACCTCATCGCCTCCCAAAGCCTCCACATCCCAACACCATCACCTTGGGGATTAGGTTTCAATATGTGAATTTGGGGAGACATGATCAATTCAGTCCATAGCAATACTGAAGTATTGACAATATATTATCTACAGTAGATCTTACCTGCTGAGGCATTTGAAATTCACAGGGGATGTGGGACAATTTCATTTTGTAGGATTAGCCCACCAATTGTAGAATGGCTAACATAATTCTCACCAGTGTATTGAAAGCTAGTAGCATCCCTAATCAGAAGTACTCTCACAGGTTTTCAGAACACTCTGATCAGAGAGCCACTGTGGTTACTAATCCTGGCGAGCACAGAGTAGAAGGTGAGTAGGAAGGAGACTACCTGAGACCCCACTCCCCATCCACACAGGGCACTGGCTGGAGCAGTGTGGTTTTCCTGGTGGTGACCTCAGCATATTTCAGTGGGTGAGGGGATTGTGACCCAGGTTGTACCTTTCAATTAAGTAATGAAGCTTAGTAGTCTGGAAAACAAAACAAAACTTTAACCTAGGAATATCCCTCACCATAAATTAGGACCCTTAGCTTAGACAGAGACTCAAGTCAATCCAAAATGGCAAGCTGCTGTTCTTGAAAAGTCTGGGCAACAATATTAAGGGACCCATCCCACAACCTTCTCCCTATACCCTGAGGAATGTCCCTAGGGATCACCAGATGAAAGTGACATCTCATTATTCTCATTATTTTCTTCAACATTTTAATCTGACCTGGACTGCCCAGGAAAATTTTTATTATTTGTTTTGGATGGCAACACAGTCAAGTATCTGCTAATTCTAATGGAAAATCATTAGGAGAATGACCCCAGGGATAGCCAGTGTCTCCTTAGATAATTTAACGGGAAAGAATTGTGGAAACACACACACACACCCCACATGGTGCCATAAGATCTGCTTTAATCTGCCTAGAAAGAATATAAATCAAATTAGAAATATGTGGTAGACAGACATGTAGGAAAAATTCTAGAAGCCTTGCTTTTAAGTCAGTTTTTATTGGTCTTATCAAGTCTAACACAAAAACGATTTATTACTAAAGTCAAGCCAAAAGCACTGTTAAAGCTCCTTTTTTTAAAAAACAGATAAATTTGAAAAACTAGAATCATTAGGACAAAAACACGAAAAAACAATGTACACGTTTAAATGATCTACTTTAGCTTTGTTATATTTAGGAATGCTTCATTTGCTTTAAGCAGAGAAGGCAAGCATTATTCAGCAACAGGCTGGAACAGTTAGCTCTCTGGAAGAAAATCAATTTACAAGTTGTATAACATGCACACATAATATTAAGTTCCAGATATATTAGGAAAAAAGTCATACAGAATTATAATAAAAATAGTGAATGAAAAATATATCCTAGGCTTGAAAGTAAAGAAAAATGTCTCAAAGAACACTGAGAGCTTTGAATTCATAATTTTTTTTAAATCCACAACAACAGAAAACAAAGCATAAAAAATATTTAGAGCAAATGCAGCAGAAATTTCATCAAACTAATGACTAAAGAAATGGAAGTTTTAATTGATGCCAGTTTAACAAGAATTATTGAAATGAGAACAATCAATGCTGGTGGCATTGAGTACCTGCATATATATATATATATATCTATATGTGTATATAGCTATATACATACATGTGACAAAATTTACAGTTTTGTAAATGTGTATGAGGTGAACAAAAGATTGAAATAGTATTTTTTGTGAGATCTATATAATACACATGTACCATTTCTATATATATGACAACAATTGTAAATAGCTTTTTCTCCAGTGCTCTTTTCATTCTTCTTGAGGTGTCAAAGACACATAGTAACATCAGCACTCAGCCTGTGGGGGACCATGTCCTTCATAGAATGCTGGAGCAGAATTAGCAAGATACATGGAAGACCTTTTGCAGAGACATTGGGAATTGCTGCATTTCTGAGGACACTTTTCTGTGTGTGTGTGTGTATAGATATCTACATATAGATACAGATCGGTCTTCCTAGTGATTGGAACATAATAAAAGCTCAGAAACATTTGTCATTATTTATGTATTTCTGAACTTTATTTGATGTACTTTGCAATATTTGTGCCTAGATCTGATTTTGAGATTTTTTATTAGCTTAATGTTTTGAAGTAGCTTTTTGTGTTTTTTATCATTGTAACTCTCCTCAAAGTGAAGAGTCATGAGGACCATCAAATTATGATGTATTCATTTATCATAACTTTTGGGAGATGACCTTCGTCATTGTGATGTTGGGAGACACTCTCTTACTTTTGGACTGTGTGGGATTCCGTCACGCTATGATAAATATAGTCTTCCAAATTTGAGGGCTGTAATCTAAATGCATAGTCTCACGGTAACAAGAAGGTGAAGAGTGAATGATGTTAGGTGGGTGTTTCTTCATAAACGCTCTTGAGAACCTCAGTAAACCTTAGGCCAACGAGGGGCACCTGGGTGGCTCAGTCGATTAAGCATCAAACTCTTGCTTTTGGCTCAGGTCATGATCTCAGGGTTGTGGGATCGAGCTCCACATTGGGTTCCCCACTCAGTGGGGAGTCTGCTTGAGATTCTCTCTCCTGCTCTGCCCCTCCTCCAACTCATGCGCACACACACTCTCTCTCTCAAATACATAAATAAATCTTAAAAAAAAAAAGAAGAATGCCTTAGGCCAACAAATGCTTAATGCCAGCTGCTTGCTGAGTCCGTGCTGACATGTGTCAGCAGGACACGTTCACGAAGTCTTCCCGGAGCTCTGCAGCTTGGGGAGATGGGCTGTAGGCGCAACAGCAAGGGGTTGCTCCGAAGGATGTAGACTAAGTGAATGAAAGAAGATTGAAAGTGTTACCTGTTATATAAATTTTTATAAAAGGTGGTACATTGGGGCGCCTGGGTGGCTCAGTCGTTAAGCGTCTGCCTTCGGCTCAGGTCATGATCCCAGAGTCCTGGGATCGAGCCCCACATCGGGCTCCCTGCTCCGCGGGAAGCCTGCTTCTCCCTCTCCCACTCCCCCTGCTTGTGTTCCTTCTCTCGCTGTGTCTCTCTCTGTCAAATAAATAAAATATTAAAAAAAAAAAAAAAAAGTGGTACATTAACACAAAAGTGTGCATTGAAATCCAGAGAACTCTTGAGTCAGCTTCTGGCCTCAGGCTGCCCATGGTTTATGGAAGGTTCTCCTGACTCCTTTTCTCCAGTACTTTTTTCTTACTTTCTGAAGCTCTCACACATCTAGCATGTCACTTTATTTTCAAAAAAAAATTCTATTAGGGAGGAAGGGCAGGTATTGATCTCCTCGTCTCTAAAACGGGGGAAATGCATGGAAAATTTAAGCCACCTGCCTGAGGTCACATAGTTCGTGGCGGCAATGCTGACAGGCTGGCTCTCATCCAGCTGGGGTTCAGAAAGCTTTGATCTGTGGCAGGCAGCTGGGTGGGGCCACCGGAGGCCAGGTTTTGGAATGGGGCACACCAAATCCAAATGCTACCTCTGCGCGCCAGGTCACCCACCAGCACCTCTCCTTCCTCGCCTGTGACGAGGGGTAGGAACCCGCACACAGAGGTCACAGTGATGGGTTAGTGAGGCAAAAAAGAACAATGGGAAGCCCTGGGGCCAAGTTCGGGGCTCCCGGTGCCTCCTGGCGGGGAGTTCTTCGTGTAATGAGTCATCTTGGGCTTACCTAATGGGTTTCATTGTTGGAATATCAAAATGATATTGAGGCTCTAATACAGGTCATGTTTCCAAGTAAGAATTCTATCTGTATTCCAGAAATCTGACAGAAAAGAAGAAAGAAAAGACAAGCAAACAGAAGCATTGGCTTCCGGCTGATCTCTGAAATCGGCTCGTATCCTAGCCTAGAGCATGACATCTGATTATCCCTCTCTCAGCTCGTTATTACAGCCCTTCACTCAATTATTGATGCCGGGAAATGCGCTCACATGTTCGTGCTGGTGCTGCCTACAGTTTTCCTTGCTTGTTCAGGAAGCGCACGGGGAGAGGAAATTTTAACTCCTATTTCTGAAGATGAAACCAGGTTTTGAAGTCTAAAAATTATGCTAATCATTGAATAACAACCCCCCCTTTTATCCTAAATAATCTGGAAAGAAGTATTTCTATGCGGCAGGAAATCCCACTGGCTCTGTGTTCAAGATGCGGGCAGAATCTGACCTCTCTCATCACAACAATTGCTTTTGTCCGGTTCAGAGCCACCAACACCTGTCACCCGGATCACTGTGATGGCCCCATGACGGGTCATCTTCCTCTCTCCCCTGTCCCTTGGTCATGCTCAGCATGGAAGGCAGACTGGTCCTGGCAGAGCAGAGTTTGGGTCCGATCCCTTGTCTGCTCCAGATCCTGCGAGGACAGAGGACCAGGGCTCTCTCTCAGAGTAACCGAGTTCTAGCAGCAGCTCCTGAGGCCCTCCGGGCCACTTGGCCTTCACCTCTCCCCTCGCCCCACTGGCTTGTTCATTCCAGACACATAGGCTCCGTGACGTTCCCTCTACGAAGCCCGCATGCCCCAGCCGGGGATATTTGTCCACTCGTTCTCACCGGAAGCAGACTCTTGATCCAGATGTCTGTGTGCCTCACTCCCCCGCGATTTCCAATCTTTGCTCGGATGCTGACTTCTCAGGGAGGCCTTCTCTCTCTGTCCACTTGATTGGAAACCGCACTGTTCCGTGGCATTCCTGTTCCCTCTTGCCTAGCTCTGCTTGTATTATTTTTCATAATACATAATATATTTTTTTCAATTCTAATGCAGAGATTCTGTTCCAGATTTAATATCTCTGAAATTGGAGTGCATCTGAATCATTCCTGCTCCCAGGGAAAGCTGGGGAAGCTGGGGAGGTTGCTGTCTTCGCTTATCCATTGACAACAAAATTTACAGCAAGGCGGGGAGCGGGGGGAGGGAGCATGGGCACAATGGGGGAGGGGAGTGGGAGGTACAAGCTTGCAGTTACGGGACGAGTGGGTCACAGGGATGGAGGGCACAGCAGAAGGGATATAGTCTGGTGTAGTATTATGATAGCGTCGTATGGTGGCAGATGGAAGTTACACGTGCGGCGAGCATTGTGCAAGGCAGAGACTTCTCCAATCACTACGTCGTGTACTTGAAACTCACGTCAACATTGTGCGCCAACTATACCTCAACTAAAACTAAAACTGACAGCAAGGATGTCAGAGGCTTTTGAGAAAATCCCATGCACAATAACAAAACATTCCTCCTGGCACAGAGGGTGATAACTATGTAGGGATTAAGATGATATCAGTGTGGTCTGCATTAAAAAGTGATTTAGAAGCATCACTCTTGAATGTGAAGACGTTTCAGGAATGCCTTAACCAATTCATTTCACTGGTATTTTCCTTTTTAATGACTGGCAAGAAGGATAGATGATAATAATGTATAAATAAATCTAAACTATTATTTAAAAAAAATAAAGACGTAGGTGAAAATTAGTGTTTCAGATTTAACATGTCACAATGTTGTTTCTTTCTCAGTGGCTTATAAAGTCATGGTCCACCTCAGTGATGTTTTAGACTTCATAAAATATACACTTACTTTCTTGATTATAATCTATCAACCTGATCATCATTAGTGAAGAGCCTCGCATATTAGTAAGCCTCAGGAAAGAATAGCAGATGGGTACTGTTGCTGTTGGAACACAGACGTACATCCACATCGGACTCCCAGAGGAAGGGGATTCCTGCGTGGGGTTTTGTGAGAGTTGTAGGGTTTGTTTGGCATGTTTTTTTCCCCTTTCGTCTAGCTGAGGCAAGAGCACGTGTTTGAGGTGTGGGAAGAATGAAGGGTTTGGTTCCTTGCAGACAGTTTTTATGACGGGAACAATAAAGTTCCTGTATGGGGGAGATGGTCCCTCCTGGCCTTTCCTGATTCCAGTCCCTACCACTAGATTCCTGCCCTGGCCCTGATGCCATGCCTAGCTCGTTTGTCCTTTGAATGCCTGTGGATTCTGTGCCCCCCATCTCCAGTGCCGCCTTCACCATCAGACTCTCTTGGAAGTGTCCTGGTGAAACGTACCTTCCAAGCACTTTACCGCCTGTAACAAAGTGTAAATTGTGCATTTACTCATTGGTGGTTTACTTCTTTGGCAAGTACTTGTCGGGTGCCCTGTTTGGGTCAGGTATTGTTCCAGGCACTGGGAGGGCAGGGCGAACGAGGCAGAGTGTTTGTGTGACTCACGTTCCAGCTGGGTTCTGGGTTTCTCCAAGGGATGCAGCCTTACATATGTTTTTTAATTCCTTGCATTAATGCCTTCCATACAAGTGATGGCTTATAAAGGCTGATGGCCTGTCTTTGTTCGTTACCTCTTTCATCATTTCTGCACAACTGCAGCAAACATGAAAATCAAGGTGCCTCTAAATTCTTTTTCTTTTTTTTAGGTTTTTGTTTTATTCATTATTTTTAGAATCCCTTGTACTATCACACATTTTTTATTATTGAGGTATAATCGACAAATCACATCGTATTAGTTTCAGGTGTACAACATAATGATTCAATATTTATACATATTACAAAATGATTACCATAAATCTAGTTAACTCTCACAACTACACCTAGATACACATTTTTTTTTCTTGCGATGAGGACTTTTAAGATCTACTCTCTTAGCGGCTTGTAATATGCACCACAGCATTATTCACTACAGTCCCTGTGCCTCATTTATCTTGTAACTGGGAGCCTGTACCTTCAGGCCCCCTGCACCCATTCCCTGCCCCCCACGGCCTGCCTCTGGGAACCACCAGTCTGTTCTCTGCATTTATGAGCTTTTTTCTTTTTTTTCCTGTTTAAATCCTCTTTTCCTCAGAAAAATCTGCTTTCTACTTCTTTTTTGAACTGCCATGAGTTTTCTCTCATGGCCCTCTAGGAATGAAATTGACTGTTTTTCTTTATTATGGTGGTGTAGTGTGGGTGACGGGCACCTTAGATATGGGGGAAGCAGGACTAAAAGATGGATAAAAACAGAAATGGGAGCAAGTTTCCTTTGACCATGAATAAATACCACCATGGAAATACGATTCACCCCGATGTGCTGGGAATTAGACTTGGCCTGATTAAATGTGATTTAGCTGAGAATTCCTATGGGCTTTTTATTTCTATCATTTTTTTTCTTTTTTTTTTTTTACCAGAAACCTTTTTCCGATTGTGGAATCCTCTTGCTCGTGTCTCATTTAGTAAGAATTGATGTCACATGTAACATTCAGGAAATTGAACGTTCTGTTAGAAATCGGAATGTACCAATATTTCTTACCTTCACAGACAATAGAAGGACAGCTTAAAGGTCTAGACGAGCTGGCGGAATATGCACGGATGCAAGTCAATCGCATGAAAAATAAAGTGCCCAACTTAAATCCTAACTCAGCTTGCTTTCTGGAGACTTGCCACGTTTTCCTGAAAGTGTAAAGTAGGGGAAACGTTCCTTGTTTGAGGTTTTAGCTGTTTCCGGGGGCCGTCTGCGATGATTATTCTGGAAAGGCTCCGGGCTAGAGCGTGCGTTCTCGTCTGGATGCGTCCAGCTGGGCAGCAGCTGCAGAGGGGAGTTCAGTCCCACTGCTGTGTGCCCAAGCTCACCACCCTCAGCCCCTGGCCGCTTTTCATTTCCGAATACCCTTCTTGATTCCTTCCCCGACTCAGACGGATCCTGTGGCTTGAAGGAAGCCTCTGCCTGGAAGCTGTGGGGGGAGGGGGAGTGCAAGGGAAACCTGTTAACCCCAGCAGCAGTGAGGTGGCCTGAAGTGGGGGGAAGACCAGCTGCCACCTTCGGAAGAGCAGACATCTTTCTAAACACCCATCCACCTTCTTCTCCCCTCTGAATATCAATTCTCTGCTCTCTAGAGGCTCAGAGTCTCCCTAGCCTACCCCACCCACTGCCACCACATTTTGGCCTTTACGTAGCTCTCCCTGAGGTCCGGATACCCTCCAGCCTCGTGAATGCCTGGTGTGGGGCAGAGGCTCGCCAGCTGATGAGGAGCGCCAGCCCTTGAGCAGTCTGTAACTTTGTGAACGCTCCATGTGCTGCTCCTTCTGCTCCGTCCACTCTCTGCTCGTCTGCTGTTGAGTCCTGCTGAGGATGTATGGATGGTGGTTAGCCTTCTCGCTCGGGGAGTCATGGCTCCTGAAGACAGTGTGATAAACCTACGTGTAATGAAGTGCTGTGAGGCAGTGATTGCTGGGGCGGTGGGGGGTGCGGGGCTGCACCACGGACCTGTGTTCCAGGCTGGGAGCCGTCTCCTCCCACGGCGGTGAGCTGTGCCGAGCAGGGTCACCTCTCGGAGCCACACTTTCTCATCTCCTGCAGGTATGTGCTTGCTCCTCTCCACCTTCTTCTCGGGGCTCTTGTATGGATCACATGAGTTCAGAGATGTGAGAGCTTTCAAATAGAGCATTTCAAATACCGGCCTTCTTCCCGTGCTGGGGATTATTAGTGGGCAGGCTCCTCTCTCCCAGGGAACGTGTTTGCATCTCAGGAGAAATCTCCGGTGCCTTAAAGGAGTGGCCTTGGAAGGCATCCCAGGCAGAGTACGAGGAGATGGGACTGGTGTCCTCCTGGGGCCCGGGGTCACCTGTTCAGCCACCTCGTGGCTGACTCGATGCACGACAGGAGCTAGGCAGGTGCGATGCTTGTCCTCTCCAGGCTGCGAGGCCCGGCATTTTGCACGTCATTGCTGCAATTAGCAGCTCACGCCAGGTGACTCCTAGGGTTCTAGCGTTGCAAGACAGCTCAGAGATGGGGGGACTGCAGCAGGTGCGATTAACCAACCCCTCCGTGAGCCACACAAGTTTTAATAAATCACATAAAATTCTAGCCATGGGTAAATCCGTTTTCCTACACTTATTTTTATTTCAGCCCCTAATAGTGATGCCGATACACAATAGAGCAAGAGGTGACTAGCCGGGCCAAAAGGAACATGATACCGTTGGTGTGTGGGTGACAGGGAGGAAAGAGTAGAAAGTATATGTAGTTACTGTGTGGGCTCTGGGGGAGGAAGACCCAGTGGACCAGCACTTCTCGCAGAAGCAGCTGAAATGTAAGTGGAACAGTCTGACTTTTTCTCACTCAGTAGCCTTTTCTCCCGTCTTCTCTCCAGAATAATCCCAATGTCTGGCTCTCGCTGTGAAGCAGTAGGACATCTATCCTGGGCACATTCTTGATATCTCTGATAGGATACAGAAGTACTAAGTCCCAACCAACCCTTGTTTTTATTCTACTGAGAGTTTAAAATTTAATTTGTAATGTCATTAATGATAATAATAGAATGGTGGGAAGGTGGGCTGATCGTCTGAGAACAGATCACACGATATAAATGTGCCTATCATACCCAAGATGCTCTTCTTTGGATGACCTGCTCCGCTAGACCATGGTGGGAACAGGGCAGCCTGTGCCTTACCCAGCACAGCTCCAGGTGGGAGGCTTGTTTGACTTGCTCTCAGCTGTGACTCAGGGCTACTCTCTGTCCTCTAGCAAGGGTAAGTCGCCCGAATAAAAAGGCACCCAGGGCAAATGGCTCCTCCTGGGGAGTTGGGGTGCTGGGCAGTGACTCCTCTAGAATGGTATGCAGGTACCCCAAGAAGGAGACAGATTGCTGGTACCTGAGCTGACCCAGTGACCACGTGCAAGGCTGAGGGAGAGGAGGCTCCACGGTTTTCCTCTCAACATGTGAGATTTCCTTGTGAACCATGATGCTCTGCCCTTCCAGACACCTTGATTAAAATACAAACATAGCCATTCGAATGGATAAAGAAGATGTGGTCCATATACACAATGGAATATTACTCAGCCATCAGAAAGGATGAATACCCAACTTTTACACCAACACGGATGGGACTGGAGGAGATTAAGCTAAGTGAAATAAGTCAAGCAGAGAAAGACAATTATCATATGGTTTCACTTATCTGTGGAACATAAGGAATAGCATGGAGGACATTAGGAGAAGGAAGGGAAAAATGAAGGGGGGAAATTGGAGGGAGAGATGAACCATGAGAGACTATGGACTCGGAGAAACAAACAGGGTTTTTGGGGGGGGTGGGGGGATGGGTTAGCCCCGTGACAGGTATTAAGGGAGGCACGTACTGCATGGAGCACTGGGTATTATATGCAAACAATGAATCATGGATCACTACATCAAAAACTCATGATGTATTATAGGGTGACAAACAAAACAAAACAAAACAAAATAAATAAAATATACAAACATAACTTTGGTAGGACACCCCGGATGGATGACTGGGGGGAGGCGTTCTTCCCCACCAGAGGAAAGCCAGCCCTGGGCCCGGGGTGGGGGGGGGGTGTGGAGACGAGGCAGAGTCTCTCCAGGCCCTGGGCTGGCTGGTGGGAGGCTGAGTGTTCATCCTCCTGGGAAATGGACCACGGAAGCCTGGGGTGTTGGAAGTGAGCACAGAGACATCGAGATGATTCGTTCCAATCCCTCGTTTCCCAGACGTAGAGACTCCAAGTCCCGAAAGCGTGTGCATTTCAGGCTTTCTGTTGAGATGTGTGGCGGCCACGCGGTGCTCGTGCCGCTGGCTTGTCCTCCAGCCCCTCCAGCTCCTGCCCCGGGTCCCCAGGTCCACACTGCCGGCCGGGCGCTTGGCAGCGTCCGTGGGGCCTGCGCCCCTTGCGGCCGGTGGTGGGGGCGCGCGCTGACCGTGCACGTGCCGGCAGACAGCGGGGGCGCGCAGACATCCCCCCAGGCCGGGGGCGCCCGGGGGCTGCTGTGCGGGCTCTTTCCTGCCCCCGAGGCGCAGCCCCATCCCGAGGCCGGGACTCCGTGCCTCTCTCCTCGTCTTCCCCGGGGCTCTCCGCGGACACTGTTTTCTCTTCTCTCTGCCCATCTTTTCTCAGACTCAGCAAAAGGCTCATAAAAGAGCAACCATGGTATTGATTCTATTTGTCTTCCAGAAGGAAACTGTTTGGTTTCTGCCATCTCCTCTCCTAATTCGATTTGGCTTCCCAACCAGGTCGATTCTTCCTAGGGCTGTGTTCACCTTTTAAAAATTGGGCCAGGGAGGGGAGAGGATCTTTAAAATACTCTATGTCTGAAGAAGTTCACAGGGGTTTTTGTAGATTTGGTTAGTCTTATTTCTGTCCAGTGTCTGGCCCAGCCAACTCATGATGAACTGGACATTCAGCGAGGTCGTGGTGTGTGTGGGATCGGAAGAGGATCCTAAGCTGACACTAGGTGGGGCTGTGTTACTCACAGGAGAGGTCCCCACAGGAGAGGCTTCCCAGCGGGGATTTGGGAAACTAAGATTTCTAGTGCTAAGCTCTGGAAAGAACCAGAAGAGCCCCTCGAAAATTAGTTTTTTGGAATGACTGAGTCGTGGCTCTGTTATTCTTTGCTGGATGCCAAACCCAAAAGCCTGACTCCACCAAGAGAGTGGCTGGTATGGGATTGGGGTTCTTGGCATCAGCTCCACCTCACTCAAAGAGGGCATGCAGCTTGTGTCGCCTCCTAGACCAGCCGTTCACCCCATATCATCAGCCTGCAGTGCCTTTCAAGGAAGCCTCACATACACGGGAATATATAGGATATTGCAAATAAAACAAAGATTTTTTAAAAACGGGGGAAAAAAATCCTCATGTGAATCACTAATGGTAATGAAGATGAATCATTGGAGGCTATAAAATGCCAGGATCCTGGACCAGAGCCTAATGAAGATCTATTTTGAATCAAAACCATCATTGCTACTGCTACCAAAGTTAGCCTTTCTGACATAAAAATCCCAAAGCACCCCAGTGACACTGCAGCAGAGCTACGTAAGAAGTGAATCCCCAGTCAGAACAAGGTAAACATGTTACTTGCAGGGCTTCTCCAAGGCAGAGCAGGCCAGAGGTGGGTCATAGCTTCCGTTTCAACTTGCAGATAAATCATCTGTGTATCGCACATGCTCTGTGGTCCACTTGTCCTGGAGCTCATCATCACTGATGGGCATTCCAAATTATTACTTGTTATTGTATGTATTTTATCAAAAAGTATTTGTGGAGGGAAATTAATATATATATTAAGAGAACATCACAAATTCTTGGAATAAGGAATGGCCCATTTTTTCACGGACCTACCTAATTTCTTCAACGTTACTTATTATATAAATTAATACTCATTACATATCATACCCCAAACTTAATTCTAGATAGATTTCAGTAGCTCAGTATAAAATTAGAAAATAATATTACACCATAAAATTAAGAAAAATGGGGATGGGTAATGTCCTGTTATCTCAATAAAGAAGGACATCCTCAGAATAAAAGCAATAAAATGATCACAAGGAAAAATATTCTTAGATTTTTATCTAATAAACATACATTTAAAATACCTAGCAGAAATAAAAGGAAAACAAAAATCTGGTGAAATGCAACAAATTCTATATGCTAATATACTTAATATACAAAGAGATGGGATACATACATTAGCAAAATAGTCAAGATGTTCAAAAAATAGAAACAAGTTTGAAATCATTATTAGTTACTGTTGTGTTATTTGTAATACCGAAAAATTGGAAATAACTATTTCCCCAAGGAGTTAATATTGACAGCAGTATGGAAATTACAGTGCATTCACATAATATTTATGGTCCTGCTACAAGATGGTGGTCAAAGCTTACATAATGAAATCCCTTGTCTTCCCCCCAAAGCTTGAAACGAGAGTAAAGAAGTACAAAAGGAAAGACGTTCATAAGACACTGGGAAGCCAAGAGGGGACCAGCAGACACAGATCTTGGCAAACTTCTGTGAGACAGAAAGAAGGTGGTGTCATATTAGCACGTGTACTTCAGTGAAGGAAGTCCTGGCCAGGGCAGGCGTAAGGGAGGCTTTCAGCAGGCGAGACCCACTCGTGGAGGAATGCGCTTTTTTCCCCTAATACCCCAACGGCGCAGCAGCTGCAGAGAGAAACACCGTGTGCACTAAGTGACTGACTTGTACAAGGCAGTGCTCAGCAAGCCACCCCCTGTCTCCCACCTGGAGAGCTGAGGATGTTGTCCCTCCGAGAAGGGAGGGGCAGGGAGGGAGCAAGCCACTGGACAAGCGATCAGAAGTGATGTGGACCAGCGGCTTCCTCGTGAGGCAAGGTAGACCCGCAGCTTCCCTCCGTGTTCCTGCCTCGGTGGAGTCTAGGTGAATTAAAGATGCAAACATGCAAGACAAAACTAAAACGTTCTAAAAATACATAGACAATGTTCTTAAGAACCACAAGGGAGGAGAGGGCTTCACAAACAAGACACAACATTGCAAACCGCACACGTCACAGAAGGTAAACGTCACTGCATCGCACTTAAAGACATCAGTGTGTCATAAGAAATCATTTCTTTAAAAGTGTGGGTGGAGGAAGCCCCACACTGGAGAAGGTATTCGTAACCCCTATGGCCAAGGTTTGCCCATCCAGGATGTCTAAAATACTTCTACAGATCAATAAGTAAAAGATAAACAACTGAATATAAAAATGGACAGATGGCAGTTCAAAGAGAGAAAAACTAAGTGGCCAATAAATGACCTCAAATTTTATTCATCGTCAGGAGAATAGAAGTTAAATGGCCAAGGTGGTAGGTTCTGCTCTGGCATGTGATGTGCTGGAGGGAGCGGGAGGGGCAGCCGTCATACGCGACAGATGCAGAGGGCCGACTTCTGGCCAGGCCAGTGGCGGGGCAGCTCCAGAGCAGGTGTCATCCCGGGAGGAACCAGTTCAGGACCTACGGATGCTAAAACGGAGATCTGTGGAAGAATGTCTATGGCAGTGTTGTTTTGTGAAAGCAAAAATTTGGGAACAATTTCTAAACGCATTAGTAGAGGAATGGATACTTGAATTGTGGTGAATCCAGGGGAATACTCGAGTGAGAGGGAAAGCTTCAAGATCAATATGGGGGGGGGGGCTCACAAGCACAATAATGAGTGAAAATCACGTTGCAAGGCCCACACTGCATGGGGCCATTCATAGAGTAAAATGTGGAACAGTGGTATGCACTGACCCAGCTAGATATAGATGAAGGCAGCTAAATCATTTTTCTTTTCCAGTGTGTGGGTGAGTTTGGAATTGTGGTGGGCTCTCCTTGGGGAGGCACAATACTCAGTGCACTTGTAATGCCTTATTTCTTAATGTGGGTGATGGGCACAAGGGTCGTGTGATCTTTTCTGCTTCTCTGTAATAGTTCATACTTCAAAAAGAAAAATAGAGCCGAGGAAAGAAGAATAGTCAGAGAAATCAGAGTATTTCCCAGAGCTGGAAATGACACCTGTTTTCAAATTGGAATGGTCAACAAAATACAACAAATTAATAAGATTCATACTGCCCATAATATTCATATTTAATGTGAAATTATGGAAAAAATATGAGGACATGATCTTAAAAGCCCAAGGAGGGAGGGAGGAGGGCCAGGTTGGGGAGGGTAGGAGGGGAGAGGGAGAGAGAGAGAGAGAGAGAGAGAAATGTTCCATGACAAAGCAGGTTACTGATACAGAAATTAAAATTTGGTGTTTTGCTTATTAAAAGACTTCAACTGGAAGATGGTGGATAAATGTCTTCAAGGTTGTGAGGGAAGATCCGGAATTCATGAGTTCAGAGTTTAAAACCTAACCCAACTTCTCATTTGTGTGAAGGTGAAATGCACACATTTTCAGCCTTGTGACCCAGGAAGCATTGATCTCACATGAACTAATTCAAGAAAAGATGACTAAAACAACACAGGAGCCTGAGAAGAGAGAGCAAGATATTTGGAAAGAGAGTAAACAAGGAATACAGTAAAAAAAAAAAAAAAAAATTCGCCCAGGATGATAACCCAGAGTGACAGGTGGGCAGCCTAGAAAATAAATCACAGCTTTTAACAAATCTTAACATTAAGAAATCACATGTATGATCTTGGGCACTGATGCAAAGACCTATTCCTTCTGTTTAAAAAGATGAGAAGATGAGTTCACTTCATCAGTCATTCAACGTGCTGCATTTTACTCTTTCCTGGACTCTGACACATGGTTGGTTGTAAGGCAGACCTTGCATTCTGCGTCTGCAGAAAAAAAAGTGCTGCAAATTATGTATACAATTAAATTAATTTTAATTTTATATTTATTGAATGAGCTGATTTAGAATTATTAGCATTAAAAAAATCGTAGCTCAAGATGAAGAAGCGCCATTAACAAGGAAAATGAAGTGCACTGGTTAAGTATTGCAAAACCTGTCACAGTCAGGTAACTTGCCATCGTAGAGGCGTTCGTATTCATGCTTTCTGCCCATCATCCTCTGCGCTGTGAGTAGCAGACACGGCGTGGTGTTAGGGAAAGATGCTACATGACTGCATGTTGGAGTATTTTCCAGGTTCTGTCTTTATCATCTAGAAGGTGTCTGTAGAAAAATTCCCGATAACAACAGGTAGCCTGTTCCTTCCTGAACCAGCCGTCTTATGACCTGGTTGAATTTTGGGGCGCTGGGGTTGCAGGGCTGATCCCCCTACTGGTGCGGGGCGTGGCTGCTGGCCAGGCAACACCGATCCCCCCACGCTGCCTTGTATCAGGGATGTCAAAATGTTAAAAAAAAGAAAATGCGTCTTAAAAATTGCCAAAATGAATGTACTTTGATTCCTTTTGGCTTCAGGAATATTCATTCAGCTTTTTGGTTGCTTTTGCTTATTATTTTTGGTACTTTGGTTCTTTATATTCCTCCCCCACCCCATAGTTTATATAGAATCCATTTGATCTTAAAGCTGGGAACGTTGTTCTTCGAGTGATACAAGTTTGATGATTTAAAATTCCATCTTCTCTGTGGTTTTAATCGTACTGCTTGTTACCAGGAAGTAATTCCCATAATCCTAATATCTTAAATGTTTTTAATTGATTTCAAAATTCCCAAGTATGCCAGGAAAGGTCTATTTGTAATTTCAGAGCCGGATGTCATTAGTGCGAGGAGATGCCGAGCGGGGCGGCAGGTTTCCTTCAGTAAATGGAAGAGTGCTGTGCTCCTCATATCACAGGTGGGTAGTCAAGAGATGCCGTCTACAACTGACAGGCACACAACATAAGGTGATTCCAGCTCCTATAGCAAATAAACCCTGAGATCCTGATCTTTTAACGAAGTATGGTTCCTTTTCCAGTCACTAAAAATTAAATTATTTATTTAGCACGAGGCCTTCGGGATGGCAAATCAAGGACCCGGGTCCTCCCGCCTTGTGGATTGGCCATCTCCTAATATTTTAGAATATTTTAGTCCTTACTTTAGAACGGGAAAGGACTGGAGAGTTCTGAGAATGTGTCCCAGGCTGCTCGCCTGGGCCAGGCCTGAGAGTGGCTTACATTTCTGCCCTATTCCAGCTCGAACAGAGCCTTGCAGAAAAGGAGACTGAGAAAGGCCGTGTGGACTTGTGACGAGCAGGAAAAGGAAGATCAGTTTGGTGAATCATACGCGAGTTTCCTCCAAAATGGATAAAGAAACCATGATTCAAATTTATTATTAAAATGATAATGGTAATAAAAATAAATCAGAAAATATAAGAAAAGTTGGTAAGAAGAGGGGAAGAGAACCACTGAGGAAAAGTAAATGGAATTCTCCACCATCTACAGCTGGTGGTTGAGCGATTCTGTATGAAGTGGATAAATCTAGAAACGGATGCACATGCTTGTCCCCCAGGCTCAGAAGGGATGCTGGGGCACCAGCAGGCACACGCTTGTCCCCCAGGCTCAGAAGGGATGCTGGGGCACCAGCAGGCACACGCTTGTCCCCCAGGCTCAGAAGGGATGCTGGGGCACCAGCAGGCACACGCTTGTCCCCCAGGCTCAGAAGGGATGCTGGGGCACCAGCAGGCACACGCTTGTCCCCCAGGCTCAGAAGGGATGCTGGGGCACCAGCAGGCACACGCTTGTCCCCCAGGCTCAGAAGGGATGCTGGGGCACCAGCAGGCACACGCTTGTCCCCCAGGCTCAGAAGGGATGCTGGGGCACCAGCAGGCACACGCTTGTCCCCCAGGCTCAGAAGGGATGCTGGGGCACCAGCAGGCACACGCTTGTCCCCCAGGCTCAGAAGGGATGCTGGGGCACCAGCAGGCACACCCTTGTCCCCCAGCTCAGGAAGGGATGCTGGGGCATCAGCAGGCACACGCTTGTCCCCCAGGCTCAGGAAGGGGATGCTGGGGGCACCAGCAATGATGCCATCAGCAACGATTCTCTTTGAGAGCTTGGACTGAGGATGGTGTTGATGCTGGTTTTGGTGGGTGATTCTGGTCATGAGAGATAACTTACCCTTTATTGTTAATTTTCAGTACTACTTTGAATTTTTATTTGCATGTACACAGATCACTTTTGTAATTATATAATTAATCATAGCAACAGTGGTAAAAATATAATCTAAAAACTTAAAGCCAAGGGCAGAGATCCACTTGAATTATAAGCAACTATAGACGAGGATTAAGAAAGAATTTTTTTCATAACTTTTATTAGTACCTAAAGAAATCTTCATCATATTAAGGTGAGGACATACGGGATACAAAATTATTGATAGATATAATCTCCTTTACATAAATCATATGCATAGGAAAAACTAGAAAGAAACTGCTGTTGTTTACGTATTTTTATTTATGATGAATTAGAGTATTGACCTTTATCTGTATTTTGTCTGTATATCGCATATGCTTGTGTGTCTAGAAAATTAAAATGGAGTATATTTTATTCTCACAAAATAGATGAGCCTTGAAAGAAGATACACTAACTTAAAAGTGGGGCTGTCTGCAGCATGTTTGGAACTCTAGCTGGGACAGAATAATCATTAGAACGAGGAACCCCCGATGCGTTGCTAACTGAGTGTGTGATCCCACGTGAGCCACGTTAACGGGACCTCAGCTCCTCATTTGGCAAATGATGTTTGTATTCGCAGTGCCCACGACCTGAGCACTTCCGTGTGACTGTGATACGGGTGCTGCTGGTTGATGTCAAGTAGCCCGAAGACCAGGAAGCCCTGGGGTGGGAAGGACGCAGGTTTTTCCACGTGCTGCGACAAGGTGCCTGCAGGAGGAGAAAGGTCTTGCTCTAACTCAGAGGCAGTGGGCTTCCTGTGACTTTGATCCCTCAGCTGCATGTCTATAGCTGGAGGGCCCTGTGAAACTCACCTCTGTAGGGGGGCACTTTGCTGTCCTTGTAGTCTCCAACTAAAGACCCCAGCTCATTGTCAGATGTCACCCACATTCTCATCACTTCCCCATCAGGTTGGTTTGTGGCCCCATGAACATAGTCTATTGCATATCATTTGTCCCCAGACCCCGTTCTTCTACTCAGTGATTTGTGTAGGGAGCTGTTCACAGGGAAAAGTGAGGGGAAAGATCATTTTTGTTGTGAAGAAATCTCAGCTATAATATAGTACCCCCTGATGGACTGAATGTGTCTCCCTAGAATTCATGTGTTAAAATCCTAGCCCCCAAGGTGACGGCCTTTGGGAAGGGCTTAAGTCATGAGGCTGGAGCCCCCATGAATGGATTTTTGCCCATATAAAAGGGACCCCAGAGAGCTTGTTCAGCCTTTCTCCATCATGTCGGGAAATAGTGAAAAGTCTACATGAGAGTCCTCACTCACTGGGACCCGCCCGTGCTGGGACCCTGATCTCAGACTCCCAGTCTCCAGAGCTGGGAAATAATCCTGTGTTGTTTTTTTGTTTTTGTTTTTAAAGATTTTATTTAGCTGCAGGCAGAGGGAGAAGCAGACTCCCCGCTGAGCAAGGAGCCCAATGCGGGACTCCATCCCAGGACCCAGAGATCATGAGCCAAAGCAGATGCTTAACTGACTGAGCCACCCAGGTGTCCCTAAACCTGTGTTGTTTACAAGCCACTCTGTGTTCAGTGTTCTGTCCTCACAGCCTGAACAGACTGCCCAAAACTTTCCCCAAACTGTAGAACTACGTCCAGTTCTCTCCAGCATTGCCGAGAAGTGGGAGGCACATGGCCTATACGCCGTAGAGCTGGGATGATTATTAAATAGTTAACACTTAGAACGCATTCCAGAAATAAAATCAGTATATGAATACCCACAGTGTGATGAGGGTGATTCAACCATCTACCGTGGTGGAGAGAAAGTAATATTATTTACTTGTTTGTATCTCTTTATCCAGTGTAACAAAAATAGGTTTGTAAGATCCCAGTCAGAAATATTGCCTAGTAATAAAATATAAATTATAATGTTCCTTTATGGATCACATACTTTTTTGCCCTCTTAACATTCTGAAAAAATTACCTTTTATGTGTGTCTTTAATATTAGGCTTTCTGAGGAGCTTACCACAATCTTAGCAGGACTGAGTTAAAATATATGTCCAACACGGTATTTTTTCTAGTCTTTAGGAAAGCTTCATTCAAGTGCTTTTTCAAAAGCTTTTGAAAATGAAATCTTCTGAGAGGGCTTCCTGCATTGCTGTTGAATTGAATCATTCTCAGCAATAACACTGAAATCCATCCACTCTGCCGCCAGACTCCTCTCCCGCGTCTGTCCTAGAACTGCCCTCTCCCTCAAAGCCTACTTAGCGCTTTTGCAGACACAACAACTCAGATTTCAGTGAACATGCATAGATTTAATTTGGAGACTCTGTGGTCTTTGCTTTGCTCTGTGGAATTCTTGACGAAGGTAAGAAGCCAGAGTAGTGGCCATAAGAAGTCTTGCCCGAAGACCGATTTATTTCTCGTCCTGCAACTTTCTGAGATTCTGCGTCCCCTGATGCTCCACGCGGGGCTTTCCTGCCAGGTTCCTGGTTGAGTTCAGCCAGTGGGAGATGGACAGAGAGGTGGGGTCCCGCAGGTAAGGAATGGGACAGGTAGGATCCCGCAGGTAGGGAGGTAGGCAGCCCTCTGCTGCAGCTGCTGGATGATATGCATACAACAGAATCCCCCCGTCCCTGGCAACCACTGATTTACTTTGTTATTATAGCTTGTCTTTCCTAGAATGTCATACAAATGGGATCTTGAGAATATACTCATTGAGGGGTGGGGAAGAGGGTTGGCTGCAAAGGCGGGAAGCTTTGGGAGTGGTATCTTGACTGGGGTAGCAGTTAGATGATTCTGCACAATTGTTAACACTCCTTAAACTTTCCCTTGTAAGGGCCGATCTTACTGTACGTAAATGATACTTCAATAAAGCCAACTTTGAAAAGTGAGAAATGACTTAAATCATAATTACATGTGTTGTCACTGCAGTAAGATCCCTACTACAAATAGAATGACTTTCAGGAGACGCTTCAATATCCCTGCTCTTTTGTGCATTGTGCAGTTTTGTGACAGTCATTAATATTTATAGGCCAAATAACTTAATCCCTCTTTGTTTTGATTATGCAAGGAGATATTGAACGGAATGTATTCAAGGAGAAACTCACACGCCCATGTTTTCCGTGAAATTGTCCAATCTCTGCGTGGCTTTCTTCCCGAGTGTCCTCCTTGCTCACATCTATAGTAGGTGTTGGGATGTATGCCATTTGCAGAGCTCCCATGACCAAATTCTTACCCATGAAGTTTTTGTCTTAAGGCTCAACTAGCCAGAAGCTTGTGATTTCTTTGGCAGTACAGTTCCTTAAAAATTTAATAGATGCCTGATGTCTTTGTTTCCCATCAATCTTGTATACTCGTCTTCATACTCAATGTTCTGTCTTTATCTTCTGCAGCCCACCTTATTTCCTTACTTTGCCCTCCCCCCCCCCACCCCCAGCTTTCCCTCAGTCTGTGGCATTTGGCTGGAGACAGTGCAGAATAGTAGGAAGCCAATATCTGGAACCAGACCTTTGGCCTAAATCATGTTATTCCACTGAAAAGCTTAATCAGGACTTTGTTGTGTGATGCCTTTTAGAACCTCATCTCTCCCCATTGGGTTCAAAACACAGGTGGCTTTTCCAAACCTCAAGGTCCCAAGTTTCTTGATACTCTTATCTTCTCTTAATTTTGTTTGCAAACTCTTTTCTGCACTCATCTACATCTTGTATTAATTTATACTATTTTGCAGTAGAAAAAAGATCCCGCTTTCTTGTATTAGAGGGACCCCTTTCAAGGGTCCTGTTCATGAGCTATGTCTGAAGGCTCTTCCCTAGATTAAATACTGCTTCCCTCTCCATTCTGACTCCTCATCCTCTGGAGTCTCCTCTGACTTCCGCAGAGATGCTCAGCAAGCGCAGCTGATAAAATAATTAGTATAGAATCTGCGTACAGATAGACCACATTTGATTATAAGTATGCTCCCACGATTCTACCAGACAATGCCCTTAAGAACTCATACATTATCCTGCTCATTTTTTTTATCCCCTGTGACTCATTTGCTGCCAGGACTGTAGTAGGCGCATAGTCAATGTTTGTTGAATGAAATTGTCTTCATTTTTTTAAAGAAAAACAACTTTGCCAATATTTGTAAGTTGTTAAGCATGAATGCTTGGTACTGCAAAGAAATACAAAATAGTATACAAATACCTTCCAGAGTATTCCCAGGAAGATGTGTGCATCCAAAGGCAGCAAGCAGAAGACAGTTGTACATCAAGTGCCGTGGTGGGTACATCAGACTACCCAGCTGAAAATGGTAATATTACTGGGAAATCGAATTGCAGGGGCATCTTCAATGAAGAACAAAGCCTCAGAACGTTTACAGGATTTGAGTGCATGGGGAATTGGATAGAGAGCATTTCAAGCTAAAGGGAAAAAAAAAAAAAACCCAGAAAAATCAGATTTGCAAATGAGCCCAGCAGTCTGGGGGATAGTAAAGCAGACTGCCCACCCAAAGTGGACGTGCATTTGGGGACGGAATTTAGCTTCCCTGAATGGCTCTACATTTTTCTAGGTATGGAACATGAGGTTGTCCTTTCTATGATTCCGCATGACCCCCTAACTCCAGTTGAAACTATGTTGAAACATGGTCTCCCTGTGACCTTGGCCTTCTTTTACTTGCTCAGTTTGGTCTCAGACTTTTAAAAAAAAATTGCAATTTCTTGTTGCTTGTGTACGGATTCTGAAAAACTGCATTGCTGTTAAAGATTAGATATGAAAGCTTTCTGGAATATACTTCACCCGCTATGGAATTAATTTGTTTTTCGCATTTGTCTAGGAAGGGTCTAAGTATTATCACTTTCCTTACAAGTTCATCTAAAAGCTCCTATGTATCTGTTCTGCATAGAAAAACGGTTTCCATATGCCACATAAAATAAGAGAGAAAAATAGATTAACAAAGTCAATATGTTAACTATAGACATATAATTTTTGGTTTCTGGTGATCTTTGTTTAAAAAGTTAGATTCAGCACATTCCTATAGTATATGTACGCATATACTAACCCAAAGTATGAATTTTGACATATATTTGTATGTTAAAGTGAGAAGGTAGCTCATCAGTTGTTCAAGTGTATAAATTAGAGGTATTTGGAAAAAAATAGACTACTAAAAAAGAGTTAAAATGAATGACTCTTATGATGTTTACTGGGCAGTTTGTGACCAGCTAGTACTGAAGGCCACGTGTTGAGCAGAAGCAATCGGGAGACAAATGAAAACATTGTCAGATGATACAACACCAGGGGAAGTCCCCAAGCTGAGGGACAGAATGTAAGTGAGGCAGCTTTCCCGTCTGGCAGAAAAACACACAGACGTTTAGGTCATGTAGATTTATAATTTTAACAATTCAGAAGAACATGTAACAGTATGAAAATATCCAAAGTACCAGAAAGAAACACACACACACACCCCAAAAAGAATCTAAAATTGCGCGTCTCCCTTTTGATTTCTGCTTCTGGAAAGGAGTGGGTGTACTTCTCTGGATTCTGCCACGAGGTACAGCTGGGAATCCTGGACATTTAGGTAAACGAACATGGAGAGACTGAAAGGAGCAGAGAAGAAGGTGACCAGCCAAGGACCTGGAGCCAAGAGGAAGGACTAGCATGAGTTCCTCGGGTGTTCACTTCCCCCACACCTCCTTGACGAGTCGTGGAGAGACTGGTGACCTGGAAACAGCAATGGTTCTACCCAGAATGCCCCCAGCAAAGCCTGCTGTCTCTTGTGGGACCAGGAAAGGGGCAGCCTAGCCGGGCCGAAGACGCTTGGTGTATAAGGACTGCTCTGCTCCAACAAACATCACGTAAACCTGCATCCCACTCCCAACTCCATGAGTGAAGGCCAGGTGGAGTGCTTGGTCAGACTTTGGTGAGGCGCCCCAAACGCCACTGCAGGGGTGTCAGAGAAGGCCTGCTGGGGAGCTAGGACCTTCACCTCTACCGTGGGGACCACTCCACCTGGTGAGGCAAGGTGCCCCTCACGCTCCCCACCGGGAGGGAGAAGGCCTCGCGGGGAGTCAGGACTCTCGTTGACGCAGGGACAGGAGGACCCCACCCAAAGTGTCGGGACGACCACATGAGGAGCGGCAGAGAGGTGCCCCTGTCCCGGCGGGGTGTTTCAGTGCAGGTGTGGTGGAGAGCCTGATTCCCACTTCGTCCAGCAGTGGTAACCATGTGCCACGGAGGCCATGCACAGGACCTGCGCTCTCCCTGCAGCCACAGTGACAAGGGAGAGCCCCACATCCTCTGCCTCCTGAAGCACAACTTTAAATAAGATCCAGAGTCGTGGGGTTTGGGATGGTGGAGGAGAGGGTATGACTGTGTAGGTATAGAGAGAGATGGAGTCGTCCACATCTTGACCCCAGTGGTGGTTACAGGGATCTACACGTGGGTTAAAGTGACACAGAGCTGTCCACACATCTTGTACCAATGTCCAATTACTGCTTTTAATCTTGTGCTATAGTGACCATTGCAACTGGTTGACCATTGCAACTTCCTGTGAATCTATAGTTATTTTAAAACAAAAGCTTTTAAAAAGTACATGCTAAATATATGTAAATAGAAAATAAAAAAACAGGGATGGCATATTATTATTATTATATCGCTAAATGTGATTAGGATAAAAATTTCCAATTAGGAAAAGATATCCAATTTGAGAATATATTCATGTACAAAAATGGGAATATATATGAACATATGTGCACGCATTGGAAATTTTCGGAAGGATACACAGAAACTCTGGGTATTGGAGCTGATAATTGGAGAGAGGCTAGGAATCTGCTCTTTATTTCTGCCTTTGTGTACGATTTGCAAATTTTCCCATGTGAATTGATTACTTTCATAATTGATATGTATTACCTAAAGGCTATAAAAGAAGAAATGATCTTAAAAATGTGTAATATTTAAAAGACCGGGTTGGAAATAATACTAAAACTAAATTGAATTCAAACCATAGAAATCTACATTTGGGGATAATTCTAACACCAGGTGTATGGAACACTTAAATATATTTATTCCGAAATTTACAGCTCCTTGGATTTTTTTTTTTTTACAAGTCATCCCCAGCGTGTGGTGCACTTAAATAGCTACATTATGGTTGTGCATTTACCTTTATCTTTGTTATTTCCATGACTGAGTGATTAGTTCGACAAAAATGCGGGACTGTGAGCATTGCATTATTATAAACAATATTTTACAACTGGGAGGTAGAAGAACCTCAAGGAAAGCATTGTAAGAACCTCAGCCTTTCCCAGGGCTCTATTCTGGTGTTTTGGTCTATGCAGTTGCTTCTCCTGTTTTGCGCTCTCTCCCGGATTTCCCACTTCCTTTCTTTGATGTTTGCTATCTCCAGGTTTCTGGCCCCATTCATGCTACAACACATTCATTCTACAAAGCATTTGAGTATCTCCTTTGGGACAGCAGTGTTCTGGGCGTTGAGAGCACAGCCATGGGAGAAGAAGGTCTCTGTTGGAAGGAGGCGTACATGCTAGCGTATGAACTGGGCTCTGAGGGCCACCACTCCCATGTCGCCATGCCTCCTTCTCACCCACAGCGGCCCCGGGTGGAGGGGGAGCAGGAATCGGGCAGATCAGACGTGCTGACCATTCGCTTGGGACAATCCTTCCAGGCAGCCCTAAATATCTCTTGGGAACCACTTCCTACAGCTTCCAAGAGCACATGATTCGAATTCCAAGAGCGTAAGCAAATGCTGCCCCATTCCCACGTGCTCTCCATCGGGAGTCCCCAAGAAGGGAGGCAGCGGTTTCATCTAGGAGGGTAATTTCAGCACAGACTCGTATTTTGGAACTTGTGCTCCATTTCATTTTGTGTTTATGGGGAGCTGAAATAGAATAAGGGAAAGAGGTTGGGGCTCAATGATAGTGTGCTTGTCTCCTGGTTACAGCTTTAATCATCTATTAAATTGTATAAATTCATTTCAATTATATTAACTCACCATCGATGGCAGTGGATTGATGTTAGGAACTTTTTCAGTTTTAGCTGTTAGCCAAGAGCCCTCGGTGAAGTAAACAACGTAGAAAGAAATATCAAACTCTTCTCTGAGGTGGGCTTGGAAGGATTTCAAAGGTTTATCGTTGGATTTTTGTTTTTTACCACAGCAAAACCTGCTACAAGTGTATCTCATGCTGCATCATTCTTCTGTCTTAGGAAACTAATGTGTGTGCACATTTTGTTTGTAATGAAACAGTGAGTGGCATGAGCTAATCCTGGACTTTGATTAATGTTCTTGAGAACTTTACAAGTTTTCTTGAATTTCCAAGAGCAGTTTGACTCATAAAAGTCAACCTTTGGTAGACTATCTGCCCTGCAAGTCTTCCACCGAATTGAGCGAGAAGGCAGCTAAGGTGCAGAATAAGGACAGAAGTGCGGCGCAGAGGGTTGGCAGGAGCACCTGCTGTCCTCATGTTGATTTCCAAGTTGGGCGTCATTAGGTTGTTCTTCTGGGTACGCGTGGGCACAGTGGTTTCGGAGATCAGAGATCCAGAATACATCGTGTTAAACATGTCCATCATAGGTAACATTTTATCTCATTCCAAAGTTAACATTCTTTCTGCATTTTTGCAAACCACATTCGAATCGAGCAAAGGAAAATTTTTATGGAATGAATTAACTTAACCTACAAATGATCTGAACACAGAAACATTAACATTGAGCGGGGGCCAGGGGTACAGAAATAAGTTGTGAATGAATCACCCAGAGTGAAGGATTAAATTTGACCAATAGGATTCTACTTGTAGAAATATGGGGTATGTGGGACAGATGGAGTATCCTGTATTTAGCAATGATTGATTTTTTTTCTAATAAGTGCATCACTGTTATTCCAAAGATAATATACACTTATAAGCATAAATGACTTTATTCCATTCTCCAGTCTTTCTGAATAATTTTTATTCTTCTGTTTCCAGGAGACACATATATTGGGGCAAAGGAGGCAGTTCACCGTAGAACTGTCATAAGCCCAAAGCCCTTCCTCCGTATGCCTTGCAGGGCTCATGGCAGATATGGGATGGTATTAGAGGGATGTGTTCGCTTAATTATCAGCGTGGCACAGCTAAGGAGCATTTGATTGCTCCTTGTTGCCTTGTATCGAAAGCTTAGAACTCCTCTTCCACACTTGGCTAGAGATTTGAGTTATATGGCTTTTCTGGCTGAGGCTTGGCGTCTCTCAAGGCAATATTAAAAAATTGATTTAATGATTTCCTGAAGTATTCCTCTCTCACAAATACTTTAGTGGAAGTGCATCCATATTGCAAAATGGGGTTCACCAGAATTCACCAGAGCTGTTGATGGAAATGATCTCACAATCGGATCCCTGTCTCCAGTCCTTCATCCCCAACCCTACGCATGTCCTACACTACTTAAAAATTAACATTCCTTTTATAGAGGCGTGAGCACAATATTTATGTGTGTCTCAGATTTAACCTGGAATATACCCAAGAGGAAGAGAGGACTCCCACTCTCCAGTCTGGCTTTGGAATCCGTGCGACACACTTGGGGTTTTGTCTGTTATACATCTGTCGTATAAGTAAGTCTACTGTAAGACCAGAATACTCACTGAAATTCCTGCTCACCAGAGTATGCCTGCAGCATTCCGTCTCACGTCTGGACTCGTGTCTCCCACCAGCTGGACCGCGTCCTTCAAGACCCAGTGGACCTCGTCAGACCACAGAGATTTCCAAGTCACGCGTTGTCTTAAGATACCCATTGTACCTTCACCTTGTAGCTTAAGCTCTCAGTTTATTGGTTAATAATATATTTCCCATCTCCTCAGAAATATGAAAAGGATATTGAAGAAAGTGACGGTCGGTTGATTTCTTTCTGTGATGATGTCAACAGTGCTGCAGAAATTGAGCGACATGCTTAGCCCGCTTGACGTTCACATTCCTGAGCCCACATTTCCTGAGTCACTGTCTCTTGATACGTTAACTGGTGGTGAGAACATCCGCTCTACTCGGTTATTCTAAAGATTAAATGATTAAATAAAATAAAGAGCGTGGCAGCGTGTCTCTTATAAGGAATTACTGAGATTTCTCATCACCTTTTGGTTAACATAGCGTTTCACAGATATTATCACGTGGGATTCTGAAGACAGTATTATGAAATGGCCGGAAGAGGTGTATTTTGCCTGCCTCCGTCAGTTGAGTAAACTGAAGTTCAGCAATATTAAGGGCTATCTTTAGAGTGACCTGTGAGCTACTGGTGTTTAATAGAACTTCAGAATTTTAACCACACGTTGGTCCCTTAGCCTTGAATAATTGTTGAATAAATAAACAACTCAAAGCAAGAAAAAAAAGTGCATCTTTTCATACAGAGAGACAATGTGGCAAATAAACAAAT
This sequence comes from Halichoerus grypus, assembly GCF_964656455.1. Lineage (NCBI taxonomy): Eukaryota > Metazoa > Chordata > Mammalia > Carnivora > Phocidae > Halichoerus > Halichoerus grypus. Next base: position 102,420,818 of record NC_135723.1, read on the forward strand.
CCAGTAAATGAAGTAGCTACATTTTAGTGCTAAATTTCAGTTTTGATTATTCAGGTAGTAAAGGTGGCACATTTGTGTGTTTATCCTACAAAAACCGCTAGAAAGTGCTCTACAAAATTCCCTAGCAACCCAGTACAGTGCAGTGTCCCCGTTGGGTAACGACTTTGAGATCAAGAGAGCTTGGTGAGGGCGGGAACTTCCTTCCTTTGGCTAAACGAGGTGAAGGTGCCCCCCATTCTTGTTATGTCTGCAGAAAACAGACTGTAAATAGTTACGATGTTAATGAATCCAGAGGTGAAATAATGGAAGGAAACTGAATTTATTTCTAACATATTGTTCCTTGTCAATTTCCTTCCTTTGTAATATAATTTTTAACAAAATGCCTGACAAGTAATTTAGGCCGAGTGTGATTAATGCTGATGTGGCTTTTAAGGAGTGGTGGACAGTATAGGAAACATTGTTTTAAATATAACAGCTGTCTTCCTGGTGTAATGCAAATACCTGGAAAACTGAAAGACTAAGCTTGCCCTCTGCTGGAATTCAGAATTACACCACTGGCAGTCTTTTGAGCATAGGGGGAAAGGATCTTTATGTTTTTGCTTCGCACATTTTAAATTCAAGCCTCCTTTTACCAACTTGGTTAATTCACTTTAATGGGTATTCTATACATAGATCCAACTATATGAGCCAAATGCTTTTAAGGTAGAATTTCAATTCCCACGGAAGCAGCTCTGGATAGCACACGATCAGGTGGCCTGCAAAGTCATCACCGCAGCAACTTCTGCTCCCGTACTCATTTTGCAAAGTAGGAGTAATCAGCAAACGCACAATTAGGAGTCCTAGTGGTTTCGGATTGGTGTGAGGTGCTTAATATAGCCGCAGGAATGCAATCATGCCAGAAAACCCAAACGGCCGCAACCAGTTGCTGGGAGGGTAGCGCTGACAGTCGAAAGGGCGAGGAGTGGTTAGGGGCCAAGATGGCGGTCACTCGCCTTTGGGAGAAGCTGCTCTCCCAGTTCATTGGCTCTGAGCATCACTGTTACAGCCATTGAGGAGGTGGTGTTACCCCGGCCCCTGTGGCCGGGCCAGGGGAGGTTGAGGTCAGAAATGCGGATGGGCTTAAAGCAAGGTGCTGGCAGCTGACTTTGGGTGCAAGCATGCCTCTTATTTGTCCTCTCCCTTCAGCTCAGCACCGTCCTATCCTCTTTCTCCCCAGTCTCCAGCAGCCACTGGCTGACGCCCACATTCTGTTGCCCTATGAAAATTTATGTCTGTCCCTCAATAGTGCACAGACGTTGGAAACTGGAAAACAGAGGTTTGCCATGCTGGAGACCAATACAAGTTAATGAATCAAATATTTGCATGTATGCTCCTGGATCAAGGCTATTTCATATTTATTGCATTTGGCCAAACTTTTAGAGAGAAGATACATGCAGGGTTATCTATCAAGGCTAGAGTGAGCTTTTTTTTGGGGGGGGGGGACAAGGAAGGATGAACACATCCCAGACCTGTACATCACCCTGCTGTTTAGACTTCAGGATCTCAAATAGCAGTTTGCTCTGATGTTAAAGCAACCAGAGCAAAGTGGGTTTGGAAGTTACATGTGCCTCCATAAAGGATGTTATATAACTGAACCTTTTCTGGTTTTCTTTCATAGTAGAAGCTGACTCCTATTCTTTACATCAAGGTGTTTTATTGCAAAAATAGAATAATGGCATCTTTCCCAGTTTCTAGCAAAACAGTGAATTAAATGCGATAATTTTTTTAGTTTTTCTCTTCATACTTTTCATAAAACTTCAGTGCTACCACTACTCTGGTGTGTGCCAGGACTCATCCCTTCCAGAATGTAGCGTATCACAACTTCAGTGAGGCAGAGTGCAAGTCTAGATTTAGATGTTTTAAGCTTACCAGTGTTTTTTACACAGGTCATGAATTCCAGAGCCCTGCCTGGTGAACACATTATTAGAGTCACTCTGAATCCTAGTTTCAGTTATCCTCAAGGGTCAAATAGGATGTGAAAAGAAATAGCATTTGGCTTTTCCTCTGTCTTGTGCTGCTGGGCAGCCTCTGATCCACCTGGAGGTCCGGCACTGCCCTGCCTCAGTCATGGCCATGGACACACCAGTGCCGCCAGCCAGAGAGACAGAGTATGGCCATCGTAGTTATTATTCCAGACCACCAAGAATCTGCTGATACACAGTGAGGTCAGAAGACAGGAGCGGGTAGGGTTTCTTTTTAGAGCAGAATCACTTTTTTTTTTCCACCAAGAAAGGATTTTACTTTATTTTTTTTTTATTTTTTAATTTTTTATTGTTATGTTAATCATACGTTACATCATTAGTTTTTGATGTAGTGTTCCATGATTCATTGTTTGTGCAAAACACCCAGTGCTCCATGCAGAACGTGCCCTCTTTAATACCCATCACCAGGCTAACCCATCCTCCCACTCCCCCTCCCCTCTAGAACCCTCAGTTTGTTTTTCAGAGTTCATCATCTCTCATGGTTCGTCTCCCCCTCCAATTCCCCCCCTTCATTCTTCCCCTCCTGCTATCTTCTTCTTTTTTTTTTTCCCTTAACATGTAATGTATTATTTGTTTAAAAGGTACAGGTCTGTGATTCATTAGTCTTACACAATTCACAGCGCTCACCATAGCACATACCCCCCCAATGTCTATCACCCAGCCACCCCATCCCTCCCACCCCACCCCCCACTCTAGCAACCCTCATTTTGTTTCCTGAGATTAAGAATTGGTCATATCAGTGAGGTCATATGATACATGTCTTTCTCTGATTGACTTATTTTGCTCAGCATAACACCCTCCAGTTGCATCCACGTCGTTGCAAATGGCAAGATCTCATTCCTTTTGATGGCTGCATAATATTCCATTGTGTGTGTGTGTGTGTGTGTGTGTGTGTGTGTGTGTGTGTGTATATATATATATATATATATCCATTCATCTGTCAATGGACATCTTGGCTCTTTCCACAGTTTGGCTATTGTGGACATTGTGAGCAGAATCACTTTTAAACATTGGGAGATTAAACAGGATTCTACCTCAAGGAAAATGAGAATGTTTCAGGTGTTTTCTTTCCCCAAATATGGAAGCTGTCAGTTACAAATAGATGGTGCATAATTTTATATCTACAAAAAAGGTTTTTTTTCATCCAGGAATTCACAGTAACTATCAATTGTTGACTGTCAGCTCTGTGCCCTGCGTGTTACAAAGATGAATTTAGTATTGCTACAAACCCGCAAAGTAGATTATTACCTCAAGGTTTACTTTTTGAGAAAGGAGGCTCAGACTACTTAAGCAGCTTGGCCACATTTACTTGGCCAAAAAAATAGAAGATGCAACATTTGGACCCAGGTTTTTCAAATACCCAAGCTCACATTTGTGCCCTGCTACCCCTCCAGGAAATTTATTAATTTAAAAGACCTTTTCTAGGGGCGCCTGGGTGGCTCAGTCATTAAGCGTCTGCCTTCGGCTCCGGTCATGATCCCAGGGTCCTGGGATCGAGCCCCACATTGGGCTCCCTGCTTGGCGGGGAGCCTGCTTCTCCCTCTCCCGCTCCCCCTGCTTGTGTTCCTGCTCTTACTATCTCTCTCTCTGTCAAATAAATGAATCTTTAAAAAAAATAAAAAAAAAAAAAAAGACCTTTTCTACCCAGAATAAATAAATTTCAGCACCAGTACAGAACCAGTTTTCTGCTGTCTTATTCAATGTATAAAAAGCCAATGATAATCTTTCCAAATAACATGCACTTTTATAGCTCTTTGTAATTCTCATCAGATTCTACTAGCTGCACTCCAGGTGGGTATTAACGAGGCTAGCTTTGGAAGGGAGCTACTTGGGAGAAGAAAGGCAAGGGTAATCCTGGAGGTTGAGATAAATAGGGCCAGTGTGTGGACCCACAAAAGACCCAGAATAGCCAAAGCAATCTTGGAAAAGAAGAACGAAACTGGAGGTATCATAATCCCAGATGAATGAGGACCAGGCATCTCACTTGGGTTCTTCCTGGCACTGCAGCCCAAGAGACAGACTGACTGCTGAGTCGAGTGTCCAAGATCAGAGCCTGAAATCACAGCAGCCAGATGCTGGAACAAGATGTTTGAGAGAACTTTTCTCCTTTGAGCCCAGCCTGTGAAACCAGAGGCAGAACGTGTGCCTGAGGGGCAGCTCGCTTTGTGGTGCCCAGCCGTTAGGGAAATGATGCCTTGTGAAGTTAAAAACTCTTTTCCTGTAAGACAAACGGGAGAGGGCTAGAAAGTGAAGGACCCCCAACCCCAGCACCTCCTTGGTGGGCTACAGAGCCACAAAGAAGGTGGAAGACCCCTGCAGTATCATGAAATAAAATACCAGCCACACCAATCATCAGATCACTGATAAAACCCAACTTTGTCATAATAAATATGGCTTAGTGATGGAGATGATTGAAGCAAGGTGGGAAATATTTTGGAGAGTTGATTCCCCAGTCCTGAAACACTTTCTATTATATTGCATATACACGGAGATGCATTATGATTTTGAAAGTCAGGATATCACTTAATTTATCACTTAATTACACGAGTAACTGGAAAGTTTCACCGTGAAAGTCTCAATTCGCACGTGACAGAGGATCTGATAATTGAGGTGCTCTTCTTCCAGCTTTAAAGCTCCTTGTCTTGTTGACTGCCCACTCGCTTTCTCATCCCCATTCAAATGCTAAGTTCACGCTGCTCAAACTCATTTTTCTTGTGCTGAAAGAAGCATCGAATTAAATTTTGTAAATACAAATTAAAGAGTATCTCTGTATTACCAGGAAGATTTGTGTCTTGTTAAACAATATAATGGTTTGAGTCCAATGAGTCTACAAGAGCTACTCAAACCAAATTGGTTTTGCCCATATTTTAAAATCTTTCCACATTTTGCTTATATATTCCACACAAATGCATAAATCTTAAAGCAACTAGACTCAGCTGAAAAAAGAAATGTTCTAAGCATTTCCTGTGAATAAAAGATACTCAAGAAAGTAGGTTGAGGAAGATGGGGAAGAAACTGAAAGGAGTCGCAGTAAATGATGAGCTGATTTAACACACTTCAAGAGAGGAGTGGACTAGCAATCACTTGGCATATGTTTTTTCCTTTCTACGGAAAATACTTACCTTGCTAAAGAAACTTCCAAATACAAAGTAACTGTCACTGTATGTTTTTAACTGTATCTGCTCCTGTATGATTCACTAATTTCATATGTATCCATGTTCTTCTTGGTTTCCCATTGATGGCCCATTGGAGATGCACAGCAAAGGATGCTTGGTGGAGGGAATTAACCATGAGATGCAGACAGATGAAGACAAGAGCTTAGTGCATAAGTAGGGGGTGCCTGCAAGTGAATGTCATACACACATCTAAGTCTTTTAGTCACTACTGCAGATTTGCCCTCCAGAAATATTAGTCCAAGAAACAGTATATAGTAATGCTACTAAACTTGACCCATACCAAAACAAGTTAGTATGGCTTCAAGGAATAATTTATTAGTGGTTTAATTTGCATTATTTTCATTGTGAGGTGTCTGGTGTGTTTCTTCTTTCTAATTTATCATTCCTATTCTTTGCCAATCATTTTGAGATATTTGATCAATAATTAATATATCAGCTCTTTTTTTAATTTTTATTTATTTGACAGAGAGAGACAGCGAGAGAGGGAACACAAGCAGGGGGGAGTGGGAGAGGGAGAAGCAGGCTCCCCGCGGAGCAGGGAGTCCGATGAGGGGCTCAATCCCAGGACCCTGGAATCATGACCTGAGCCGAAGGCAGACGCCCAATGACTGAGCCACCCAGGCGCCCCTATATCAGCTCTTATAATTTGGTATTCTTGTGGCTAACCTTATTGTTTGCCTCTAGTCTTTTTTTTTTTTTAAATACAGAGGTATTTTGAAAAAAATTTGTATTTCCATTCAGTCTTTTCCTTTGTGGCTTATATCTGTTTATTCATGTTAAGAACTGCCTCCCTATTCTAAAATTATATAAATTTTTAATCTTAATTTTCTTGTAGTCCTTTTATGACTTCGTATCTCACATTTAAATCTTTAAACCATCTGGATTTTACCTGTCGGTACAGAGTGAGGGTACCAAATGATTACCAGTTGTCACAAAAACTTTTGGAGTAATGCTTTCTTCTTTGGTTGGAAATCCATTTTAATCATACAGTAAATTATTATTTATGTTTATAGGACTATGATTCAGAGACAAATTTTAGTTCATAAATAGAAATTTAGTTCCAGATATTGGAAGAAATTTTAGGACACAGAAGGTATTCTGCTCATATTCCAACCTCTCCTGAAAATTCTTTACAGATACCATTAGTTCAACTATTTCCAAGACTTTGATAGAGAGTGCCTTTTATTGAATCAAAATTGACGCCCCAACCCCCACGAATTCTCACTTCTCTAAATCAGGGGTCAACAAACTTCTTCTGTGAGTAGTTTAGGCTTTGTGGCCACATGGTCTCAGTGGCAAGTGCTTCGTACGTGCTGTTGCTCAGTCAGCTGTGGACCGTGCCTGAATGAAGGAACGCAGTTCTCTCCAGCAACCTTCATTTAGGGACACTACAATTTGAATTGTGAATAATTTTCACAAAGAAGAACATGTTCTTCTTTTTTTTTTTCAACAATTTAAAAATGTAAAAAACATTCTTAGCTCATGAGTCCTACAAAAACAAGTGGTGGACCAATTTGAGTCCATGGGGCCTTGTCTCCCAACCTTTGTTCTGTATGATAGTGTTTCACGTGTTTGGGAACAGTCGTAATAGACTTTCTGCAATTTCTAGTTGGCCATCAGTATCCTTTTTAAATATAATGATTTGAGTTAGCACGGGTATCAGTTAGTTGAGGTGACTTACTACACAGTTACATAAGCAACTGAACTATAAATAAAAATAAAAGTTCATGAGTATGGTAGAACTCAACAAAAATGTTTAAGTATTTATGTGTAACACATCATTCCATTGTGGCCTGAAGTGTTCTGCAGTCAAGGTATGAAGAGCAATAGAATGAGGTGTTTAACTCTTATTTTTTTTATTAAAGTAGGCAATTCATCAGAAGAAACTTTAGTACCACGAAAATTTTAAGAATGTAGTTTTGACACATGGATTCTTTTGGGGGACGATGCTTATCAATGTGATAGACAGTGTATTAGGAATTTGTTTATTGTACAACTTGTTTTTTTCCTTAAAATATGCTATATTGGAGATCTTATATTAGGAGATCTTTTAGATAAGTCGTCTTTTTAGCTGAAATCCATACTTAAATAATTACAGTATTTCCTCCATTCTTCTTTTGATGAACACATTTTAAGTTATGTTATTAGAAGTGAAAGTGAATTCCTTTTACCATGTGTAACCCTGTATTGTTAATAAAGCTTATTGCCTTAATACCTGTTTTCTCAGATACTACATATGGCTACAGATTTCTTTTGACCAATGTATTATATAATTTTTATTCTATACCTTTAATTTTTCCATGTGGTTATATTTTAAATATGCCTCTCCTAAACAGAATAAATCAAGATTTTAGTTTTGTGTTTACTCTAACAATTGTTATCTTTTAATTTTGGATTCAACCATGGCTATAATTACTAGTACATTGGAATTCTCTGTGTTTTTCTGCTTTCCATCTATTTGTCATACTTGACTACGCTTTCCTTCTTTTGGCTTGCTTTCTTTTGAATTAGATAAACCAATTTATTTTCTTTCCTCTACTGGTTTGAAAGTAAAATACTCTTATTTCTGTTTGTTGGTGGTTATCAACATTGTAACAAGTACATTTAACATAATAAGTCAAAATTTGATCCATTTCTTGATTCTTATTCCAGACAAACAAGGACTTTAGATTATTTTAACTCTAATCACCAGCACCCTGCCTTTGCTGACTGTGCTGCTGTTACTGCCCAGGGTTTATTTTATTTTATTTTATTTTATTTTTTAAAGATTTTATTTATTTATTTGACAGAGAGTGAGAGAGAGAACAAGCAGGGGGAGTGGGAGAGGGAAAGGCAGACTCCTCACTGAGCAGGGAGCCCGATGCGGGGCTCGATCCCAGGACCCTGGGATCATGACCTGAGCCAAAGGCAGTCGCGTAACTAACTGAGCCACTCAGGTCCCCTATTGCCCGGGTTTTAATTATACCTTGGTCATTTTAATAATCTTTAATTGTTTCAATTCTTTAAATTATTATTATCTAATTATCTACTCTTTTCTTTCTCTTGGATAAATAAGAGTAGAATCCTTGCTCACAGGACAGATGCATGTTTAACTTTATAACATGCACTTTATAAGCTTCTACTTAAAAGCTTCCCAAATGACCTGTCCTTAGGTCTTACCCCCTCCAGCTCAGGGATGTAGAAGAGTTTCACACGCTTCACATCTTTGTCAGTGCTTGGCGTTGTCAGTTTTGACTTTTGCCATTCTGATGGGTTTTAATTTTTTTTTCCATGATAACTTTTGATGTGGGGCACCTTCTTTTTGTCCTGTGCTTGTTGGTGTCTCAAAGTAGTTCTTCTCTAAAGTGTTTGTTCAAGTCCTTTTACCATTTTACTTGGGTGGTTTATTTATTTTTTTTTGCTGTTGATTTATAGGGATTCTTTATATATTCTGGATACTAGTCCTTTGTCAGATATATGCAAATGTATTCTCCCAGTCTGCCTTTCATTCTCCTTATGGTATATTTTGATGAGCCAAAGTTGTTAGCATTGATGAATTTCGATATATTCATATTTTTGTGCTTGCTTCTTTATGTGTCTTTTCTGAGAAGTGTATTTAGATCTGTTCTTTGGTGCAGCATATATTCTACTTCAGCAGAATTTCATGTGCCTCATTCTGTCTCTTCTCTCCTTCTGGAACTCCAGTTATATATGCATTTTACCATTTGATGTTGTCCCAGAGTTCAACAAGGCTTTGGTCTCCTTTTTAAATAATTTTCTCCGTTCTTCAGATTGGACAGTTACTACTGATCTATCTTCAAGTCCATAGACTATTTCTCCAGCCACCTCTGGTGTTAAGAAATCCAGCGATTTTTTAAAATTTCAGATATTTTTCAGTTTTAGAATTTCCATTTATTTTATTTTTTATACTGTATATTTCTCTCCTGAGATTACTCGTCTCTTCACTCCTTAGAGCTGTTTTTCCCTTTAAGCCCTTGACCATGTTTATGACAGTTGTGTTTGATTCATTGCTAATTCTAAGATGTCACTGATTTTAAGGTGTGTTTCTGTTGGCTCCTATTCTCCTGAATATGCATGATATTTTACTATTTTGTGGCATGTCTAGTAGTTCTATATTGTATACTAGACATGGGACATGATGCATTCTGATACTGTGGTTGATTCTGATGATTATTGAATTTTGGTGTAGCAGGAAGTTGCACTCAGGGCCGATTACCTTGAACTTAGAGCGGTTTGATATTGCACTTTATTAGGGCAGGCCTCTAGATGTGGACCTTTGGGGATTGCAGTAGACACCGTGAAATGTTTACCAAGCCTCTAATTGGGTAGGAGTGTAAGTCTAAATTCTGTTTTCCTTCTGGTGGGCAATAATGGAAATCTAAATTCAGATTTTTCAGCATTCCTAGTGCTGCTTTCTACAGGGCTATGTAGTGTCTTTTGTAGACGTCTGTAATTCACAATTCAGTTAGTATTTGTGGGGATTTGTATGTAGACCCTGGCCCTTTCCCACTGTGGCTCTTTCATTTTCCACCTCAATTTTCAGCTACTCTGGCAACCTCAAACTCTGCACTCTGGCACCTAAAGCCAGTAAGCCTGTTTTTTTGTCGGTTTGTCTGTCTGTTTTCCTAACTTGCTGCATCCCACATACTGGAGAGCATCAGTAGGGAAGCTGTGTGAACCTGAATCTAACTTAGTGAAGTTCTTTCCTTCAAGGCTTATCAGCTTTACCCTACTTTTAAGAAATCTTGAGAACCATGAAATTGTGTTCCTTTTAAATTTTTCGCAGAGTTAATCAGGTTAGTCTGATATGTTACCTTACCATGATTAGAATCAGAATTACCCAATTCAGTATTTTGGTTCATGAACTCTCTCTCGAGCTGTTTCATAGTGTTGTTATATCTATCCTTTAAAATTCTCTTTCTGCTTCTTATATTTTTATTTCTATACCTTCTCTTTGGATATTTTTCTGATTTGGCTTTTCAGTTTTGACAGTCATCTTATTCTCTTGTCATGCTTTCAATTATGTTTTAAAACACATTAAGCCTAGTCATTTCATTTGATAATTCCATTCTCTTCCGTAACTTGGGATCTGATATATGAGGGGAGGGTTGTTTCTTTTGATTTTAATTTATGGTGGCTTATTTCTTTATGTTTATTGGAGTTTTTTATTGTAAGTTTTTCCTCCCTTTTATCTATAGGACTTTTATCTATGGTGATGCTTTGAGCATGGACGTTAAAGTGTATTCCTGAAGTGAAGAATTTGTTGTATTCTATCAAAATATGGGGGGTATATCCAAAATTGGATTGCCTTAAATTTATGTCTGGCTTGATGTTTATGGGACACACAGTTAACGTGAATGGAAGCTCTAAACCCAGAGATGTTTAGGAGTAATTGGTAGAGATACACTTTTTTTTCTTTTTTGGAATGCCATGAGAGTGAAATTTCTTCCAGAGGTCTGTTTACCAATTTTGCTGGCTGTGGAAGCCTTCCTAACAGCTTTTATTTCAGGCACTTCAGATTGTGGTTTTGGGTACGTAAAGGCTCTGAGTTCTTTTTCTATGTGCTTGGAGAACTGTTCTCATCACCAGTGTGAAACACCCTTCCTCGTGCCTTACACTGCTGCTCACTTTGTCTCCCACTTCGTCTCGTGCAACACTGCCACACTCTTCTCCTTGTTTGCATCTGCCTGGGTCTTCTTTACAGACCTTTATTTTCATCTCTCCTATACCTCTTAAACTGTCTATTATATTGAGTGGAAAATCAAAATTAATTTGTTTTCCATTTACAGGAACTCTGTTCCTTGATGGATAAATTTGGACCCGTTAATAATTACTGGGAGTATTAATATTTTAGATACATGCCTCCTCTATTTTTCTGAGCTTCCTCCTTTTAATACTTCCCAGTTGCTTATTTTTTCCCTTCTTGTATTATTATCTATCGCTGTATAACCATATCACCATATTTGGTGACTTAAACAACACACATTTATTTTCCCAGTTTTCGTGGGTCAGGGGTCCTCACAGCTTACTGGCTCCTGGGCTCAGGCTCTTACAAGCCTGCAATCCAGATGTCTGCTGTGGCCATGGGTCTCATCTGAGGCTTCACAGGAGAAGGACGCACCCCCAAGCTCACGTGGTTGCTGGCAGCACTCAGTTCCTGGTGGGTTGTTGGACTGATGGGTTCTGTTTCTTGCTGGTGGTCAGCCGGAAACCACCTTCCTTGCTGTGCGGGCCTCTCCGTGTGACAGCTCACAACACGGCAGCTTGCTTCTTCAAAGCCCACAGGGAGCAGCTCTACTAGGAGGCCTAGCGGCGCAACCTCACATAACGTAGTCACAAACATGTAATCACATACATCCCATTGCCTGTGCCATATTCGGGTGTTAGAAGAAAACCCCACGTCCTCTGCACTCAAGGAGAAGGAATCACACAAGTGCGTGAATACTGGGAGCTGGCCATCATGGCAACCACCTTAACATCTGTCCACCATGTTCCCCATGCCCTTTTCTGGATTGAGATCATTTTCTTTGTCACTTTTTTTTTTTTAATATTTTGGATTATTTATATTTTGCGTTCCTCCTGACACCCGTACTTCCCTAACAGTGTCTAGAGTTGATCAGATTATATAGTCTTTTCCCAAAGAAGTCAAGGTTATTTAATCATAATATTATATATGAAAAAAAAATTAGTGCCGATCTGGGGTATTGGATGTGATCAAGAGACGCGCCAGCCTTAACGTAATTCTGATTGAAGAAGAATTATTCACTGTGGACTCCTATCTGATCCTACCTTGGAGCGGCACACTGTGTATTTTATCACTTCCTTCTGAATCCATATATAAATCCACCTGCTCTGTGTCCCCTTCTCCAAGGACCTCTGTTTGCTGACTACTGGAATAATTAATTTAAGTTCAAGTATTAATGAGTAAAAATGGCATTCTGTGTAATCATCTAAACCACATTTTCAAAATAACTGAGGCCTCTGTGCCTTAGGCCGAGAGAGTGAGCAACGTGGGGATTATTGAGTCCTTAAGAGGATCAATCTGCCCGACACATAGGATGCATTCTAAGCAAGGTAATTGGCCCCAGATAAGTCATGATATATAGAGTTGGAACTTCTTTAATTGAAAATGCCAAAACACAATTGTCTTCAAAACATCTAACCTATTTTGGACTCTTTGTATCACCTAACTCATTGCCTCTCTCCATTTACTTTGCAAGTATAGAAAATCACGATGAAAATTATAATACATGCTCCAGATTAATTCCTTTTCTGTTGCAAGGAAGATTTTAAAAATGGAAATGATTTATTTCCTTACAAGACCACATTTTTAGGTTAGACTAGACTAAAGCTTTCATTAAAAATTTTAATTGTTTCTCTTTTCAAACAGGTTAAGCAAAATCCTTAGTGTGTAGTCTTTTGGAAAATGTACATAATTCCAATTTATGCTTATTAGTATGTGTGTCCTTAGAACTCACGAACTCCCTCTCTCTTTGCTTGTGTGTGTGTGTATAAAATTGCTAGTACCAGTTGCTATAGTCAGTATTTAAAGTGCTAAGCTCAACACAAAATATAAAATTCTATCAGAAAGGAGCTATTTCTACCACTTGAAAAATGTCCTATCTGCCCAGCCCCTGCTCACAGCTTTCTAGCTGTGACTTTGGAACAAAGCCATGATTCTCCTACCGGAAAATGTTTGGGGATAGACTTTGAATGTTAAGTCATTTGGGATGATGTTTTTTTTCACTCGATGCTAGCATGCACTCTTTGTGCTGTATTAAGACATCAGTTAAACTAAAGCAAATGCAAAATAGATGTTATAGCTAGACTAAAGCCGATGCTTAGCACATAAGCCCATCTCTAGAATACTTTCTTGTAGAGATGTGGCTGTGAAGATTTTAGCAATGTTGGGTCTGCCTGGTCTATTTCTCTTCAGATCCACACGATACTAAAACCTCACTGAGGACAATACCACGTATTTGAAATCTGTGAACATTTGGATGTGGTCAAGGTAGAGTGTCCTTTGTATAAATGACGAACCGGTTCATGAAGTAAATTAATTGTATGAAAATACTCTAAATTGGTTTCCAGTTGACTCCAGGGCTCTCTCTAGCTCTAAAACTGTGGTGGTGTGAATTTTTTTCAAGTGCCATTTACATAGGGATGTGTGTTCCGCCTCATTCTAATCAGTCATTTACATATGTCTGCTAAGGACAGCGTGGGAGACGCCCTGCCAGCCTGGCTAGAGCTGCGGGTTTTCCCCTTTTTGGTGCTGCTTCTTCTTCCCCTCCCCCTTCCTGCTTGAAAATAACGACATCTTTTTCTATGTGATCAGTTGAGAGAGAGAGACTCATTGGAGTGAAGTGATTAACCGTAAATGTGTGGTCAGGGCGTTTGTCCGGGGACGCCCTCCGGGGACGCCACGCGCGGGAGGTGGTCCTGCTGCAGCCAGGTGTGGGGGACAGTCTGCGGGTAGGGGAGCACAGAGGTGCAGGTTGCGGCAAGGATTTCTGCAGGGCAAGTCTAGAGGGTGGCCCAAGAGGGGACTGGACGCGTGCTTTCAACCTCCTCCTTCCCGCCTTTCTTCTATGATCACACCTCCCACCCCTGCCTCCCTCAGCTTGCACAAAAGGCTCCAGATGAGTGTGTGAGTCATGCGTGGGTATTTCCAAGAACCGTTGGCATCCTCTGAAAGCCCTGTCCGTGAGGACATTTGCAGCTTGCTGTGTGGGGATGCCAGTCCTCTGCTCCCATTCACAATAATTCTCCACATGCTGCTTTGGAGACCTTGTTTTTTTTTCCTTCAGCTTTAAGCAGAAATGTTTAATGCAGATGAGATTTTTATTTCCCTTTCCGTAGACAGGAGTCGCTGAACTCGAGTGGGAAAGAACATGGCTTGATATGGTGGAGTTAACGGAGGCAGTATGTAATTATCATTATCTGCGACAATTAAGGCAGCACCAGGCTGTGTTGTGACAGTTTATTGTGGTGTGTGGTGATGCAGTAAAGTGATATTTATACCCCCGTGACTGTGCTGCCATTCAGAATTTCATAACTCTATAAATGCATTCTGTGGATAGAGCATATGTCTTCAGCATTTCCCTAGTAGGCTGCATCTTTAAACTGGGAATGTGGCCCACAAAATGAGAATAAATCCATAGAATAGATCAGAAGATGAAAAGCTGCACGGTGATGAATGAAATCTCCCAGTGCCGTTGGGGTGTGAGAATCTGGTAGGTGTAGGACCTGAGGCCAGCGTGACTGAGGGACCAGACACAGAGGCTAAGCTGGGAGGCCAAGGGTGAGCTGGCACATTAGGGAAGGGGGCTCTGGGATGGGCTGAATGTTTGTGTCCCCTCAGAATTCCTGTGTGGAAACCCACCCCCAAGGGTACAGCCTTTGGGAGGTGAGTAGGGTCAGATGAGGTCCCCAACGTGGAGCCCGTGTGGGTACTTTGGTGCCCTAGTTCTAATAAGAGTCCCAAGAGCTTGCTCCCTGCCGTGGGATGAAACAACAAGGTGGAGAAATCCCAAGTCTGCTTCTGGGAAGCGGCCCTCCCCAGATGCTGAATCTGCTGGCTCCTATTCTTGGACTTCCAGCCTCCAGAACGATGAGAAATAAATGTCTACTCTTTCTAAGCCACCCAGCCTGTGGCATTTTGTTAGAGCCGCCCGAACAGACGAAGACTTGACCTGACTGTTCACCCAATTCAGACTCAGGAAACATATTCCAGCCTTGACTCAAAGCTGGAATGAGACAAGAAGTCAGGGCGGCTAGCATCCAAAGGAGCCCAGTGAGGCCGATGATCAGATGTCAGTGACAGGGGTGAAGAACCAGGGGTTCCACGAAAGATGAGCTTCTCGACCACGGCATGCAGGAGAGTGTGAGACACGAGAGCGGAAATCAGCGTTCTGCGCTGCACGGGATAGAAATCGCAGGACATGCTATTGGAGTCATGCTGTTTCCCATCCCCACCAGGGAGACACATGGACACCTGCCGATAGGCTGTTGCTAGGGTTAAGCTGGCTAGGTATGAAAGCACGCGGGGCATGTCTGTTACAGTTACCACTACGTGGGGTTGCTGTTGTTACTGTCATTTCATCATACAAATCAGTATTGTTGTTCTAGGACAACTGAAGATTGTGCCATCTATTCCAGTATATTTAGGTTTTTAGAAGTGGACCACTATCTCAGTATAAGGGAATGACTTGCAAAAAATTAAATTTCAAGTACTTTGGCATTTGGGAGAATCTCCACCACACTGGGGGAAAGAACCCCTCTCCCCCTCCTGGTGCTTCTTCGCTCTCCTCCACCCTCAGTGCCCCGGGAAGCTGACTTGCATGGATGGCATCCTTGCCCTGTGGCTTCTCCCAGAGTTGGGCTGAGGGGAGGCGCTGGCCGGAGGGGGAGGGCAGGGGAGCCAGGGCAGAACATTTTTCCCCATACCGTTCCCGCCCCCCAAGTTCCCTGAAGACCATGGCTTCTGTTGGGCAGCGCTGGCACGCAGCCTCCCTTCCCGGGATCCGGCCTCTTCTCCCCAGTTGCGAGCCCCTCGTACTGCACTGTGCTGGGGTGGTATTCCCAATCTCGCCTACACCTTTAAAAACTCTCTTTATTAGCCTTTCCTCCATTTCCTGGTGTGAGCGAGCCTTCTACTTCCTGCCGTAGGTGCTTCTGTGGTCCTTTGAACCACATCCTGTCGTTGTTTCACTGGCTTCTAAGCCATTAGGGGAATATTCTGCCTCATTCTCTTCTTTCCTCACCACCTGAGACAGCTGACAGTTTAACCTTTGGCATTTGGATACTCAGACACACCCTTAATAGACAAAGCAGGGGGAGAGAAATTAATGCTCTGTGCCTATGTACCCCTGTTTAATTATGGAGAATATGTTAATTTTTAAAAGCATAACTGAGATGCTTAGTAAAGTAGCAGGTGTTACAAAATTGCATTTTTATTATCCTTCCCCGTATCATACATGGAAATTATGGTCTCTCCCGCAATTTCACCACTTGCTAAATGTTCCTCGTCGGTTATCACAGATGAATGCTTCTTTTTAAATCATATGTAGACAATTAGAAACTTTTAGGTTAATTAATTTTCTTTATTAGAAGAAAAGACTTTATATAAATTAAAGGCAGTCGGATTAATGTAATGCTGTGTGATAGTACTACATTTTTTTTTTTTTTTATTGAATTCTTTAATGTAGACAGATGGCATAACCCAAAGGACAATTTGGTGGTAGCAATTCTTGTAGAGAAAAGGCCCTAAAAGGAAACAATTTTTCTTTTTTTTCCTACACACAGATTAGTTCTAGCACCAAATGTAGGGGAGGGGGTACTTTCCACAGCAATCAATTCTTCAAATGTCTGGATACCAGCAAGGCGTCCTACACCTCTATTCAGCCCTGAAACTAAGTAGCCAGAGTTAGTGCAGACCCCACGAATGAAGGGCGTGGTCCCATAAGACCTTGCTCCCCTGCAGACACCAGTTGCAATCCCCAGGTTAGCGGCATTTCTCTCCAATTTGACTACAAATTGAGGGTCCACGACCCCCTTCTCAGGTTCAGTGATTTAATATAATGCCTCAAAGAACTCAGTGAAATACTTTACTTACATTTACTCATTCCCTATAAAGGATACAGGCGGACAGCCAGATGAAGAGGTATGTAGGGCAGGGTATGGGGAAAGGACACCCAGCTTCTCTGCCCACCCCCCCACCCCCAGGCATGCTACTCTCCCTGGGCCTCCGCGTAGTCATCAGCCTGGAGGCTCTCCAGGCCCATTTGGTTAGAGTTTTTTATGGAGTCTAATAATAATAATGATTATTGTTTTTTAATTGTGATATAATTGACATAGAGCATTATGTTTCAGGTGTACAACATAATGACAAATATTTATATATACTGCAAAATGATCACCACAGTAAATTCAGTTAACATTTGTCACCACATACAGTTACAGAATTTTTTTCTTATGTTGAGAACTTTTAAGATTTATTCTTTTAGCAACTTTCAAATAGGCAATCCAGTATTATTAATTATAGCTGCCATGCTTTACATTACATCCCCATGACTTGTTTATCTTGTACCTGGAAGTTTGTACCTTTTGACTCCCTTCACCCACTTTGCCCCTCTCTGACCCCTTGTCTTTGGCAACGCTCCAGTCTGTTCTCTGTATCATTGAGCTTTTTATTTTTATTTTTTTAAGATTCCACATATAAGATCATACAGTGTTTGTCTTTCTCTGATTTATTTCTTTTAGTATGGTCCACCTAAAATTTCATTCTTTATCCATTTATCCATCAGTGGACATTTAGGTTGTTTCTCTACCTTGGCTAATTGTGAATAATGCCTCAGTGAACATGCGGGCGCAGATATCTTTTCAAGTTAGTGTTTCTGTTTTCTTTGGGTAAATACCCAGAAGTGGAATCACTGGATTATATGGTAGTTCTGTCTTTAATGTTTTGAGGAACCTTCATACTATTTTCCATAGCAGCTGCACTAGTTTACATTCCCACCAACAGTGCATGAGGGTCTCCTTTCCTCCACATCCTTGCAACACTTGTTATTTCTTATCTTTTCAATAATGCCTTTGTAACAGGTGTAAGGTAATAGCTCACTGTGATTTTGATTTGCACTTCCCTGGTGATTAGAGATGTTGAACATCTTTTCATGTAGCTGTGGGTCATCTATATGTCTTCTTGGGAAAAATGTTTCATTTTTTGCATGTTGCTGCCCAGTTTTCCCAGAACCATTTATTGAACAGACTATCTTTTCTCTATTGTATATTCTTGGTTCCTTGGCCATAATTAATTGACCATATAATTGTGGGTTTATTTCTTGGTTTTCTATTCTTTTCCATTGGTCTGTGTGTCTGTTTTTATGCCAGTACCAAACTGTTTTAATTACTATAGTTTTGTAGTAAAGTTTGAAATCGGAGTGCGTGGTACCTCCACCTTTGTTCTTTCTCAAGATTGTTTTGGCTAGGGGCTCCTGGTGGATCAGTGGGTTTAGTGTCTGCCTTCATCTCAGGTCATGATCCCAGGACCTTGGGATCGAGTCCCGCATTGGGCTCCCTGCTCAGCAGGGAGTCTGCTTCTCCCTCTGCCCCTCTGCCTGCTCATGCTCTCTCTCTCTCTCAATCTCTCATAAATACATAAAATCTTTAAAAAAAAGATTTTCTTGGCTATTTGGGTCTTTTGTGGTTCCACAGAAATTTAAAAATTATTTGTTGTCATTCTGTGGAAAAATGCCATTGGGACTTTGATAGGGATTGCAGTGAATCTGCATGTTGCTTTGGGGAGTGTGGACATTTTAACAATATGAATTCTTCCAATGGGATCTATGAGTGTGGAATATCTTTCATTTCTTTGTGTCTTCTTCTGTTTCTTTTATCATTGTCATAGTTTTCAGTGTATAAGTTTTACCTCCTTGGTTAAATTTATTCTTATTTTATTCTTTTTGATGCAATTGTAAATGGGATTGTATTTTTTAATTTCTCTTTCTGCTAGCTCATTGGTGTATAGAAATGCAACAGATTTCTGTATATTAACTTTATATTTTGCAAATTTACTGATTTAATTTTTTAGTTCTAACAGTTTTTTGGTGGAATCTTTAGGGTTTTCTATATATAGTATGATGTCATCTGCAGATAGTGACAGTTTTACTTCTTCGGAACTTTTCAATTTGGATGCCTTTTATTTCTTTTTCTTGCCTAATTGCTGTGGCTAGGACATCCAATACTATGTTGAGTAAAAGTGGCAAGAGTGGGCATCTTTGTCTCATTTCTGATCTTATAGGAAAAGCTCTCTGCTTTTCACCATTGAGTATGATGTTAGCTATGGGTTGTCATATGTGGCCTTTATTATGTTGAGGTACATTATCTCCATTCCTACTTTGTTGAGAGTCTTCATTTTGGACTTGGGAAATAAAGGGAAAGAGAAAGATGAAAAGAAGAGGCAGAAAATTTATTAAAAAAGTAGGATAGAGTTATAATAGATGCAGTTGGGAAAGATGAAATAAGATTTTAAAATACAAAACAAAGAACAGAGGGAGGGAGGGAGGAAGGAAGGATGGAAGGAAGGAGATGGAAGGAAGGAAGGGAGCGAGGGCTTATACCTTTAAATAACTCTTGCCGACCTACCAAAGCTGGGAGAATACAAAAGGGCTGTGATCATTTGCCCACAGCTGTTGGTCCATCAGCATCAAAGTCAGATCTGATATAGGTTCTACTCTGACATCTCAATTCTACATTTCTGATTGTCTGTCATCTTTAACAACAGCTAATGCCATTTTAATTGTCACCTTCACTTCACTCAGAGTGGGCTGACCTCACAAAATAGACATAGCTAATTCTCAAGTTAAAGTCTGGGGTTTTGTTTTTTGTTTTGTTTTTAGAAGTTATGCTTAAATAATGCCTAAATTGTTTTCTCCTAGACTTTTTGTTTTCCTAAGTGAAATTATAGATACAAACTCAGACTGTGTTTGCATTTGCAAAGGAAAACAAGCTAGCTTTGGTGGCCTCAATATTGTTTTTTATCTTTTAGGCTTCTTCAAATATCTTAGCAAGTCAAAAGTCAATCTTAACGCATTAAAACTATTTGAAATGTATTCATAATACTTAGACAATTAAAGAAGTTTAAAACTAATCAACAAATGAGTAACATGCTACTTAAAATACCTATGCTCGGGTCAATTTTCTTAATGCTAAAAAATACAAATTAATATGAGAAAAAATAAACCAATGGGGGAAAATGAGCAAATATTATGAGTAAATAATTTATAGAAAAATACATATATAAGAAGATGGGTTTATCTTAAATAATGATAGTTAAGTAAGATATTTTACCTTAAATGTTTTATTTCTACTTAAAATAAGGTTTTGTGAGTCAATCTTTTGACACAATTAGCATTTCATATTTTATTATATAGCGGTTCCCATATGCAATTGCCTTTTATTTCCAATTTTAGTTTCTAAGTTAAAATTTAAAAACCTTCTAAGAGCAAAATCCTCCTAGGCTTTTCCTTTTTTTCACTCGTAGTCTTTTTAAAGACAGTTTTAATGAGACAGTTTTTGTACAAGGAAGTCCACCCTTTTAAAATGTACAACTCAATAATTTTTAGCATGTTTACAGAATTGTGCAACCATCAGCTTAATCTTAGAGTATTTCATCACTCCAGAAAGAGTGTCTTTGTATCCATTTGCAGTCACTTCGGATCCATGATCACCACAACCCTCCCCCACCCCTTCATGTCCAGTCCAGTAACTACCTCTCTCTGTCTGTAGATTTTCCTATTCTGGACATTAATGTGAATAGAATCATACAATATGTAGTCTTTTGTGACTGGCTTCTTTCACTTAGCATAACATGTTTATAAGATTCCTCTATGCTGTAATGTGAATCAGTACTTAATTCCTTTTATGTCTGAACAATATTACACTGTATAGAGACATGCCATTTAATTTATCCATTCATTAGTTGATGGACTTTTGGGTTTTTCCCCCTTTTTGCCTATTGTAAATAATGCTGCTCTGAACATTTGTATTTTGCTCCATACAAGTCTCCATACAAGTTTTGGTGGGCATATGTTTTCACTTCTCTTGAGTATATACCCAGGTTGGAACTGCTGGGTCACATGGTGACTTTATGTCTGACATTTTGAGGAACTGCCAGATTGTTTTCCATAGCAGTGGTACCATTTTACATTTCCACCAGTAACATAAAAATGTTCCAATTTCTCCACATCCTTACCAACACTTATTATCTGACATTTTTATTATAGCAGTTTTATTGGGTATGAAATGGCAGTTTATTGTGGCTTTGAGTTAATATTTTTGTTGAAAAATGAAACAAACTTATTTTTAAGTATATATGCCTGTGGCAGTTTTAGCAGGGAAGAAATAATGTGTGTTGTTTATATGTTTCAGCCATAGATTCTCAATGGGACTTGAAACTCCCAAAACATGTAGGATTGACTTTCCTTGATTACTGAGACAGATGTCAGTTTACTAGGTTTTCATTTCTTTTTGGGCATGTATAATCTCAGGTTCAGTGAAAAGAATCCTGGCAGAAGTCAAGAGATCTGTGTGTTTCCAGCTCTATAAATGGCTGCAAAATCTTATAAGTAAATTAAAATCCCTCACTGCCTAAATACACTTTCTGTGTCCATTACTTTTAGTTCATAAGTGTTGGGCCATTTCTTTCCTATAAGAGATTCCACAGAAATTCTAAAATATATATTCTGCTCTACTGGCTCCATAAAATAGATGTTGTATAAGGGAATTTCACATTGCCTAAGGATAATAGGATTCTCATATATTTAACTGCTTTTATTTTCCAATAATTTGCTCATCTACAAAGCTTTCTTTAAAAAAATGTTTTATTGTTATGTTAATCACCATACATTACATCATTAGTTTTTGATGTAGTGTTCCATGATTCATTGTTTGTGCATAACACCCAGTGCTCCATGCAGAACGTGCCCTCTTTAATACCCATCACCAGGCTAACCCATCCTCCCACCCCCCTCCCCTCTAGAACCCTCAGTTTGTTTTTCAGAGTCCATCGTCTCTCATGGTTTGTCTCCCCCTCCGATTTCCGCCCCCTTCATTCTTCCCCTCCTGCTATCTTCTTTTTTTTTTTTTTCTTAACATATATTGCATTATTTGTTTCAGAGGTACAGATCTGTGATTCAACAGTCTTGCACAATTCACAGCGCTCACCATAGCACATACCCTCCCCAGTGTCTATCACCCAGCCACCCTTATCCCTCCCACCCCACCCCCCACTCCAGCAACCCTCAGTTTGTTTCCTGAGATTAAGAATTGCTCATATCAGTGAGGTCATATGATACATATCTTTCTCTGATTGACTTATTTTGCTCAGCATAACACCCTCCAGTTGCATCCACGTCGTTGCAAATGGCAAGATCTCATTCCTTTTGATGGCTGCATAAGATTCCATTGTATATATATATACCACCTCTTCTTTATCCATTCATCTGTCGATGGACATCTTGGCTCTTTCCACAGTTTGGCTATTGTGGACATTGCTGCTATAAACATCGGGGTGCATGTACCCCTTCGGATCCTTACATTTGTATCTTTGGGGTAAATACCCAGTAGTGCAATTGCTGGATTGTATGGTAGCTCTATTTTCAACTTTTTGAGGAACCTCCATACTGTTTTCCAGAGTGGTTGCACCAGCTTGCACTCCCACCAACAGTGTAGGAGGGTTCCCCTTTCTCCGCATCCCCGCCAACATCTGTTGTTTCCTGACTTGTTAATTTTAGCCATTCTGACGGGTGTAAGGTGGTATCTCATTGAGGTTTTGATTTGGATTTCCCTGATGCCAAGCGATGCTGAGCACTTTCTCATGTGTCTGTTGGCCATTTGGATGTCTTCTTTGGAAAAATGTCTGTTCATGTCTTCTGCCCATTTCTTGATTGGATCATTTGTTCTTTGGGTGTTGAGTTTGATAAGTTCTTTATACATTTTGGATACTAGCCCTTTATCTGATGTGTCATTTGCAAATATCTTCTCCCATTCAGTCAGTTGTCTTTTGGTTTTGTTGACTGTTTCTTTGCTGTGCAAAAGCTTTTTATCTTGATGAAGTCCCAATAGTTCATTTTTGCCCTTGCTTCCCTTGCCTTTGGCGATGTTTCTAGGAAGAAGTTGCTGCAGCTGAGGTCGAAGAGGTTGCTGCCTGTGTTCTCCTTTAGGATTTTGATGGACTCCTGTCTCACATTGAGGTCTTTCAACCATTTGGAGTCAATTTTTGTGTGTGGTGTAAGGAAATGGTCCAGTTTCATTCTTCTGCATGTGGCTGTCCAATTTTCCCAACACCATTTGTTGAAGAGACTGTCTTTTTTCCATTGGACATTCTTTCCTGCTTTGTCAAAGATTAGTTGACCGTAGAGTTGAGGGTCCATTTCTGGGCTCTCTATTCTGTTCCACTGATCTATGTGTCTGTTTTTGTGCCAGTACCATACTGTCTTGATGATGACAGCTTTGTAATAGAGCTGGAAGTCCGGAATTGTGATGCCGCCAGCTTTGCTTTTCTTTTTCAACATTCCTCTGGCTATTCGGGGTCTTTTCTGGTTCCATACAAATTTTAGGATGATTTGTTCCATTTCTTTGAAAAAAGTGGATGGTATTTTGATGGGGATTGCATTGAATGTGTAGATTGCTCTAGGTAGCATTGACATCTTCACAATATTTGTTCTTCCAATCCATGAGCATGGAACGTTTTTCCATTTCTTTGTGTCTTCCTCAATTTCTTTCATGAGTATTTTATAGTTTTCTGAGTACAGATCCTTTGCCTCTTTGGTTAGATTTATTCCTAGGTATCTTATGGTTTTGGGTGCAATTGTAAATGGGATTGATGCCTTAATTTCTCTTTCTTCTGTCTTGTTGTTGGTGTATAGGAATGCCACTGATTTCTGTGCATTGATTTTATATCCTGCCACTTGACTGAATTCCTGTATGAGTTCTAGCAGTTTTTAGGTGGAGTCTTTTGGGTTTTCCACATAAAGTATCATATCATCTGCAAAGAGTGAGAGTTTGACTTCTTCTTTGCCGATTCGGATGCCTTTTATTTCTTTTTGTTGTCTGATTGCTGTGGCTAGGACTTCTAATACTATGTTGAATAGCCGTGGTGATAGTGGACATCCCTGCCGTGTTCCTGACCTTAGGGGGAAGGCTCTCAGTTTTTCCCCATTGAGAATGATATTTGCTGTAGGTTTTTCATAGATGGCTTTTATGATATTGAGGTATGTACCCTCTATGCCTATACTCTGAAGAGTTTTGATCAAGAAAGGATGCTGTACTTTGTCAAATGGTTTTTCTGCATCTACTGAGAGGATCATATAATTCTTGTTCTTTCTTTTCTTAATGTATTGTATCACGTTGATTGATCTGCGGATGTTAAACCAACCTTGCAGCCCAGGGATAAATCCCACTTTGTTGTGGGGAATAATCCTTTTAATGTACTGTTGGATCCTATTGGCTAGTATTTTGGTGAGAATTTTTGCATCCACGTTCATCAGGGATATTGGTCTGTAATTCTCCTTTTTGATGGGGTCTTTGTCTGGTTTTGGGATCAAGGTAATGGTGGCCTCATAAAACGAGTTTGGAAGTTTTCCTTCCATTTCTATTTTTTGGAACAGTTTCAGAAGAATAGGTATTAATTCTTGTTTAAATGTTTGGTAGAATTCCCCTGGGAAGCCATCTGGCCCTGGGCTCTTGTTTGTTGGGAGATTTTTGATGACTGCTTCAATTTCCTTAGTGGTTATAGGTCTGTTCAGGTTTTCTATTTCTTCCTGGTTCAGTTTTGGTAGTTGATACATCTCTAGGAATGCATCCATTTCTTCCAGGTTATCTAATTTGCTGGCATAGAGTTGTTCATAATATGTTCTTATAATTGTTTGTATTTCTTTGGTGTTGGTTGTAATCTCTCCTCTTTCATTCATGATTTTGTTGATTTGGGTCATTTCTCTTTTCTTTTTGATAAGTCTGGCCAGGGGGTTATCAATCCTGTTAATTCAAAGAACCAGCTCCTAGTTCCGTTGATTTGTTCTACTGTTCTTTTGGTTTCTATTTCATTGATTTCTGCTCTGATCTTTATTATTTCTCTTCCCCTGCTGGGTTTAGGCTTTATTTGCTGTTCTTTCTCCAGCTCTTTTAGGTGTGGGGTTAGGTTGTGTATTTGAGACCTTTCTTGTTTCTTGAGAAAGGCTTGTATTGCTATATACTTTCCTCTTAGGACTGCCTTTGCTGCATCCCAAAGATTTTGAACAGTTGTGTTTTCATTTTCATTTGTTTCCATGAATTTTTTTAATTCTTCTTTAATTTCCTGGTCGACCCATTCATTCTTTAGTAGGATGCTCTTTAGCCTCCATGTATTTGAGTTCTTTCCAACTTTCCTCTTGTGATTGAGTTCGTTTCAAAGCATTGTGGTCTGAAAATAGGCAGGGAATGATCCCAATCTTTTGGTACCAGCTGAGACCTGATTTATGACCTAGGATGTGATTGATTCTGGAGAATGTTCCATGGGCACTAGAGAAGAATGTGTATTCCATTGCTTTGGGATGGAATGTTCTGAATATGTCTGTGAAGTCCATTTGGTCCAGTGTGTCATTTAAAGTCTTTATTTCCTTGTTGATCTTTTGCTTAGATGATCTGTCCATTTCAGTGAGGTGGGTGTTAAAGTCCCCCACTATTATTGTATTGTTGTCAATGTGTTTCTTTGCTTTTGTTATTAATGGCCTTATATAATTGGCTGCTCCCATGTTAGGGGCATAGATATTTACAATTGTTAGATCTTCTTGTTGGATAGACCCTTTAAGTATGATATAGTGTCCTTCCTCATCTCTTATTACAGTCTTTGGTTTAAAATCTAATTTGTCTGATATAAGGATTGCCACCCAGCTTTCTTTTGGTGTCCATTAGCATGGTAAATGGTTTTCCACCCCCTCACTTTCAATCTGGGGGTGTCTTTGGGTCTAAAATGAGTCTCTTGCAGACAGCATATCGATGGGTCTTGTTTTTTAATCCAATCTGATAGCCTGTGTCTTTTGATTGGGGCATTTAGCCCATTTACATTCAGGGTAACTATTGAAAGATAGGAATTTAGTGCCATTGTATTGCCTGTAAGGTGACTGTTACTGTATATTGTCTGTGTTCCTTTCTGGTCTATGTTGCCTTTAGGCTCTCTCTTTGCTTAGAGGACCCCTTTCAATATTTCTTGTAGGGCTGGTTTTGTGTTTGCAAATTCCTTTAGATTTTGTTTGTCCTGGAAGCTTTTTATCTCTCCTTCTATTTTCAATGACAGCCTAGCTGGATATAGTATTCTTGGCTGCATATTTTTCTCATTTAGTGCTCTGAATATATCCTGCCAGTCCTTTCTGGCCTGCCAGGTCTCTGTGGATAAGTCTGTTGCCAGTCTAATGTTTCTACCATTGTAGGTTACATATCTCTTCTCCCAAGCTGCTTTCAGGATTTTCTCTTTGTCTCTGAGACTCATAAGTTTTACTATTAGATGTCGGGGTGTTGACCTATTTTTATTGATTTTGAGAGGGGTTCTCTGTGCTTCCTGGATTTTGAGGCCTGTTTCCTCCCCAAATTAGGGAAGTTCTCTGCTATAATTTGCTCCAATATACCTTCTGCCCCTCTCTCTCTTTCTTTTTCTTCTGGGATCCCAATTATTCTAATGTTGTTTCGTCTTATGGTATCGCTTATCTCTCAAATTCTGCCC
The DNA here is from genome assembly GCF_964656455.1 of Halichoerus grypus. NCBI lineage: Eukaryota > Metazoa > Chordata > Mammalia > Carnivora > Phocidae > Halichoerus > Halichoerus grypus. The sequence goes on from NC_135723.1 coordinate 102,447,268, forward strand.
TCATGATCCAGTAGTTGTTTATCTCTCTTTTTCTCTGCTTCTTTATTTTCCATCATTTGGTCTTGTATATCACTGATTCTCTCTTTTGCCTCATTTATCCTAGCAGTTAGCCCCCCCATTTTTGATTGCACCTCATTAATAGCCTTTTTTATTTCGACTTGGTTAGATTTTAGTTCTTTTATTTCTCCAGAAAGGGTTTCTCTAATAACTTCCATGGCTTTTTCAAGCCCAGCTAGTATCTTTAAAGTGATGATTCTGAACTCTAGATCCGACATCGTACTGATGTCTGTATTGAGTAGGTCCCTGGCAGTCGGTACTACCTCTTGTTCTTTTTGTTGAGGTGATTTTTTCCGTCTTGTCATTTTGTCCAGAGGATAATAGGTTAATGAGAGAACAAGATGCTAACAGGGTAACAATGTTCCCAGAAAATACACTCTAAACAAATCAGAAAAGACCTGAAGTTGGGGGAAAAGAAAGGGAATGAAAGGAAAAAGAAAAAGAGAAAAGAAAGAAAAAGAAAAAGATAAAAACAAACAAAAACAGAACAAAACAAAAAAAAACAGAATATGATCAAATATGATCAGGCTCATGCATAGATCAGTGCCACACAGTAGATTTTGGGTGTATTTTGGTCTGTTAGAAGAAAGTGCCTCCCAAAATTTTAAAGAAAGAAAAACTTATACACGTACAAAAATAAGGGTTGATATGATGAAGGGATGGAATATGACTGTAAAGATGAAAATTATAAAAAATTTTATAAAAGGAATTGATAAGAAGTTGTTTGAAAAAAGAAAAGGATTTAAAGAAAAAAGAAAAAAAAAGGGAGAGAATGTGATCAGGCAGGAGAGTAGAACAAAACCATACACTAGAGATTTAGGGTATATTTTGATCTGTTAGAAGGAACTATCTCAAAATTTTAAAGAGAGAACAACTTATATATATATGCCAAAAATACAGGTAACTACTATGAAGGGATAGAATATGACTAAAAATGAAAAATAAAAATGTTTTTTAAAAAAGGGATTGATAAGATGTTGGTTGAAAAAGGGAAAAAAAATTATAAAAAAAAGTTAAAAAAGAAATTAACTTTGAAAGACTAAAGAATCATGGTAATAATCCATGAATTCTCTGTGCAGTATTCCCCTAGCGCTGGAGTTCTGTGGTTCTCACTGATCGGTAAACTTGGTCTTGGCTGGCTGTTCTCGCTGATCTTCTGGGGGAGGGGCCTGTTGCCGTGGTTCCCAAATGTCTTTGCCGGAGGCGGAATTGCCCCGCCCTTGCCGGTCCGGGCTAAGTAATCTGCTCGGGTTTGCTCTCCGGAGCTTTTGTTCCCTGCAAGCTTTCGGTGCAGCTTTGGAGGCCAAGAGTGAAAATGGCGGCCTCCCAGTCTCCGCCCCGGAGGAGCCGAGAACTCGGGGTCCCGCTCCTCAGTGCGCCCCCAGAGAAAAGCAGTCAGTCACTCCCGTCTCCCCGGTCTCCGGCCGCACTCCGCGCTCACCCGGCCGGTGACCGCGCCTTTCTATCTGGCACCCGACCCCGGGTGGAGTCTCCAAACCCAGCAGATCCCCGCGGTGCGTTCCTGTGCTGCTCCTCCCGGGGGAGGAAGGGGAGTCTCCCCGGATCTGCCGCTTGTTGGGTCCCTGCTGGAGGAGCAGTGGCCCGACTGTGCCGCGGATCACGGTTTATGGCAACCCCGAGCTGAGAGCCCGCGCCTGGGCTCCGTCTCTGCAGCTGGCTTCCCCCCTCCGATACCTGGGCGCTCTGCCGCACTCAGGCACCCCCGGTCTTTCTGTGACCCCGAGGGTCCTGAGACCACACTGTCCTGAGGGTTCCACCCCCCGCTTAGCCACCAGAGTGATGTCCCTCAGTGGAGCAGACTTCTAAAAGTTCCGATTTTGTGCTCCGCGGCTCTATCACTTGCCAGAAGCGGCCGACGGAGGCCCCCTCCCCTGCCCTCTATCCTACCCAATATCGCCTGGGATTCACTTCTCCCCATGTCCTACTTTCCAGAAAGTGGTCGCTTTTCTGTTCAGAGAGTTGTTGCTATTCTTTTCTTCGATCTCCTGTTGAGTTTGTAGGTGTTCAGAATGGTTTGATCCCTATCCAGCTGAATTCCTGGGACCAGACGAAATCCAGGTCTCCTACTCCTGCGCCATCTTGCTCCGCCCCTATACAGATATTCTTAATGTATAAAAGAGCTATCAGTAGTTTAAAACTTCTCACCCTTCCTCCATAAGGTATTTAATAGCAACAAAATACTGCACGGGTCAAGAGGTCTTAACTATAATGGAGTAAGGAGTCAGTATTAGGTGAGTGGTTGAAATGCAGGGTGAGGGGGTAACCTAGAATGTTGAGGAAGTGTGGCATGACCATGGATATTAAATGCAGGTTCTCCATCCTCTGTTTCTCCAGTCTTCAGTGGGGGTATGCAGTAGAACACAAGCATTATTGTTCAGAGACAAGTGTGAGGAAAAAAAAAGAGACTCTGAACTCTGTATTTTGCTCCATATAAATCTATGAATGACCTGACATAGTGGACCACCATGGCCTATCTTATATAAAAGGATTGGGTCAGAATTATTTTTTTCCTGAGAAGTTTGTGATTTCAGTGGATTTAAGCAAGGCCAGAGATAGAGATTAACTTAAATAATTTCCTTGACTTTTGGTCTATTTTGGTAAAGTGAAACATTGCCAGAGATAAAGGTCTTCTAATTAAATCTGGAGGGTTGTTTATGTATACACTTGGGATTTCTCGGTTATCTTTTCCATCAATGGAGCAATGTGACTAGGTTTAAAAAAAGAGATTTATTTAAAAATTGTGTGATGTCAGTTCTTCGTTGAGAGTGCAGTGGAAGAGAGACGGGTACAGATGCCCCTCATTCCTTGTTCCATTTGTTCCAGAAACATGCATTGAACACCTACTCTTTTTTTTTCTTACAAGATTTATTTGTTTTAGAGAGAGAGTGCACAGATGGCGGGGAGGGGCAGAGGGAGAGGGAGAGGGGAAGCCGACTCCCCTCTGAGTGTAGAGCCTGTTGCGTGGGGCTCAATGCGGGGCTCCATCTCATGACCCTGAGATCATGACCTGAGCCGAGATCAAGAGTCAGACGCTCAAACGACTGAGCCACCCAGGCGCCCCGTGGACAACTACTCTTTATCAGTCACAGTTTGAGAGCATGAGGGGGCAAAGAAAAGCATGACATAAGATACCCTGAATGTGGGACAGGGAGGCGGACATAGAAGTGAATATGTGTGGTAAGTTGTAGGTGCTATTCTAGCTGTAAGCCAGGTAAGTGTTCAAGTGGCCAACATAGCAATTTTAACGTTACATTATCACGGAGTTGATACTAAATGTAGTTTTCATGTCTTGGTAACGTGCCAATGCGCAGTTGTGAAGGAACAGGCGGGAAATGTGTCAGGTGCGAGGTGAGGTGACATTGGACTTGCCAGTTTTCTATGGATGATCCACACATGACACTTCTCTCATCCAAACGACTTGCCACAATGTTCACATCCTTACTGTTCCGGCCCAAAGTGTGTGCAGGGGTTCTGCATTGCCTTGCCACTTTGTAGGGCACATTAGAGGAGGTTCATCGTGGATCTGGCAGTTATTCTCCACCTGAGTGCCTGGACCCCGGTGCTGCCTCTCCCGTAAGCAGCGGCTCACATGGCTTTCACGGCTAGTCTCAAAGTGTCTTTCCACCACCACCCCCATCATCCACCCTTGCTTCCATGTGTTAGTCTTCTCAACTACTCATGCGCTTCCTTTGCCGGCTCTCCCTTCCTTGGCTCCAGGTCCGTCCTGTCTACCTTTATATGGCTCCTTTGAGATGTATTTCAGCCGTCCCCTCTGGTATTAGTTTTCTCTGGTATTTGCCGAAACATCCCGCAAGCCCTGTGTGTTATATTCTTGCATCATATTTGTATTCTTACTATTGTTTTTGTCAATATTGTTAATTTTGGTGTCTCTGGCCAGATACTGTGAAGGTTTTGAGGACGAGGACTATTTCCTGTAATAAAATCACTGTGCTTGGTATACCCTTAGAGTTGCTACATATCTTCAGTTAATGTGCTTAATTCCTAAATGCTTTCTCGAATCCCCTGTTACACCTATATATTTTGTAAAATTAATACAACTCTCATTTTTTTCCAGAATATACCTTCCTGAAAATTTAAGGGTAAATCAATTTACATAGAACGAATGATATTTTTGATGCAGTAAGAAAGCTCATATTTTTTTATTTTTAAAAATTTTTTTTTAAAGATTTTATTTATTTATTTGACAGAGAGAGAAACAGTGAGAGAGGGAACACAAGCAGGGGCAGTGGGAGAGGGAGAAGCAGGCTTCCCACTGAGCAGGGAGCCCAATGTGGGGCTCAATCCCAGGACCCTGGAATCATGACCTGAGCTGAAGGCAGACGCTTAATGACTGAACCACCCAGGCACCCCAAGAAAGCTCAGATTTTAATGAACATCAGCAATGACTTAATCTTTGAGTAAAAGACTAGTTTGTGATTACAGTAATCACTCTCTTTTCCCATGTACTGTGCTGGTTAATTTTATAAGTCAAATTGACTGGGCCACAAGGTGCCCAGTTATTTGGTCAAACATGATTCTGGGTATTTCTGGATAAGATTATCAATGGAATCAGTAGACTGAGTAAAGCAGATTGTTTTCCTTGATGTGGGTGGGCCTCGCCCAATCAGCTGAAGACCTGAATAGAACAAAAAAGCCTATTAAGTGGGCAGTCCTTTTTCCTGACTGCTTTGAGCTGGGATATCAGTTTTTTCCTGTCTTTGGACTCAAATGGAAACATCAGCTCTTCTTGAGTCTTGAGTCTGTTGACCTGTGGACTGGAACTTAAACCATTAATTCTCCTGGACCTCCAGCTTGCTGACTGCAGATCTTGGGAAGGGTCAATTCATGTGAGCCAGTTCCTTAATATAAATTTACATATATACATGTACACATCCTATTGGTTCTGTTTCTCTGGAGAGCCCAGACTAATAAAGCCACCACTTTCAGACACTGGGGATTTCACATGTTGGGATTTCTGACGGTAGAATTCACCTGGGTAAAGTCAAACCTCTTGTAAGAAGTAACAAGAAAAGAACACTGATCAAATGACATGGCGAATCTATTCTTCTGTTGTAAATCTTACCTGATGTCAATTGTGAAACTGAGTATTTTGCCAAAGTCTCAACTTAAAGCTACTTTAATCAAAGCAGTTGCTAATGCAAAGAATACATAGATTAAGAACGAAGCAGAAAGATGGACAAACCCAGTGGCTGCACTAAGCAAGTTTGGAGAGAGCCTGCCAGAGTTAAATAGATATCCACGAATCAACAGTAAGCAAAGGTGAATGGGATGTGGGCACTACGAAACACGGCAGGTCTATGTACTGTAACCTAACAGAAGTATGATGACGAAAATGGGATAAACATGCTCTTCTTGTAGACTGGAAAGGAAACAGGAGATAAACTGAAGCCACGAGCCGATGTTGGGAGAGGTTCTGATGGCAAGGCCATCTTCAAATACGCCTTCATCTAATTTTCTCATAAAATTATTATCTGAAACTAGTAGGACAATGGAGAATCTTCCTATTTTAAGCATTTTCCCCTGATACTCTTGCCTTCTTTCCTTCTTTGGGATCCTTCTTTATCTGTCCAGCTTTCCACAAGTCAACGGCTAAAGGCAGATGAGTTGCGAAGAGTGAATAGTCACTACCGGTTACTCAGAGTGGCTTTGCTCTTTAATTCTGAACAGCGTTCCCCCTTTATGCCTGTCATCTCTGTGGGCCTCTCTGCCGAGGCCCCGCACGGGTAGGACCCAGGTGCCCCACACAAGTGGTTTTGGCTGACAGTTTGGTGAGTTCAGGGAAGACGTTCAGTCTAACAAATTTATTATTGACTTAAAGTTTAATCCATGTTATTTCACTTCCCATTTCCAGAGATAATTTAAAGGAAGTTATAACAATGGCAGGTTAAAAATATTTTTGTCCTATTCTCTTGATTTTCTCTCCCTCCTCCATCATGTGGTGAGGGGATAGGGAAAGGCAGGTTGCACGGGACAGTTCCAACCGGCCCGTTCTTGTTGGGAAAGAGGAAAGAAGGTTCCAAATGAATGAATGCCGCCTCACATGAAGAGAAAGACCAACTTAATGTTGCTTCAAACCAGTTTGGGTTGGTGGTATTTTTTGTCCACAGTGGGCTGGGTTTAGTGTAAAGTTCAGTAGTACAAAGAAGGTCTGCGTGGGTGTTCATTTCTGGAGAAAAGTTGTCATTAAGAATCCTAACACAGAAGGTGAGCACTTCTTAAACCTAAAGGCAGGAATGTTCTTCTGCCCTCTACTTTCCTGGCAAATACCAGTCCACATTCTTTAAAAGCTACCTGCAAGCATTCAACTTTGGTTCACCTATTTCTTTCACCTAATTCTTAAGCCAAATCATTAGTAACAGGTAGTTTTCACGTGTAAACCAACGCTTGTGTGTGCTTATTTATACATTATATATGTCTAATAAGTGCATGCTTGAAGGCATTGTGGGTAATTTACATACAATTACTGTTGGAATTGCTCAGAATTTTCTGCTTCACTGTGGGTTCAAAACTGGCATCTTACTCTTTCTTATATGCGATTTTTTTGTGAATGCAAAAAAACAAAAAAACAAAAAAAAAAAAAGGAAAAGCTTCTCAGACCCCTCCCAGCCTCTCACGGTTGCCACGGCCCCCCAGCCGAGGGCGCGCGGGCGCTCACGCGCGGACACACACACACACACACACACACGCACACACGTGAGTTCAAGCCTGATGCTCCCATATCCCTTGAGGCAAATCCGGTTTTGGAGCGCCCTGGTTCCTCGTAGAGGAATGCCGAGGCATGGGGAGACATCCTGTGTCTGCTCTTGGCAGCGGCCTGGCTTGGTCAGCACTTGAATTTGACCACCCTCTGCGTGCGCGCTCTCGGGAGCGCGCGTCCGTGTGTGGTCCAGGGGGCGAACCCGAGGAGGTGACTTGATTAATCCGAGAAGCGCCCAGGGGTGGGGATCGCGGAACCCAGGGCGCGGTCCCCGGGCAACCTGCCGCTTGGGGTGGAGGAGTGGGAGCTGGGTTTGGGCCCGGGCGAACGCCCCAGTGGCTCCCGGGCCAGGCAGACCCGTTGGCGCCAGGCTGGGCTGTAGGAAGCCGATGGGATCAGACGCCAAGACGCAAAGACGCCCGAGGGGCCGCGGCTGGGCGGAGGCCCGCAGGGAAGCGGATCCCGGGAGGCCAGGTGTGCAGCCGGAGGGCTTCCGTGCCAGCCGGCGCGGGGAGCTGCCTTTGCCCAGCAAGGCGTCCGGTGCCAGGGAGCTGCCGCGGCGGCAGATTCGGATGCAGACCCGGGGCGCAACCATGGCGACGCAACGTGTCCCCCCTAGTAACTCGCAACAGCATTATTTATAAGCTGCCAGCCATGGCCTGCCCTCCGCTTCCCCCTCTGCTTCGCCACACTGGCGGCCGACGGGCACGGCGCGCCTGGCTCTGCGCTGCCGCTGCCTCCCTCCCGCGGGCGCAGCCGGAGGTGGTCGCAGCCGGTCGCCGCTCACGCCGGGCAGAAGGCGGCAGCTTACCCGCGGAAATCACCTTAGTGCCTGTTTGTAGAACCGAGCGTGCCGGCGACGCGCGCGCACACACGGCCCCGCGGGGAGGGGGCGTCTCCCCAGGAGGAATGTTGGTGGAGGGGCTCCCGGCTCTACCCAAACAGTGTGGGTTCGCGTCACCTTGCTGCCGCCCGAGGCTTCCGGGTCCAGCCCAGTCCTGGCAGAGCACCCGGTACGAACGCGCGCGCGCGCGCGCACACACACACACACGCACACACACATACACACACGCTCACACGCGCCCGCCCGCCCTGGCGTCGCCGCCGCCCCGCAGGGGCCCCCGCCCTTAGGGACAAGTGCGGCCACCGGCGCGCCCCGCGCTGCCTGCGGGAGGAGCCCCGGGTCGGCCGCACCGCCGGTGTCCCCGCGTGCGCCCCTCGGGTCCGCGCCGCTGTGCCTGGCGGAGCGCTGACGGCGACCGCCGGACACGCACGCTGTCGGAGCCAACCCTCCCGCCCGCTCCCGCTCCCGCTCCGCTCGCAGCCGGCCCTCCTCCCGGGCCCTGGCCCTGGCCCCCGGCCCCCGGCCCCGGGCTTTTGTTGAAAGCGCGGCAACCCTCACGCCCTCCCCTCCGGCTTTTTCTGCCTCTCAAGCGGTGGCCAAAAAGAGTTGTTCGCTATTGTGATCCGCCTGGGAGAGGCGAGCGGCGAGCGGCGGGCAGGGGTGGGGACACCGAAGACCTGGAAGGATCGGGGTTCTTCCCAGCCAACTCCACCCAGCGATCGCCAGCGCAGTCTCTCATCACCGCCGGGACAATGGATTAAGTTACTCTTCCCGGGGCCAGAAGTCGCTGCAGACTTAGGGAGAGATGAAGGAAAAGGCGATGATTAAGACTGCTAAAATGCAGGGCAACGTGATGGTGAGTCTGGGGGGCGAGGCGCGGGGTCGGGAGCGCCCGCGGGGAGGAGCGGTGGTGGTGGTGGGGGTCCTGTCCCCCCGAGTCCCGAGCCGCCGGGCTGATCGCGACCCGTGGCCGCGCGCGGCGGCGCCTCCCCCACTTCCCACCGGAGCCCACCGGCGGCCGCCAGGGTACCGAGGGGCAGGCGCCTGTTTGCATATCGCAACTTTGCGGTGTCGCCGTCCCTCTCCTTCGGGCGTGGGGCTTGGGGCCGGGGTGGGTGTGCGAGGCGAGGAAGGGGCGGCGGCCGCGCGGCGGTCCGAGTTCCAGGCGGACCCCCGGGGGCGGTCCTGGGGGGAGGTGGACAGAGGAGGTCGCGGCGGCCAGGGGAGGGCCCAGGGCCCTGACGCTCGCGCGGCCTCGGGGCTGCTAGTCCCCGGAGCCCGAGACCTGTTGGGGTTAGCGAGCCTCTGGCACACTCGGGGCGGCGCCGCTCGCTCTGCTCTGGCTGCTGCCTCCGCGGCCGCCTCTCCGGCGGGCCCTGCTCCCCCAAGGGCTGGCTGCCAGCGAGCCAGCGAGCGTGATAACGGCCAGGCGTCCCCAAGAATTACCCTGCGCCCCGAAACCCCCTCTGGGCGGTGGGAGGCTCAGGGATGCAGGGCCAGGGGCTGTCTTAGCACGCACAACTTTGCTAACTCAGGGACCCCGGCGTTCCGCCTCCCAGCGAGCCACCCCCTCGCCTGCGCCCTGCGACCCGCCTGCGGCGCTCTGGCTGCCCGGTCCCCCGCGCCCCGGGCATGGGGCCGAGGGGGTCAGGGTGCTGGAACCTCCTGGCGAGGACGAGGAGGTTGCCATCTTGTTCTGTGGAAATTGTGTGTGTGCCTGTGCGTATTTATTTGGGTGATGTTTTAACCCTTTCGCTGTTGGTGTAGGATGATTAGGAGGAGGGTCTCTATTTTTATATTACTCCCGGGTAGTTTTTTGTGAGAGAGGGACCACGAGATGGGGAATGGCATGTTACTTTTGAGGGTACAGCAGGAAAAGCAGGAATTCTTCCGGGCGTGGGGTCTAGAGTTGTTTGTGAGGTGGGTTGGGTCCAGGTCATGGGAGGAGGGGTCCAGTGGCGGGAGGTGTGTTTGGGATAATCCAGTCGGTGATCCATTTTGAGGTCTTGCTTTAAACAAAAAGAGACAAGAAATGAAAAATTTATTCGAATTGAACAAATATCCAGCTGGCTTAACCACACCCACAGCAAGACACCTGTTGCCTGGCTGAGGAAGATCAGACTGCTCCGAACTTGAACTTGACTTCTGGCCCGAGGTGTGTACCACTCCATTCAGGATAGCTCTGGGAGCTCAGTAACTGCATCGAGGGGATTATTTTGCAGGACCCCCTCCCCCCATCCCCCAAAGATAAGCTCCTCATTCAAGGAACTTCATCTGTTTGTGGGTTCTGCGGTTGACTGACCTAATTGCTTGTTTGTGGAAATACATCTGTTTCCCTCATTTTCCCACTCTCTTTTTAGTCATTGTGCTGTTCAGCATAATTTTTTGTAAAACAGGGCAGAAACGTGTATGGAGTAATGTTTTCCAATTAAATTCCCACCTGCACCCATAATTCCCCTTTTATATTATGCCATAATGTGCTAGTAAAACCTACACATTTAGGACTGAGGCAGAAGAAAGAATTTGGATTAATTTTATTGGTAATATAATGACACATTATTGATTCATTACCTAAATCTGTTGTCAAACAGGTGTTTCTTCTCATGACTTAGCTGGTAAGTTGGGACGTGGTAACATCTTTATATTACATCTAAAAACTTGTGAAGTGCTCCCTCCCACTACGCCCTCTCTGGGTTTACTTCAGAAAATGAAGGATGGAAGGAATTTTTCACTCGTAGTCTGAATAAAGATGTTCCACGTGCTCACCCTGGAGCCTCCTCAGTGTCTACTGTTTGTAAGTAGAATTAGAACAAGTTGCACTGAGCCTAGCGAATTCTGCAGGAACCTGTCATAGTTTTAGGCTCATCATTGGCCTCAGAGAAAATGAGGTCCAGACTTCGTCAAGGTTTCGGTGTTCTGTCAATTCTTGCATTGGTCATTCTTACTCTGCGGTGGGGCTTGTTCCCTTTTTTTGAAATTTCATGCTCCGACTAAATCCACACAGCTTTAATTGAGTGCTCGTTTTTCACTTAAATTGTTGTTTGGGGGCTTCGTGATCCTTAGTTCCTCATCAGTCGTCTTTGGAAGGCTCGCTCAGCACAGCCTGTCTTGGATTGGGCGACGGGCAAAATCTTTTCCCCGGCAACTTGATTGACATTCAGGTGCTATTTTACGTCCCGGATGAGGACAGAGTGATTCATGCTCCGTGCTGGCAGCTGAGTTGCTATGCATCTGACTGTGATGGAGAGAGCGTTCTAGGGTATGCGGGGTCAGCGCCTGGACGTGCACACGGACGCCCAGACACAAGCTGCAGCTCCGTTCCCAGCTCCCCGGGTGCTCTGGATGCACACGTGAGGTTCAGGGTTTGAAAGGGAGACACTTGGTATCGCCAACATGGTCGGAGACGAGCCACATCCAGCCACAGCCCGGCAGCGGGGCACGTCAAGGGGTGTTGGCTCCAGCCTCTGGTCATTCCCATGACCGTGGTGTGGCCAGTGGCGACCTGGGACTTGTCTAAAATCTTCCTGAAGGCTTCATTCCTCGCACATTGTTTTAGAAGTTGATTCCTGCGGACAGGTGATCGAGAGAAGGCATGCTTATCGGCATACTACATAATCCCATTTGGGCTTCATACATGAGTAAAAGGAGTAACAAAGGTGGAATGAGTTCGTAACTTCTGTTTTGATTTTTGAGAAGAGTCTGTTTCATAAATTTTATTTCTAACATTGCAGAAAAAGAAAAAAATCCCAGACTAAGCATGGCACTTTCTATCTGCAATTTAATACTCTGAGAAAGAGATTGAGATTTTCCCATTCTCCCAGAACAAAACTTAGGTTTAAAAATAACTGTATTTTCACAAAATCTACATTTGAAAATCTGTGGGGAAGGGTGATTTGCGTGTTTTTTCAGCATTTCAGATTTTTACTTAATCACTGTTTAAATCAAACCAGTTCTTTTGGAGAAGCATATCCTCTTGCGATAGGTTCTAAGATCAATAGAAAATTTTATTATCAGAAGGATATTACTTCACGCTAAATCCCTCTACTTCATCCACATGAGCTCTCCCCAGACACTGAGTTGCTCAGCAGGGACTGAGTAAAGGTTGGTTAAAAATAAAAGCCTTGGGGACTGCCCTGTGCCCTGTGGGACAGTCTCCCCTGTCCTTGGTATGTTGGTGGCTCTTTAAGTAGATGGTGGGTTAGGCGGGTCCTTGGTGACCAGACTTGTGTCAGAGGAGGTTCAGAAACTGGATGCAGAGGATCAGGGGTCTGCAAACCACAGGGACACTTGAGAATCTCACAGTTGGTTGGTTTTGGTTTTAAATGCAAGTTGCAGCCTAGGAATTAACTCCCTGTATAGGGAAAGTGGGTGTTTTTCCTGTGGCCTCTGGAACTGAATTTAGGGCTTTGGTCACTAATTGGAGAGATCTGTGGAATTATGAGCCAAGTATCTTTTCCGATCTTGCCTTCCCCTTCCTATGTTGAATAAAACCCTGGATCAGAACCATCTAAAGTAAGAGCTTTCTTTCAGGCCATTTGAGTAGTTCACTGATTGATTAGATTAAACAGAATGACTTTCCAACATTGGTGCCCTACTTGTGATAAGCCCAGGTGAGCGGAGGAAACTCTTTGAGGTTTTTAGATAAATTGCAGGGATTCGTGTGGAACACAACCCCCATTGCTGAGTGCTTGTTGGGAACAGCGATGCACGTTTGTGAGATGATTTTCCAGGGTACAGCCTTGAGTGACGCACAGGTTGCCCTCCGTCTGAGGGCGATTGGAAACACCACACCTGCTTCCTTCTATAGACTGGCACCCTGGTGACATAAAGGCTGTGGTGTTGGTTCTAATTGTGAGCATTGTAGTGTGTGTTTTGGGGGGAATTTGCCTTCCTGAAATGGGTTCTGAAAATTCCTGCCAAGGTCACAAGTTTTTGAGAATTTGCCCCTGTATCCCAGTGTGGTGGCACATCTGCTGACATTTCTCTACTTCCTGTTCGTTTGGCATCCCTTCATAAAATTGTCAGCCCTGTAACTGCACTCCTCTCGAAATCTTGATGAATCCCCTGTGCAGGCAGAAGGAGCAGAGCGAGAGTCCATTTCACGCGCCCCTCTTGGAGGATTTACAGGATTGGGAAGACCTCACACATGTTAACGGCCAATCAAAGATACCCAGAGTTGATGAAGTTTCTAAACCCAGAGAGGGGTGGTCAGCTCAGGGTGTCTTAGGAAATACCTTGAGTAAAACTTGGGTGCACAGGGCTGGCCTCCTCTCCCCTTGCAGGTCCTTGCCTTACGGCGCCCTGGGACTTGGTGTGGGGACGTGCAGTTATGCTAAGGAGGCCTTTCCTCTACCTCAGTAATTTCTCTTTCCTGTGCCCTGTCCTCATGCTAATGACATGACTCAAAACTTGTTCATCTTTTGCACTTTGAACTCCCTGTGTTGCTATTGCCAAGAGGTGGTGCATTTCCAAGTGTTAGCATCTCTTGCTCGTCTGTGGTCACTTGCTGGGCACCGTGAGACCCGAGAGGATGCTTGTACTAAATGCACAGACAGGTGCTCATTTCTATACCTGGCACAGACTGCTTTTGTGAGAAAGGTCTCTGATTTTCGTCGTACTTTTTTTTTCTTTTGTTTTAAGAACTCCTGCAAGTTCTAGTGCATCAGATAACACGAGAGAGAATTCCATGCATGCAGTATGTTCCACGTACAGCTACAATAAAATGGAAGTGTATGTTCACTTTAGGGGTTACCATATATGGTTTTTACAACACCACCAACCAATTCTCTCACACCCCCTGGATGTCCTGTCATCCAGCTCCGTTCCAAGGCTGCTAGCTGGAGGGAGCGTCACCTCCCACAGGTTGAGGACTCAGTCCCAGAAGACGGCCCCCATTTCAGACACCAGTCTTAATTAGTTCAGGTACTTCAGGTACTTCTGTGTTTCTGACAGATTGGGTAGAAATCAGAGGTTCCCAGGACCCTCTCCTCAGGGTCCATTAATTTGGTAGGGTGGTTCATGGAATTCAGGACACCAGCTTATTTACTAGATCACTGGTTTATTACAGAGGGTGTGAAAGGCAATGAATCACTAGCCAGGTGAAGAGATACAGAGGCTGAGGTTTGGAAGGGTCTCAAACACAGGAGCTTCTGTCCCCCCATGGGGTATGGGGTGCCACCACCTTGGCTGCATTCTGGTTCCCCATCCCGGAAGTTCTCTAAACCCTGGCCTTTGGGTTTTTAGGAAGGCCCCGTTACATAGGGATGACTCATTAAGTCATTGGTCATTGGCGATGGATTCCATCTCTAGCTCCTCTCCCCTGCCCAGAGGTTGGGGTGGGACTGAAAGTTCCAACCCTCTTATCACAAGGCTGGCTTCCCTGGCAACCAGCCCTATCCTTACAGGACTTCCTAAAGACCAAAGCTCCTGTGTGGGACCCTGCCAGGCTTTGCCCTCTGTATCTCTTCGCCTGGCTGGACATTGGTATCCTTTAGCATCCTTTGCGGTAAACTGGGAACAGAAGCTCAATTGTAGTTGAAAGGGGATGGTTATGAATAACAAGACACCTGTTTCCCCTTGGTGGCTCTAAGGAGATTTCAGGACCTAAGGACAAAAGATCAAATATTATGACAAAAGGTGCTCCCCATTGCTCTTATTACACAGGAAATTCCAAGGGTTTTGGGAACTGTGAACCCTGGATGCAGACCAACTGCAACTGACCCTTGAACAACTTGACTTTGAGCTGCACGGGTCCACTTATACATGGATTTTTTCTGATAAATAAAGCAGAATGTTGTAAATGTATTTTCTCTTCCTTATGATTTTCTTAATAACATATTCTTTAGCTTACTTCATTGTAAGCATACAGTAAATAATACATATAACATGCAAAACACGTGTTAATTAATCATGTTATCGGTGAGGCTCCTGGTCAAAAGTAGGCTCTTAGTAGTTAAGTTTTTGGGGAACCAAAGGTCATATGTAGATTGTTGACAGTGCAGGGGGCCGAAGCCCCTAAACCCTATGTTGTTCAAGGGTTAACTGCATATATTTGTTATAAATCACAACATCATAGTTAAATAACTACTCAATATCCTCTTTGCGGGGAGGGAAATAAATTTACTCCAGACCTGTTTTTTTCTTTTCCTTTCATTACTTTAAATTCAGTGATGAGGAAAATTTTGTGACATCTTTTGGTTATAGAAGCCAATTTTCTTTGATTAATAGGACTACATTTTAGAACTCAGAAGAGAGCATGTCCCAGACTTTGTAGGACACGTACATCCTGAGCTGAGAGTACAGAGGTGGACAAAACCGGTCAGAATTCCCTTTACTTTGTGGCTTCCCCTAAGGATGGGAAAGGGGGTCCATTCAAGAGGTGGAAGGTCTGAAAATCCATCTGGGTCCATAGCTCTTAGCATTGGTTGGATGCTACAATCCTTGGGGAGGTTTCGACAAATCCAAGGGCATCAGGCAGTCCCTTGGGCAGGTGGAGTTGAGGATGGTTGTTTGAAGACAGGGGTTCTCAACCTTGCTGCACATTTACATCACCAGAGGAACTCTAGTAACTACTGAAGGGTATTTTGGGCTTTCCACACCCCCATGCACACGTACACACATGCTCACAGGATCATCTGATGTGCGTTGCAACTTGAGTGTTCATACGTTTAATGGTTTGGTGTGGCCAAAAGGGAGAGCCACTGGACTAGATAAGAAGTTTGAAAATAAAGAATGTCATCAACACCTAAGGAATAAATGCTACCATTTATAAGAAGCCATTTTGGTTCATGGAAAGGCACAATCAAGTCTGGTTTCTTGGGTCGTGGAGGAAGCCAAATGAATGGGAAGATAGGTGCAGACCCTAGAATGCGAAGACGGGGAGGGAGAAGAAAAGAGTAGTCAGTCACCAGGGGAAAAGCTGAGGGAACACACTTTGTCTTTGTTTTGCATCTCTCATCTGGGGACAGGGGGAAAACAAGAATGCTGGAAGAAACTCCCTTTTCTTTCACACACAGAGATAACAGTCCTTTTCACTGCGAGATACTCTATGATTTGTCTGTGATCCACTTGGGAGATGGATTTCAAACCAAATAGAGCAAGTAGAACAAGAAGAGTAAAAGAGAGAAAATAGCTCCTGGACTAGCAGGTGGAATTCTAGAATTTTCCATGAGCTCTCTAAGTGGCATCTGCAGGCAGCTCCCTGGACCTCTCTGTCTTCCAGTGTAAGATCAGGGAATTTGAAGAGATTGATTATTCCTCAAGTCCCTTTCTACTCTCTCTCCCCAGCCAGGGTAGCCTTGTGTCCGCCACACTGACCTGAGGACGTGCTTGAGAACTAACCGTCCACGCCAGAACAGATACTTTGTTGGCATTGTAATCTCTTCAGCCCTGACTTTTCTGGCGTCTTCCAGCTCAGCTCACCCCGTCACTCTTGCAGTGTGTCGCTGTTTATAAACAAAGAAAATAGATGGCATAGATTTATACCGATAAGTCACAAAACCCAGAGCAGTAATCCGCAAGCCTTGCTCACTCAGGCAGAACTGCGTGTGTGTGTGCATGCGCGTGCCCCGCACGCCTCTCTGATGTAAAGTGCTCGCAGCACCCTAAGGCAGAGCTGCGGATGGGTTGGGTGAAGTCCACCGTGGGCACAGTCACTTTGACTGCTGGACTTCCTCAGCTATTGAGAGAGCATAACCACCCCGTAATAGAACAGTGGTGCCAGGGATGTTCTGGTTTCCAGTTTGGTGTTATTCATCCGTGAAAATAGAAACAGAATTGCTGATGAGCCAGGCCGGCCACCAGACCTGGTTGGCAGGGCACCAGCGGGGGTGGGTTGGGATCGGGTCTTGCCGCGGAAGAAAAACTGATCACATTTTCTTCATGATCATGGCATTTGAAAAGTAATATTTTCACAGAGGGGGAGGCAAGCCAGAATAGATTCTTAACTCTAGGGAACAAACTGAGAGTTGCTGGAGGGGGGATGGGGTAACTGGGGGATGGGCATTAAGGAGGGCACGTGATGTGATGAGCACTGGGTGTTACGTGCATGAATCGCTAAATTCTACCCCTGAAACTAAGAATACACTATATGTTAGCTAAATTGAATTTAAATAAAAAGTTTAAAATAAAAGAAAAGTAAGATTTTCCTTTCTGTCCCTTTTTGTCCAGTCTACTAGACTGATGCCCCTCATTTTATGATTTTGGTTATGTAACAACATGTAGTAAAACCTCTACTAATGGGAACCCAACTATGAACTTGGATCAATGAGACCAACAATTGCTTATGATTATGACTTGAAGCTAACATGGATTTTTTAGGGTCCATCCTTGACTCTGGGCACATTCAGCTCAATTTTCTGTACCTTCTTATTCAGTATTTTTGGGAAATGAGAATTAGTGAACTTCAAGCCCAAAATCTCTCATTTTTACAAAAAGGATTCAGTTATAGACTAGATTCTCCATGCTCAGGCATGCACACACACAAAGAACACATTTTATAAAAACTGTAATTATTTATAACAGAAAACCAAAGATTTCTCTGGTTAAATACTAGTTTCCCAGAAATTTCTGTTTATTAGACCAAATCACATCCTGAGCAAACTTTTTATAAAAGGATTTTTTTTTTTTTTTGCTTTTCTTCTTTCTAGGACTCTAAATTGTACATGTTTTTAAAATCCTACCCTTCGATTTCAAAACTAACTGATAACAGTTTGTAAAGCACCCTTAGAGATTATAAAGTAATTTCACGTACTCTATTTTATTATGTTAGAACAACCCATTGTGCTAGCAGAACAAATATTTCTGTTTCGTGGTTGAAAGACCCAAGACATGGCAAGATTACTCAGCAGGAGGGCTCAGCTGCTGACCGCTCTGGGCCAGGTTCTTCACTTCTTCAGTACATTTTCCTTCAGAAACCTTCTTCCCCACCATAAATGGAAAGAAACACAGAGCCCGAAAGATTGAAGAGGGTCTGGAGATCTTCGAGAATACCGTCTCCTCTCAGTCTCTGCTTTGTAGGATTTCCAGCCCTTTCTGCGACACAGCCAGGGACTGGAAACATCTTCTGCCTTTGTTGACAGGTCCTAAGTGTTTGAACGGTGTTTCTTATGGTCCCAAGAAACCTGCCTTCATGTGACTTCCTGTGGTCCTAGCACTAAGCCTTCGAACTACATAAAGTAAGTCAAGCTCTGCCTCACACGACAGCCCAAGCTTTCTGAGAAGTTCATGCAGCTGTCTTGTGGTCCCTCGTGGTGTCTTTTCCAGGAAAAATATCTCTGTTTCCTTCAATTCTCTTAAAAGCTTGATCAGAGACCTTCTTTTTATCCAGCCGTTGCTGTTTTTTTCAATTTCTCAGCTTCCACACGTTTTTTCCTATTTTATTGTTATTTGTCTTCTCCTGTGTAAGTAAGGATGCCGTAAGCAGAGGTTAGAGATTAACTTGCAGAGCTATGAGTAAATCCGGGGTATAGTCAACACATGCAGACTTTTCAGAGTGAAGTGTGATCTTTTATGAAAGTCTCCAGAGAGGGAAGGCTGAGGCGTACTGATGGAAAGCCAGCACGCTCATGACTGGCTCAGATTTGCTGACAGAAAAGATGGGAGCATTTCTTGCAAAACTTTACGACAACAGTGAGCCTTTCGTGAAGCAAGTATTGCGTCTGTCTAGCTGCTAGAAGATGTCATCTTCTACGGTCTCTCTCTTTCTGGAGTAGTTCAACCTAGAAGCAAGAAACTCCAACTACTTATAATTAACCTTCTTGATCCCTTGAGAAAAATAGGACAGCCTGACAAAAGGTTACGTGTCCTAGGACCTTCTTGTGCAGGAGGGAAATGGAACCTGTCCGTTCCCAGCAACATCAGGAAATGAAAGCCACCTACTCTTCTGATCGCCACCTAAGCCACAGGGCAGCCGGCCTCCAGCCACCTGCAGAAACAGCGGCTTTCCTAAGAGCTCGAGAGGAGAGGAGAGCGGCCGGGTCGTTGCTGCAGCCTCAGCCCAGTAGGAATCTCCACCCGTGGAGTGGCACTTCTCCGGGCCAGGGAAATTTTATAAAAATCCACCGAGCTCCTCAGCTGTATTAGCATAACCAGGGGCAGGCAAATTAAAATCACAATGAGAAAACACTCCATGAAAAGTCTAACATTTTTTAGAGATTTGTAACACTAGATTTTGGCAAAGATGTGAAACAGTGAGAACCCTATGCACAGGTCGGGGGGTGGGGGGGCGGGTTAAAGTGTAGCTGCTAACACTGATGATGTACCTGCCCTGTGGCCCTGGGGTCGCACCGCTGGGTGTATGCCCACAAGAAATCTTGCAGATGTGCACCGAGAGATATGTACTAGAATGTCTAGGGCTTCTGACTGAAGGGCGGTCAAGTCCCCATCAACAGTAGGACGCATGACGACGTCAGTGTGTTTATACAGTGAGGTACCAGACAGTGGCAGAGAGGAGGGACACCATGCGCAAAAACACAGGGACTTTCTCAAACACACCGCCGAAGCGAATACGAGAAACCAGGCCTGAAGACATTCACATGACCGTGGTTTACACCAGGTCCAGCACAGGTAAAGCTAGGATGTCATGCTGAGGGAAACCGATGTAGGGTCCCTGCTGGATGGGATGACATGTTTAGGAAAACTAAGGGAACTCTGACCATACAAATCATGGTACCGTCACTGTGGTGGTGGGGGGTGACCCCTCTGACATACTTTCTGGAGCGTGGGTCTCAGTGTAGTGCCCGGGCCGGCGGGGTCGGCAACAGCACATCCCGTGGGGGCTGAGCACAGTCCTGGGTCCACCCGCACCTCCCAAACTGGGAGCTTGGAGGCCGGGGCCCTGCATCCGACTGGAGCCGGGGATTCTGGCCCGTGCTTACCTTTCATTCGAAACCTGCCAGTTCTCAGGCTGTCTGGGGAAGGGACATTTGTTTTGTTTCTGTTTTTAAATTTCCACTCCATCATGGATCAGTACCTTTATAAAATGCAGGAAGAATGAAAAAAATTAAAAAAATAGGAGACAAAATCCAAATCCAAATCTTGTACTACTGGATCAAAGCATGTAAAATTACTCTGTTAAAATTGCTGTAAACCTTTCTAAATGGCATCCTCTCAATTTCTGTACTTATCGCTGAGAGAACCGGTGGCCAGCTGTTTGCCCACGGGCTCTGGCCCGCAGACCGCGCTCAGAGCAGCGACGTAAGCAGGCCTTGGAAGACCTTCCTCACTGCGAGCGCGGCCTGTTGTCTGTCAAAGCCCCTGGTGGGGAAATACGATTAAAAACAAACTCTCCTCCCGACCCAGAAAAGCGCACCGCAGAGTCAGAAGAGAAAGAAATTAGTTTCATTATTGAATAAACATTCGACTGTACTGTGAAGACAGAAATCTCGCCTCCCCTGTCAGGTCGGGTTTGCAGCGTGGAGGCTGGGCACGAGTCAGGCCCATCTCTCCTCAGGAAACTGGGAGGTGCGGCTTCTCTTTCTCAATGATTACTTTTCAGGGATGTGGCTCCTGGGTCTTTGAGGAAGCATTTCTGAGTTGAGAGACTGGCCAGAGGCTTATTGAGCCATTAAAGAGATTTACATGCAAACAAGATTTGAAAAGGACAGAATGAAATTCTGAAGGAAAAGGAGAAGAGTGTCTCTTCCCTTGTGTCCCATGGGGAGACTTAATTTGTGTTTGTCTTCACACCACTGATCACGTCTTATCTTTTCTTCTCGGCCTCATCTATGGCTTCCTTTTTGGGAGCAAGCAGGTCTGTGAGTTATGACCATAGATAATTTTCCTTTCTAGTCTCATTCTAAATTTTGACTCATGACTGAATGCCCACATGGGAGGAATCAGGGTTTAAGAGATGGCTTTCGTTTTTGACTTCTGTTATTAAAGAAAAATTGGGTATTTTCCCACTTTGTTCTAAAGTTTATTTTTAGCTATGATTACTTTAAAAGATTCATTTTTTTAGACATCTAGGAAATGTTAATTACTGCAGATAAGACTATTATAAAGCCTACTACAAAGGCTTTTTTCCCCCTTCTTCTTTAGTACATATAAAGGAGATAATGCTAAAATGCTCTTATGCAAATTTAAAAAATTTTCCTGTTACATTAACAATGCTAATGACAGTTAATGCATTCCCAAAGCTTCTGTGTGATCCAAAATATTAAAGTGCTTAGAAATGTTTCAGGACCACCCTGCAAATATATGAGATGTGGAATTTTTCATGGAGATTAGTTCCTTGACAATGGATTCAGTTTGAATATAAGGGATGAAGAAGAACTGCAGAGCCAGTGTAGTGTATTCTAGGGGTCTCTGCAGACAAAGGCTGAAAACCCTCTTTCCCCCATCACAGTCATGGGGGAGCTACAGAATTGGAGATGAATGGTCACTGCAGTAGAGTTAGGATGGGAAATTGTCCTTCATAAAGGAAAGGCGAGGAAAGGGCTATCATGGGATGTGAGCAAAGGGCCATCATGGGATATGAGGAAAGGGCTATCACGGGGTGTGAAGAAAGGGTTATCATGGGATATGAGGAAAGAGCTATCACAGGGTGTGAAGAAAGGGTTATCATGGGATATGAGGAAAGGGCTATCACGGGGTGTGAAGAAAGGGTTATCATGGGGTATGAGGAAAGGGCTATCACGGGATGTGAGCAAAGGGCCATCACGGGGTGTGAAGAAAGGGTTATCATGGGATATGAGGAAAGGGCTATCATGGGGTGTGAGGAAAGGGCTATCTCAGGAAGGTGAGGAAAGGGCTATCATGGGGTGTGAGGAAAAGGCTACCACAGGAAGGTAAGGAAAGGGCTATCACAGGATGTGAGGAAGGGCTATCACAAGGATGGGTCAGGGGATGATAATGAAGAACCATCCTCTTGATGAGATCATGCTACACTTGTGCCAGGACCAGCTGGAATGACCCCAGGAATGGCATTGTTCAGCTAGGTTATGCTCTTAGACCAGTCAACAGAAGACACACCCCTGTGTTTTGGTCCTGACCTAGGAATTCTCCTGCAGTGCTTTGAAGAGCAAAGATTCAGACTGTTTGCAGATAGCTTTCCTGAGGTTTGTTCAGGTCGCCACAGGGTCTTGGCCCAAGTGCCTCTTACTGTAGAAGCTTTTCTGACGACGTCAACCTCTAGG
The DNA here is from genome assembly GCF_964656455.1 of Halichoerus grypus. Classification (NCBI taxonomy): domain Eukaryota; kingdom Metazoa; phylum Chordata; class Mammalia; order Carnivora; family Phocidae; genus Halichoerus; species Halichoerus grypus. The sequence continues at coordinate 102,469,043 of NC_135723.1, forward strand.
TCTTCCCTCCTGTCTGCCTTGAGTGCCTCAACAATACACACAAACAAGGAGAGGCATGTGGAACTTCTACAGGGTAGTCCTAGCAAGGATGCCATTCTGGTGACTTCTGGAAGTTCCCACGTGGGATGTGTTGGGGAAATATAATCAAAAACAGATTCTCCCAACCCACAAAAGTAGTAGAGAAAGAAACCACTTTTATTACTTGAACGAAGCATTAGACCAGAGTGTGATGCATATCACAGGCCATCTAAGAAAATGCAAAGGAGAAACCTCGCCGCCCTCACAGCCCAGCGGAGACTCCCCGTGTCACGGGTTTCCTGATAAAAGGTAACCAGTCCTCAAGTCAGAGGCCTTCACGGCACCACGTGTCACACGCGGTTCATGCTGACCTCCCCTGGTCACCGGGGTGACCGTTTGTCAGCTTGCTGGCCGTATCTCGAGGAAAATAGCCTCCTGTCTGAGCAGGAGGTAGCTCGCACAAGGGAGGGAGCCTTCCAGCAATTAGCGTTAGGCGCCTGCCCTCCCGCAGGAACTGGGAGGTGGGGAGTGCTCTCCCTTGATGTTTGCGTTTCTAAAGGTTGGCACCCAGGTTCTTTGGGAAGAGGGTCCTGGGTCATTAAGCAACAAAAGGCCTGTCTAGTCCTCAAAAGGATACATTTCAGAGAGATGAAAAAGCGCTTTCAAGGACACATTTTCTCAGGTGAATCCTGAAAGAAAAAGGAGAGGAGGCAAGGCTTTCCCTTAGAGTTGACCCTCCAACACCGTGGGTTTGAGCTGCACGGCCCACTTACGGGCAGAGTTTTTTCTCTAAATATAGTGCAGTACTGTAGATGGATTTTCTCTTCCTTATGACTTTCTTTATAACCTTTCTCTCGCTTTCTTTATCGTAAGAATACAATATACAATACACATAACGAACAAAGTACGTGTTGATCTAACTGTTCCTGTTCTCAGTAAGGCTCCTGGTCAGCAGTAGGCTGTTAGGAGTTAGGTCTTCGGAGAGTCAAAACTTCTACACGGAGTTCCGGCTGCACGGGGCATCAGGCCAGGGCCCCTCACCCCTGTTGTTCAAGGGTCAACTGTCTTTTCAACTGGGAGAAACGAGCCTCTTATTTTTAATTTGTATTTGTCCCTTAAAGCCAGAACCTTGAAATGAGTAACTCGTACAGCAGCCTGCAAAGCGGCAGAAACTCGCCGAGAGGGACTGGAACCTGTCCCAGGCTCACGGAGGCTGAGCGCTTGAGACGTCAACACGATTTAGGCAAAACTGAGGATCAGGAGACTGCCAAGGACACCAGTGCTGGACGGAACCATTGTTTCTTCCAAGAATTTAAGAGCAAGAGGCGCACTCAGCGGAATAACCCGCCCGAGGTCTGGAGGCACTGGGGTCCCGCACCGAGTGGGAGGGAGAGGCACAGGCTGGCTGGGGGCTGGGGGCAAGGAAGTGATTGGGCCCAGCACCCTGTCATTCCGCCAGCATTACTTCCAAGAGCTTAGCACGCGGCAAGCAATCAGGTAGGCACTCTGCATGCTGCATCTCACTGAATTCCCATCCCAGCCCGGGATGGAGGCGATATTACTTCCACTGATCAAATGAGGCTCAAAGAAGTTCAAGCGGAAGGCTGCCCGGTCACCGGGGTAGGAGGGGGAAAGCCAGTTAGCATCCAGCTCAGATGTGTGCAGCTACCTGTCATCTGAAGAGAAAGGGTTGAGCTTCAGGCTTCCCAGGTAAAGGGGACACTTCTCAATATATATAAAAATATATATAAAAAAGGAATCATTCAATGAAATATTAATGCCGGTCTGAGGCCACATGAAAGGCATTTGGAAGCTTACCTAATAATTCAGTTCTGTTGGCTGTAATCCGACCTTTACTTTTCACTTGATTGTCTCAGCCTCTCACCGCATCGTTTGGTTATTTATTCGTTCAGGTAGGTTCCATAGTTAAGGGTTTGTGTTACTGTTGTGGCGTCCAGTACTTTAAAGTCTCCCCAGCTGTGCCCCCGCGACTTCCGTGGGAGAGAACTTTGGTTAGCAGGGCTTTCTGCCCTTTTCAGAAGTTGTCCAGGGCTGTATCTGGATTCCCTGTGTTCCGGACTGCCTGTGTGAAGAAGCAGAGGGGCAAATATTTTGCTAAGCAGAGAACCACATCGAGGTTATTCTTGGACCCTGGTTCTTCTCCAGCTTTTTTCAGTTCCTTACTCTTGGGGTAGTTTGTGTGTTCCTGGTGTCTTCCTGAGTGGAGACCTGGACCGGGGGGGGGGGGGCATGGACCTCAACTCCAGGGGCAGTGATTTCATTACAAGGCTTGGTGGGTGTAGCAGTCAGACTGGGTGGGCGGCGGGGGGGCGATGAGAGTGATGGTGAGGTTTTGACTCTCACTCACCCTCATCATTGCTTCAATGACCGAGGGAATAAGGGGCATATGCTCACAATCCATCCAGTGTCTCCTCTGCAGGCGCTGTGGCCCACAGGGGGATCCCTTGGTGAACAAAATACAATCCTGCCTTTCCCTCTTGGGGTTTCCGTTCCAGTGGCAAAAAGGGTGTACAACTGATTATGTAATGAATTATTTAATTACGAGTCTGATACATTCTGCAAAAAAAAAGTAGATTGAGATTGTCAGTATTACAGCATAGACATCCAACATTGGATGATGACACAAATAAGAGGTTTTGAAGCTAATATCTACGATACTAGTTATGATACATGAAAAAGATGATTCTCCTAAATTGTTGATCTGAGGCAAAATGAAAATGTCACAATTAAGAATACTTCTTAAAGGGGATTAAATCACTGTGTATTGGCAGTTTGCTTTGACAGGAAGGAGTTTACAGAGCGAGACATTTAAATGAGATTTAAGTGGAGCTTGGGTATGTGTTGTCTGTGAGTCTTGGGAGAGCGGTGTAAGACCCTTCCCTGGAGAGAGGCACCAGGACTCGCTGGACTCCCATGTACAGCTGTGCCCACGAGGGCTCAGGAATCAAGGAGAACAGGAACGGCCGAGAGGGGCAACGGGGGAGCAGGATCAGCTCCGGAAAGTGGAGACTGACTGGTGATTTGGTCCTGGGACCAGATACTGAAGAGCTTAGAAAAGCTAAGAATAGTGAAAGAATAGAAAGAAAAGCAATAGCGAAGCTTGGGTGGCAGAACTTCATTCATAAAATTGGTAACAAACTAAGAAGATGAAAAGAAGGGTAATACATGCATTTTTGTGTATAAGTGGGATGTATTTTAGGAGCACTAAAGGGCACTCAAACCTAACCTGTATTAAGAAATCTGTATCAAGGTAGAAGAAAAATATTGTAGGCTTTTCTTTGATTAGTATCAAATCTCATTAGCTATGAGAAAAGCTAATATTTAAGAACCCAGCATTCTGATGCCTTCTGTGTTGATCAGATCACAGCCAGAACTTTAGTTCTGGGTTCTCATGTAAAGAGGGACAGACAAACAGGCACACATCCAGAAGAGAGGCATCCCAGTCATGAAACACAAGAAATTGTGTTGGCAAAGAAAATTTGAAAATAAATGATGTTTAACCTAGGTGTGGTGGTTAATTCTGTGTTTCTGCTTGACTGGGCTATGATACCCAGATATTTGGTCAAATGTTATTCTGGTTGTTTCTGTGAGGGTTGTTTTGAATGACTAATGTCATTAAATCCAGATTTAAATTAGTGGGCTTTCAGTAAAGCAGATTACAATTTATAATGTGGGTGGGCCTTGTCTAATCAGTTGAAGACCTGGCTAGAACAGAAGAGTCATCACCCTTGAGCAAGAGGAACTTTGCTGCAGATGACTTTCAGACTTGAATTGCAACATTGGCTCATTCCTGGGTCTTTATATATACATCTGTATCTATAGGTATAGAGGTATATATGTAAAGATATTTATAGACACAAAGATATATATCTATATAGATGTATATCTAAAGATATATATATATATATATATATATAGTATTTGTTCTGTTTCTCCAGAAACCCCTGACTAATGCACTAGGAAAATAGATATGGAGTGGAGGGTAAGGCAGGTGTTCATAAATATCTGGAAGGCTTTCATGGAAATAGATTCAGATTTATTTTTGTGTGATTTTTTTATTTTTATTTTTTTAAAGATTTTATTTATTTGACAGAGACAGAGAGGGAGAGGGGGAGAGAGCACAAACAGGGGGAGTGTCAGGCAGGGGAGAAGCAGGCTCCCCTCTGAGCAAGGAGCCCGATGTGGGGCTCGATCCCAGGACCCTGGGATTACAGCCTGAGCCAAAGGCAGCCGCTTAACTGACTGAGCCACCCAGGCGCCCCTATTTTTGTGTGATTTTTAAGAGATTCATATCCCTAGATTGAAATTATAGGCTGGCAGCATTTAGTCTAATAGAAGACAACAAATATGGAGACGTGAATATAAAAATTTTTAAAAGCGTGAATGGACATGCAAGACAGCAAAATTTAGAACATTTTGCTGTTTATACAGTTAGTGGATGATCACTTGCACAAGCTGCTCTAGAGTAGACTCAGTGTGTCCACTGGGAGTTAGAATTATAAAGAATTTTGGGAGTTTCTAGTCTAGTAGTCTGTATTTCCTATAGCACACATTGTGAATGGCACAGAAACATCTGTTTCTTTCATAGAGCATGAAAAGCAGACTTACTAAAGAGCTGAAGGTATAGTTACGGGTTTTAAATGGACAAATTCAGACCACCTATATTGTGTGAAATCATTAAGCACAGCTAGAGAAGAGCCAAACTCTGAGAATAGTGACAGATTCAGTGTCTGGTTGCCCCAATCCTACTTACTTGTGGACATGGATAGAAAAATGTAGATAGCAGAGCATCACCAAGGATCTACTTGAAGCACAAAGGGGGAGGTAACAGACACAATTTTTGTGTGACTACGGTTGCACAGTAAAGGGACAGAGCTTCTTACAGACAAATCATTTTATGCAGCTCTTTTTCTAAGAACGTTGTATTTTTTAAAATAAATTCAACATATTTCAGATGCACTCGAAACCCGCCGATCTTCAAGGATTTCAGTACAGGACTCCTTATGAATACAGTTAGGAAATGAACGGTTAAGTTGCCCATTTTTGTGTGTGAATGAAAATGTGGATGGATGAATATACTTGAAAAAGATTGTGTGTGTGTTGGTAAAAAGCATGAAGAAACACATTGTATTTTGTTGTTGTTTTAATTCATTTGGGACTGGTATTTGGTATGGATAGTGCTTTATTTTTTTCCCCAATGGTCTGCCTAGAGATATTAGATGATCGTGGGTCTCGAATGGACATGGGGAGTCCCATCTCTGGGTGAGGGGATATGTTCTCAGTAGCCTCTCATGGCTCCTGCATAGGGGCGCCTGGGTGGCTCAGTTGGTTAAGCATCCAACTTTGGCCCAGGTCATGATCTCAGGGTCCTGGGATCTGTCCCTGCGTCAGGCTGCCTGCTCAGCGGGGGTCTGCTTCTCCCTCTCCCTCTGCTCCTCCCCCCCCCCCCCGCTCGTGCTTGTGTGCTCTCTCTCTCTCTCTCTCAAATAAATAAAATCTTTAAAAAACAATCAGGCCCGAGTTAGTGCTAGCGCCCCCTCCATAACCAGCAGGGGCTCAGTGCTGTCGTGGGCCGAGTGCCACTCTGCATCCCTTCGGGGGCATCCATGTTCTCTCTGCTGGATTGTTCTCTCGGAGGGACAGATAGGTGTGCTTGTCTATTTTTCTATCCTACAAAACCAAACAAACCTAAAATTTCATAAACAACCTGATGCTATATACCCCTCCAGCCACCAGCCCTTCCCTTGTACAACTTAATAGCAAAATGTAGCTATTTCCGCTCTCATTCCCGCTTCACATCTTCTCCGGTCAGGCTGTTCTCCTGGTCCTTCCAGAGAGGTCTCACCTGTCAATGTCACAGCCAGATCCAAAGGTCAGTTCTCACCAAACACTGGCGATGGCCTCTCCTCTTTTGGTCACTTTCTTTCCTTGGCTCCGAGCCATGGATCTCTGCATCTCAGGCTGCTCATTTTCTTATCCTGCTTGGCTTTTCCTCCTTCCTGCCCAGGGCTCAGTAACCCTGCTTCTGCCTTTTTGTAGGTGGTCTCACGCAGTCCACACGGCTTTAAGCAGAATCTGTGTGCTGAGGACTCTCAAGTTTCTACTCTAGCCTCTGAGCTCTAGACTCTTCTACCACACTCCCTCTTGCGTGTCTGCTGGGCTTATTAATGACGCCACAGCTGAAACAGAACTCCTCACCAACTTCAAACCTTTTTTCCCTAGGCTTCCTGATCTCAGTGGAATGATAGGGAATGATGGAACCATCATAAATCTGGTATTCCTGGTTGAAAAGTTGGAGTGATCCTTGGTTCCTTACTGCCCGTAACACCTCGCAGCCAGACACCCCAAGCCAAGCACCCCCCCAGCCAAGCACCCCCCCCCAGCCAGGCACTCCCCCAGACAGGCACCCCCCCTAGCCAGGCACCCCCCCTAGCCAGGCACCCCCCCAGCCAGGCACTCCCCCAGACAGGCACCCCCCCAGCCAGGCACCCCCCCTAGCCAGGCACCCCCCCCAGCCAGGCACCCCCCCTAGCCAGGCACCCCCCAGCCCGGCAGCCCAGCCTTCAGGTACATCCTGCATCTGTCCACGCCTCTCCTCCTTTGGGACTTCTGCTTCAGGCGATGCCACCATCCTCTCTCACCTGGGCCAAAACCAGCCTCCACCTTGGTCTCCCTGTCTCCACTTGGGTCAGATACAGATTGCGGTCTTTATAGTCTCCAGAGTGCTCTTTTTAGACATAGGTCAGATGACTTCACTTAGGAGCCTCTCACCATATGAGGATGAAGTCTGTAGGTGCTCCACCGAATCTAGATGGGAAGAATACATTGGGCTGGGGATTGTTCAGAATATGACATTTTAAAAAAGTCTTTTGGGTGTTTCTTTATTTCTCATAAGCTTGCAATTCCAGGGCAAAGAAAGTAAAAATTGGCAATGGATTTGAACTTGAGGTAGGGGAGAGCATCGCAGCGGTATTACTGAAAACGTCCTGTGCTACTCATCAGGGTATAAACAGAAGTCCCCCTGTGCGGTGGCAACATTGTAACATGCAGATTCATAAGCTGAGGTCAGAGGTCGTTCTCTCTGCATGCACAGATTTCAGAAAGAGAAACACTGTCCTGCTAGGTGACTATCACTAATTCACTTTCAGTGGTGGTATGTTTTGACGCCTATTTTTAACTAATTTTGCTGTCATGTCTCTGTTTGGATCAGGCACCCGCGAGTGTACTGGGTGCAATCAGATCCATTAAGCACTTATTATTAAGGCGATAATGCCAAGCTTGCTGCACTGTGGCATATGCTGGGGCAGGTCCAGAACCACTTATCTGAGAACGTTGGGTTCAATTAGGAGCTCAGAGCTTTTTGGGGTGTAAGAAGCTGACTCAGTGCTTTTGTTTTCTATGAGCGAACAGCCTGGGTGGTGTCCGTGGTACCCCCCTGGGAACAGACCACTATAATTCCTGCCACACACACAAAAGATCTACACTAAGTAGAATAAATACAGTTATCAGTTGCTTCACATCAGTTCCCATAAGTTTTGCCCCCAAATGAGTTCAAGTCACATAACATTTTGTTCTCAAATGAGTTTCAAAGAGCTTTATGGATTTTGAAATTGTGGCCTATATATCCTGTAATCACTGCAAAGTCAAGACCCATACACACTGGACCGAAATGAATAGATCCCCCCATGTGGGAAGCAGGGGGGAGGCGGCATGGCCTCAGCCAGGAGGGGGGTCTGTGGGAGCCCATGGAGCCGGCCCTTCCGGAAAGAGATGCACTTGGGGTTGCTCCTCCCTGGAGGACCCCTCTGCAAAAAGCCGAAGTCTCCCCAGCCTGGATCCCAATGCTCTTTCCCATTACATTTCGGCTGCCAAAATAGCTCTTTGAATTTGGTGCTTAGAAGGATTTAGAGATACTAAAAATTGCAGCATTTCCCACAGAGCTATTTGTAAGAGGAGAGCGGTGGGGGTAGAGAAGTGGGTTGTTGAAAATAATAGGGTGAACTTGAAAAGGGGAGAAAAACGAGGATTAAAATCAGGGCAGTCTTACTCGTATCGAAATTCCTCAAACTCCTAATTCTCCAAAGGGTTTGACTGTCATTTTTCTTAAGGGGTAGAAAACTTTACCAGTTAATGTGTGTACACATGTGTATGCATGTGTGTATCTATGTGTACACGTATAGGTGTGCCTTTTATTTTGCAGGGAGGAGTAGCTGAGCTGGGAGGGCTCTCTTCCCCACGTGCTCTCTGTGGCCTCCCCTTTGAGGCTGTTAAGCAGCCCCTTTGCTCCTATTCTAACTGAAGGAAAAATTAGCCAACCTGTGGAATAACTTGAGAACTGATGAGGGTAAACATCTGTAGTCCAGCTTTTGAGCATCGTGGGGTCTATCGAAACCGCTGTTGTGTTAGCTGGTAGCCAGAGACTGAGGCCTCTGTTCCGGCCGGTGACTGTTTATGAAGGTTTTTTTTGTGTGTGTATAGCGGTGTGTGGGAGTCACGATCCATCTTTGTAATCTTCGGATAACAGGTTTCAGTTAAAACCCATGGTTCTCTCTGATTCGTAACATATCAGTTCTTTGATGTGATCCAGAGTATATCAAAATAACTTAAAACATTTTGAGATCCATTGTTTTCTCGTGTTCTTACAAGCTACGTTTCAGAGCCACAGACCCTCAAAGTTGGGATGCATGCTGGTTAGAGGTTATTTGAGATTGCTTCCCCTCGATTGTAAAGATACTTTTATTGACCTTAATTTCTATGTCCTGTATCTCTCCTCATTGGCCGTAGACCTGGGGTATGGACGAGCACAAAGCACATCTTACCTTCCGTCACTGCAAATCTGTATCTGGGAAAATTCATCTCCTCTCCCTTGAGCATTCTTTCCCCAGGGAAAAGACCAGAAATCCAATCTTGGGGGCTACTGTTACAGCCTCAGAAACATTTTGCAGCTTCTCAGGGGAGCCCTTTATTACTGCATGATTCAGAGTGCTCTGAACTGCAGAACACAGTGAATATTCTGTGGAGGTCTCTGAGTCATGGTGGCAAAGGGCTCAGTTAGTTCCTTCGGTACATTCTTAGATGCAGGGCATTACCCACATTTTCCCATGTGACAGTTAGGTCCCTGGAATAGGGAGTTTCAAATGCCGTGAACTAGTTGTGTCTCTTATTGTCTGAGTAGCCAGAGAGAAGGCCTGGATTTGCTATTCACTGAACACGGACTTCCTTGGCTGAGCCCCGGGACTCCCCAGGGGTCCTCACCGGCTGGCTGCAGGTGCATTATAATGGCTCCATCAGGAAGGGGCCCTTTCCAGTGTCAGAAGGGCCTTCTCCCCACCACAGGATTTTTTCTAACAGCTCTGTGGAGTTATAACTTGCTGAGCGGACTTAACGCACATGGCCCCGTGAATTTAGCGTCGGTACAGAGCTATGCATCCATCAGCACAGTCTCATTTAGAACATTTTCCTTACCCTGAAAGGAGGCCTCATCCCATTTCACTGGCTCCTTTTGCATGTGGATTTGGGAGAAGACATCAAGCTTCAGAGACCCCCTCTGTCCCTTCTTTTCACGGGGTCTGTGGGTATATTGGTTGAGGAAGCTAGGGACTGTGCCTTGTGAGTTATCACCCATCCTACAAATGTTAAATCGGTCTCAGGTTTTGTTTTCTGTGCAGTGGCTCACCAACAGTTGGGTCTGGACTTGCTTTTGTTTATGAGTGAAAGGGTTAAATCGTGTTGGATATTGTCTAGCTAAAATGGCTAATGCTTCCTTTTAGTTTAGCTTTAATTAATAAATAAAATTATTTTAATTTAACCAATTCATTTATTAAATCAATTAAATTACTGAATTGGCAATGTGATTTGGAGGAGCTGCATTGGTCCTTATAAAGCTAGCCAGTAAATGTGTCCAGAGGAAAGCACAAAAAATGAGGTTCAAAGCTCAAGTTGTGCCCCAGAATTTCAGTTCATACTGTGCAGGACCTCCCCGCCCCACCCCTGTAATAAGAACCTTCAGTGCATACTAGAAGCATGTCCAGAGTGACTCCCTTGTAGAAGGGTTGGAGATGATCAGGTTTTTGACCCATTTTCTGGCATCCTTAGGGGGGTGTCTCACGTGCTCAGGAATGACCCCCAACCCCCATGCCTGATGCTGAATGCACCTCTCACCTGTCTACCTGTGAGAGGTCAGGGAAGCTTGCCTGTCCTGGGAGCTGTTTGATTGTGGGGGGTCCTTGTCTTTGAATGACTGATTGTTTCCACAAGATTTCTTGTCAGAGCAGTTTACTTCTTTATAACACCCAAGTTAGACTGGTGGAAACTGAGGGAGAAGCATGGAGAGTGAAGCTTGGGATGAGATCATGTGGAGTGCTCTGCGGAGGGTCACTCCCCAGGGATGAGACTCAGGTGTGGGGTGAGGGCAAGCAGAAGAAGGACCGGCCTTGTTCTCTCTGGCCCCGCACCTGCTGATTTCTGCTCTGCGGGGAATGCAGTGTTCTGGTGCTGCTTCATGTCTTGTGGTAAGGACACAGTAAATGGTAGTATTTCAGACTACAAGACAATGATACACTTAGGCATGTGTTTAAAGGATTAATCCTTTAAAATTTGGGAAAGCAAAATTAGTGAACACGAATAAGTCCCTTACTTGGGGCCAGCAGCTGGAACTCTCAGATAAATGACCTCTCTACGGATAGTTCCAAAAAACATGTTCTTGGATCAAGAGGGGCCTGGATAGTCTTATATCTCTTCTCCTGCACTTTTTGAATATCCATCAGGGTTAGGAGGCAGCCTTTGGCCCACACCGGCTCTTACTTTCAAAGCTCTAAAACGTCATGAACAAATTTACCTTTTACTTTATAAATATTATTACCATCTGTGTTAAAGAAAAATTTCCAGTGAAATTTCTCTTCTTCTTGAGACATCTTTTGCTGACTGCAGCGACTTGTTTTGACGTGGTTCTGGTCCCTAAAGTAACCTGTGGATCGGACATCACTCACTGCTGCTGTCCCCATGGAGCGATAGCTACAATAGCATTGCTTTTCAAACTGGAATGCACATGTGGATCATCTGGAAATCTTGTGAAAATGTAGGTTCTGTTCAGTCGGTCTGGGTGCAGCCTGGAATTCTGCAAAAACCCAGGGTGATGTGGGGAGGCTGCATCTTCGTGCTGTACTTTGAGTAGCAAGGTCTCGTGGCACCTGGGGGAAGGTGGACGGTGAGCCAAAGTTGAGACAGGACTGATTAATGCAGGTTTCCCCAAGACTGCTTTCCTTCCCTTCTGTTCCTGGGGATTCGCGCACTTGGCCATAGAGTTGGATGGGGGGAATTATATTCTGGGAGGCAAGGCCTGGTTGGAGAAAGGATGTTGTCTTTCATGTATTTTACCCAGTTTTTACATTGATTGAGCATGTGATTGTACGTATAGTAAGCGATCAGGAAATCTTAAACCCCGGGATGTTTTACTAACAGAACGCTAAGTCAAGCCACGTTGGTGGCCACAGAGCGCCTCCCCACTGCTGTCCCGGGGCCATGGAGCGCATGGGCTCCGGCAGGTGTGGATGCCGTCTCCCTTCCGGACGCGTGGCTCCCCTTCCATTATCTAAAGGTTCCAGGAAGACAGAAATAAAGCACTTCCATTCAAAAAAAGAAAAAAAAAAAGCTTATGAAGCCTAGCACAGATTGAAATTCCTTCCATGGATTATGTGGGACTGTCCTGGCCATGAGGGCTGGGCCTCCTGTTCAAAGTCCGTACTCTTGTTTCCACCTTGAATGTTACTGTCATCTCAGATTGCATCAGGCTTCCGTCCCAGCAGAAGTCTAACTTACTTTCATCATTCCATTGATGGGAAAATACGAGAAAAATCTCAAAGATCTTTCCAAAATGATTGGATTGCCTCAATTCTTCGTCACACGAAAATTGGAGAATTTCTGAAAATTGCAGATTTCTTTACAAACAGCTCATTTGATCATTTATGATGTTTTCTGTCATCCTGGAAGAGCTATTTAAGCCTGGGATGTGTATTTGACACGTCGGTTGCTAGTTTTAAACACGAGAACAAACTACATGTGGTGCACTTGGGCCTCATGACCAGAGCTGCCCCGCGCACTGTGCTCTATCCCAGAGCTTTGTCGCAGACACCGTTGTCTGGAAATAACAGAATCCTAAACTGCTCTGCCTTATCCGTCTCTACAATGTGATCCTAGGTGCGTCGATTGCTGTGGAGACTGACAGGTAAAATAGAGGGAAATATTTCTAATTGCCCGTTTGAAGGTTTCTTCATTATTCCCTGTTATAAGCTGTGAAAATAATGTATCGGTAAAGACTGCTTTCAGCCGAATACCTTTTGCTGTCTTAAAATGATTGATCATAATCACTTTGGCCATTTCCACTAAGGCAACAAGAAGAGGTAATTTAAGAAAAAAAATGTTAGTAAGTGATGTCTCTGTGAAGCCAGGCAGACCACTACAGATCATTGTCTTCTCCGCCAGGGTTTGAGTGATTGAACTCGGAACCGGTGTGTGTCACAGGGAAGGTCTCATGCTGGTCCCCACGTGGGACAGCTGCCGAATTCATGGGTTAAAAATAATATCTAAACCACAGGTGGGTTTCCTGTGTTTTACCCACAGACTGTGCGGGATTGGCAAGGAAGCCAGAGGTCTGGCCGGGGAGAAGGTGCTGCTACCACACGGTCATGCAGACGCTGGGTGGTCTGGTCTCACGGCCCTTCGCCATCAGCGGAGAGCTGGGGGATGTGTTTCTCTTGCATGCTCCTCGTGCAGTCTCCTGGGGGGACCCCTGACTGTCATTTGCAGGATGCCTGGCTGGGATGAAAAGACCAAAGATCATTAGCACAGGCAGGCTCCCGTGGGAACCCCGGCCTCCTTCTTGGCCTCGTTTGCACGAGTGCTTACCCACCACACCGTACACATTTAATTCCAGGGTGGACTCTTACCTCTGCCTGAGCTGTAGAGTTGTCTACTTCGATCAAAAAAATGTGTTTAATATAAGGTTTCCTGATAGCAAATGGTAAATGACCATTTTCAGAGGGTTAGAACAATGAAATGCACTTCAGTCAGAGAAATACACTCTCAGGTAATGGCTGGTAGAGGCCATCAGTCCAAACCCTTTTATTTACAAAGGGAACTTTCATTCCCGGTCTATCAGTCAGGGTTCTCCAGAGACACAGAACCGATAGGATGTATAAACAGATGTATAACTGTGTGTGTGAATTTAGGAGCTGTTGTTCCATATATTTTATGTCAGAGAAAGCAGACGGAGCTGTTGATGATGTAATTGCCTCTATTTGTGGGTTGCTTGTTTGCACAGGTCCCTTTAAAACTGGCCACAGGGTGGGAAGGCTTTTTAAGCCATAGATACACCTGTGCAGGAAGTAACACCTCCAGCCGACAGAGGAGACTCTCGTTAATAGTCGCAGTCTCTGGAAGTAACCTGATCTGATTAATGCATGTTTACCTCCTGCCTGAGGCCGAAATTCCTGTAAAATCGCCTACAGGGATAATGACTCACATGTTTCTTACAGAAGTCAAGTGGGGTCACACAAAGAGGAGGAGATGTGCACATTTTCCTGCCACTGGTGGAATCCTTCTGGCCGCCAGGCCTTCCTATTATCACTGGTAATTAGCTTCTCGGAAAGAGGTTTAGAAGGGTGAGAAACTGTGGACATATCAGTGGGTTCATGGTGTTTGTGTTTTTTTAAGTTTCCTTTGAAGCAAATCTCTTTCATATGTGGGGTCTTCACACGATTGGCCGAGAGAACCGGGAGGCAGCCAGCTCGCTCTTCTGAGTGCCAGCAAATATTCCGACACCATTTGGGAATAACCCTGTCGTATTTCAGTTGCTGGTAGAACTGATTTAAAAGGAAGAATCAAAGAAGGAGGGAAGGAGAGAGAGAAGAAAAGAAGGGAGAGGAAGGGGAGTGAGGATCTGTGCTCCAGAATGGGTGGGACAGCACAGAGCTGTGGTCCTTACCTCGGTTCGTATCTAGGTAGTCGGTCTTTCTGAGTCGTTATTAACATTATTACAGATGGTATAACCAGTGTCGCTGACTAGCGGTGTGTACTGAAGGAATCCCTTCACAGATCGAAAGCCCAAGGCTTAGGAGGCTGTGGTAGTGATGTTCGCCCCCAGGGCCCTGGGGTCCTATGGTCGGTCGTGTTTGTCTTTCACAATGACTCAGTTCCTTGCTCTGGAGGTGGTAGATTTGGCCAATGTGTCTTGTACTGACCAAGGAAATGTAGGAGAAACTGATGGGCTTCCCATGCAAACAGAAGTGTCAAGAGCCCGTTCGTGCTTCTCCATGTCTGTTTTTCTTCTGTCGGGAGCTCAGCGTAAGCTCTAGACAGAGGCCGGGCTGTCAGCCTGGGCCCCGGGGTCCCAGCCAGAGCAGCTGCTGACCCGCCGCGGACGTTCAGCACGAGCAAGACGCCGACCTTTGTTCTTGCCAGCCTGTGGGATCCTGGAGTTGATTGTTACCACAGCATAACTCAGCCGATCCTGACTGATAACAGGCACCTCAGGTACCACCATTCCGGGACCCTAGACTTACGTTTATTTAAGAATTTATATTGTCACATTGTTCCAAACAATGATTAAATGCAACTTACAAAACAGAATGCAACTCAATGGAATTAAAATGTATAAATTATAACACACACAAACACACTTGAGTGAAAGAAATGAGGGCAGAAAAATAAATCGAGGGCGAGCCCAATATCATTTCATCGAACGCGTGCTGTGAGTTGTCTCCCCAAGGTGAGCAGCATGTGGGCTCGGCTTTCTGGAAGCCATTGCAAAGCGGGAACACATTGTTCAGGCTTATTAAACTAATTGTTTTCAGCTCCAGTGAGCGCCTCACACAATGAACAAAAATAGGGAGAAGTATTCTGTATACTTTATTAGTAGCTGAGCAGGGTCAGGACAGCCCCTGGAATCAAGGACTGGATTCGGGCACATCACTTAGGTCTGCAGGCTCAGGAGAGCCTCCTCCCTCCCCCTGTTGCTTCTGAGCCCCCACGTCTAAATCTTGGTTCCAGCAGGCTCCCACCTGCTTGCAAGGGGAGAAGGAGAGCCGGGTCTGAGGAGCAGGCTCTGGCCAGGCTTACACACCCAGCTGTGTCCTTGGAGAGTACACGTGAAAAAGCAAAGTCACGGTAGGACCTCGCATCCTCTCTGCCTATGTACGGCAGGGAGCAGGAAGCCCAGAAGGAGGGAGCTGCCGACAGCCTTGCCTTGCAGGCGCTGCAGCCCCATGCGCTGCTGAACTGTTAATCTGGTTCAATTAATAGCTTGGTCTCCAGTGGGAATCTAGAGCCATGGATGATGGCGATGAGGGGGAGCACCCCCAGCCCCACGCAAACTGCAGACCCACATGGCTTTCCTTCTCATTGTCGACCATAAAAGCAACACTCCCAGCCGCCTGCCTCCGATTTAACACTGTATTTCTTCAGGTCTCAGATGCAAATTATTTATAGGTGTTTATATCTTTCATATCATGGTGTATCTTGTAAATAATGGCATGTCATATTTTAATTGGAAGTAATTTTTCTTTTTAAGTGGCCCATGCCATAATGTTACATATTACAATCAATGATCCCTTAGATGTGACGAAATATGATAAAAGGACATTTGTCATAGCAGAAATATCACCCTGTGTTAGAGAAGAAAGGATTCTGCAGGGGTTTTGGAGGGGCTTCAGCAAGACCCCGGCATGCCTCACTGTGCCTGGCCTCCAGCCTTTGGAGTACAGCTAGCAATGGAAAGTCCACAGCTGGTGCACCGGGAGGGAGGCGAGCCAGAAATCTCCAGTCCCTGACATCAGTGATTCTAAATGGTTTGGGACTCTTTTATCATTTTGACTAAACTGGAAAGGTACTGCTGCTCAGAATGGCCCAAGCCACTCGCTTATAGAAGCAGGTGCTGCAGATGGTCTTTGAATCCTCAGCAAGCCAGGACAGAGTGACCAAGCCAGATGCTACCAACCAGCCAGGGAAGTCAGGGCAGCCCAAGTGGCAAAGGGACATAACAGGAATTGAAGATTCCAGGCACAGAGTACCTAGGGGGCCAGTACTTGGAATCTAGTGTCTGTGTTGAAAAACAGAGCCTTTTAGAAAGACCAGCTTCCTGAGATAAAGAGCAGGGTGAACGTAACTTCCCATATGTATCTCTCCTCTATGTGTGTGTATGTGTGTGTGTCTCCCATACATACACACCCACACACTTTTACTCCTCCTTGGGGATCTTATTCAAATGCTCAAGTCTCTGGGCTCTTTCCAGGTTCTCTTTCCTCTTTATGGATCACTACATTGGGCGTGTGGCTCTGATTTTGAATCCGTGCTTTGAGAAGAAGGAGAATGGCGTGAGCCATGGCTGGTTTGTCTCTGACGCCGATGAATGATGGACCATCTGCGTGGGGGTTGGCTGAGTCATCGAGGGCCCCATCCAAAGAGCAGAGGGCTGCTGGGGCCAGGCGTCCCAGGTTACTGCAGGTGCCCACAGGCTGGTGGCACGGCCAACGCAGAGCAGCAGAAAGGGCACGCCATTGGCCGAGGGAACACCCAGGAGATGTGTTGGGAAGTCAGCATCCCGGCTGTCAGGGTTTGGTGGGACGGTTGCCACGAGCCTGTGCTGTGGCACTCCAGGAAAAGTCTGGGCTGCAGGACGGTGCCATCATTTCTGCCTGCTGAGCTGCACTTGGTCGGTCACAGACAGTGTGTGTCCAGGGCTCAGAAGAAACCCGCTGACTGGCCATGGCTGGTGGTGGAGCTTGTGGGGCTGTGCTGGGGGGCGGGGGGGGGGGCGCCCATTCACTGGGATTCTGAGAGAGCCCTGGGGCCCTGAGAAGACCGGTCCGAGACCCTGCTGACAAGTCCTGGTTCTGGTTTAGGGTGGCAGTCCGGCATTCGGAAGATCTCCCCTGGCAGGTGTCTTAATGCTTCTGGGTCTCTGTCCCTACAGACCCCAAAATGTGTTCTCCTTGGGGGTAACAGAGTACTACTGAATGTTTACATTTGCTGCATCATGTAAGTGCCTGGTATGTGTCCACCTACTCACAGTCATTCCTTGTGTGATGTGAGGGTGAGGGTGGTGGCCATGGCGACCTTGGTCCATGCTGACCACAGCAGGTGTGGTCCCTGATTTCCCAGCGCCAAGCCCCTGACACCCATCGGACAGCCATTCATTACTGCATCTGCCTGCTCCAGCCTCTCCAGGGGAACTCGGGCATCGTTGCATTCAACAAAAACGTTACAAGCCCCTGTGGGGCAGTGGCCATTCTTCTGGGTTTTGATATTCACAGTATGCATTCACTGCTACTGGATCCCCACCTAATCTGTTACCTGTCACTGATCACGGCCATGTTTCTATCTGTGAGCCTCTTGTGTTCATTTGTATGAGTAAATCACATCACAATAGAAACTGCTTAATTGATTTGTGAGATTCTATTACAAATTGCTTGAAATCACATTTATATCCTAATAGGAGACTAAAAGAGAATAAAACCATCTGAAACCCAACTTCTGTGTAAGAAATTGGATGCACAAGAGAGGTGCCTTCAGCAGGGGGAGGGCGGTGTCAGTCCCACATCACCTAGTGGGCTGGGATTTTCTCCGCTGTGTTCGTGCTGAGTGTTTTTGGATGATGGTGTGTTTTATTTAGGTGGTTCAGATCTCTGGAGTGGGGAGTTGATGGAAGTTGATAGGTAATTGTTACTTAATCAAAGGACGAGTGAAGCGTAAAACAGTTAGCTACACATATTTCCTCCTGTATCTTATCCTTATCTTTGATGCAAAAAAACAAAAACAAAACAAAACAAAAAAACACAACCACTCTGACAATATGTCTTAATTATAGAAATTGATTGTTATACGGACAGGGACTGGAGAAATAATTTGCTGTTTAGAATTTCTCCTTATATAGCATTTAACTCAGTCAACACATACCTGTTCCCAGGTCCACTGGAAAAATACAGATTTCAAAAAATAGTATTTGTTACAAAAATGTTTCCAAAACATTTGGAAACAAAAATGTTTTCAAAACATATTTTTATAGGAAAAAAATCGTGTGTTTTACTTAAAGCTCTTACTGCAAAAAATGAATGCATACATGTGCTCATTGTAAGAAATTCCAAAGTGAATGTGTGAACTTCTGTCCTGAGGATATGTACCACCTTCAATATCCCAGTAGGCACCTTCTGGTTCATCTCCAGTGCAATATACTTAGATGGTATAGAATTTCGCATATCATGAATGAAATCATAAATTCTACTTCAGTTTTATTCATTATGACATCTACTGGGAATGATGGGTGCCCCAGAGATTGGCAACTAGGTTACTGAATATGTGAGCAAGAAGTACATCATGTTAACTTAAAAATGATTATGTCCTTACACATTTGTGTTGTGGATGAAATGGAAAGTATGGAGAAATGGAGAGTGCAGAGAGAAAAAGTCATGACACTGTAATCCTACCACCCAGGGAAGACTTACATTAATACCGTATTATACTTTTTCCCGGGCTTTTTCTCTAATATAGAAAAACCCTACTTAGAAGGTCATGGTTGAGAGACAGGCCAGCCTGGTGGGTGAGTCCACACAGATGGGGCTGCAGGAAAAAACAGAGGGCCCATCAGGAGGGTCCCATTGTCTTATAAAGACTGGCTTTTCCTCAGGCGAGGTGGGTGATGGGTTGAGCAGGGAGTGTGGTGACCTGACCTAGGTCTTACAGGATCACGCTGTCTGTTGTGTTGGGAAGAGACCATAGGTGGGCAAGGGTGGGAGCTGGGAGAACTTTCAGGAGGCTCTTTCTGTAATTTGGCCAAAACAGGATTGATGGGGGCTCAGAGCAGGGAGGTGATGCTCAGCTTTGGAAACAGGATCTCCGGTCAGCCTTGCAATAAATAAGTTGGTGAAGGGGGTGGATATGGATGGAGAACATCGGGGAGAATAGGACATAGGAAGGCTGTTACGATTTTTGCAGAGGGCTGTGGGGAAAGGAGCCATGGTGCTTTTCTCCATGGCAGCAAGTGGGAATGATGATGGCCACATTGCACCCTCATCTGATCAACGTGAATTTTTTTTCTTTTTTTTTTTGCTGAATTACTGTTTGAACTGTAATTAACTTGATGGTCAGACAATCCATTATTAGGATGAATTTTCATAAATGTACTAGTCATTGGCATTACTTATACTAAAGTGAATTATCTGTTTGTTTTCTGTAGTTCTGTGTCTAAGAGAAGGTGTTTTATTCTAACACAGTGGAAACCACTGGACGTTTGTAAAGAGCACGGCATGTTGGGGGTGGCTATTTGGGAATATTGATAGAGAGTTCCCATCCTTGCATCATCTCTTTTAACTCCTCAACGAGTGATTCAGACTCCAGAGCTTCAGTTTCTGAAAAGGTTGAGGAAACTGGTGTTGATAACTGTTAGTCAACTGCGAGTGAGCTGAGTGTTAATGGAAGGGGCGCACCACAGCTCTTGTTCGCCCCAGTATGGAGCAACCAATTGGGGTCATCGGCCAGCCTTGAAGTCAGGACTCTGAGTGTAGGAGACAGAGTTCCAGTTCCTTCTTGGCCTTTCCCTTAAGGCCAACCACCATCTCCATCCCCTACCCGGCCTCTCCGTCAGTCATACAACAAAGGGAATGCATCCTTTATGTCCAGTTTATGCAGTACATTGTGACCGTAGTCAGTTGTGGGTCATCATCTTCTGGGAGGATGACGTGCTTAGCAAGGGCCTCAGTAGGATGTGGTCCCCAAAGACTTTTTTTTAAAGATTTTATTTATTTTTTGACAGAGAGAGAGACAGCGAAAGAGGGAACACAAGCAGGGGGAGTGGGAGAGGGAGAAGCAGGCTTCCGGGAGCCCGATGAGGGGCTCGATCCCAGGACCCTGAGATCACGACCTGAGCCGAAGGTAGACGCCTAACGACTGAGCCACCCAGGCGCCCCCCCAAAAGACTTTTTAAAAGCATGAAACATTATGATTCACCTGCTGGCTCTCACTAAATCCTCTAACACGATCAGCTCAAAACCCTTTCCATAGAAGGCCCAGGGAGGTACACTTCAGCTTTTTGAATTACCTTTAGAGCCTGGGCTATATTCTCGGCTTATATTCTTTTGACTGTCTTAAATCTGCAAATAAAAAAACTCTGAAAGTCATTCACTGCTAGCAATTGGGGTGAGCTTGACTTGGGGAACTATTTACTAAAGTTGGCTTTAAATAAGCCAGCGAGGGGTGCCTGGGTGGCTCAGTCGTTAAGCGTCTGCCTTCAGCTCACGTCGTGA
The DNA here is from genome assembly GCF_964656455.1 of Halichoerus grypus. Taxonomy (NCBI): domain Eukaryota; kingdom Metazoa; phylum Chordata; class Mammalia; order Carnivora; family Phocidae; genus Halichoerus; species Halichoerus grypus. The sequence goes on from NC_135723.1 coordinate 102,489,373, forward strand.
TCCCAGGGTCCTGGGATTGAGCCCGGCATCGGACTCCCTGCTCCGCGGGAAGCCTGATTCTCCCTCTCCCACTCCCCCTGCTTGTGTTCCTGCTCTCACTGTCTCTCTCTCTTTCTGTCAAATAAATAAATAAAATCTTAAAAAAAAAAAAGCCAGTGAAAGCCTCCGTGTTCTACACACACAGCGTGTTCTAGAACAATGTGACTGATTTTCCCATATGGTTCAGAAAGCAGTTTTCAAAACAGGATTCCAAAGATATTTTGAACGATGGTGGCATAATGAGGATTAGCTGTGTTCCATCCCAAGGTGACTCTTACGCAAGGAAGGACACTCAGCCGGATGTGAGCCTTAAAACGCAGCAAGGCCAGAATCACAGCTGTGTACTTCGGGCTTCCCCTACTGAATTAAAAACACCGGCTACTTACCAGACACTGTGTTTAAAATGACCACGGGTAAGAGTCACATTAAACAACAAGATCATATTACCCACTTTCTGAAAGAAAGTTGAATTCAGCACTTAAATCAGAATGGAGGTGCTTAAAAGATTTGTCATTTTGAGGAGGAAAAAAGTCTCCCATTCTTCAAAGCAGACACCCAGCGCCTCCCAGGAGCCGTGACCATCTCCACCACAGTGACCGACACAGTGTTGGGGCATTTTGGGCTCATGGCTAGAAATGTAACTTTCCTTTATTCAGGCCAATGTCCTGGAAGGAAAATATTGTTCTTTACAGAACAAACTAGTTAAAGTATCTCACGGGGGAAAAAAACAAACCCTGATTCAGTTCCTTGTGCCCTCAGCTATGGCCGAGGCCCTCTGAGCCCGTCGTTTCTCCTGCACCTGAGCACCCAGATTCCTTTTGCAAATGATTTTGCGCCAGACGTCAGTTGAATTTTAATAAGTGTCTCTTGAACGTGTGCTGTATTTCCACAGTAGTAGCCCGTAGTGGGCGTGGGCAGTGAGGGCACCACGCGTCCCGTGGGCCCTTGCTCTGTGGTGCCCAGCCAGCGTCATCGGCCACCACGTCTTCCTGGGCCACTGGCTGTGGCACCGTGGGGTGGTCGATCTCACAACGGCTCACAAGACACTCTTCCTCCTTGTGTGGCTTCTGATCAGAACTGCACAAGGAACTCTGTGGATCATTTACAGAGGAACACAAATGGGAGCTGGAGAGACCAGAGGAAATCTTCTCTTTTCTTTCCTTTTTTGCTGCTTGCTTTGGATTGGTCATCTCGTTTATATGAAGTATAGGCCACCAACATCCACAAAGGGGAAATGTCTCCTGATTGATGTGGTTTTCTTTTCTTTTCACGAGAACGTTGAGAGAATGGAGGTAGCTGAAGGACCACGGGCTGCTTTGTCTTCTCTCCTCTGGACTGAAAACAGCCCAGATTGAGGATCTGGTGTCCATAACGAAGCACTGTTTGTTAGACTTGCTCCAGAGCTGGGGGAGAGAGGCCTGCTTCCCTAAATATACAGCAGGCAGGAGACTGTCAGGGTTTAAGGAACATTGGACAGGATCTCAGGAGCCTGGTTTCTAATCCAAGATTTGCCATCACTGTCTTTGTCCTCAGGATGATTATCTTTACCTGTGTAAGCTCTCAGCTTCCTCAGCTGTGAATGAGATTTTTTTTTTTGGGGGGGGGGGACCTGGTGTTCTGCAAAATCCCATTTAGCTTTATCGTTCTCTGATTCTAAGAGAATTGCTACTGAGTTTGCTTTGTGGCATGTTCAGTGCCTTTCTCTGTTTCTGCCTGGAACAGAGGAACACTGTGTGGGAACCCCCGAAAAGGTGAATATGTTGACTTCTTGCCCTGGCCAATTCAAATGCACCTTTGTCCATGTTGAAAATCTAATTAAGTTTCTAATAACTGGAAGGAAAAGCAATACAAGAATATCCTCAGTGTCTTTATCCACACCGGGAACACTTCTCCCATCTTTAGTAAGTTTGTTTCTTCAGATGCTTCTGAGTATCGGGCATTGAACCAGCCTCTCTGTGGCACATTGGTCAGCAGAGGGGAAATGAGAATGTGATGCTTGCAGATAATGCTGGAAGCCTTTCTCTCCACCATGCCTACTTTTGGTTAAAATATTTTTCACGTCCCACATTCCCATTCTCTGTCTAGAACACACACACACCCTTGCACACATGTACACACTCACAGTGGGGTCTTGAAGGAGAGAATTTCTGGGACCGCAGATGGTGGCACAGACCCTACATGTTAATGAGGAAGCAGAACACATCTCAGGTGGCTTTATGGAGCCAGGGTGGGCAGGAGCCCTCCAACGGACGCTGGTCAGCAGAGCAGCCGAGCCAAACCCCGGCAGCCCTGGGGATGGTATGCGAGATGGCGGCACCAGCATATCTGGATGAAAATGAAAGTGTGTTCGTCCTGGCAAAGGTGCAGGAGGCTGAGAGGAAGCATCCTGGGCCGTCAGTGGAGCGCCAGAGATGGTGGATGGACATCTCACCAATGGCCAAGCCTGTCCTGGTGGGAGGTATGGAAACTCCAAGGAGGGGCTGACTCTGGGGACAGCGACGGCTGAATAAACTCCTCACTTGCTGGGCTCCGGGGACAAGTGACAGAGCAGATGATGGAGAGAAGCTGACATTCAGGAGGGGAGAGCCAGCGGGGGACACTGGGCCAGGAATCCTCTACCTGGGAAATGGTCCCATGGGGAAGACTGGGTTTGCCTGGTAGGAGGAGGAGGAGTGAATCAGAGGTCCCAAGGGGGCAGCCCTGTTGCCAGGCCAGGCCATGAATCATAGCTGTAATTGTGTGATTCATCAGGCTAGAAGAGACCACTGCTTCTAATGTCAGGGTTGAACATTCTGGCATCACTGCCCTTCCCACACCAGCCTAACCCCACCCAGCCTGCTCTCCCGACTCACAAAGACCCTGTTCGTTCCCCAGGCACACACAGCAATGGTAAAGCATCATACGGCTTGTGGAGTCTCCATGACGACCCTGGGAAATATGCGATAGTAACCCCGCTGTGCAAATGAAGAAACACCGAAGCCCACGTGGCAAGGCCCATACCATCCCGGGCCCGCAGCCTGGCTCTGCTCTGGTCCGTGCTCCCAGCACACTCTGTGCTGCTATCTGGTTCCCTGACCTCGGTTCCCTGACCTCTGGCTTCCGCTCCAAGGCTGACCCTACAGAGCGTGTGGTGGACCCAGGCCACCAGCCCCTCCTGCGCTGTGCTCAGGCTGGCTATCCGTAGTCGGTCTGGAGAGCGGTTACACAGCAGCCTCTGCTGGGAAAGTCTGCTCGCTGCATCTCCCCATGCTGCGCCCCGAGGACGTGGCGCTGAGCTATATTCATAGTCACCAACCCACATGTGACGAACGACTCATTAGTGGGCTGAAATGTTACTTTGTTTGCTTTTATTGCCAAGGACTCTGGCACCATGGGAAGCCCTCAGGAGAGGACAGGGCTCGGTACAGTTGAGGGGAAGGTAAAGCTGGTCTGTCCATACTGGCTTCCTTCCAGGTTTTCCCAGAAAATATGTAGGTATCACAACTAAGTGCAATAGGATGCAAGTTTTCTTCAGAAGCTTATAAACTATGGAGTGAAGACGGTGCCTAAATAGCCAGATGAGATATTGTAAGCAGTGCAGAAGGAATCACCTAGCTATATAGGAAATACTTGGAATGAGGTCAGATGACTCGTGTTATGAATGGAGCATCAGTAAGGAGCATGGGCAGGAGTGGCGGTTGGCAGGCTCGGGATGGAAAACTCAGACCCGACATTGTGGTGGGGACAGGCTCGTCACCTGATTGTCTCTAGCTGCTCCCGGGAGCACAGCTGGACGCCCATGTCCTGCAGCCAGGTGTAGCCCTGAAACGGAGTGTCTCTGGGATGGGAGAGGAAGTGACGTGTGGCTCTTCCTGCCTCCAGAATCAGGAGAGAACATATTTCTGTCTTTCAGGCCGCCCGCCTGTGGTGCATGGCTGTGGCAGCCCGAGCAAACTAATGCACCATCCAAAAGACAGTGTGATTCCTCAGGAAGAGGGGGATACCCAGAAACCTGGGTTGAGACTGCGGTTGACCTGAGGCTGGCTTTCAGGCACAGTGTGGTTGGTGGTGGACCAGGAGTCACATGGGGGAGGCCCTGGGGAGGCTCGATCAGTGAAACCAGCTGTTGGGAGCTATTTTGGTGGGTGAGTAACCCACAGTGTCAAAGTATCTTGCCTTGAATTCTGGAGCCGCTATCTTAGGATAGACAGGGTGTCTAGAACGTCCCATGAGCCCCCATGCTACTGACTACCAAATAGTGAGGAGATGGGGATGTAGGGTTCTCCTAGCTGATGGATGCCGCAAAAGATGAATTTATTATATAAGAGCAGCCCGGTTCCCTCTTGAATTATCACTACAATGAAGGAGTTGTGCTATCCAGTTCTTTTGGGATACCTCCTTTCTTCAGTTTACTCTTCCATGTTCCCCCCCCCCTTCACTGCTGCTCTTGATATGCATTTTAATTTTATTCGATCTGGCAGGAGAGTTCACCAGGAGATGTGCCCCTGGAGTGGCCCGAGGAGGGGTTTCTGAGCTGCCCCCCAGAGACTTTGCATCAGGTGGGGCAAGAGTGTACCCCCCCTGGTTAGGACCCATGAAATGATACAAGCGAAGCCCAATTCAGCTAAGAGGAAGGGTGACTCTGTTCAAAAGGTTATGTGCAGGCTGTCCTGGTTCTTGTGGTGGGTGGGACGAGGGGGTGACAGGGAGGACATTTCCAACAGGCTCTCTTTCTCTCTGATCTCCCTGGCTAGAGTGGTGAGTGGACCCTGAAGATGGTGGCTTGTGCCCTGGTCCTGGTATCTGATCGACCTCCCTGTCTCCCCTTCTCTCTTACCTTCATCCTGTTCATGCATTTGGCTCAGATGAGCAGCTAAGCTTTTCAGATCTGGGGAGCAGGGACCTTCCGTTCCGTACTGAACTTTGTCATTGGGTTGGCTAACAGCGTGCATAAGGAATTGTTGGATTTACCCCTGGAAGTGGAGAGCAGGCATTCAAATCCTTCAGGATAAATGAAAGTTTCCAGGGCAGAGAACCAAGCCTCAGTCTCAACAGAGCAAAAGCAAGGAAAATGACATTTGATCTCTCAGAAAACCATAGGAATCTTTGCCTGTAGGTGATGGGATGCTAGAAAAAGCCTAATAGATGAGTTGAGAAAAGGCGGCATCAATCAGAATGGGTAATAAGTTCATCACGTGCGTGCATGTGCTTTGCTTTAAAAAAGTATCAATGTGTGACCCCATGAGACCAACACTGTGACTGGTTAGCATGACTTCTCCCACATCCATCTCTCTTCTGCAAATTCACCTTTTAGTGTCCTGTTTTCAAGTCCTATCCCTTGAAGAAGGAAAGCACAGAATGGTGGGAAAATCCACACACACACACACCCCCAGATGACTGTTCCCGAGGACAGGGAGCTCTGCTGGGTCATCCAAGTTGTCATGTTGCAGAGGGCACAGAATGCCTCGTTGAAACTCATCACTGTCATGGTGGGTAGACATACCCAGTTTGCCCAACCAAATCCTTTAATTAAAAATTTGCAGGCCATACACACAAAAGCACTTTTTCTGTATACATCAATGCCAACACAAAAGAAGGTTTTAATTCATTTGTGTGCTCTTGTAATTCAAAGGCTGTTCCCCACCCCCCCTTTTCCTAAATGAAATGCATTTTTCTGGGCCATCACTATAATTCTCTACAATCAGGATAAAAATAGTAAGAGGGACCAGTGATGTCATTTTGGATAAAATGATATTTTTATTTTTCATTGCCTAGGAGAAGGTGCACTAAGATCATCATCCATTAAATTAGAAATGGTGCCATTACTCACACACTTTATATATAGTACAAACTCATTATTATCAGTTAATATTGACTCTGCTTAAAATGTTCTAGGTACTACACAGAGTCTATAAAGTACAAGTATTAAGTTTTCGCTGTGTGTAATTCTCTTCTGACAGCCAAGAATTATTGTCTTATTTATTCAGCAAATATTTATTAAGTGCTGCTCTGTGCCAGAGCTGCGAGCAAAACAGACATGGCCCCAGGGCTCGTAGAATACACAAGTTCACAGCCTAGCAACGAAGGCAGGCGTTCAACAGACAATCACGGAAATTAGTCTTAAATTATTGTTGTGATGGGGACTCAGAGGTGCGTGTGGGGTGTTGGGAGGACGGCAACAAGGGAGGTAGCTCAGGCTGTGGTTGGGGGAAATCTCCCGAAGCACTGGGTCTCTGAGTGTCTTCATTCATTGACTTGGCGTTTATTTGAAAGTACGAATCCCTGTGCTAGATTCAGGGAGATAAGGAGATGAACAAGACCACAGGCTTATTCTCAGGGAGCTCCACGCCCAGTGAGAAAGACAGCTATGAAAGCTCATATACCCATAGATGCCCATGACATCACTTACCAGCCCACGGTGAGAGGTCATGTGCTGGCGCTCCTTGTGAAGGACAGATGTGCCGCCGGGGTCTCCGAGCATGAGTCGATGACAGCGTGAAGGTTTCTCTTACCAAACTAGAGGAAAGAAACATTACCGTGATCATCTAACAAGGAGCATCATCAATGTAGAGAACTTACTTGACGGAAAGTAGAGAAGCCTGGTTCATATTTTGACGGGCTGGTGAGGTAGCCAGGAGGAGAAATGGAATGGCTTCTTCCCAGAAATAAGGTCATGCTAACTATGAGTAGTGGCCCCCTGGGTTCTTCCTACTTCTTTCGATTCTGCTTACAAGGAAAAGGCTTAGCTAGTCACTGCTGGTGGAATGCAGAACACACACAGAGGAAATGGGGGAAAACCACCCAGTTGTGCCACTGAAAAGCTGACCCGGACTCATCTTCCACACTGGAGGGTCAGCCTGCGTATTGACAGAGGATAGGGGACATATGTGAACCCTCAGTTTTGGCTTCAGTGGGATTGATGCAAACTACATGAGCAGTAACTCCCGTGTCTGGGCCAAGTAGACCCTTGCTCTGCAGTGATGTGGACTCAGCAGGAGACTAAGAATGAGTGGTGTGTGGTTGTGCACTGAAATAGCATGTATGGGATTGCATTAGATGACCCAAGAGACGTGAAGTGGTTTACTCCATATTTGATTACCTGTTAATCAAAAGAAGAATGGGACCATGGTCCACTCCCCACCGGCAGGGTCTGTGTATGCATTTGCTCTTACGCCCCGCAGAATGCCACTAGCGTGGAGACATGCTGTGGGTGATCCCCAGCACTCGACCGCCAGAGAAGGGAGCGTGCCTGGGGGTCACCTCCCCAGCTGCCACTGGAAGCAAGCTTCACGTCCACTTTTCTGCACCCCCAACGCGTGTCAGATCTAAATAAAAGCCATGTATTCGCTGAGCGTATGCTGCTTCAAGACAAGTTATCTGGTGTCTTCTTTCAACCGGGTCGCTGCTCCTAAACCTCCCCCAGAGAGAAGTTCTAGAACTTCCACGGTCATTGTGGGTCAGGATTTCTGCATGTGGGAGGGAGATCCGGGGTGCTGAGGACAGGTATGGTTTCTCTCTCTTGAGTGGCCACATGGCCTCAAGAACTTTCCTATTGCAGACCAGGGAATTAGCCACGGGCGAAATAGACGTTCTACACGGATTTCATGCAGTAAGGTTTTATGCACACTTAGAAGTGTGCCCCGTGAAATGGATTTCTTAGGAGAAGGAAGGGAGCTAGTGTGTATTAGGCGTGTCACACACAGTGGTGCTGAGCACAGGAACGAGTCCTTGAAGTGTTAGGGCGTGGTGTTCTCATTAACCAGCTGCTGTTGCTACTGGGTCTGGTCCTGTTGCTGAAATACCTGTGGTCCACGGAGGCCAGGCGGACACACCTAGACAGAGTGGTGTTTTCTCTAAAGCAAGCACGTAAGCTCCTCAGCTCCCTGACTTTCCCTGCCAAGGGTGGTCGCAAGGGGTGGTTGGTTCTGTAACGAAGCAGAGATTGGACGTTGGGTCACCCAGGCCAGAAGGAACCCCAGGCTGGACACCGCTGGGCAGAGAGAGTCCTGGGGAGCTCCATCACTTGATGGACTTTTTGCCTACAAGAAAGAGGGAAGAGGGAATAGGAACTTACCACCTTCAACTGCAGCAACCTGAGCGCATCCTCTAGACTCTGCCGCCCGTGCACACAGCTCTGGGTCTTTTCCAGAAATGTGCCTTCCAAGGATAAGGTTTGCAAACTCTGTTGACTGTACAAATGAAGACGTTTTAGGTACACAGAACAAGATAAGAAATAAAATCCTATTCAAAAAAGATACATTTTTGCCACTGAAGCTTCTGAATGAATAATCAGAGGAGTTTCCAGAATATGTTAAATAAGAACCAGTCTCTTCCTCTCTGTCTGTATTGCTCTCTTTTCTACTTCTCCCTAACCAGCCCCCGCTCACATTCTGAGGAGAGTTCAATTTCCAGAGGCCTTGACACCTAGTATCTCGTATATGGCAGCGAAAGAAGGGGCGTGTGGCAAAGCCGAGAACCTGTAAAGAATATTTCCCTGGGGACTTAAAATCCTCTGGTGGGAAGACATGGATGCCGCCACGGTGCATGTTTCTGTAAAAGGAAAGAGAGGCCAGAGACCCATTCCTTCCATCTTCCAGGCCCCCTTTATTAAATATCTTCGTGCCAGGTGCTGCCCCGGGTCCTGGCCTCCCCAAACTTCCATCCTTCCCAGGTCAGCCTCTGCGTCTTCTCTCTCTCTGACTTACGAGGATCCTCCCTTAAACCGTACACCTCACCTGTTGGGCGATGCTGAAACCCTAAGAGGTCATAAGCTTTTCCTTGATGCTGTGTGATGAGACAGAAAATGCCAGCTCCCGGAGAGCCAGTGAGCGTGGCCCCTGGCCCCCAGAGGCTCGTGCCCTCATGGATTCTCTGCTGGGAGCTGCCTGTGAGGAGTGGGCAGAAGAGTGAGTGCAGGGGCACGGCTGCCCGAGGCCCCGGGGAGGGCGAGGGCGATGGCGGGGCACAGGGTGAGGTGCGGGATGCAAGTGCGGCCTCCGGAGTCCTGTGTGTGTCGGGAGGCATCCCTGTCCTCAGGCGCACATCCTGGCTGGTGTCCGTGACCTCTCTTGGTGTCCGTGACCTGTCCAGGTATCTGCCCCCTGCCCGGCTCAGGGGTGCCGGCTCTGGTTGCCTGGGATTCTGCCTCTGCCCTCCCACCCTCACAGACCTTCTCTTTTGCCTGCCGCCCTGGCCACTAATCACAGAGACTGTGACCGACAGGCCCTCTGCTGGCTGCCGAGCAGCCACCGGACTTCCTCAGAGCTGACCTTTATAAACTGCCGGCAGGACTTCATTCAGAGGCAGGGCTGGCCTCATGCTGAATTGTGAGCTAACCCGGCGAGACCTTGGCGTGATTACGCAGCCCTTCCCCTCCTTCCTCATATTGGCCTTCTGGTTCCCTTTGAGACTATTCTGGTTTTGCAAGAGCCTGGTTCTTCGCTCAACATCAACATCTCCCTTACAAAATTGTACTTAAAAAGGCCCAAAGATAATTATTTTATTAGTTGTGGAACGAGATACAAAAACCTAACCCTCCAAAGAAATGAATCTCTAATGTCTAATTTGTGGCCCTCTGTCTGGCAGCGAGGGAGATGTTTTCAGGCAAAGAGACCTTCCTTTGTCTCTCAAATTCTATAAACAGATGTCGGTGGATGTCGAAAGTACAACCTGTCCAAAAGGATGACTGATCATGGAGAATTCAGACGTTAGGTTGGTTCAGTACTGTGGACCCATGTCAGGGAGCCCTCGGGAACTGTGAGCCTGGATCACAGCACCTGACGCTGAGGCCCCGAGCGGGGAGGGCAGGGCTGCGGAGCCTCGTGGGGATGGCCTCCTACGCCTCTGGTTTCAGATATTCATTTACTTTCCAATGACTTGCCTCTGTTTTCATTCCTTTCTGGTGTCGATCTCAATTGCAGACACCCCCGGGAAGCTGCACACTCGGCTCCATTCAGCTCCTGCCGTGGCGCGAATGAGCAAGGAACCCAGAGGTGTTTTTCCGCAGATTATTGCCAGAAAAATGTGTCTGCCAGCCCCAGTGTTTATAAAAAACAATTTTGCTTCCCTGTAAGCCAGCAGTGTTTATTGAACATGTAATAGAGAGTGTGTATTTAATACCTGAACACCCCTACGCCCCCCGTCTGAGTGATGCTGGGCTGCATTTTTTAAGAAAGAGAATTTAAAAGAACGATGAGCTCCGGCACGGGGCCCGACAAGAAGGCCGTTCCCGTTGAGACTGCAGCAGCTCGCGCCTGCCCCCTCCTCCTCCTCCCTGTAGACGCCGGCCCGTGGGTTCCCCATTTAGGCAAATGAGCATCTGCTGTGTACACGGAACGTGGGCCAAGTGAAGTAATAGAGGACGCTGCTCCTAGCATGTGGAATAGTCCCCCGAATTATCAATTGAAATAAGATTGCATAATAAAGCCCTGCTATAATGAGCCTTGTTATTGCATTGATTCCAGTCCACCCCGGGCTCAGATGTCCGGCCGTTCGTCTGGCAGCCGGCATGTGCCCCTGCCCACGGCCGTGTGCGTGCATGTGTGTGTGTGCGCATGGGTCCATCGGTAGAGCAGTGAAGACCAGGACTTGGCCTCCGCCCAGGTCATGTGATGAGGAGGTGGGGTCCTGAGGGACAAGCAGCTCTGTGAAGGGAGGCAGAGGGGACATTCCAGGCAGAGAGAGGAGAGCACGTGGTGAGAAGGTGGGCATCTTGGAGGAGCAGACTGAAGGTTGGTCTTGTTAGGCAGGGGGGGCCAGCAGTAGACACAGGACGGGGCAGAGGGACAGGGAGGCTTCCAACGGCAGCGGTCTTGACTGCGTGGGGATGACTATCTGTCTCTTGTTTTTGAGCGATCACGCACTGTGAGGCCGCAGACACAGGAACCTCTGTGGCCTGGAGGAAACCAGGTGTGTGCTGCCTCAGGCCCTTTGCACTTGCTGAGCCTGCTGCCTGGGCCACAGCCTGGGCCTGCTCTGCCCGTGAAGGGTTCTTTCTCACCAGGCTGGAGATTCTGCCCTGATCACAGGCTCTGAAGGAGCATCAGGACCTCACTCACACTGCGGTCTGTCCTGCGCCAGTGACCGCGACGTCACCGTGGGCTCCCTCAGAAGACCGCTCAGCTGCCATTGCCTCGTTTCTCAGCTTGTGTGTCGTGGGTCCCTTTCTTTCCTTCTCTTTTTTGCAGGTTCTGTGAGAGGACAGAGCTCTCCCTCGGTTTCCCTCTCCCCCTGAAACTAGCCATGCCTCACAGACCGTGCCAGTGATAGATGCCCATGAGCGCCTGAGACGGCAGGAGACAGCGGCGGCGTGGGCTCGGACAGGGCGGTGGGGATGGAGTGAAGAGGAGGACATGTTGGGGGGGGGATGGAGGACGCTACAGATGGACTGTTCATGTCCCCGCCGGGTTCATGTGTTGTCCTCCCCCACCGCAGCGTGATGCTCTGGAGCCGGGCCTTTGGGAGGCGGGTAGGTCACGAGGGTAGAGCCTCAGGGGTGGGGTGGTGCCCTCCTGCGGGACACCCCAGAGGGCTCCCCGGCCCTGCGCGGGTGTGGACACAGCCGGGGGACAGCGTCCACGCCCCGGGTCTGAGCCTCTGGGGGAACCACCCTCGCCGTGACCTCGACCTTGGCCTCCAGGACCATGAGAAATAAGTGTCCGTTGTTCATAAGCCGCTGTCGGTGGCCTGCGCTAGGCAGATGGCTTGGGAAATTTGGGACTTCGAGAAGCACAGTGATAGACAGAAGGGTCTGGAAGTCCTGTGTGAGAGCAGGAGGTGCGGGCGGGGGCAGAGGCCCTCGGAGGCACGACCCGGGAGCCTTCCCGAGTTTTCCTGACTTGGGGTAACTGTGCCCTGAGGAGGGGTTTGAGGGTCTCACTGCTGCTGATCAAATTGCCAGAGCAAAGCTGGTCTCTGAGGGCGGTCTTACCAGCTGGTGAGGGTGAAGAAGCTCACAGCCCACATGTTGACGGGGCAGCTGGTGACGTGGGGGCAGGGAGTTCGAACGACCTGTGACCTGTGTTGTCCGGTGCTCTGCCAACCTGCATGCCCCATTGACCAAGCATTGGATTTTTCTCAAATCCTTGTTTTTATCAACATGTAAAAGTATTGATTTTCTATAAGTTCAGCACCTTCCTAAATGGGGCGCATTCGGATTTTGTGGTCTGTCTCCTTCCCAGGGCCCGTGAGAGAGATATCAGAGTCCAAGGACAGATTTCTGCCCCCAGCAAGCCCACATCCTGCCATAAGAGATTCCAGATGGGGTGAAGTCGCTCAGGGCTGTTGCTAGAACATTCCCAGGCTGCAGGTCAGGGTTAAGCACCAGAGGAGTTAGCACAGGCGGGGAGCAGTCCCTAAGGCTGTGTCAGCCAGCTGACTTTCTAGAAGGGGTAGGAATTCAAGGCTGGTAGGATTGGGCAATGCCAAGGAGCCGTGGAGAATTTGGGGCAGAGAAGGGGAGTATTTTGGGCAAGCCTGGAGGTCGGATGGCAGAGGAGTTGAATTTCTCCTGAGGAGAATTCTAATTCCCAGACAGATGATGAGCAGACTGCGAGGCCGGCAGATTCCAGCCCAGTCCAGGCTCCGCCCTGTCTCTGCTGAAGGTGTGACCCTCCATACAGGGTCTAGTCCACACGGTGTGCGGGGAGTCTCTTCCACAGAAGCCACTTCCCGACCCAACCTCTGTTCGCTTCCTGTCAGCCAGAGGGGTCCGTCAAAAGCCATCCACACGATCCACTAGAAGTAGCCGCGGACCCTTTGGCAGGTGATGCCCTTCAGACGGAGATGGCCTACCGTGTGAGCGGGCTCCCGTCTAGGCTGTTGGAGAAAGTACCATCAACCAGGCGTCTTCAGTGACAGGAGCGCCATGCCTCGCAGTTTCAGAGGCAGGAAGAGGGGAGTGAAAGCGTCGGCAGGGTGCTGCTGGGCCCACAGCGAGAATCGCTGCCCGGCCACCTCCGTGGCTTGTGGACAGTGGCCGTCTCCATGTTTCCACGGCGTCCTCCCTCCACGTCTGGCTGTGTTGGTTTCCCTGCTGTCTGAGGAGCCTGTCACGTTGGTAACTTAGTCAGCCCTGTGTAGACTCTGTCTCCCCATCAGGCCACATTGTGAGGTCCCGGGAGCCAAGGCGGCAGCATGTGCATGGTTAGGGACACAATTTAACCCATAGCACTCACCATGGTGTTTCTCAGATAAGGTGCTCTTTACTGAAAGAACAGCCTAGTTCCAATACTGTGGCCATACTGTCTTCTGTCACCGTAAGGTAGCACTTCTGTGGTCCAGGGATGACCAAGGAAGAGGACTGAGGGTAGCCTCATGCTTTCCTCTTGTTTTATTTGGAAACTCAAGTATCGCTATGTCTGTGTGTGTACTGTGCGTGTGTGTGCGTGTGCGTGACTGGGTTGATGATGCACAAGGACTGTTGCATGAATTCTGGACATCTTACAAGAAGACCAGCAAGCCTACAGCAGTGGTCCGAGGTGAGTCAGGAATCACTCTGGGGGCCGGGCTGGGCCCTATCAATAGCTAGCTTCATGACTTTGAGAAAACCACTTTGAACTATGAAGATTGATGTTAGGGTGGATAAATGTGGCCTAGAGAGATGTTCTACTCCGTCTTCCTCACTGGGCTTCTTAAGGGTAAAGTATGCACATTTACTAAAGAATACAGAAAATGTAATTCAAGGTAAAGGAAGCCTCCCTTGGACAGTCATCAGCAATGCAGACCCGTCCCCCCTGGGGATGGGAACTGGTGTCACCTAGAGAGAGCAGGGCCTTCATTGTACTCAAGCAGGACTCAAGATTGTCCAGTAAGACATGAATGGGGTTTAAAGAAGTAGGTGCCGTTAAAGACAACGGAAGGAGGTATTTCGATTCCTACTGAGGGCATGTCATTCCATCAAGCAGAGTTGGGAGAGGATTCGAAAGAGAAAGCATGTGGTCTCTACTCTTAAAAAGCTCACAGCTAATTTTCTGTGTTTTTAAAGATAAACTCAAAATACGCACGCCTAAAAGAGAATAATATATGAATAAATGAATTCTAAAAGCATTAGCCAAAACTCATTTATGACCTGATGCTGTTCTGATTGTTGGAGGTGACATGCCCTCTGATGCTTGCTCCCCAGGCCCCTGGAGTGGCCCGTGCCCAGCACACTGGCACAAAGAGTGGGATGTGCTCAGACTCCTCGCCTTTCTAGCACACACTGATGGATTTTTGGAAATGAAGCTGTTGAGCACAGCAACAGAGATTCAGTATAACAGCACAGAGTCCTTTACTCTGGGAGGGCGGCGATGATGATGCCACAAGGCCTAGGCTCTGTGGTCCATTTTCCCAATGCTCTTGCTGTCTCAGACCTAGGTGGACCCAGCCCTCCATTTCTTGCTGCTCAGTCCCTTATTGTCTAGGCTCAGGGAAAGCTGTTCTTATGACGCAGGGAAGGGCTTGTACGGTCCGTGGTCTCTGCCCTGCTTTGAGAGCCTGCTTGAGAAAGATGTTTCCTAGATCCTGCGCCGGTTTTTCATGCCTCATGTATAGACTACATCCTCATATAGATGTCTGCAGATACAGAGCAGGGAGGAGGGTGGAATCTGTTAAGGGAAATCAGGAGATTGGCTTGGTGTTTCTTCGAAAAGGAGTAAGCTGGTTCTTCACTCAATGGAAGGTTAGAGACTCTCTTTGTTACTCTAGCTCTGGACTTTAACTCCCCAAACTATGTTCCTTATAAGCCTTACTTTCCTTTAATCATTTGGAAGAAGAATTCAATTTAATCCGGCTGACAGGGGGAGAGGGGTGCAAATAAACACCCGTGTGGAGAAGGTGGACAGTTCCTCTTGTGTTGAGCTGAGACTATCTCACGGTTGGGACAGCAGGTGAGAGGAAACTGAGCGCCATTGAATGGCCTCCCCAGGCTCTGGGGGCTGCATAACCAGCTCTGATGGGGGGGAATTTGGTGCTGCTTTGATGCTAAACTGGAATCATCCAGTCGGCCATCCGGAACAGTCCTTAGCCTTCTGCTCCCTTGGGCCTGTACCAAGGAACCCTGGTTGCTGAGCACGAAAGCAGGCTTGTGGTCCAGCAGGGGCACGGTTGGGGAAACAGTCATGAGTACGGAGCTTACTACGAAGAGTGGTGATTAGTCTCGGCTCGAGGTGGGAGAGGAGCTGGAAAGTACACCCAAGTTTACCTGGAAGCGAGGCAGTTAAGCTTTCATGGGTGCGGGAGAATTTAAGAAATCAAAAAGAAAAGCCGAGGCTTATACGTTGCCGGGAGTTTGCGGCGATCATGGGGCGGCCGGGGCTTCCGGGCTGGGGTGGCAGGGGCACAGAGGCAGAAGGCCCGAGAGCCGCTGGTGGAACCGGCTGCAGGCAAATGTGTGGGGTGAGTGGCAGGTCAGAGTCGGACCAGATGCCGGAGGCTGGGTGTGCAGACCGCCCTACGTCCTGCAGAGGGATTTTGTAGGCTGTAGGGAGCCATGGAGTGCCTCTGAGTGAGGCAGTACCAGGTGTCGTCTGGTTGTCAGGATGTTATTGTGGGTGCAGGACCGACACATGGGACACAGAGCCAGCGAGGTGGGGGAGAGACGGGGGAGAGATCAAAGGTTTGGGAGCTTGTGCAGCCCTCAGGAAGGCGTGTCCGGGGGGCCGGTGGACAGGAGGGGCGGGGGCACTCTTTAGTGATAGACTGAAGACTAATTGCCTGCGGGCAGAGGAATCTTGGGCGGGTACGTTTCTTATTCCTACTTTGACAGTTGGCTGGGTGCCGGCCTCATTCCCTGGGAAAGTGAATGGAGTCGGAGCAGGGATCGCAGGGACCGGCGCATAGGAGGCTGAGAAGGAACGCATCAGTGGTGAGACAGGAGGCAGCTGGTGGGATGGATGGGAGTGGAACCTGGAGAGAGATTACCCTGAAGACGCAGTTGGGGCCCCGGTGTGGGCACGCATGTGTCTTTGTGGAGAGCAGCGGGGAGCGAGCCAGGGACCCAGGGCACAGCCAGCGTCTGGCAAGTGAAGCAGCAGGGAGAGAGGGGGCAATGGGACGTGATCAGCGTGAATGTGGGCAAGGGGAAAATTCAGGAGGAAGGAAAGATCCAAAATGCCCGAGGGCAAGGCAGGCTGATGAAGATGTGTGGTGAGAGCGTCTGAGGACACGGCGGGGCTGAGTCGGCGGGTGTGGACACTCGGCCAGCGACTCAGCAGGAACGCGCTGGCCACAGAAGCACGGGAAGAACGATCGGGAAGGGGCTGTAAATACTCGTGTTCCAAGGCGAGATGCTGTTGGACAGGAAGAGCTTAGCGAGCGGTCGGGCAGAGGGAGGACATAGAGGACATGGTGGGAGGAAGCGCCCTGATCTCAGGAGAGCGGCTTTCTCCTCTGTAGGATTTGCTGTCTCTTAGGTGTACCGAGAGGGCCACCACTCCTAATTTGGACCGGCCCAGGCTGCAGCGGACTGCCATGCTCTGCCCGCGTCCCTTCCCTTGGTGCCCATCACCCGAAGATGTGCTCTTGTTACTGAATGCGCCTGTCACCTGGCAGCCTCGCCGTGGAGGAGTTTGCGGTCGGGCTGGTGAGAGACTGATGTCGGCTGACATCGTCCTACCTCTTCAGGCACCAAGCCTGGGAAATGTCCACTTGTAGATTTCCCCCAGGAGCAACATAATCGAGGACACCTTACCGAATTTATCCCGTGACCCCACTGAACAGCTCTGCACTTGAGGGATGTCTGTCTTTGGGATTGTGGTGGCATCTTTTTCTCCTAAATGCAAGACCTATTGACTGTCATTCTTTGTATGGGGAGTAATGTTTGAACACATAGTGCTCCAATAATGCCAAATTAAATTCAATTTTCTGCCCTTTGCGTTATTTCTATGGAGCTACTATTCACAAGTAACTGGCATTCATATTGTGAAACGGATATGATCGTCCCTGCTTTACAGAGGATTAAAGTAAGGCCCAGAAAGATTAAGCAACTGATTCAAAGTCATACGGGCAGTTGCTGTATCATTGGGTGAATCTTCCTAGGATTCAAATCCAGATTTTAATTCTCCATAGTATATGGAAATCAAATCGAATGTTTAATTTTTTTTTTCCTTGAGAGGATTCCATCAAGAAGGACAATTTGTTTTTGCCAAATCCTGGCTGGGATGTGCCCGGAATTTATTATAGCTACCCACCCCTGGAAGGACTGGGATGTGGAGAACCGAGAGTCTGTGTGCCTCTCATGGGCATATTGACTCCTTCCGGTGTAGGAAGGACATCTTGAAAGGCATATTTATCCCCTTACTACACTCCATACTTATTTTATTAATAGTTTATAAGTCCCAGCTAAATCTCTAGGGCATGATAAATCACATCCTTCACCATGAGAACTTGAAATGAAAATAAGCATTCGGTTATAACAATTTATGGCGAATGCTTAAAATTTGTATACCCCACAATCTTTCAAGGTCTTGTCAAATACAGAAGTCATATATAATTTTAGAAGGCTTACCGTAGAAAGCTCTAAATCTTTGCATAGTCAAGTATATCTTAATACAGGAGAAAATTATTTTTGTGAATCTTTTCCTAGAAGAATGTTCATGTTCTTTTATAATCTTATAATGAGGTGAGGTGGGGGAGAGATAAAAGCCCATGTTTATCTGCAGCCTGCAGCCCTGAAATGTGGTCGTTCAGAAGACATTCTTTGAAAAAAAAAAACACTAAAAATAAATACGAATATTGCCATCATCTTTTTTTATTTGGTGGTCTCACCTACTTCTCAAAACATTTGTTCATCTTCCTTTAAATTTCCAGAATGCCCTCAGATCTATATTTCATTTTATCCTCGAAACCACAAGAATTAAATAAGGGTTGGTATTATCGCTGCCACTTTACAGATAAGGAGACTGAAGACAAGAAATTTGGGGTAATTTGTCTTAGGTCACACAGCTGCTTAGAGATAGAACCAGGGCAATGACACAGATCTCCCTGCATTTTTTTCCCCTAAATAAAAGATGTCTTCTCTCCCCTATTTATCCTCAAAATACTGTGTGTTTTCACTGAAGCTAGTTCAGGAATTGTGGTTCAGAAAATAGATGGTGTCTAGGAGATGGGTCATGAGAAGGGTCCTTGCCCCGCCTCCTCTGCTAATTTACTACACCATCTGGGCAAGTCTTGGATTTTTCAGAGTTCCAGGTACCTTCCGTATAAGACGATAAACCTGGGACCGGAGTGGTTACCTGATCACCTGGACCGAACTCTGGGATTTGAGCTTTGTTGTTGTTTTTCTGTTACCAGTCATGGTTCTCCAGACACACAGAGCCAACAGGGTGTGTGTGTGTGTGTGTGTGTGTGTGTGTGTGTGTATGTGTGCACATGCTGTGCATGCACGCATGCTTGTGTGTGTACATACGTAGATTAGAAATTTAAATTGTGTTAGTTTTGCAATTTGATTTTCAAGAAAGGAAGTTCTTGAAAAGAAAGATTTCTTTTAAGGAGCTGGCTCACACAGTGGTGGGTCTGGCCAGTCTGCAGTCTACAGGGCAAGCCAGCAGGCTGGGAACTCAGCACTGACTTCTCTGTGATGGACTTGAGGCAGAATTCCTTCTTTAGGAAACATGAGGTTTTGCTGTTCAGGCCTTCAGTTTATTGGATGAGGCCCACCCACGCTGTTGAAGGTAATCTCCTTTACTTAAAAGTTAGTCACGTCTGCAGACTCCCTTCCCAGTAACATCTAGGCTAGTGTTGGGGACATCAGACTGCTGTCTACCATGGCCTGGACAGGTGGGCATATCCCATTAACCAGCATGGCTGAGATATGTGTCTGTAACATTTATCCGTCACAACTATGGTATGTGTCTCCTTGGACAAAAGATACATAACTTGCATAGCAAACTGTCACCCAAGATGTTCAATCCTGAAGAATTTCCTTTCTTGACCATCAAATTGCAAAACTAACAAAATTTCCATTTCTGACAAATTTAGTGTGTGTCTTCCTATGTCTGTCTGTTAATGCTCATGTTTTGAACTTGAGGGGGTCTAAGCCCCTGCTTATAACACAGCTATTCCTCAGTTTTCAAGAAGGCTGAGCAGGTGGATACGTGATAGAAATGATATCACTCAAGGCTGAAACTCGCTGCCTACCAGGGTCAGGCAGGTAAGAAACACAAGAACAAGGAGTGGAGAGTGACAGGCAGTAGGGGCAGCCTGGGGCCCTGGCAACCTGGAGATCACCAGCCTTCAGAGAAAATTCTAACCAAATGTCACAGAGTGGGGGTGGGGGCCCCCAAGTGACCAGAGCTCCTAATATTTTAAGATAAGCTGTTATATGGATTATTGTGTGACATTTAAAAATTGGAAGTCTTGGCAGTTGATTTAAAAAAAAATTAAGCTTTATTTGACCCACATGCCTTCTCTAGCCTGAAGGACACTAGAGGTGACATCTCTGGGGTTCAGCAGGGCATGATCACGTTGTTCCTGGTATCATTATGGATGAAGTGGAGAACAGTGTGCTGGGAAATGAGGCAGTGGGGTGTGGATTAGCATCAGAAACCCATCCCAGACCTCTATTCTTCATCCTGCTCTAGTGAACAGTGATATAAATGGCTTTGGTGGGCAAATAACATCTTGCGAGAAAAAGTCATCCCCACCACCATCCTCACTGATACACGTGGGTGCTTACTGAAGGCCCGCTTAGCACTTTGCATGCATTATCTTATTTAATGTCATGACAGTCATTAGAGTTGGTGCCATTACCGTTGTGTTTTTAGAGCAGAGAAAATGAGGTGCAGACGATGTCAAGTGACTTGGCAAAGGCCACACAAAGAGTAACTGGTGGAGCAGGGATCTGCACCCAGAAGTGTGATTTCAGAGCCTACACCCTTAACCGGTGCTCACTCCCAGATATGGCTGTTAAGTCTGAGGATAACAGGGAAGGAGTGGTGATGGCATAGAATGACAGATTCAGCCCTTCATTCTGTCCTGTCGGGATCCCTTTGGATCACGATCCTACAAGGTGGCAGGTAAAGCGGTCGATCCACAGTCCTGCCTTTGGGCCCTCCATCATAAATGCAGAAGTATTTCTGCACGTGGGGTGGACGGTGACCAAGAGTAGCTCAGATGTGACCTGGTGTAGGAGCCGTGGCCCCGGTGGAGGCTGGGGCTGCGTCCCTGGGGAGCAGGGGTGGCCTCAGGCAGGGGTTCCCTGATGTCCTCCGCTGCTCAGCCCCAGCTGCTTGTGCACAACCACCATTGGGGGAGACTGGGCTGCCCGGGAGAGACGCCCGAGGAGGGGTCACGGGAGGATGGGAGGACAGACGGCAGCAACGGGGCTCTTGGAGGAAGGCCTGAACCACCCGGAGCTGCTTGTCCCGGATGAGAGAGAACAATCCTCAGGGTCAGGTGAGCATGTAAATGGCTGTCTCAGCTGCTGGGGCACAGACGGCCCGGGCGGTGGTCGTCTTCTTCGTCGGCTCTCCCCGGTGCGCCGGCTGGGCCCAGCCTGGCATGTTCGTCAGCAGGACGGGCTGCCTTAGCCGCCGGGAAGATTTGTGCACTTGCAGCCTGTGGGGAGCCCATTTCTCACAAGCACCTCTGTTCCAGCCCCAGCTCAGCGTGGGAGCTTGTCGGTTCCCTTGGCGTCTAGAAGCATCTGTGTCCTGCAGCGCCACGGCTGTCTGCTCTGCCCTTTACCCGCGTCAGGCCCGACCAGTGCCTTAAAGCTGCCTTCAGTGTGAGAGCTCGTTGGATTTTTATTGTGTTAAAATATAAAATAAATGTAAAATAGATGGGATCGTAGTTCCACGTTCTAATAGAGAAGTTATGAGAGAGCAGACTTGGCATAAGGCTACTCATACTGTTCGTGCTCGTACTGTTCCTGAGTGGAACAGGGTAACAGAGGAGGCAATGAGCTCCCCACGCTAGTGACGGTCAATCAGAGAGACAGTTGAACTGAACTAGTCCAAGGGTAAGAGGAGGAAAACAGTAAATGGCACGGCGGTCATGGTTCTGATAGGTCAGAGAATGAGGATCGGATTTGAGGGCCTTGCATGCTCCTTGCACCTGTAAATCCTCCTGGATCACTGCAAAAGCAACAGACTGTCCAGTGGAGAGAGAGCCAACACCACGGTACCCTTGTGTAGGTGAGCGAGCTCGGGCCTGGGGAGGGGAGGACAGCCTTCCGCCGCCATTCCAAGGGCCCTTCAGAGCCAGGCCCTGCCCTTCTGAGCTGGTGAAGAGTTCAAGTTCGCCCAATTCCCAGTTGACCACATGGAAGTTAAAGAGGTGGGGCGTGAGACTTCCCCAACCCCACCAACAGACCCCTCAGTTTGCAGGGGAGAGAATGGGGCTGAGTAAGAGAGGAGACGTGGTTTATCACATGCAGCTCGTGCAGGGAACTACCAGCCAGCACGGATGATCCCCGGCTCTGAGCAGGGTAGGGTTATTCTTCCTACTATCCACTCTTTATGTTTGGTGTTTAGAAATAAAAAATTCAAACCACCTAATTTTATTTCACATTCCTCTTTCATCGGGAGCAATGTGTTAATTTACTTTGTCAACATGTTCACACGCTCTTCGGTTAATAATTGTGGACAGGCTCTATGCCTCCCTGTAGTCAGGGCAGGGAGCTGCCATAGCATAGAGGGCCCCAAATAAATAATGGTTCGAACACAGTAAGCGTCTCCTTCATGCCCGTGTGATAGGCCAATGGGGCGGGGGGCTGCTGTCTCTACATTGCCTTGCCTTGTTCATCGCGTTTCTTCTGATGTTGTCCTGAAGGGTGGGTTCATCCCAGCACCCGGAGGCCACGCGCTCAGACGACTCCACGTGGGAGGGTGTGATGATCCAGGCAGGCATGCCCTTCTGTTGGGCAGATCAGTCCCGCTGCAAGGCAGGCTGGGAACTGTTGTGGCGTGGGGCGCCGAGGAAAGACGGAGAGCTCGCCTGTGACCAGCTACACCTCAGGACCAACCACAGGCTGAGGGCTTTGCATAGCACTGGGAACATCTTTTTTCTCTGAGTGTAATTCCTGGTTTCTTTCTAAACCCTAGGATCATTGGATGCGGCTTGGCACAATCACCTGCCTCCTTCCTATGCACACACAGCTCTTCTCTGTGCCTCCAGCCCAACCCCATCTCTGGGCTGGGGGGTGGAGGGAGGTCAGCAGGAGCAGATACAACGACCAAAGTCAGCTCCCTTGGCCCTGTCCCCAGAAAGCCAGCTCTCCCCGCACATCTGGATTCTTTCCTGGGGTGTGTAGAGAGAGGCTCTCTGCCCCTTCAGGGCCTCAGCTCAGCACCTGTGAACATGGACAAATAAAAACAAAAAACAGAAACTGTTTGCCAAGCACTTGGAACACAGTCTGCTCTGTACGCAGACTCGTGCTCCGTCTGCTTGTAATAATAATATTTACCTGCTTGGCAGAGAGCCGTGGAGGGAATCTATGTGCTCACCTGCTGCAGTGAGTTCAGAGATTCTCTAATGAAAGGCATTTGGTGGCAAAAATTAATTATGGCATATTTCAAAGGCAAGCCAAGAACTTGGCCTCCTTTCTGTTCTGCCTGGGGGCCACTCTGATGCTGGTGGTCACTGAGGGTAAGAGAGTGACAAGAACAGTAAGTTATGGCTTTCTTTTTTTTTTTTTTTTGCTGTAGTATAAATAGCAGGCTCCTGACCTCAGCTCAACAGCATTTCATTGCAATGTCTTTGTTCCCCTGGCACACAGCGTGCTTGTTGTTACGGGTCCTAAATGAATCCACGTGTCCCAGTGCTCAGTGGTGGCTGGACCCACAAACACTCAGCTACCGTGGGAGCGCCCCTGCTGGTGTCATAGTTTGGGGGGGACGGAAATTGTTGCCTTTTTTTACAGCAGTATCCCGAGGAGATAGATGAGATTTGTCGAGACAGTGAAAGAAACATATTACCTCGGACGCTTCAGGTGGAAAGCCCAATTGTTAACTTTTTCTCCTAATTAATTCCCACGATGAAAGCATTCTATAGAGCTCATTTTCAGCTCTGCTTCCGTGTCAGGAGAGCTGATTGCAATGAGATTTATGCCAGTGTCCATGACAAATCATACTTCTGGGAATAATTACTATGCAACTTTATTCCTTCCCTTTCTTTTTTGTTAATTTTTACAATCCCCTGTTCTACTTCTTTCTCTCTCTCTCTTTACATGTACGTTTAAGGCCTGAAATTGTGCTCCATAAACAACCTGGCACTGTTGGTGTTGAATGAATTACACAGGTGCTTGGCTTGTTCCACAAGTTACTCTGTGGAGGGATTAGATTGGACTGCCTTTAGGGTGACCTTCTGTCCCTAAATCCTGTGTGCTTGACTGTGTGTATGTGTGTGCACTTGACTCTGTGTGTGTGTGTGTGTTTTGAGGGGTAAATATGGACAGTGGGCAGATATAAGATACGTGGACAGATGTAAGTTCCATATACTTTAAATTGAAGATGACAAGTCATGTCCCCAAATTTAAAAATT
Organism: Halichoerus grypus; assembly: GCF_964656455.1. Classification (NCBI taxonomy): domain Eukaryota; kingdom Metazoa; phylum Chordata; class Mammalia; order Carnivora; family Phocidae; genus Halichoerus; species Halichoerus grypus. The sequence continues at coordinate 102,512,851 of NC_135723.1, forward strand.
ATAATTATTCTTTTATCTTTTGACTCTATTTATTCTTTGGTTTCTCTGAGTACCTTTTCCTAGGAGTAAACATTAAACGGGTGAAACAAGGCAATTATTTGTGTAATGTAATTCCAAGCTCCTCATAGGTACCTATAATTTTAGTTTAAGTATATAAGAAATATACTAGTGCATTATCCTAATAATATATTAACAAATAAAACATAAGGTGTAAAGTGATTTTCATCATCTCCGCAGCCTTTGTCTCAGGAATTGCTAGAAGAAATTGCAGCCACTATTTTGGTATGCAAATTTCTAGCCTATATATGTATATATATGTATATATATATATATAGAGAGAGAGAGAGAATATTAATATATTTAAGTACATACTAATAAATTAAGTGATATTAATGTTTAGGTAAGTATATAATAAAAATATAATTTATATGCATATACATATGTGCACATACACATGGACGTATACTTGTATATGCACGTTTGGATACATAGAAGATATACAGATGTAACTTAGTATATATGTATGATATTTTTACATAAATAGTATTATGAAGTATTTTTTCCTCAACTTAAGTATCACCCAACAATATGTTGTGGCAACATGCATTTATTGACTTAGATTTGCAGGTACTCTCACACACACACACACACACCTCCCTTATTCTCGCAAACTGCTGTGCAGAATTCTATAATGTGGGGATACAAGAGCCAATAAAACTGTCCCCTTATCGATAGGCATGCAGGTGGTTTCTGGATTTTTGCTTTGATCAACGACGCCACACTGATCATCTTTGTTTATTCTTCCTGTAGATATGCGTCGTGTTCCTCCCGTAGAGACACTGAGAAATGTGGCCGCTGGAAGATAAGCTACATATACTTGACATTTAAATGGAAATTGATGTCATATTCCAAAGTGGTGGTACCAGTTGAGAGTCCCACCAGCAGAGTTTGAGTTCAGATGCACATTTCCCCTCACCTTTTCTGTAGGATATATTTTTTGAAGCACCTGCTATGTTAAGGTAGAATCTGGGAACACAGATCAGCATTTGTGATTTTTTCCAGCATTTTTTTTGAACCCACGTGCACCCCTCTCTCAAGTGCACAGAAGTGAGAGGGTATTGTAATGAAGCTGACTTTCTTCCTGTCACATTTGCTGTAAATAGTGATTCTCATGAGAGCTATCTCTTTGGCCTATGGCAGTCATTGGATGAACAGTTTTGTACATCTTCTTTGGAATTCTATGACAGATTCTTCTGAATTTCTTCAGAAACTGGGGGCGGTGGTTGATTCCTGGAAGGTAGGTGGTGGGTTTATGAAAACCTTCGAAGTCATTTGGAGCCAAATCCACCGAATGAGTTGTGTGACGGAAGTCTAACCACCGAGGGTCTGGTGTCCTGCAGTGATGAGGCCGGCCTCTGGGCATGTCGGTTTTAGTTGGTCGAGTCAAGTTGGTCATATTCTTTAGAGACACACGCCGTCTGAGTCAGGCACAGTTCTGTGGGAAAAAGCTGTAGGCATTTGCTCTTCACGTCACTGTAAAAGATCAGTGATGGTTGGTGTGTGAGGGAAAGCGGAAATTGGAAAGTGTGAGCCATACCGAACTTGATTTTGTCACAGGGAGAAAAAAATGCAGTATCTTCTTCACTGAGCTTCATAATGGTTTGTTGGTACTTTCGGCAGAATACCCCAGCCTGGCTCACCCCCAGGAGCCCGTTTCCATCTCAGGGTACAGGGTGCATCATCTGTCTGGGTACCTCGTTGCCAAGTAGGGGGTCACTGGGTTTATGACCTACTTCCAGCGAGTCCTGGGGTGATCTGAGAGTGCATGATTGCCTGAGGACATACGTACTTCTCCCTTTGGTGTGCCTTCAGCAGAAAGACCTGTGTTCTCCTGAATGCTTTCCAAGGGGTGATCGCTAAAGCCTCCTTGTTGGGCATGGCGGCATATTAATGAGGTAGCTGGAAAATTGTGCTGCACCTTGAATTTCCATAGATGAGATGATCCCTAACATCCCTTTTATGTCAGAGTCTTTGAACATTGCTCAGAGCTCTTTTTAAAAAGTCTCAGACTAAAAAGAGATTCTTCAGGAAGGACAGGAGCAGAAGCCCTCGGGCTGCCGAGAACAGTGCTGTTTGGCACTTACGCAGGCCCTTTGTCCTCATGGTTCAGGTACAAACCCAGTTAGCCCGACTGAATCTGCATCAGGAATCCCGAGGCCGAGTGGAGACCTTGTTGTCGCAGCTGCTCATCCGCAAGCGGGGCTGGAGGAGCTAGACTTTTCGCTTTTCTTTGCCATTTGTCTACCGGTTGGTGCTGGTTTTGTGTGTGGGCAGAGGGGACGGCATACAGAACATTCGAGCATTACGGAGAATGCTCCCTTTTGGGGACGTCCCCTCACTATCATCTGAGTGTATCCATACCTGCCAGGGCCCGTGGACAGCCACCATGTGTCACATCCCGTGGCTGATTTGCTCTCTGTACTGGCCCAAACCGAACAGAGGAGATGCACGTGGCTGGGGAGAAAAGAAATAGGTGTTAGTACTGTATCTCTGGGGAAGGCTGTGTCCTGGCTTTCTGGAGGCAGTTTAAAGGCAGCTCAGATGGGTCTTCATAAAACTTCATTTAAAGGAGCCCGAATGGATGACTCCAGGTCTCAGAAAGGAAAGAGCCATAAGGGGCAGTGGGCGCACTGAGGATGAACATCTTCTGCATGATGAGTCTTGAAGACTAGCCCCGTGCAGTGGTTTTTTGTTTTTGTTTTTGGTTTTGTTTTTTTAATCCAAAGGTTTATTTTAAATCCTTGTTCTATTTGGTCTTTCCTGCAGAATTTTATGCTAATGATCACTTGCTCCTCTTTGGAGTTTGGCTCTCCCTCTCCCGCTCTCTTGCCTTTTCGGCAAACTGTTTGAGTCTCTTGTGCTTCTGGGTGTTTCTCTTCCTCTGCCTGAACTTCAAATGCTAGGGTTGCTCCCTGCCCGTGCCCCACACTGTTCATTACCTAACCTCCTTTCGTCTCTGTGGTTTTGCCTCCTCCGTTGGTTTCACGTAACATGCCCAACAGGCTGCATGTCCAGTCCGGCCCCTCGTGTGAGCTTGAGCTTTGTTTGGCACCTGCTAACGAACATTTCCAAGTGGAAGCCCCAGGCAGAGACCTCACGCCCAGCCTGTTAGAAAGGAAGCCAGCATCTGCCCCTCCAAACTTTCTCATTTTCCTATGTTTTCTGTCTTGGTTAATGGTCCTCCCATACCCCTAAAAGGAACCGTCTGGAAGGATTACTTTCTTTCACACTGAGCTGGCACTAATTTGATTTTCCGGTGATAGACACTTGGTGAGGGCTCACTTCCCCATGGAGGAAAATCATACCAGAAGGATTTATAAGTTTGCGGCCAGCCTGTTGGGGTTGGAAAGGACTTACAGTAAGGGGTAGATGTAAGAGGAGCCCCCGATTCAGTGACAGATCAAACGTGGAAGATGCGTGAGAGAGAGGAACTGAAGAAGGATCACGAAAGCATCTTCTCTGGTCGTGGCAAAAAGCCTCTCAGCTGTTGGAGAAGTCTCTGTGACGTGAGGTGATCAGGTTGGAAAAGTACACATACATGCAGGTTTCTGACGTAACTCTACTCAGCTGTGTCAGTGTTCGAGTCATACGTGCATGTGTGCGTGACTGTGCCTGGGAGACAGTGGGGCTGGGGTGTGGACGCAGCACGTGTTCCTCCAGTAGTTTTTAGAGGGACCATCCATCACCCCTGCACAGGACAGGAGAGGGGACACGGCTTGCTTGGCCTGCCTCTCCTGTTCTCTCCCGTCTCCTTCAGCCCGGCATCTCCCCACACGCCACACTGGCCCTGACGTCCCACTGCCTTCCCGTCCCAGTGCAGAAAACAGATTAAATAGAATATTCCCTCATTGACTTTTTAAGGATGTGGGACTTTTGTAAAGTACAACTGCTCTTTGAGGAGGCACCATACCACGTGACAAGGGTCTCCTTTGTCCCAAAGTAAGCAGTCTCTGGGTCAGAAGTAGACCCTAAGGAGAGGTAGCCCTCAAAGGTGAGCAAGAAGAGCGCGTCCTCGGGGTTCCTTCTACCTGCAGAATGCTGCTCACCCTGTGTTCACTGGGGATGCTGGTGGCTTAGGGTTTGTATGTAGCGTCCCAGACCTGAGACGCCTTTCCATCCCCAGTAAGCATGACGTGTTGGGCCACTTGGTGCTCAGTTTCCCTTAAGGAGGTGTCTGGCATTTGGAACCCCAGTGGTTGCTAGGAGCCATCGAGGACACGGGGCTAGGGCTCTGATGAGGAGCACGTGACCTCAGCTGGACAGTCCGGCCGCCCACCGGGTATGCCCCCCGAAATCACCCAGAGCTCCTCCCAGTGATGGGGTGAGGGATTGGTGCCCCGTCTTTCCTGTGGCAAGGCCATCAGCTGTGCCACGTAGTGATTCCCTGGCTCGCTGAGTGCGTCACTGTCCGTCAGCTGCGGCCGTGCTCCAGGGCAGACCCTCGCTAGGTGCCTCAGTTTCCCGCTGTGGGCCATGAGCGCCGTGATGCGCTGTTGTTGGAGCTCTGTGGAACTGTCAATGTGGACCGGTGAGAGAGTTGTAATTCTGTCCTTAACAAACTGTCAGTGGACACGAGTCAGGGTTGTTAAAGCTTAGGAATGGGAATCAGAGAAGGAATAATTAATTCAGTGCCAGAAACAGAGGGCCTGGTGAGAACAGCGGAATTACGGAGTTTATGGTCGGGGCTCTCTACTGAGTGAGCACCTTGAAACCAAACCCTGAGCGTCAGGCGGCAGAACGGTGGTGAGTTTTGTTGGCATGCCTAGATTTATCAAGGATCTGCAGGAGTCTTGTAATTCCAGCAGGTGGAATGAGCCTGCAAGTGCGATCCGCCCCAGTGGTCCACAGCTCCACTCACCAACAGAACGGCCACGACATGACTGACAGACAGACAAGCCACACAGCACCGCGCCCATCCTCAGCTCTGGACAGAGGGCAGCCGCGGACAGAGGGCAGCCGCGGACAGAGGGCAGCCGCGGACAGAGGGCAGCCGCCTTCCAGGGAGCCTCACTTGGGGGCACGTCTTCTTTTCTGTTTGATTCTTAAACACCACATGCAGAGTTCTGACTTAACTCTGACTGATGTGGGGCAAGGCTCCCTTTGTCTCCACGTCACACGCCCCCCTCTCACCTTCCCCAAAGCGATCATTCTTATGTTTTTGATGTGTGTCCTTTTATTTTAAGTCGGTTGTTAGAAAATGTAGAACATTACAGGTGTACATTTTTTTTTTACTGACATTTAATTCCCAAACCATAAATTGTTATTTTTAAAGTGTTCAATTTCACAGGTTTTTCGTATATTCAGTTAAGCAACCTGCAGTGTGATCTAAGTTTAAAATATTGTCGTCTCAGGGAAGAAACCTTGTCCCCATTAGTGGCCCTTCACCTATTCCCCACACCTGGCCCCTGGCAACCGTTAGTTTTTCTTTTCATTTCTATTGATTTGCATATACATGGAATCAACGATAGGTGATCTTCTGTGACTGGTGTCTTCTTGGGTTCATCCGTGTTGTGGCAGGACTTGGAGCGTCATTCCCTCGTATGATCGAATACAAATGTCCCAGTGTATAGAAATGCCACATTTTGTTTATTATGGTAAATTTCATCCGTCGTGGACATTGGAGTTCTTCCACTTTGTGAGTGTTATGGAAAAGGCTTCTGCGGACATTGTGTACCAGGTTTCATGTGGACATACACTTTCGTGGCTCTTCGATGTCCACCCCGCAGTGGGTGTGCAGGGACCTGTCGTTGGCCTGCAGAGCCGCCGGGGGAGGTATGATAACCGGGTGAGTTCCAGCGACCCAAAACTCTCTGTCCTTGCCAACATCCAGCATTTGTCTTGAATAAACACTGCGTGGATTATTGCAAGCCTTTGGTTAGTTTCCAGAGTTCTGAAAGAGTAGATTTTGACAATTTCTGTTGGTGCTCTCCTGGCATCCGTGGAGTCTCCCTCCCTCCCTCCGCTGGCTCCGTTCCATCAAGATGCTTGTATATGGGGCACAATGACAGCTTCCGGGCTGTTCCTTATTTTGTGTTCATTTCTTTGCTTTTAAGCCCAATTAATGTTACTTCCAGAACTTTGCTTCTGACTGGTGCCTACTATTCCAGAGACCAGCTTGTTCAATTATATCATACTCCCCAACTTGACAGAAAGACCCCCTAATTGGGGCCCTTGTCGTGATCTGAGGGAGTTTCCACTGAAATATTTTTCCTTCCCCGATAAGCTCACACTCAGCTTTTCTTCATTTTCCTTTATCCATTTGTTGGGAGCTATCTTTAATAAGGTAAAATTTGCATCCATTAAAATTTTCCAATTTAAGAAGACAATTTGACGGGTTTTGAATAATGTAGAACATAGTCCTGTAAGCATCATCACAATCATAATATAAAATATTTTATCACCAAAACCAGTTTCCTCCTGCCCCTTTACAGTCAATTCCTTCCCTCACAGCCCAGCCCTGGGGAGTCACTGTTCTACTTTCTATCACAGTCATTCATTTGGTCTTAAACAGAATTTCATATAAATGGAATCATGAAGTCTGTATCCTTTTGTAGATAGCCCCTTTGTTTTAGTAAAATGCCCTTGAGTTCCATCAGTATTGTTGTGTGTATCAGTAGTTCATTGCCTTAGATTACTCTGTGGAATTCCACTGTGGTCCGTAGAATGGTCTGTTTATCCCCTCAACAGTAGAAGGGCATTTGGGTTATTTCCCATTTTTGGCTATTTGTGAATAAAGCCGTGAACATTCATGTATAGGTAATTTTGTGGACAGAACTTTCATTTCTTTTGGGAAGTAAATTAGAAGAATGGATGGTCATATGGTCAGAGCATGTTTGGCTTTATAAGAAGCTGGCACGTATTGGCTATGATGTTGCATAGATTTTGTGAATTTATTTGCATCTGTAACTTCTCTGGCAGAGGGACCTCGCAGATCCTGCACTGCTTTATTATTAGGCTGCTTGCCTTCCTGTTATTGAATTACAAGATGTCTAAATATGTATTGTCAAATGTTTTTTGCAAATAATTTTTTTCCAGCACATGGCTGGTTTAATTTTCTTAATGGCCTTAAGAGTGTCTTTTGAAGACTAAAGTCTTTTAATTTTGATGAACCTACTTTGTCCATTTTTGCCATTTATGATTTTGCTTTTCATGCCCTGTTGAAGACATTTTGTCTCACCCAAGGTCATCAAGTGTTTTCCCTGTGCTTATTTCTGGAAATCTGATGGTTTTCTTGCATTTAGTTCTGTACTGCATTTCATGTTAAATTTTATACATTGTGTGAAGTTCTGGAATCACTTTTTTTATATGGTTATCCAGTTATATCTGCACAATATATTGAGATGATGATCATTTCTCCATTGAGTTGTCTTTACTTGTGTCTTTGTTGAAAACCCGTTGGCTATTTATGTGTGAGTCTATCTTGGACTCTGTTCTGCTCTGTTGATCTGTTGGTCTATTTGAGTACTTTTACACCATTAATGTGCTGTCTTTATTACTGTAGCTTTATAGAAGGTCTTGAAATCAGGTTCAGATTTTTTCTTTAAAATTGTCTTGGCTAGTTTGGGTTCTTTGCATTTCAATATAAATTTTAGAATGAGCTTGTCAAGTTGTAGAGAAAATCCATCTGGGATATTGATTGGGATTGCACTGACTCCATAGATAATTTTGGGGAAAATTGACATGTTACTAACGTCAAGTCATTAATATATTTGCATGCACAGATTTCCATTTACTTAGGTCTTTTGAAACTCTTCATACAGTGTTTTATGGCTTTCAGCTTAAAAGTGTTACACATTTTATATGCTTATTCTTTCATTCATGTTTTTAATAACATTATAAATGTTTTTTGAATTTTAAAATTCAATTCCAATTCCAGTTACTTCCTGTTAGTCTATAGGAATATGATTTATTTTTGTACATTGACTTTTTATCATACTACCTTGCTAAACTGACTCATTAATTTTAGTAGCTTTTCCCTAGATTTCTATACAGATGATCACATCATCTACAAATAAAGCCAGGTGATCCTGAGTCTGTGATTTCAAGTAGGAAGTATGAATGAGACTGAAACTTTCAGAAATAGACTTACTCTAAAAGAAGTAAAGGTCAGAAATGGCAAGTCAAGTGGAGAACATGAGGGCAGGGATGACTGCTTTGCTCTCCATGGTTCTCAGTAATGTATTCAACTGACTGAGGAAAGATCTGGAAAAATATGGATGGTCTGTCCCACCTCAGACAAACTAAGCCAGGATGCCTGGGCATGGGGCCCAGACATTAGTATGTCATAAAGGCGACTGCAGTGAATACCGCGTACAACTCCGACGAGTGCCGCTTTGCTAGCCCTGATGATCCTGACTTCTCCCACCAGAAATAGCCCCCATGGGCAGTGTTCCTGGAGTGTGGACTACCCACATGGAAGTGTATGCAGACAGGCAGCATGACATAGGACTGTGGGACTCCTAAAACCTTCAGATTGTTGTAATTGATCTGAGGAGCTGGGGCATGGTTGGGATTGAATTCAAGCTGTAATAATTGGGAAGTGTCCGTGAATGTGTGCTGAATGTGTTTAGGACTGTGGACCGGTGCCCTGGGGTCTGACACTGGTAGATGAAGGAACGCGGTTGCTCCTTTGTAAACTGGCTCGTTGTATGAATTTTATCGGGACATGTGTCATCTCTGATCAGCAGTATTGTTGTAGTAGTCCCATGTGGGAAATGATCTACTTCTGTTATCTTCCAAGGTTTAGCGAAGCTCAAATAAAATAAACCATGTAAAAGCATTTATGAACTCACAAAAAGGAGGGAAACCATAAATCTGTTGAGTATATTGTATGTTTTTAAATAAAATAACGTACAGTTGATCCCTGAACAACACAGGTTTGAACTGTGTGGGTGCACTTGTGTGTGGATTTTTTCCGATAAATACGTTGTGGTACTGCAAATATATTTCTTCTTCCTTAGGAGTTTCTTTCTTTCTTTCTTTCCTTTCCTTTTTTTTTTTTTTTTTTTTTTTAAAGTAGGCTTCATGCCTAGCATGGAGCCCAACACGAGGCTTGAACCCACGACCCTGAGATCAAGACCTGAGCTGAGATCAAGAGTCAGACGCCCAACCTACTGAGCCACTCAGGCGTCCCTTCCTTAGGATTTTCTTAATATCATTTTCTTTTCTCTAGCCTGCTTTCTTGTAAGAATACAGAATATAATACATATAAAATATGTGTTAATTGGACTGTTCATGTTATTGGTATGGCATTGCAGTAGGCTATTCACAGCTAAATTTTTGGGGAATCAAAATTATACATGTATTTTCATTGTGAGGTGGGGTCGGTGCCCCACGTCAAGGGTTCAACTATAATTTATTCCCAAATTAGGATAGATATCTTCAGAAATTAGGGTGTGCACCGGTTTCAGTTTTCTTAATGAAAAAACTGTAGAGAAAAAAATTGAAAGTGAAATGGATATGTTTTCTCCTTTGCATTTTATTAGTGTAATCTTTCTATATGGTTGAGTCTCCTTGGCTTTCCTCCCTCACGCCAATCCACGGCAATATTAGTCACGTGCAAAATCAAGCTGTGCTGTGGGATTTTGTGGTATGGCATGAGATATTTATAGCTCATGGAGATCTTAGAAAGATTAAGCCATTGCTCTGACCTGCAATCCTTTTTAAACATTCAGTAAAATTTAGCCAAGTAAGCATATCTACAGTAAACTATGTGGAAGTCCCATGGGCATGATTGGGAAGAAATCCCATCCAGCCTTGATGCATTTTCTGCTTCTCATTCTTTTTTTTTTTTTTTTAAAGATTTTATTTATTTATTTGAGAGAGAGAGAATGAGAGATAGAGAGCACAAGAGGGAAGAGGGTCAGAGGGAGAAGCAGACTCCCTGCTGAGCAGGGAGCCCGATGTGGGACTTGATCCCGGGACTCCAGGATCATGACCTGAGCTGAAGGCAGACGCTTAACCAACTGAGCCACCCAGACGCCCTCTGCTTCTCATTCTATTACAGAGAACTGAAGTCAACATAGAGGTTAAGCAAGTCCTGTGAATCCATCCTTAGTCACGGGCTTGGCAGTAAGGATGGAGGTCTGGTGGGCCATCTGGCACTTGTCCCAGTGTAATTATGGTAGCTCCAGGGTCGGGTACCAGATGGGCCTTGGCAAGTGACAGGGGTCACCTGGACGGGTCTCAGGGATGGCTGATACGCTGTGGTACATGTGTGCCCGTGTGTTTATGTGTGCACGCATGAAGTATGTGTGTGCGCACATGCGTGTGCACACGGGTGTGTAGCTGTAGGGCGGTCTGGCCTCCTGTGTCGTTGGGCAGATGGAGGGGTTGTTCATGTGCTCTGAGGATTCTTCCTGGTGGCCCATGGACCGAGTGAAGGCTGCAGAGCATTTATTGTCTCCATGAAAAAGTTAGTTTAGTTTTGGGCAGTGTTCATTTTTTACTTATGAGCTTTAATGCTGGTCATGGTCTACATTTGGTTCTAGAGGACAGGACTTCGTAGGCAAAGGCTGATGTATCTTCATTTCGGGAGCTTTGAACTGTTTTGCCCGATTAGGCCTCGTCTAGCCCAGTTAGGCCTGCATGCGACCGTCAAGCGAGTGTGCCACTGACCGAGAGTTGGAAAGTGGATTACCTTTGCTGGAAAGGATCTGGAAAGGATTGGCTCACTGGAGCCTGATCGGCCTGAGAAAGCTTCAGACCGCTGGGTGACAAGTCAGCTCCCCTCGCAGTGCCGTGGGCTTCTTCTGTCTCGGCCCAGGCAGGAGCCCTCAGTGGACCAGAGTGAAAGGCCACAGCTTGGACTTAGGACAGGTAAGCCACAGGTACCTGTCACAGGAGGCCTGGTCCTGACAGCGGGTTGATTCAAGGGTGTAGCTGATGCTGGGGGGCGGGGACGGGTGTCTGCATACCACACTCTGGTGCTGGCCCCTGCGTTGGCTCACGTGGAAGCATGACCTTAGGGCTGAGTATTTTCAAACATTCAGGTCCTAGAGGAGGAAGTCATTTGGTTTTCTGGCTTGTTCCTTGGTGATCCCTCCTAACCCCAAAATGAAGGAGAGGGATTGGTTGGATGCTTCTAAGATCCCCATCAGCTTTCAGACACATTTGCTGCTTCAGAATCATGAGTGTGTGGGAATGTCTGCGTGTGTAAGAGGAAGAGGCGACCAGAACACACACACACATGCGTGCCTGCACACACGTACACGGAGTATTCAAATACACCGGAGCCAGAAAATAGTCCTCCATTCCTCCTTTCTCTTAACTGTTCCATTGGTACCCAGGGCTCCTTACTCCAGCTCTCTGCCTGAGGGTCAGTTGCGAAAAGCCTGAACATCACGTTCTTCGTCTCACATCCTGTCTCACTCCGGGAGCATTTTGTTGACCCTGAGATCCAGGACCCCGTGACCAGAGACTCTGGTCTGAAGCTGCCCCTGTTTACTGGACGCTCGCTCTGCTCGCATCCAGCAAGAGACAGGAGTGCTTAGCGCAGCAGACCAGAACAGAGCCCTCGTGGGGCTCGCTAACTTGTCACTCCGGGGGATTGTTACTGCTGGAGATGAAGCTAATCCTTCCTAACGCACTGACCCTTCGACCGTGTCCACAGGAGGGGTCACTTTTGGATTAATACTTTTGAATCGTCTTTCAGGGAATTCAATTCAGTTAATCAACGTTCCTCTTTATTTAGCAAATACTTAATACCTACTGTATGTCAGACAAAGAGGAGGCCCGGGGGTGACCGCAGGCCTCAAGATTCTGGTCTACAGTGAGAGGAGCAAGCTTGCGAGACTGGAACAATTCAGGTGCATATCCAAGTAAAAGAAATACCAGGTGTAAAAAAGCAAGGATTCTTAGCTATACAGAAGAATTATTTCACTTATGAAAGGAGTCATCTAGGAGACCACCCTTAGGGCACAGATCTAGAGAACAGATCATTGAAAATAGGACCAAAAAAAAGCCCCACACAGTGTCTGGGAACTTCAGCCTATAGAGACTTTTCAGACTCTCTCTTAGAGAAATTTTACCAGAAAGTTATCTTTCAGGAAAATGGGGATCATCTTACCCAGAGGCCTTGCACGTTTCAGAGCAAAGTCTCATGGTTGTGGGTCTGCAGGGATTTCAGGCAGCTTGAATTAAAAGAGAAAATATGGTACACTTTCTAAAAAATATTGCACTGACAGTTCTATTTCTTTACTTGGCAAAGTAAGCCATACCCAATATTTTCCTGTAAGGCCTTGGTCAAAATAGGAGTTTTCTTATACCTCTGGCTCAACATCAAGATCATAAAAGCATAAATAGAAGTTAAGATAATTTTCTTTAAGTCTTCATTGAATATCCTTTAAAAGCAGAGAAAAGTAATAGAGAAGTGGAGGCTTTGGAGTCAGAATACCTGAAATCAAATAATGGGTCTCCCACTCACCAGATGTGTGAGCTGGGGAAATTTACACAGCTTCCCAGGCTCAGGTCCCTCATCTGTAAAATGGGGACAATAATAGAATCTACTTCACAGAGATGTTATGAGAATTAACAGGTTAGTGCCTGGAAAGCTCTTGAACAAGGGCTCAGCATATAGAGGATTTTCAGTGAATTTCATTTACTATTCTTTTTTTTTGTTATGGTTATGACCTACAACGTGCAAGGTGTTGGGGGGGTGCTTGGACATGGGAGTGGGGACCCTGCAGGTAGGCTTGCCGCAAACATGCGTAAGCCATGACTGGAAGTCAGTGTTTCTGGAAGAAAGACAAGTCGAGGCCCCTGTGGCAGGGAGGACAAAGTAGAATATGAAGGACCTTTGGAGCCTGCAGGGTCTCAGATCCTAACTGTGGGGACGTTTCTCTGAAAGACAACAATGAGGAAACCTGACCTGACCAACAGCGTCGAAAACCGGTGCATTCCACTTTCTCAACAGCTCACCACAGCCTCAGATGAGCTCTCCCTCCTGGGATGCAAAGGTAGTCACCCAGGTGCTTTGGTAAGAGTGCATTTAACACTAATCATAACAACCAAAGTATTTTGTGAAAAACAGCAAGAACTTCAACTTCAGTAGAAAAATACCTTAGAACTAATTTGATAGTAAAACTGGAAGATCTGATGTTTCACCAGGCCAGGAGCAGGAGAAACCGTTTTCATGGCAAATGAGGAAGAATTGCTAGCATTTTCAAAAGCCGAGCTGTTTGAAGTCATGATAGGGCCTTAAGGACCACCGTCTGAAAGGGAGGCGGGTTGTGGGGACCTGCGGCTGTCTGCCGGGTGTGCTGTAAGAGTCGTAAGGGGAAGGGAGGGACGTCAGGGCTGCGAGCTTGGTCTCCCCAGGCAGACCCGTCACCCCTGCCTCCCAAGCCTCTTAGTCCCTGCACAGCTGTGTGGCTTCTGGTTCTTTCTCACGTCACCAATGTGCCTTAAGTAGAGAAATCTTCGAGTTTCCTCTCCTTTTCCCTCTCTGCTCCCGTTCTCCTTACTGCCCAAAGCCCAAAGCCTCGTGTGGCAGCATGGGCTCAAGCGGTGCCATCATGCTGTATGACAGAGCAGGACCACGGCCACACCTTCATGGGAGGGGCACGGGGAGACGTAGGGACGGGCTGGGAAGGCGCGAGTCATGCTAGGGAAGAGGAGGCACGCACCTGCGGGTGACAGCCAGCCGTCTGCGTCACCATCGGACTGCCCTGCTCTTAGATCACAAATATTGTACTGGCTCCCAGGAGCATCCATCTCTCGTTTATCGGCTCTTTGAGATAAGAGTTGTGACTTGTTTATCTTTGCTTTCCCAGAGCCAGCATCGTTTCTTACAAGTGGCATTTTACACACACACACGCACACACATACACACATGCACGCGGTTTACAGATGAAATTTTGGGCAAGGCATTAGATCTCTGAGTATTATTCACACAGCGAGTTTGTGGCTCAACCAGGATGGGAAACTGGGTCTCTTAATTCTTAGGTCAGAGCCTTTTCTCCTTATGTCTGTAGTTACAATCTCATCTGTACAGTAACTTAAGAATTCAAGAAGTCTTTATTGTAAAGTGCTAAGGAAAAACTCTCCCTAGGACCAGATATCCAGGTAACACCAGCAGAAATCAAAGCAAACGTCAGGACAGGTGGGAACACAGGAAGGCGAGGTGGACCTGAGTTCTGTTGTCATTGCCCTTCAGATCCCGAGATCCCAAGAAGCAGTCAGAGTCCTTGAGCATAATACTGCCTCCGGGCAGGTGCAGCTCTTGGGGGATTATTCTCATGGTTCTGTTGCAGCAAAATGAACATTATGGAAATATAGACTACTGTTGCACTGATTTTCGCATGTGCATACCCGGATTAGGAAAGGGACTGATAGGCAGATACCGTTTGCTGGATCCGTTTTGTTCTTTCTTCCATGAATTCTCCCATGAGGGCTTTATTGTTTGAAAATTCAAGCTCTCTTACTATAAACTTTTTAGATGTAGCTATGAGTTCTGATCTCATTTTTGGCTTCTGGGACACCCTACCCTTAAGAGCAAAGCTGTGATCCGTGGCAAAGAAGTTTGAGTGCTTAGCCCTGGGGTCTTGGCAGGAGTGAACACTGGCCCTGTGCACACGCAGTGTCCTCACCTCTTCTGATGGGAGTGGAAATCCACGTTCAAAGTGCACTGTGCCTTCCCTTGGCCACGCGGATCTCACGACGGGGCGGGGGGCCTTGAAAGGGAACAGAGTGACCCCGAGGAGGCGGGGGAACTGTGGAGCCGGGCCAGGTTGTCTCTCTGCTGGAGGGTGGCTTCCTTCGTGCTCTGCCTCCCTTCCCTGACTTGTGAGTCGCCTTACAGGGAACGTGGTAGCCGATGGCGTCCACACATCGCCCTCTCCGTCTCCAGCTCTACACACGGAGGGCTGCTTCTGTCCCACGGAAACCAAAGCCACCACTCCCCGGGGAGTGGCCAGTGGGGCCACTGGCCAGTGGCTGTGGGGACATCGGTGTCCTCATTCCCAGCTTCACAGCCCTCCGCCCACACTCCAGGCCAGTGGGCAGTGATCTCACCTTTTACCAACAGGAGGGGCTGTGGTTTTGTCCTATCATTTCTTTAGTTTACTTTTGCGCTCAAGAGATGGTTTTGACAGGCACTTGCCACATCCAGTGGGAAACCAAACATTCCCTCTTCTAGTAGAGGTTTGAGCGGATTAGCAGAGAAGGGAGAAAAGAGACGACATAACCTTTTGAGGAATAAACTAAATGCCTTAGACATGGCATTTGACGATTTGGGGTGGATGGAAAAATGAATTCATGTCACTCTGAAGTTGGTGACATTGTGATTCTGGCACAATATCTATTACTGCAAGTACCTGAAGGAAAATCCTTTTTTTTTTCAAGTCCATAACTGTCCTTCGAGGGAGAATCTTTGGGAGAAAAAAATGAAAGATGTGAATAGGCCATCTGTAGCTGTCTCCCACTTTCAGGCCTCTGAGGAATCACAGAGGTAAATACTCACTTCTCTTTCAAAGCAAAATACTTAGTACATTGTTCAGAAACTCTCCAAAGAGGGAAAGGGGAGAAGTCCCCCGGCTCCCCTGGCTGCATGGTGGTATCTGAGCCACCTCCCTTCTTATTTATTTATTTATTTATTTATTTTTTATTAGGTTCATTTAGCCACTGCATAGTATACATTATTAGTTTCTGATGTAGTATTCAACGATTCCCTAGTTGTGTATAACACCCAGTGCTCTTCACATCACTCTGTTACCCCATGGCCCTACCCCCCTCCCCTCTGAAACCCTCAGTGTGGTTCCTGGAGTCAAGAGTCTCTCATGGTTTGTCTCCCCCTCCGATTTCCCCCCTTCATTTTTCCCTTCCTTCTCCTAATGTCCTCCATGCTATTCCTTATGTTCCACAAATAACTGAAACCATATGATAATTGTCTTTCTCTGCTTGACTTATTTCACTTAGCATAATCTCCTCCAGTCCCATCCATGTTGATGCAAAAGTTGGGTATTCATCCTTTCTGATGGCTGAGTAATATTCCGTTGTATATATGGACCACATCTTCTTTATCCATTCATCTGTTGAAGGGCATCTCAGCTCTTTCCACAGTTTGGCTATTGTGGACATCACTGCTATGAACATTGGGGTGCATGTGCCCCTTCTTTTCACTACATCTGTGTCTTTGGGGTAAATGCCCAGTGGTGCAATTGCTGGGTCATAGGGTAGCTCTATTCTTAACATCTTGAGGAACCTCCATACTGTTTTCCAGAGTGGCTGCACCAGCTTGCATTCCCACCAACAGTATAAGAGGGTTCCCCTTTCTCCACATCCTTGCCAACACTTGTTGTTTCCTGCCTTGTCAGTTTTTGCCATTCTAACTGGTGTGAGGTGGTATCTCAATGTGGTTTTGGTTTGAATTTCCCTGATAGCTAGCGATGTTGAACATTTTTTCATGTGTCTGTTAGCCATTTGTATGTCTTTTTTGACCACTTTCCATCCCAGTCCCCAATGGAAACAGAAAATAAACCCACTTGTCATTCTTTAAGACATCTTCATGTACAAATTGCTTTTAAACTCATCCCACACAATCATGTTTTCCTCAGCAATTCTCAGTGCCTCTGGTCGGTTTGTCTAACTGGAGAGACAAGTTATAGATTTTTTTACAGCTTCCTCCAAACTCCTACCAGGATCCATTCATCTTATTTCTGCAGGTCCCAAACTGAACGTGGTCTTTTCAATTAGGATGGGATCCAGCCAGGCATTTGCTTCGATCTTGCAGATCTGAAAATGTGCTCTGAAGAAAAGATTGGGCAAATAGAGAGCTTTGACCTCCTTGTCTCAGTCCAGACTTGAAAGGAATCAGACGATCACCCAAAGCCAGGAGCAGAGAACCACAACCATCACCCCAGGATTGAGTGCCATCTTGGTCAAGGTTGATGAGATGCTGCGACATTAAATTCAGCTTTTAGCAAGAGTCATGGGTGAACTTTACTCTTTAAAATCCTGCAAGTTCTTAATTTTGCATGCATAGGTGAATTTATACTGAAACTTCCATAGAGGATTTAAATTTCAGCAAGAAATAGTTCTTATGAGGAAAACCGATCAGGCGGTTTGTAAGTTCTTGTGGTGAATGGCATTAATGCCTTGTATTTCTCTTTATCCTTGCACAGAGATGGGCTCACAGAAGTGTTCACAAGCTTTGCCAAATCATTTAATTTGAATGAAACTTTAGAAAAAGGAAAAAAAAGACTTACTGTAAGTAATAAGTGTGTTTCTAGTAAAGTCACCTTATCCCAGAGTAAGGTTTGTTTGGTTTGGATTGATTGGTTTAATTTTTGGCAGGTGCAGGTCATTTAGAAAATAAACATAATAAATTTTTTATTCAGATGTCATTTATTTTTGGTAAAAGTTATAAGGCACCAAGCTGTAAGATTTCATACCTTTGAGTTTCACGACATCTCCCCTGCTGACTTGTTCATGATTAGGAAAAAAAAAAAAAAACAACTCTCAACAACAAGGGGTAGATTGTAATAAAAATTGTTTTTAAACATCTTCCCGTTAATGCACTGCTCAACTCAAGAAGGCTCCTGGTGTAGTTACTGCAGCTTAAATGCCTTTTCATTACGTTGAATTGCTAGCTATCAGTCTCCCTTTGTGGGCTGAGCACGTTTAAAAAAATCATCCCTAAGCAAGTATGTTTCACATAGTCTTAGAGCACATCTGCTCCTGGAAGCTTATTCCTCTTCATCGGGGAGGAGGTGAGGAAAGACTCCCAATCCCGTCTGCAGAGAAGTGTCTTCTTGGTAATTGCCACACAGAATTAAACAGGGGAAGGGATGAAGTCAGACCATCTTTTTTTTTTTTTTTTCCTGCCCTTGGGGAACTAAACCAAATATCAACTATATTCCATTTCTGTTGGGCTTCATTGCTTCATCTCCTAAGCTCAGAACCTTGACATTGGTCTGGGAGCAGCAGCAGGTGGAGTGGTGGTTGGGTCTGAGCTCTGACCTTCCTTCCCAGGGTGGGTTGTCCCAGGGCCTGGCAGTGAGTCCTGACACTCTGGGCCTCGGGAGGATGGGCAGGGCTTTCTGCATCTGCCTCCCCTTGTACCATTGATTTGTTGTCTGATTTAAATACAGAGTTCAATATGTACGTGTGTAAGTGCAGCATAAATAAAATGGTGTCCTCCTTCAGAGCCAGTAACCTCTGTCTGGGGAGCGGCTGTAATTTATGGGGAGGGAGGCAGCATGTGGGGTGCTTTGTCCCTGGCCAGTGTGGAGCAGGTCAGAGATGAGCTCGGGGGCAGTGGCGGGGGGAGGGAAGACAGGAGGCGCGATGGGCCCAAATTGGGGCCCGGGGACATGACCCTTGGAAGCCAATCCCAAAGCACATCAGGAGCTGCTCAGCATCCATCCCCTAATTACCCTTTGTCCCTGGAGAATCCCAGAGAGCGAGGGTGGGATTTTTCTCAGTGAACTTCATCTTCGGTGGGTTGCTTTTCCCCGTGCGTTCTTTCCCTTGGCGGGGGAAGGGGAGGGCTCGAGAGGGCGATGCATCAAACTGAGGGTGGCCAGAAGCTGGCGGCCCGGAGGGCGGGCGACGCCGGAGCTCCCCAGCAGTCATGCTGGTGAGCTGTGCCGACGGGCATGGCCATTATGTCCCTCCTGATTGCAGCCCATCCGAACGTGGCTACCACTGTGTCGTGCAGCTTCCCCGGCCTGCCGGTAAGGGAGGGTGTGTGGCTGTGAGTGTGGGTGTGTGTGTGAAGGCAGGAGATGGACAGAATTACCTTTATTCATCTGGGATGAGGATGGAGGTTTGCCCTTCGTTTTGAGTATTCCAAGTTCTGACGTCAGCCAGACTTTTCCAAACTAGACTGTCGCCATGATTGCCGGGGGAGCCAAGAGGGAGAGGGGTCAGGGAGGACGTCTTTGCCGGTGCCTCAGGCAGGGAGGGGCCTGGGGATGCTCTCGGTGAGGAAGCCCGGGGACCTGGGAGGAGGGCGAGCTGGGACCTCTGTCCTGCTCTCTTGCTGTCCAGATGGGCAGGTGCAGAGGGGGGGACATGCTTCCTAACACGGGCGGGATATCGGGAAATGAGGAGTTTTGAGGACTCCAGCAGACAGGGGAATAAATGAATCCCAGAAATGCGGTCTGCACGAACTCCGAATTACTATGGAGATGGCATTGCTTTCCCAGGCACAGAGGAGGGGTCGGCAGAAGGCGTGGCGGGTATGATGCACCGAAGCAAGTGGCCAGCGTGGGTGGCAGGGCTGGGGGACGGACAGCTGCTCAACTCATTAAATGGGGATTTCTTTGCCCGGAAAAACTAAAGCAGCATTCTCACCTGGTGGGAGAGTTGGTGTGTGTGTTCTGAGAGGAGCCTCCCCTTCCCTTTCACAGAGGTCAGCAGCTGGAGGGAAGGAGCCCGGTGAGGTGGGGCTGCAAGTGGCCGAGTGCGGGGTGAGGTGCCGCCCAGCGCCGTGTGAGTGAGTGCGGGAGAGCTTGCGAGTTTGTCCGTAGGAACGCGTGGGCGCACGTGTGCAGAGCACTGGAGTGTGGGTGTAGATGGGAGTAAGTGTGAGCAGGTAGGCAGGTGGACGCTCAGGGACAGGAGAATTCCCCTTGTCTTGAATTGTGGTAATTGTGGCGGGGGATTGGGAATGGGGCCCTCCCACCAGGGACCGTCTCCAGTGTGTTACCTATAGAATGACAGAGCCGAGAGCCTCAGAGCAAAGTAGTCAGTCTGTGTGCATTTAACACACAATTTTATTTTCTTTATTGATTTTTGGAAGGCTGAATTTTTTTTGGCTTTTTTGAGATGTCATTGCCATATGATACCGTGTAAATGTAAGGTGTGCAGCGGTGATCTGATGTCCTTGTGTATATTGTGAGGGGATTACCACAGTGGGGGTCATCAAGCCCTCTGTCACCTCACAGAATCACCATTTGTTTCTTAACACATGATTTTAAAACTCACTGAAGAACCCGGGAGGAAGGAATGACTTCCAAGTTTATTAAGCCTTGGGAAGAGAGTGTCGGAGTCCCGTTTTAGGATGTTCCATTATTTGCCAAAAGCTGATCAAATTTTATGTCCGCTCTGGGTTATTAAACTCCTGAGGATGTTTGTGGGCACAAAATGTCAGGACACAGAGCCCACAGAGAATATGCAACAATCCCTATAGCGGTAGGAAAAATGGTTCCCTAAACGCTGGAGAAAGAAGTCAACGTTTGCAGAGCAGAGGTGCAGAAGGAAAGCCCGCGGCTGACTTGAGGGCAGGGGACTGTGGTCAGGGTCCGCCCCTGGAACAGATCGGGGGAAGGAGGAAGCCCACGCAGTGGTTGGAAAGGCGATAGAGCTCACTGCGTTTTGAGGAGGGCATTGTGATGACCCTGTATCTGCCTCTTCCATCAGGGAATCAAGGACTTAAAAATATATTTATTTTAGAGTGATCTTTTTGGTGGTGTTTTATTAAAAATAATAACGAAAAAACCCTCAAGTTCCTGTTTACTGTTTTTCCTGAATTCAATAGTTTACATTCTTACAAGAAAGTAAACATTCAAGCAAAGCTATAAAAATTTCCCTGTAAGTTTTTAGTAACTATTGTAATAAAAATAATTTATTTGTAGTTAAAAAAAATGAACGCTAAACAATTTTTTTAAAAGATTTGGTTTTCTGCCATGAGGATATTTAGTCTTCTGGCCTGAGTTAAACCCAGGTGCATTTACTAGGAGCCTCTGGCCTCTGGCTGTGCTTGTCTGAGCGTATTTATTTTATCCAACTCCATAGGTGCTCATTCAGTGCCTGAGGGACCCGTTTTGAAGACATAGCCCCCATGAGTCATTCACTGCCCATCAGACAGCCGTCTGTGATGGACGCACTGACTCCAGGACCAACTCATGCCCAAAAGTTCTCTTAACTTGCCAACCCTAGAGCTGCTTCTCCAGCATCGCATCCTCGGTCCTTCTGCTGGCTTGTCCTATCCCTCTCTCTCTCTCTCATTTCACATATGTGTATATATACATATATGAATGAATGTATTCATTTCACATTTATGATATTCATGAATGAATATCATGAGTGAATACATTCATTCATATATGTGTGTGCACATATTTTCATGATACAAATGAATATATATACATGAAAATATGCACACACACATAGGGGTTTCAAGAGTGTAGATTCGGTGAGTAGATGAGTGCGTGTCAGCTGAAACAATGAATCCAGCACCAAGATCGAACCTGTCCTCTTCCAGACACCCCTTTAGGCTGTCCTCCTGTGACTTCCTCAAGGTTGACATGGACACTTATTCAAACTTTATTTCACTTGAATAAAAAGTACTGTGCGTGGGTGATCTGCTCAGAGCCCAGCACTCCTTAGGAAGGTCCGCCTTGGAGGTTCAGGTTCTCTTCCTGACCAGTGTGTTCTTTGTGGGGCACCAGCTGGAGCAGCAAATCACAGCGACCCATAGCTGGTGACGGTAGCACCGAAGTTGTACCTCGAAGACCTGTGTGCACGCGTTCCTCTTCTTCACTACACCCCCACCCCTGCGCACGGCTTACTTCATCCTCATGTGTGCGAAGGTAATAGGGCAACAGAGGCTAAAAAAACGTGGTGTGACTTGTTGCCAGAGTCAGACCAGCTCAGTGACCTCATCCGTTCATTCTTCCACCTTTGCTGGAGTAGGGCTCATCAGTCTTTGTCTCCCCAAGATCCCTCTGGGGCTGGTTCTAAACCACACTGAAAATAGATCACAGTTAATTGCCCATCTTTCTCAGCCACCCAGCGCATCCCCTCCCTGCACCGGGGCAGCACCTCATGCCCCAATTCCAGGCGATCTCTGCTAAGGCATTCACTGTAAATGTTCTAGGAGCTTTGGGGTAGGTGCGACGTCCTGTCAGTTGATCTTCCAGCAGGGGTTCTTGCGGAGCTGATGGGTCAGTGAGCTGACGTTACAGAATCATGCTATACGATGCTAGATCTGAAAGGGGCCCTGGAGACACGTATTTCAGCTCTTCCCTCTTACAGGTAGAGCTAAAGAGTTCTTTGGGTTGTGTGATGTGAATTCGAATGCCGACCCTCACTAACTGCAGCTTGCTGTGTTTCCTACAGCATGCTGCCTCTTCCCCAAAGAGACTCGAAGGAACAAAATTCTAATGAGGGCATAAAAAAGTGTGATGGATATGTTTAGGAAGGCAGTCCTTCTCTCAAATCATACCACGCAATAGCAACTTCTCTGCCTGCCCACGGAGCCCGCTCCATCCATTTTCAATAAAACTTCAGCCGTAATGTTCAAGGAATAATGGGGTGTGTGATGGGGCCCTGGATTGAAGTTCCCTAGGGGCTGATTTTTAAATCGTTTATGTATCAGCATTAACTTTATTGTTAGTTCTTTTAGGTATGTCTGAGATAACTGTTGGGCCCTGGTTAGTGGAGTCTAGGAGAGCCGTCCGTGTGATGAAGACAGACAGTGGGTTTAGACGTTGGGGAGATGCAGGGCTGCAGCGATTTGGCTGTATCTCTAATGGTCCCAAACAGCTGCTAGAAGTTGCCCATAAGTCAGTGATTTAAACTGATTTTTCTTGTGCTTGTTTATATTAAAAACTTCTTCCTAAAAATCGAATTTAATGGGAATTCTGATTCATTGTGGAGTTATTTTTATTTTTATTTTTCTAAATGAAATCAAGTCAAAAGTAATATTGACTTCAGGTATGAATTAAGTTTTACTTTCGCGGTGCTTATGAAAAAATAAAATTTCCCTGCTCACACTTCTCTTCCCTTCTACTTACTTGTTTTTAGGAGATGCTTAGAGGCTTTGAATTTGCCCTAAGCAGTCTGTTGGCATTCCTCAGGTGAAATTCCATCCAGCATCAGAGCTGGTTACTTCGATCCTGCCTTTTCCATCTGAGATTTCCAGAAGCTTTGAAAATGCATGGTCCTTTAAATGAGTACGGAAATAACGGTGGCATCAGCCCGAAGGGAGTCTGGGACTCAGAAGACTGCAGTCTCAGGGTCAGCACAAGGAATGCGATGTTTCATAAGTTGCTCCATAAAAGCCTCTGATAGAGCTCTTGGCTTCCTAACAGCCAAGGCTGGGGCGGGTGTGGCAGGGGAGTCCTGGATGGGAGCAAGTCCTCCGCTCCCTAGGCATTTCCTGTTGGTGAGACCTGAGGATGATGTCTCCTCTGTGGGGCACTTTCATGAAGGATTGAAGACAGAGGCAATGGGATGCAGTGATATCGGGGATGTTGTGCTTGATAACATCTCCCTAACAGAAAGATTTCATGCCGCTTTGCTTACAACGTGCCTTCAGCATATCGACATAAAGCCATTGAATGTAATTCAGAAAAGCAGAAAGAGGAAATAAAAGCACCAGATGGAAGGTGTAGGTCCTTCACTCCCACCTTGGTCCCACCTCCCTTCAAGACCCAGATGAAGTGTTATTTCCTCCAGGAAGTCTTCTTGGGGGGACTTGGGCCACAGGGATCTTTGTCCCTGCAAACCTCTGTGGCACCTGTTCACTACTTCATCAGTTCACAGCGGGAGGTCTGTGTGCCTACGTAGCAGTCTCTTCCAGGGCTGGGGTTCTGTTGTGTGTTGTGGGGAAGTCAGGGTCTAGTTCGTTTCCTGGCATGTGGTGGGCTCTGGGTTTTGTTGCTGTCAATGAGCTCCCCTGTGGCTGGGCCGAGGGTGGTGTTGGAGACCACAGCCGCCAGGCTCAAGACTTACCATGTGCCTGCATCCCCCGAAGCTGCCAGAGCCCCATGCCTGCTTTCATCTCATAAGGCATTGGTTTGAAGAGATGCATTACTTATGGTGAAAATAATAATGTTCAGTGTTTGGCTAATTTTTAAAAATTATTTCTTAAATGTTTTCATTAGCTAACCAATTCCTCTTGTCTCAGAAATACATTAGAGGTACAGAAAGCGTGAGAATTCCTCTTCATTCTTCAAGGCCCAGTGTTTTTCTCAGGAAAGCCTTCCCTGGCCATCCCAGTAGAGACAGACCGGGCCGTCTCCCTCCCCCAGACAACACCCGTGCCTCTCTTTTGGACTCAACCACCTAGGATTAATTGGAACAAGCCATTTTTTGGTGTGTACATAAATGTTTTATAGCTACCATGTGTTATAAATGGTTTGTGGGGAGAAAAAAACCAGACTAGCAACAATACAAGCCAGAATGTGTATTTTTGCCTTTACACTTGGTACCTTGGTAGTCGTTTGGGTGATTTCCTTAAGAGCCTTTTGGATAGCATTTACGTTTTCAAGTTTTCAATCACTCCCAGTGGATAATTTTTGCAAACAATCTGGCAAATGACAAAAAGTAATTTGATGCCACAAATAATAAATAAAACATATTGAAAGTGGATGATATAACGATATGAGGTTTGGTTTCCAAAACATAGTCGTCCTACAGGGAAGGAAGCTGGTGGTATCTGTGTGTGCTTCATAAATGCCCCATCGCTTTTGGACTTGGCTGCAACGTGAAAGTGTCCTCATCGTGGCAGGTTCACTGAAAAACGTGGCAGTGTAACTTTTGGGAAGGCAGTATTCTCTGAATTAAAGATGTATAACCCCTCTCGTGCTCATGCCTATAATCACACCAGCTCATCCACTCAGCGCATTGGTGACTCCTTCAGGATGCCCAAATGTTGCACTTGTTACTACATGAAGTGGAAACCCACACAGCAGTGAAGTCTAGCGTCTCTGTCTCCATCTTTCAAGGTTGAACTGAAGCAAAATGTGGCCATGGAATGAAGCCACTGCACGGAATATCGAAACTGCCACTCCCGAGAGTCACCTTCACCTTGGGATGCTTACTGATCACCTGTACCCACCAGCCTGGATTTGGGATCGCCATGTCCTCTCTGGCTTTCCTGCCCCAGTGGCGACTTTGGATGTGCTCACCCAAACAGAGCTGAGACCACGCTGGGAGCCTCGTTATTCGGATTTATTTGTAAATATCCGTGTCCCATTATCTCTGTTTATCTGGTGAATGAGTGGGTAATAGGCCTCGGTTTCCCAGCGTAGTCGAGGCCGTGTGAAGAGCTCAGCCTGCCCTTGCCCTCAGCCCAGGGCCTGAGCTGGGTGGTTTTGTACCTGTTCAGTGACTTTCTCAAGCAGCATCCTTGCTTTACAATCATGGGGGAGAGCATGTGGTCGTGTCCCCGGACGTCAGCTCACCGAGCGCACAACTGGGCCTCAAACATTTGCACAGCTTTGAGGTGTAGTCACCTGAGGCCACCTGCCCTGTGTGCACAAGTGGTTCAGCCTACGGTCAGTGCAGAAGCTGCCACACAGGACGGTGCTCACGTCCCAGGAAACTTGTTTCTGGTGTCTTCTTCGCTCACACAGCCTCTTCTCACCACAGACAGCCTTCTGGCCCTCCGGAGAAGCTCACTGGCTTCCGGCTTCTCTAAAACCATGTTTCAACCTCTCAGTGCATTAGGTATTTCTGGGTGCCCGCCACGTTCCATGTCATGAAATAGAGTCACAGTTAGGGGCAATCAGCTCCTTACATGGGCCTTTTTTATAGTCACCCTCGATCCTACTTAATATCACTCTTCAATTTCAGCTTGGTTAGAGAAACAAGATGAAAATGCATTTTTAAAAAAAACTTGGCAAAGACTTCAAATAGTAGGGAAAATCAGTCTAAGTGATTTTGCTGTGTAATGTTTACAAATGCATTATGCATTTAGCACTTACAACTTCGGTGGATGGGGAAGTGAGTAGGTTCTGGGCGCGATGATGTTTCCTTTGAGCACAAATATAGTTTGTGATTGTCAGGACCAGTGGGGAAAATTACTGAAGAACCTAAACATTGTTTCACCAAAATACTTTGACATTTTCATTTCGAATCAAAATGTTGAAATTCGGTTCCCCCAAAGAGCTGTAAAACTGAAAGCAGACAACAGCACCTAGATGCTTCTTCGATAGTTTCATGCTAATGTAAGTCACGGGCATCTAGAGAAGCTTGAGTTCCTTGTCTCCTGATTGGAAGAATCAATGACTGACCAAATCTCTTCTGTTCCTGAGACGCAGCTGCTGAGGCATAGATGTTCTGGATGGCAGCCCGTGCCCAGGCCCTGTGTGCACTCAAGTGGGGCAGAACGCTCTTCCTGCGTGCCCAGGGGCCTGGTCCTTGGCCCCTCACAGCACCAGGCAGGCTTAATGCCAAGGTTCCAGTCTTGACATCAGAGAAGCGGAGTTTCCTGACCGTGGGAAGCAATTTTGGCTTTAGTGTCTTCTTTATTAAGAAGGGTTTGCAGTAAGAGGAAATATTCACAGTAGCTTACATTTCCTTGGTATTAACAATCTACTTCAGGCACTCTTCTGCATGTTTTAACTCACCCACTGCAAACAAACAGCTCCATGACCAGGTACTATGACCTCCCCTCCCCGTAGACGGAAGCCTCAGCGACCTGTCACGGTCACATGGCCCGTGGGTGGGCCAGGCTGTCGGGCCGGGAGCCTGGGCGCTGAACCACACACCACGCTCCACTGGCGCTCTCGCGAGCTCGGGCCAGACCCAGAGAGCTGACCGAGGAGAGGATGAGAAGGATGAGGGCAGGCAGATCACAGCTTTCATGAAGGGTTCCTTTGGCGGCCACCACGGTCCTCCCAGGATGCCCGAGAGCCCTGCCCTCCACCTCTCAGCTCTGCCCTCCTTCCCCCTCCCGTGTCCCCTGCAGATCAGCCAGCTCTGGATGCAACCCACCATCAGATAACCTGCACATCAGTGTGCAGGCTCCAAAACCATGCCTTCTTTACCTAGAGGCTCCTGTCTGTCAAGATTTGGAGTGCTCGGTGGTCCTGCTTATAGATGTCACTCAGCACGCTGTGAGGAATGTATGGATCTCAGGTCTTCATAGGCATCAACCAATAAGCCATCACTGATGGTCAGAACAATAGCTTGCTAAATTCCTGTGGAGAGAGTAGGACACAGTCGTGCTCAACTATTAAGCTGTTTCTTCAGACAAAACCATTAAGGAAGGTCCATAGATAAAACTGCTCCTGAGACTCTTCTGTGGCCCGTGGAGGTATAGACAGAGGTCTGGAGCCCCGTCCTCACTCGCCGCCTAGCCCAGAGCATCCCCGGTGCACCGAGGGCTCTGCAGAAGGCAACAGATAAGGAGTATCTGTCAGGTCCTTGAGCTAGATGACCGCCAAGGCCTCTGCAACTTCGAATCGGGTGCTGCCTTGTTCTGATAATCAAGATAGAGTTAGAAGTTCCTACAGAGGGGCGCCTGGGTGGCTCAGTCGTTGGGCGTCTGCCTTCGGCTCAGGTCATGATCCCAGGGTCCTGGGATCGAGCCCTGCATTGGGCTCCCTGCTCGGCAGGAAGCCTGCTTCTCCCTCTCCCAACTCCCCCTGCTTGTGTTCCTGCTTTCACTGTCTCTCTCTCTGTCAAAAAAAAAAAAAAAAAAAGTTCCTACAGATTGGCCCCCACTTGGAATATGGTTATAGAGCATTCATAGGCAAAATCCTGTATTTGAAATTTTAAGATGCAATAGGGGAAGGGAATCCATATGATTTCTTTTAACTCCCCTAGGGTAGTAAATGCCCACTCTCCACGGGGCCACCGGTGGTGGCTTGTGCTGTCCCCACCCTGCGGCATTGCCCGCGGGGCACCCAGGCGATTTGAGCTGCAGGCTTTATGGTCTGCACCACAGTTGGGCACTCACCATTTCCAGATCCGTGTTCTAGATTGTTTCCCAGGTATAGGTTTTCAAGTGGCTGTTGTACCAACTTTTAAAATATCTTTCTAAGTTGATAAAACCCTTGAAGAAAAAAATGCAGTTTAGATATTAAATGTAGGTGTCCTACAAAGTGGAGCCTGGTAGGTGGATCTCATGGAGCTTGAGTAAATTATCATGCTTGGCACACTGCAGGTGTTCAGCCTTCAAATGTCATGGGCATTTATGAATTCTGGGAAGAAAAGGCCTCAGTTGTGTCTGCCTCTGACTAGCTTTGCTCCTAAGTGTAGTAAGTGGCTGCCTCTGTAATAGAATTTGTGGATCCCTGAAAGCAAGACTTGCTCCCAAGTATCTCTTTATAGACCCACAGCAGTGCCAGAAAGGTCTGCATCGCTCAGCTCTCTGCCTCAAAGCCAAACGTTTTCTAAAACACAAGAATTCCTGGAGGTTTTGGCTACATCTCATTCACGATTGCATGCCTGTCTCTGGCACAGTGCTGGGATGTAGTGGGTATCCTGGAGCGTGGATAGCCTCGGAGAGTTTGGTGCAGTATTTTTTAGTGAGCTGAAATGGGAGGTGGGGTATGGATGGATCTCGATGAATAGAGTTGCTCATGTAATGAGAATGGTCACTTGGTGGGAGCAGTGTTGAGAAGGATGCTGAGGATGTGTCGTCTGGAGTTAGAGGAAGGAATGCTGTCCTGGGTGGATGGGGGGGGAGTGATAGCATGTGTGTGTCCAATTGCCATCTCTGCTTTACAGTTGGAAGCACCACAGGCAGAAGAAAGCAGACCTAAGCCCAGAGCAAAGAGTATAAGAGGTTGGGTTTGACTGAGAGATTTGGCCACAGACCTTCAAAGGGAGAAGTCCGGGTGACTCGAAACCTCCACGTCTGCTCCTGTCCCAGTTCTGCCGACGTCTGTCACTGTCTTTCTGTTCTGCAGAGGTCAGGATAGCTTCCCTGGTGGCATTTCAGAGCCTTGAGTTCAGATTAAAACGGGTCATTTAAAGGGAAAAAAGAATGAAATATGATTTTTTTTCAGACAGGTTTTCAAGAAAGGAGAAAAGGGCTTTTGTTAATTTTTGAGACCTCCGAAAAGTTAGGTTATAAGCAAAGGGAAAGGTGAGGTTGATGCTGACTTTACATGGACTGTTTTGCTCAGTTCTGCTCTGAGGGTGGACGTCTTCATGGATGTGGGCGAACCACAGAAACCCTTACTAAGCAGTCTGACGTCCGTGGAGTAGCATCCAGAATGCACTACTTGGATCTTCAAGGGCTTTGCTAATATGTGTGTTCCAGATAACAAGATTGAAAGAAAAAAAATTAAATCCATGTGGATACTCTGGGGATAGAAGTTTTAAACAATGAAGGCTTTAAGAGGGAAATCAGTATTATATTAGTTTAGCCATGCTGAAAATCAATAGTCATTTTACAAAAGCTAGGCTGGTCTGACACTCTCCTGACACAAAATGCTTTCAATTTTGGGGATGCATTTACTGGGTGTCTCAGTTAGATATTGCTGTTTTAAGCATTCCCCCCTCCAAAATTGGCTGGCTTAACACACCAGCCATGGAGATATGAAAATCACGTGTCCAGTCTTGGCTGATCTTGGCTGTGGTTTGTCATATGTCAGCTACTTGGCTGGCTTGTTCCTGCTGGTGCTGTGGCCTCTACTCTAGACCATGCCTAACAGGGGTGCCTTAGCTGAGGCAGCTCTGTGCCACGCACCTCTCCTTCTCTCCCTCCTGGGACTGGGACGCATGGTCTTTGCATGGTTGAGGCAGAGATGCCGGAAAGCAAGGGGTACTTGCAAGCTGTCTTGAGTAGAGGCTCAGGACAAGCATGAGCTATTACATGGCTAAGGGATGGGGAAATGGGTTCCACCCCCTTTGTGGAAGGAAGTGCAATGTCATGGACTACAGAGTAGAAGGGAAGCATGAAGAATTGAGATGAGCAGTGCAATTTACCACACTTGGATTGGTCTTGAGGTCTCACTGATGCTATTAAAAACCTGTCCAGACCCAGAATATGCCCAGGAAGCCATTAGGATGATGGTTGTAGTAAAGACATGGGGAGATTGTCATGACTGACTTGTATCCTCACTTTGAGTGTTGTTTTTCATAGACTTGTTGAGGTTTAGATTCCTGAACTGGTATAAAAATATCGTTCTTGGAACTTTTTTTCTATTAGCTGTTAATACATCAACCAACATTTACCAGGTCGCTATTAGATGAAAAGCATCTGTTACATCTTAGCTCACGGAGTAAAGCAGGAGGAAAACTAACATTGACTGCGAGACCACCTCAGGTCGGGAGCTGCGGTAGGAGCTTTGTAGTCTCCAAATTCAATGCGAGAGGCATTTTAATGGATAGATACCACTGACAGCCCCTGACTTAACAATGGTCTGACTTACAATTTTTGGACTTTACAGTGGTGCAAAAGTGATACCATTCAATAGAAACCCTATGTGGAATTTTGAATTTGGATCTCTCCCAGGCTAGTGATAGGAGGTACAGTCCTCCCCGTGATTCTGGGCAGTGGCCGCAGCTCCCAGTAGGCACATAATCACGAGGGTCAACAGCTGATACACCAGCAACTGTCTGTACCCACACAGCCATGCATTACGGGAGATATCCAATACTTTATTGTAAAATGAGCTTTGTGTTGGATGATTTTGCCCAACCGTAGGCTATCGTGAGTGTTCTGAGCACGCTCAAGGTGAGCTGGGCTACGCTGTGATGTTTGGTAGGTTGGGTGTATGAAATGCATTTTGGACTTAATGGTATTTTCAACCTTGGATGGGATTATTGGGATTTAAGTTGAGGGAGATCTGTACATGCATTCCTTTATGGTCAGTTCAGGCATATGTCCAAAGTGTGAAGATTTCTTGGGGCCATTGATGCTGAAAAAAAGAGGACTTGGTTTCTGGGGTGCAGGCTTGAATGCAGAAAATAAAAATGTGTACATGGGGGTTTCCTGTGGCATTGGTGGTGGCTACAATTTTGAGATGCAGAAAATAATGCTGAATGGTAGTCCTCTAAACTCTGAATGGATTTTTTTAAAATTTTATTTTATTATGTTAGTCACCATACATCATTAGTGTTTGATGTAGTGATCCATGATTCATTGTTTGCATATAACACCCAGTGCTCCATGCAGTACGTGCCCTCCTTAATGCCTATCGCCAGGCTAACCCATCCCCCACCCCAAAACCCTCAGTTTGTTTCTCAGAGTTCATAGTCTCTCATGGTTCATCTCTCCCTCTGATTTTCCCCCTTCATTTTTCCCTTCCTTCTCCTAATGTCCTCCATGCTATTCCTTATGTTCCACAAATAAGTGAAACCATATGATAATTGTCTTTCTCTCTTGACTTATTTCACTTAGCATAATCTCCTCCAGTCCCATCCATGTTGATGTAAAAGTTGGGTATTCATCCTTTCTGATGGCTGAGTAATATTCCATTGTATATATGGACCACATCTTCTTTATCCATTCATCTGTTGAAGGGCATCTCAGCTCTTTCCACAGTTTGGCTATTGCAGACATTGCTGCTATGAACATTGGGGTGCATATGGCCCTTCTTTTCACTACATCTGTGTCTTTGGGGTAAATACCCAGTGGTGCAATTGCTGGGTCATAGGGTAGCTCTATTTTTAATTTTCTGAGGCACCTCCACACCGTTTTCCAAAGTGGCTGTACCAACTTGCATTTCCACCAACAGTGTTAGAGGGTTCCCCTTTCTCCACAACCTCTTCAACATTTGTTGTTTCTTGCCTTGTCAATTTTTGCCATTCTAACTGGTGTAAGGTGGTATCTCAGTGTGGTTTTGGTTTGAATTTCCCTGATGGCTAAAGATGATGAACATTTTTTCATGTGTCTGTTAGCCATTTGTATGTCTTCTTCAGAGAAGTGTCTGTTCATGTCTTCTGCCCATTTTTTGACTTGATTATTTGTTTTTTGGGTGTTGAGTTTGAGAAGTTCTTTATAGATCTTGGATACCAGCCCTTTCTCTGTAGTGTCATTTGCAAATATCTTCTCCCATTCTGTGGGCTGCCTCTTAGTTTTGTTGACTGTTTCCTTTGCTGTACAGAAGGTTTTTATCTGAATTGATTTTAAAGAATGTTTGTGTGTGGAGTTTGAAGCCACAAAGATTGCCTTTAGGAAGCAAGAGAAGCCATTTCCTCCTCCTGTATCTGAGATTATCTGGAATTTTCCCATCAGCTTTAGAGGGCTTAAGACTGGTTTATAGGGAGAATTTTCTATGACTTTCTATTGGTTCAAAATGTTACAGTTCTGCTTCTTACTGGGCACCCACACTGAAGTAAAGTGTGAGTAATCTGTGTTCTCTGGAGCTATGCTCTCTGCACATTTGTCCCCTGTGACACCTGTTAATGGTTTTAAAGAGGGTCATAATGGTCTGTTGTGTCAAAAGATGTCATTTCTTTTTTTTTTTAAGATTTTATTAATTTATTTGACAGAGAGAGACACAGCGAGAGAAGGAACACAAGCATGGGAAGTGGGAGAGGGAGAAGCAGGCTTCCTGCCTAGCAGGGAGCCCAATGCAGGGCTCGATCTCAGGACCCTGGGATCATGACCTGAGCCGAAGGCAGACGCTTAACGACTGAGCCACCCAGGCGCCCCAAAAGATGTCATTTCTGTCTGCCTTTTTCCTTGTGCCTGTGGTTTTCAAAACGAGGGTACAATCAGACCTAAAAAAAAAAAAATAGAATTTTATTTCCTGACCTACAAAAAGCAGTGTTGGCATGATACAAATTCTACTCTCCAGTATGTATGTTGGCAAACACTTGAAGGAAGTGGAGATGATCTGAAAGGGGCCGTTTTTCATGATTCCATCTTGGAGGTCTTTTGTCATAATTCTTACCCCAAGAACATAACTAACTGGATTTGACTCTGGCGTAGCTCTACTCTAGCTTTGTGGGATAGTCTGTGATGGCCACCTGTGCCATCTGAGAGGAGCCGGCTCTGTCCAGGGGCCTCAGCCTCAGCGCCCGGCACGGGTATGCATGGGGGCCCCAGTCTAGCCAGTGTTACTGTTCTACTGGGAGCACAGTGGATGAAGGCCAAGTATTTGGGACCTTCGGAGGGAGAGATGAACCATGAGAGACTATGAACTCTGAGAAACAAACTGAGGGTTTTGGGGGGGGATGGGTTAGCCTGGCGATGGGCATTAAGGAGGGCACGTAAAAGTGTGCATCCCATCATGTGGTCAGACCCTAAGATCTGATGACTTCTTTTGAAAAAAAAAAAAAAAACCTGTTTATTTGAGAGAGAGAACGAGAGAGAGGAGAATGGAGGGGAGGGACAGAGGGAGAGAGAATCCCAATCAGACTCTGTGCTGGGTGTGGAGCCCCACGTGGGGCTTGATCTCATGACCCTGAGATCAGGACCTGAGCTGAAACCAAGAGTCGTCCATTTAACCAACTGCACCACCCAGGCGCCCCCCTAAGATCCGACTTCTGATTCTCTTCAAATGAAAGGAAGTATGTGAAGTCGTTCACAATAGTTAATAGCTCACCGAGGATTCAGTTTGGGGCTGAGAGACCCTACAGAGAGGCAGGAAGAATGGAAGTGAGGAGAGGAAGCTCGAGGGGCAGCGGCTGCGGAGTCCAGATGGAGCCGCTGACACCCAGGGGGCCGGACCTGGTGGCTTGCTGTCCTGTCAGGCAAGGGTGGGTTCCCGGACCTGGGAAGAGACAAGGGGACAGTGGGAGGTTTCCCTTGGGCTCCCACTGCACCTGCAGGTTGGAGGGCACCCCGCGCTCCAGAGCTGTCGTGCCTGGAACCAGGGCAGGCTCCTGCGGTTTACTGCCTGCATTCAGCTTGTGCTCTGTAGGCACCGTGCTCCCCGAAGACCGTGGCTCCTGCCCGCCTGATGTTGGTGGAGTGGGCAGGATGGGAGGCTCGGGGTCCCAGGGGTGGGGCATGAGGAGCTGCGGGACTGAAGGAAGCCAGGCCTCGGGGAGCACCCGACAAAGTCCCATCTGAGGAGTTGGTACCAAGGGGCCCCGGCGGTGGGTGAGGCAGGGTGACCGGGAACGTGGCTTGCAGGAAGTGGGAGCGTCTGCACTATCCATGGTCCTGACATAAATAAAGGATAAGAACAACAGGTGTTTTCCCTCGATGCTGGGGCAGACCCCAGGACGTGGGAGTTCGAGGTGTTATTACACCTAGTCAGTCAGAATCGATCCCACCCGTGGGCCTCAGGATGGTCTTTGTTGTTTGGAAAGATGAAATTAAGTGGCTGGAGGCAGAAATAGGTTTCATTCCAGGTTCTGTTTTCTGTTTCCTTCCAGGTCTTTTCTGAATGTCCACAGGTGTGCTCAAGGGCTAAATTCAGCTCCCTTTGAAATCACAGAAAGGGCTCAACCAGGGCTGGTCTCTCCGACCATCAAAGCCGAGGATTACATAATTCCGTCTCGGGGGCAGGCTCTGCAGCCGTGTGGCTGGAGTTAAAATGTGGTTCCACCGCGAACAGCAGTGGGACGTTGTCCAAGTTAATTAACCTCTCTGCGCTTCGGTCCCTCACTGGGAACAGAGGCCATAGTGCGCCTCGGACCTCGCCCATTATGGGGTTACTGTGAAAAGGAAACCCATGGGGTGCCTAAGAGAGCACCTGGCACCTGGGAAGTCCTCCACAGTTATTTGTTGTGCTGTGTTCAGGGTCGCCCCACACATGACCAGGGAGGTAGTCTTCGGTTGCCCTGGTTGGTTTTGCTGGATATTTGGTGCAGGGAACAGAAGTGTGGAGTGACTTGGCTTTTTTGGACAGGTGAGGGCCCCCAAGAGAAGCCTGGGTTTTCAGTCTCCCTGCTGCTGTCCACCTGAGAAGACACTCGGCTCTTCCTAAAGTGCTGCAGGTTAGGGGATGACTCTGGGCAGGGTCCTGTTGTCCCGTGCGTCAGGGACTTGGGGCCACCACCGAGGAATGTGCGTGGCGCCTGGGGGTGGTGAGGGGAGCTGAAGACCCCAGAGGAGTTCCACTGGACACTTGTCTGTTCACTGCCCCCGCCTTGCATGTTTTCACTCAGACTGATGGATAG
Organism: Halichoerus grypus; assembly: GCF_964656455.1. Classification (NCBI taxonomy): domain Eukaryota; kingdom Metazoa; phylum Chordata; class Mammalia; order Carnivora; family Phocidae; genus Halichoerus; species Halichoerus grypus. The sequence continues at coordinate 102,547,621 of NC_135723.1, forward strand.
TTGGTCTGCTTGCAGAATAATCCCTTATTCACATCTGAGTACAAGATATTTTGCTCCTTTGCTCCTTTCACTTTTTAGAGTGATTTCATATTTACAGTAGTGACTTTCGCCACTTGCTGTGTTTCCAAGTCACCCACAGAGCATTAAAAATGTGCATCCTGAGGTCCCAACCTTGAGAAGTGCTCTCATGCATCTTCCAAGAAAATCCAGGCCTTAGATGAACGGCCAAGGATAATAAGCTCTTTGCTCTCACAACAATCTTGTGAGAGAGAAGTGGACAATGCCGTTGTCCCCATTTTAAGGATGAGGGAACCAGCACTTAGAGGTGAAGAGCTGTCTGAGGTCACATAATTAGTTAGTGAGCTGCTCAGGGCCAGTGAGGCTCCATTCTGGAGCCAACCCTTCCTTATCTCAAGGGCTTAACCCAACGGGTATTTCTGACAACCCAGTCACCTGGACTCTCTCCCAGGAGGCTCGTAGTCTTTCCATCTTCTGTTTGTGCCCCTCTCCTCCCCTTTGTGGTTGCACATCTCCGGAGGGTCCTTCACTCCCAGGAGTGTGGACAGAAGGTAGGCAGGGTCATGCTTCGGCAGCCCAGCATGACGGCCATTCTGCAGCCGCTTCCCCCGGCCCCTCGTGCAGGGGGGTTCTTCCTGTGTGTTCAGAGGGAACACCCCAGCCTGGGGACCACGGGGAGTAGTTTCTACCACTACGAATGACCTTCAGGCAATGGAATCTACGCAGTGTGAACCTTCTTTATGTGGAGCCTATGCCCTCACCAATGGTTTATTTTATCGTTGCCTAGTCCAAGCAGGCGGTCGTTCATCTCTACATTTTTTAAGGGTGCAAAACTGACATTCGGAAAACTCAGGTGACTTGCAAAAGGCCAGAGCCCCAGGAAAGGAGGGAGCCGGACGCCCACACTCGCCTCCCAGCACGCAGTGCTGGCCGAGGGGGCTGGACGGCACCTGCCCTGCCGCCCGTGGAACTGGGGGTGGGCAGAGCTGGGGCCGAAGCTCAGGCTGCTGGCCTGCCTTTCTAGTGCACCGTACCCCACTGCACGGCTGGAGTGTGCTGTGTTGCCATGTGGGCAATGGGTTTAGGATTAAGCAAGTCTTCACCGACTGGAGGGAGAAAAAGCAACTTCGTGAGAATTGCCCGGAGGTTTTGCCGTTGCCAAGTACACATGCGGAATTTTTCTACTTCCTTTAAATCTGCTGGTACCTCTCCTGAGGGCCTTGTGTCTAAAAGCCTCACAGAAGATTCTGACTTTCCCAGATTAGCAGCTGCGGGGAGCGCAATAATTAGGAATATGATTTACAGTAATAAATATAAGATACGCACAAAAGGACTTCTGCGTGTCAGCTCCCTCCCAGAGAAAATAGCTTCCACCTTTGTTCTCTCTGCAACATGTAGCAGGTGAATTTCCAAACAAGGTTTGCCCCCACCATCCGTGAATGAGGGCTTTTCTGGAAACCACAGCCTCTCCCTGATGGCTGTGTTTGTTCAGGTCGAGTTCAGCTGAAGCCACCTCCCCCGGGAGCCCAGAGCGCCCACACACGCAGCAGCTACCACCTGCCAGGAACATATGGTCCTAGAGCATCTCAGCTGCCCCAGCCTCACCAGCCGGTGCGGGCAGGGCTCCCAACTGTGAGCTCCTCCTCCTCGGAAGACAAGTGGGGTTTAGCCAGCATTCACCTTGGCCTGGTGACCTTTGAACACGGAGGCTCCAGGAGAATGCCACGGGCTTCCAGGTGCCACGTGAGTCATCCCGACCCTTAGGTCTGGCTCCCCTGCCTGGCTGGCTCGTCCTGCCACTCAGATGGAAAGCTGAGACCCTGAGCACTCCAGGAAAGTCGGGTGTTCTTCCTTACTCCTGGCCGCTGTTCACTTTCCGTAATGACATGCCAGCTCGTTAATTTCTTCTGCCCTTTCAGATGGAAAAAGACACCGCGTCTCTCCTGCTCTGCTGGGCCCCGAGCCCTCACAGCGTGGAGCAGCTGTGCCGCCTCGCCACGGAGGGGAGGGGGGTGCCACGTTCTCACCCCGCGTGGCCTCTCAACCATGGAAAGATCGGAGGGGGCCGGTCAGTGGTGTAATGTGAGCGTGGAAACACATCAAGTGTATGACACTGTGTTCTCAGACACCGTGGAAAACTAGAACATCATCGTCAGGCCATTTTATGCAGCTCACCTGTCTCACATAAGGAAGGGGGCTTCTCCCGGGCCTGAGGTCACGTGGGGAGGTAGAGGCCGACTCACCTGAGCCTGGGCACATCGTCTGTGCTGTCAGTGTTGGAGAAGAGTCACCTCCTTCTCCTTCTGGGCTGGTTTGGTATTTGGTTTTTCCTGCCCCGAGACTGTTTGCCTCTAAGAAGGCCAGTCCAGCTTAGCTTGAACAACGCTGGATTTTGTTTTTTGTTTTGTTTTGCCTTTAGTCCTGCGCCTCCAAATAAAGACTACAAATCAGCTTAACTTTTCCAAGGTCTGGTTTCACTTCAAACCCCTTTCCGAAACAATGCAGCAGAGCTGGCCCGGCGACCAATCGCGTGCTGCGTTCATCTGAGCCACCAGGAGGGCATAGAGACACGTCCAGCTGCGGGTCAGGGGGCCCTGGCGCTTTACAGCTTCAGGGTCCAGAAAACTCTGCCCCACACCCACTCTCCCCGGATCACGAAAGAATGGAAGTTAGAGCTGAACTCATCAATTAAACCAGCATCATTGATTTATCATAATACCTCCTGCCTGCTGCGTCCAGTGATTTCTCGTGAATTAATGAGCTGATGTACCTGAATATCAATATCTCATTTTATCTTAAATAGAAGAAAAGATGCAGGATTAGGTGTTCTTCTCAACATCTGTTTTTCTGTCTTATCGATCCAGGTAGCACCTGAAGATTGCACCATGGAAGGGATGCTCTCTTAAATCCTTTTTTAAAAATGGGCTTTGAATTTTATCGCTGGTGAATGAAGGGAGCGTGGCTCGGGGAGATTTAGATTGAGGTCACTGAAGTGGCCCAGAGTTTGGAAATTTTTATAAAACCCACTGGGTGATTGGATTGAAATTGTGCCGAGAACAAGCTTCTGTGCCAGATTTGTGCCCAAGCCCATTTGGTTTTTGGCACAAGACCCTTGAAGAATGGTATTTGGTTTTGTTTACTTGGCATTTCAAATGCTGGTACATCTGGCTTCTATGCCAGCCAGAAATAGTCGGAGCTGGAGGTAACAGGAAGAAACAGCAGAGTGGAGTCACTGGATCTCAGTGGCACCTGCACCCGGTGCCCGGCAAGCCAACGAGCATGCGTGCAGTGCCTCTGCCTGGTCTCTCATTGCCTTCTGGTTGGGACAGTCGTCTTCCTTTGGGCCCCGGTAGCTCCTCCACCCCCCGGAGGAGGAGGGCCTGACAACCCCCTTGATCCAGCTCACTTCCCCAGGCCTTCCAGACTGCATCACAAGTTCTGCTTGGCAGGCCGGGTAATGGCAGGGCTGATGGCTGTCCTACTTCCCAGGAATGAGAAATGAACGCATGGAGCCTCCCCTCTGATGCTAAGAGAGCTCCGCTCTTGAGCTGGTGTTTTCGTCAGGAGACCCCACTGCTTGATTTGTGGTGTTTTGGACTAACACTCTGAGCGCTGTCTCTGGATCATTCCATAGCGCGGTAGGTGGTGGAACTCTAAGCTGATCTCAATAGGGAGTGATAACATGAATCGTTTTCAAGTCAGCTGTGAGACCTAAAAAAAAAAAGAAACCTCAATTCATGAACTTTAAAACTCAGAAATGATAAGAATTGTGTTTTTTTTTTTTCACTAAGAAAATTCTGGTTGAGGTAAAAGATGATGATTTTATGTATTATTATTTCTACCCAAGGTATTCACTCTCACTTAAGGTGAATATTTGTTTGGAAGCAGTTCTGAACAGTTTGCCCAAATGCGTTCTGAGATTGTAACAGATGGCATGGCGTGGTGATGTCACTGACCCCACGTGTCACGGACGAGGAAATGGACTTCAGAGGGGCTGTCACGCTGGAGAGCTGGAGAGCTGGTCTTCACACCCATGGGCAGTGGTTCCTGCTAGCATTCTCGGGATTGACCTGATCGAACGATGGGAGGAATTACAGTAATGGTGGAACAGACCCGGACAAGGTGGGTGGTACTGTGCCCATTTTACAGGTGGTAAAACTCAGGCTTGGAAACGCTGAGTCACAGAGACATCATTGAGAAGAGAGCGTGGTTGCCAGCCGTCGTACTGGGCTCATACTGCCGGAGACCCAGTGTCTTTGTTTACTTCCTTCCCATTATATGAGAGTCCTTTCCACTGTCTTTAAAACAACACAAAACAGAAACCTTTCTTCCACATAACCTAATGGTCAAAAACTTACATGTAAGAGCTAAAACTGTCCAACTCTTAGAAGAAAACAGGCATCTCCTGTGAAATAGAACCACATGGAAATTCTAGAGTTGAAATGTATAACACCTGAAAAGAAGAACGGATCATTAAGTGCGGCATTGGTGTAGGCAATGATCTCTTAGATGTGGCCCCCAAAACACAAATGACAAAGGGGAAAATGGATAAACAGTTAAGAGCTAGTGCATCAACGAACACCAGTGAACACCCATCAAGGAAGTAGAAAGACCTCACAGAATGGGAGAAAAGTTTGGCACATTGTCTATCTGACAAGAGGTTTGTATCTAGAATATATAAAGAAGACTAGAATTCAATAATAAAAGGTAAATAACCCAGTTAGAAAGGGACGTGTGTTTTGCACACCTCTTTATTTAAATCATCGAACAGTTTATCGTCACTGCTGTCACGTTCTTGCCTTGCTCTTCCGTCCGCCACTTGACTCCCCATCCTGCCTGTTGTCTCTCCGTCTGTTTAGATGGAATCATGTTCTCCTGGTTATGGGTCTGGTTCCTGGTCCTCTGGATGTTTAATAACTTTTAATTGAATGTAGCACGTGGTAGATTTTATGAGGTTGAGAATCTGGGTTTTGAGTTTTGAGTTTTGAGTTTTGTTCTGGGTTGCTCAGTTTTGTCCTATGGAGGTTTGCTTTCTGGCTTGGTCGCGGGGGTCAAGATCAAAGGTGTGGTCACCACCCCAATGCATTCCAGCCACTGGAGCCCACTCACCAGCTGTTCCTTCCATGGTCTCCATGTCTCTGTGCTGCGGGTGGGACAGTGACCCTCTGCAGAGCCTGCCTGGTGCTGCCCCTTCCCTCAAGGGGCCCAGTCTGTAATCCAATACCCGGGAGCTTTCGTTTTATGTGTTTTGTCCAGTTTTATGATGACTTCCTCGTGGGAGGCTAAGTCTGATGACTCCTTTGTGTATGATGACCAGAGCCTTTGGTCTCTCCTACCTTATTTTTAGTCATTCTATTTGAGATAAATAATATTTAAGTGCTTTGCAATGTTTGTATTCTTTTATGGGAAGAAGTTCAAGATAAATAATAAAATTAATAAAAGTTTTAGCGTAGAATATTCTTCAGAGAAGCCTCAGGTTTACTTAAACAAATTTATGTCTTTATATTTTTTTAGAGATTTAAAATCAGGTAAAACCAAAGATAGTTAAACTAGGGATATCTGTTTGAGTTAACCTCACACCATGCTACTAGATCAGATGGTAATATTCAAGAAAACGTACAATTCATATTTTATAGGTGCAAAAAGTTAGAGGTCATGGGTTGCACAGGGAAATGACTTAGAGCACATGCCATTGTCTTCATTATCTCGTTTTGGGACTACTATTCCAGATTCTCATCTCTGTTTCCTTCCTTGATGGGCATGGAATCTACTCTGCTCCATTGTGCTTCCTTTCTTTTAGAAAATTCACTCAGACTATACAAGGGGTGGATTATAAGTTCTTTCAAGGCCCTTTCGAATAGCTCCACTGTCTTTGGCTTTTTTTTTTTTTTTGAAGATTTATTTATTTATTTGAGAGAGAGAGAGCACGGGGGAAGGGTAGAGGAAGAGGGAGAGAGAGAATCTCAAGTAGACTCCCTGCTGAGCGTGGAGCCCAATGCGACGCTCCATCCCAGGACCTGGAGATCATGACCTGATCTACGAGTTGGACACCCAACTGACTAAACCACCCAGGTGCCCCTGTGTTTGGTTTTAAAGAGGGAAGTCTGAGTTTCAGTCTGGTCTGAGTCAAAGAGTGAGGGAGGAGAGGTTTAGGGCCATCTACCTGCTGCTTCTTCTGAGCCCCTTCTTCAGGATGCCCTCACCTCTCTACTTGCTCCATTATTTTTCTCGGGCTCACTCTGGTCTGTGCACCTCACCCTCAGGTTCTAGAGCTAAAGCTCATTCTGGTGAGGTGTTCATGACTGAAGGTGGTTTAGTGTGTTTTGGAAAGTATTGCTAAAGTAAGGAGAACCTAATCCATTGGGGGCCTTGGTCACTCTAGAGTCCTCAAATCCAAGAGAGCTGTGGGGATTTCTGAGCTAGCATAAAAGGGCTGAGAGGGAGGAGCTCATCTTTTTCCAGTGTGTCTCCCTTGCCATTTATTATGTTTCAGTTTTGTGCTAGCTTAAGGACAGTCTTGTCATTGGCTCTCTCTATGTGCTACTTCACTACCTCATCGTTCTGGACATAATAATACATGAGCTCGCTATTCTGGTTCCATTTCCCAGTTCCTCACATTCTCTTACTCTACATCCCTCCATGTCCTAAAGCTGAAGCCCCCCTTCAAATTTCTCCTGTGTCCCAAAGGATAATGAAGCAATAGTTCTGGTCTTGAAAGAACCAGGATGAAATGGTCATTAATGATCCATCAAAGGTCAAACCACTCAGTTCATAATCTTCTAACACCTGCGTGCTAACAATGGATATTTGTAATACTCATTCCTTACGTGGCTCAGAATACGCTTTTGGAATGATCCAATTTTTTGTTCAGACACTTGAACTTCAATAAACAAAATTCTGGAGAAACTGTTTCTCATTGACATACTTGCCTTAGTGGAGTGAGAAAGCAAGAAATACCTGAATATTGGTTATTCTACTCAAACCCGATGCAATCCAACAGTTGTGGACATCATAATCTCCCGTGCCCTCAACATCTTTCCTGTCTTCATCTTATTTTACTTTTTGGCAGTGTTTGACATAGCTGACCTCCATCTTGAAACATTCTCTTGTGATTTTTCTTGCTGCTCTGGCACCTCCTTTTCTCTTTCCTTGATTGGGTCCATCTCCTTTGCTTGACCTCTTAGTGTTGGAATACCTTGGAGTTCAAGCTCTGCCTTCTCTTTTCTGATGTATCTCATTCCTGGATGAGCTCATCCAAGTCCATGGTCATATAGACTATCTGTGTGGTGATGATTCCTAGTCGTGTGTCTCCAGCCTTGTCCTCACATTGAGCTCCAAACTCAGTTTTGAAAATGCCCATCTGACCACTCCACTTGCCATCCTCACTCGGTCAAAGTGAAACTCCTCATCCACACCGCTTACCCAAACTGTCCCTCTCCCGCAGTGTCCCACCTCAGTGACCACCAGCCACCAGTTGCTCAAATCAAACACCTTGGAGCTGTAACTCATTCCTCTTTTCCCTCATGCTCCATCTAATCCATTGGCTAAGTCCTGTCAACCCTGTCTTCCACGTGTATCCTCAGTCACTCAGTATACCCCGCTCCACTGCCACCAGGCTAGTCCTAGCCACCATCGTCTCTCCCTTGGGTCACTGGAGTCATTCCCAGAAGGTCCCTCTGCTTCCCTTCTTCTCTCCCAGAATCCATTCTTCGTAAGGACACAGAGTGGTCTTGTTACAGTGTAAATCCAATCAGATGAGTCCCCTGCTTTATTTGGTTTCCCTCTGCACAACATAAAGTAAGGTTCCTCACCAAGATCTGGAGATGTGCCCCCCGCACCCCCATTTCTCCAGCCTCATAAGATCCCTCTTCCTGGCACTGTCCATGCTCCAGGCATATTGGCCCACATTCTAGTCCCCCTCAAACATCCCAAGTTCATTTCTGCATTAGACTCTTTATCTGTGCTGTTTCCTCTGCCTGGAATGCTCAGTAAAGGTCTTCACGTGGCTGCCTCCTTTCCATCATTCAGACCAACCCAATGTCACCTCCTCAGAGGGACTCACACACCACTCTGTGTAGCATCTTTCCCCACCCCCACACCGTTTCCTCATTCTGTCTTATTTCCTTTCAACACGTGTGTCACTCTTAAGACATTAAACAAAGAAATAGTTATAGATTCACATTTCAGTTTCTCTGGTAGAGTAGGACAGGGCATTGTCTATTGTGTTTTTGCTCTGTCTCCAATGCGTTCAATAGATATTTTTGAAGTCAATATTATATAAGTTATAAAAATGTAAATGTTCAGTTTTAAAAGTGTGTGTGTTTGTCTCAGTGATGCCAAGAAACTGGTGTGCCTAGTAATAAAACATCTGAATTAAGAATCACAAGGCTTGAAAGCTGGCCAAAGCTTCGACGTTACCTCAGGTGACTCTGAGCTTCTGTTGGCTCCTCTGTTAGATACTCATGTTATCTTCTTTGTCTTCTTCATAGGGTTAGTGAGAAGAGCAGATGAAAGAAGGCGTTGGCAAATACACAGAGAATCATAAAGCACCACCTAAATGTTAGATTTTTGTTTATTTTACATGGAAAGAGCCACTTGAGACATTTTCTTTGGCAGTGTATAGAAAGAACAGGGTGAAGTGCATGTGAATGAGACTGTTCAGGAGACGCCGATGTCTATGGCCATGGCATTGCCGTGCACACCCACAGGGCCAGCCGGGCACCCACTGCTGCAGGTGGTGGCCGGAGCAGGGCGATTTGCAACCCCCGCGCCCGTACCCATCAAGGTGCTGCTACCACTGGCATGTTCCCTGCCCAGCTGTCCCCTGTCCCACTAGAGATAGCTTCCTTTAGGCATTGATCATGAACATCTGTGTTGTCCAGTGGTACCCACAGAGCCCAGCATGGTGCCTGGCACCTGCTAGATGCTCGGTGATTGTAGGTTCAGTAAGGGGGAGGGAGCGTGGGTGTGGTGTAAGAAATGACACGCAGGCCCTGAAAGGGGTTAAGAGTGAACACCAGAGCCCCAAGTTGCCCATTGAGTGGTATTTCATCTGCTCTGCAGCTAGTCTCAGAATCCCAGGTTATTTTTTTCATGAATGAGTGGAAACCAACTCTTTGTGGAACTGGGAACAGGCACCTGCCCCAGTGGCTGCAAAAGAAAGCACTGTTCACCAGCGTTCTGAGCTCGCAGCCTGGCCTGTCTGGGCTTCTCCATAGAGTGGTTGCCATGACATTGCATCTCTTGTGCTGGAGGAGAACTTTCCAGGCAGTTCCCATGCTAAGGGCACAGGGTGATTGTGATATTAAAAGAAGTGTTTCTTGCTCTTTATCCTCTGAGGAAATCAAGGTGAACTTAAACTCATTAAAGCAGGCTGAGCACATTTGCATGAGGAGAATGTGGGTCCAGGTGGTTCCCTGCAGATGAGCTTCTCTCCTGCAGGAGAGCCCGAGAGCCCCTCCTGTGCCTATTTGTTCTTAATTAAGAGGGATCCTTTGGGGATAAGAAAGGGTTCATAGTGGCATCCCACCACCATCTTACCAATTCTTCCATGCCAACTTCCCCATACCTTCAGAGTGTCACATATGGCCCTCGAAGCAAGTTTGAAGGCGGAAACCTGGCAAAATGCAAAACAAATATGATGCACAGAGAAAACAATTTCAAAAAATTCTAACACAGATGAATAATGCAGACCTCCATCATGTTTGTTATGGAGGATACAAATGTTTAATATGAATAATTGGCAAAGAGAAGTGGCTGTCACCAGCTGTTAGCACCTCGTGTATTCTGGTTTCGAACCTTTGGCGAGCTGCCGTTCCTCACTCACCCCATTTATTAAGAGTTCATCTTTTTAAAATTTAATTTTGTGAATTGGGTAATGTTTAGAAGAGGGAAGTGAACATCCTGTGTGAAGTCGTTCTCCCCATTCTCTCCTTCTCTATCCAGTATTTCCCTGCCTCCGCCATTTTGTGCTCTTTCCTCTTTCTTCCTCTTCCCCTCCTCCTCCTCCTCCTCCTCCTCCTTCTTTTAACTTACTTTTCAACACTGAGCTTCATACTGAATACACACAGTGTTACGGGCTTCAGTAGCAAATCATTTTTCCTCCAGAGAGGTTTTATTACAAGCAAGGAGGACATATCAAGCAGTCGTATTGTTTTCCAAATCCCCTCTTCAGTGAACATCCTCATTAAAGAATTGCGTCAAGAGGAAACACTTTTTTTCATGGGGTTGTCTCCAAATTCTGAGGATGGTGTTCTTATTGATTTAGTAATAGCTTACAAATAATGACTCAAAATCAGTTCTTCTGAGCTTATGGTTCTTCCCCTCTTCATAAAACCTTTACGTTGCCAATAATGCTAGATGACATTCTGGTACTTTCAGTCTTCCTAAGAATAATCGGTCTTCCTTGAGGTCACAGAAAGCCTCCCTCAGCGAGCTTCTACAAGGGTCCAGGTGGCCTTGCTTTGCTCTTGTTTCTGCAGGAGCGACTTCCACCGTGGAAGTCTGGAATCCCACCACAGGTTGTTCATAGACGCATGGATTGTCCATCTGTGTCTCCCTTGCCGATCACGCCCCGGGCATGCCCGGGTTTCAGGTGAAACCGTGTGATGTTTGCACGGGCATATATGCACACATCTTGCTCTTTCAAACCCCCACTTCGTTTTGTTTACATTCTGAATTCTATGTCTAGGTGTTTTCCATTCTTCCTAGAGCTTCTGCATGGAGAGTTGATGAAGAACCCCCACTGATGATGTGGCACGGGGTCAGGGTGCCAGGGAGGAGACGGGAGGGAGAGAAGGGGATAGAGAGGCAGAGGGAAGAGAGAGAAGAAATAGAGAAGCTGGTCGGTGACCTTGAGCCCTTATGGGTCTCAAAATCTAAACCTCCCTGTTGCATGTAGTTTTCAAGAACAACACAAGATTAACCTGGAATTGCCGAGGTAGTTAGAGAGTCCGAGTTGGGACCAGTCTTCTCCATTCTGATCGAGAACCTTTCTTCCACCTGGCCAGTGCTTCCATGCCCTTCATTTTGCGTTTCGAGCATTTCAGTGAGTATTCATTGAGGGCTGCCTTTTCCCTGGCACGGTGCTCAAGCCTCTGCAAACTGCAAGGAGGTTTCGATCATCTCTGACATCAGTGAGCCCAAATTCTCACTGTGGAGATAACTTTCAGCCCACAAATGGGTCAGAGAGCTGCCAGCCGGCTCACGGGGCGAGATCTAAAAAAGAGAGAGGCGCGTGTGAGGACCCAGGGATGTCTGGGGAGAAGCAGAAGACAAGGCACTGAGACAGGGTGGGCCGAAGGGAGGAGCAAACATGGCCAGCAGGACTCCGTGGCCAACTGAAGGAGCAGACACGTGGCCCACGCTCCCCGCTGTGGGTGTGCCGCCTGGAGAGCAGGAGCCCCCCCACCGAGGAGGATGATGGAGTTGAGAGGAAGAGGGGCGGCCGCTGGAGGATGGCATCCTCTCCGGAAGGGAGGAGCGTGGGGATTTGGGGAAGAGCCCCCACACAGCTTGGTCCCAAAGCACAGCGGCACCCCTGCCTTGTCCCCATCAGTGGTCGCACTCAGCTTCCCAGGGCCTTCTCACTCTTGGCAAGGGCTCAGCCTTCAGTGCATACTGGCTTCTACTACCATTTACTGCTCACGAAGGTGCCTCCCAGCAGCCCTGTGAGGTAGCCTGGCCTGCCGCTCTTCTCTCCATTTGATGCACGGGGGCAGGGAGGCACAAAGTGGGCCTAAGATCCCAGAATTCGAGGAGTTGTGCAGCCCCAGTAAGTAATGTCCTTTGCCTCGGTCCGCATGAGTCTCCACAGAGGGGTGAATGCTGGTTGCCAGGAGTGGCCCCGTTTGCTGTGTGTCCTCAGAGCCCGGCGCTCCCTGGAGGGGTGACCCGGGGCAGAAGCCTGTCCACGCTGTTTGGAGCAGCATCTCTCTACTTCATTCCTGCTGAGCTGGATGCATCAGGAGAGGCCCAGGGAGGCCTCCAGGGAGAGCACAAAGTGCTTCCAGATGCCCCTCCAACCTCCATACATCTTCACATAAGCCCCGGAGGCCATGGGGGAGAGCCAGGAGTCCTGAAAGCCACAGCTGTCCCCTGTGAGTGATGGCGGGGCTGGGGACATAGGATGTCCTGAGGGGCTACTCTTCCCCTCCGATAGGCTGGAAAGAGGTGGGGGTGCGCCAGCCCCATCGGCTCACTCAGTCCTTTTTATATCTGAAGTGCTGTGCACACTTAGATTCAGTTTTCCCTGCTGACCCAAGTTATGGACCCTAAACCTCTCTATTCCATTTATCTCTGGCTGCATAAAAAAACAAGCCTCATACATTAGTGGTTTTAAATAATTGTTTTACTTTTTAAAAAATCATTGAAGGGCTGAGTATTTCAGGCAGGGCTTCTGTGGGCAGTTCTGCTGCACGTGCTGGCCTGTAGGACCCCCTCGTGCCTTCCCTCACTCTCCAGCGCTTCCATGGGGATGGCTGGAAGCCAGGCCCACGTGGTCCCCGCAGCGCCAGAGCCCTGGGGCCTCGTGCATGGTGGCTCAGGGCCCCCCCGAAGCCATCTGCCCACGGTCTCAGGCAGGAGCTGCAAGACTTCTGGTCCAGCCTTGGAGGTCCAGAGTGGCACCGGCTGTATTCTGCTGGTCTAGCAAATAGTGGAGGCCAGCTCAGATTTCAGGGGAGGGGAAATAGACCTCACCTCTCAAGGGGAGGAATCGTGGGGCCACTGATGTTTCCCGCCCGTATTCTTACCACGTGCGTAAGATGAGAATGACCTTGGAGCACAGTTGTGAGAGGCAGGGAGATGTGGAGCAGGGGACCCCGTGATGATGATGCTTCCACTTGTATTTTTTTTGTATGGAAACAAAAATAATAAATTATTATAACATTTGCCATCAGACCTTTTCTTAGTAATAGACGGTACTTTCTTTAGAAAATTAGTTGGAAAAGTTACTTGAACATGGAAAGTAAGATGCTGAGGACCCAAGCAACACAGGGATGGTGATGCTACACTGGGTGGGAGGTGGGGGGGAGCATTTATGTCACCTCTGAGAGGGAAGGAGAGAGAACTAAATGGAGGACAGAGGGGAGTGCGAGGGCAGAGCAGGGAGATGGCGAGGAACAAAATCCCAGGGGCAAGGGGGGAGGGAAGACCCTCAAGCATTGCCTAGCACGTGATAGGACCACGTGTATCATGTTTCCTGCCCCGAGCCCTCCCTCCTCAAATGTTAAGCGAAGTCTTGTAGGCGAACAGCTGTTTCGTACGAGTATTGTCTGTGCGTGTGTGGGCGCGTAAGGTGAGGAAGAAGCTGAACGTCTCACCGGACCACGGGCCAGGAGACAGGAGTAGAAAGAGGAGCCCACCCGCACAGGTGTTGGACACACCCTCCCGGATTCAGAGACATTCCCGTGAGGGTTTTGGACTTTCACCAGGAAAGACAGAGAGGGCGGAGCTTGTCTTCGTCAGACCTCACAGGGCCGGGAGATCCCAACCACTGTCAAGTTTGCGTGTGGTTTGTGGTGTTGGCAACTGTCTGCTTCTCAGCTCCGGGCCAGGAGTCAGCCCAGCACCAGCTCCCTGACCCTCGCGGGGGGAGGAGCCCCTTAAAGCCAAGGCGCTCGATGATGGCCCTGATTAGGGCCCAGGATTCCCTTTGACTCCACCACAGGGTGTGCTCATCTCTGTTTCACTTACAGCTCAGGACTCCAGGAGTGGACCTTTAGGGATTCCAGGATGTCTGGTGTGGATTTTACCGTCCTTTCTCTGGGGCAGCAAAGACACACCCTTACCCTTGGCATCTTTTGAACCTTCATTCACAGAGCTCATGTGGCGTTGTGGCCCCAGCTCTGGCACTAGCTAGTTATGTGACCCAACACAAGGAGGAGTGATACCTCCTGGAGCAGGTCTGGAGATGGCTCTGCACATACACACACACCACACATGTATGAACATGTGCAGACACACATGTACACAAATGCTCATGCATGCACACACATGCACGTATGCACACCTGCAGACACGTGTACACAGATGCTCATGCATGCACACGCACGCATGTATGCACACCTGCAGACACACATGTACACAGGTGCACATGCACGCACACACACATGTATGCACACGTGCAGACACGTGTACACAGGTGCACATGCACACACACGCATGTATGCACACCTACAGACACACGTATACACAGATGCTCATGCACGCATACACGCATGTATGCACACGTGCAGACACACGTGTACACAGATGCTCATGCATGCACACACGCATGTATGCACACCTACACACATATACACAGGTGCACATGCATGAACACACACATGTATGCACACCTGCAGACACGTGTACACAGGTGCACATGCACGCACACACATGTATGCACACCTGCAGACACATGTACACATGCTCATGCATGCACACACATGCATACATGCACACCTGCAGACACACGTGTACACATGCTCATGCACGCACACACACATGTATGCACACCTGCAGACACATGCACACAGATGCTGATGCACGCACACACACATGTATGCACACCTGCAGACACACATGCTCATGCACGCACACACACATATGCACACCTGCAGACACACGTGTACACAAATGCTCATGCACACACATGGATGTATGCACACCTGCAGACACGTGTACACAAGTGCACATGCTTGCACACACATACATGCACTCACATGCTGCTACACGCAGATACACGCTGCTCAAGTCTGCATTTCACAAATCGCAATAAAAGAGCATGTTGTCTCATAATTTGCATCACAGAAGCTTACAGGACTGCCCTGTGTGGCTTAATGGACTGGTACATTGGAAGCATTGCCTCTGTATTTTTTTTTTATTTTATTATTAAGTAGTCTCCACACCCAGAGTGGAGCCCAGCGCAGGGCTTGAATTCATGACCCTGAGATCAAGAGTCGGATACTTACCCGACTGAGCCACCCAGGTACCCCGCCTTTGTATTTTTAAATAAAGAAGTTGTGATATTTCGACGACTTACACTCCTCCAACAGTATTTTATATTGTTTTTCATTACTTAAAAATGGAGAAAATGATTATAAAAGATTTATCTCTCTCTGTTAAAAATACATCCAAACAGGGGCACCTGGGTGGCTCAGTCAGTTAAGCGTCTGACTTTTGGTGTTGGCTCAGGTCATGATCTCAGGGTCATGAGATCGAGCCCCACATCAGGCTCTGCGCTCAGCGGGGAGTCTGCTCCAGATTCTCTCTCTGCCTCTCCCTCTGCCCCTCCCTCCCCCACATTCTCTCTCTCTCTCTCAAAATAATAATAATGATAATAAATCCAAACGGTTATTAGAAGTTAGGGCTGTCTGAACATTTCACCTGTACTGATTTTAAGTTGAGTTCTTTTAAATGTTTGCCTGTGACCTTTGGCATTCTGATTGTTCTGGGAGCTTCTGCTTACATTGAATCAATATGCCAAATGAGGAATTTATACCACCAGGCTGCACAGTTTTCTTCTCAGCTGTATATTTAAAAAAAAAAAAAAAAAGCGTGGAGGAGAAGGAATAGGGAGAAAACATGGTATTTATCATTTGAATTAAAAGACCAAACCTGGCAAAGAGTCCAGCTGTCAATCCACGAATAAGACCTATGGTTGGGCGCCCAATTCAGAGAATTTGATGAGTTGATATATTTATATGTGAGCATCCCAAGCACCAAAACCACTTTACTGTGCATTCTTTTCTTGTCACCCACAAATCACGTTGCAAAAAGATGGATATTAATTGAATAAATTGCCGTGCGTACTTAAAGGCTGGGCTGGTTGGAGAGGGAGCAGATTTATTAGATGATCAATTTCATTTTTTCTTTTCTGCCAGTGCGCATCGCAATACTTCTTCCCCAGCATAGGAAACTAGAAGGAACAGGCTGAGGTTTCCAGGGATGGCTCTGAGAGGTGATGGAGTATTAGGGAAAACACCGAACTGGAAATCAGGCTCCTGGTAGAGATTCCACGGTCAGCACTCTCAGGTTTAGGTAATTTCTAAAATCCCTCTTGGCTCATACATTTTATGGTTTCACGATGCAGTTCTTGTTTAGAGGTTTGGCTGACTCCTACCTATATAATTGCGCCGTCTTACACACTGAGTCCCGACACGTGGGCTTCTGCACCTGTCTGTTTGTGATCTTCTGGATGCCCCCTTTTCACCCCCTTTTACTTGCCTGGCCGGACACCGAGGTCTGTATGAGATGCTCCACCCTGATATTTTGTACTATCAAGGTTCGGAATTTGTAGTTCTGCGGCATGAACTGGAGTCCTCCAGGCTACAGACATCCCTCAAGAGCTCTATGTAGAGTAAGCCACATGGCAGGACTTGGGGATCCTCGCCTTCCTGTATGGTTGAAAACTCCATCGCCCACAAGCTTGCCAGACTCCCAAAGTCATGATTTTGGGGAGGGGGTGAACAGTAAAAGAGCATTGGTTCTAGGAAGCCTCTTTGAAAATGTGGATACCATGAACAGTGACCATGGAGTTTTCAGTGACATTTTCTGCTAACCAGGCCACCTGATTATTTTCTTCCTTTGTGGTTTCCATCTGAGAAGGGATATTAGCAAGTGAAAGTCTTGAGGTGAAGAATGAATGCAACTCAGAAGCCAAGAAACGGTCATGCTGAGTGTGTGGTCTGGTGGACTGGGGAGAGGAGCACAGAGCAGAAGACGGGGAGTTGAGGGGTAAAGGGGAGCCTCAGGAGGAGGGGTCGGGAGGGTGCTGGAGCATGTAGTCCTTCACAAGCTCAGCCAGTGTGACTGAGGCAGAGTCTCCTCCCATCCTGTAGTGCCATTTTGTCTATCCTTGCAACACCTCCCCCATCCACTGTCACAGTTAGTGACCCGACGTCCCCCACGGTTCCCAGCGTGGCCACCCCTTGATTGACACTTGAAACTCTTCAGTTCTCGTGCACATTCACTTTTTTCATATGTACATTGTGACACATTAGAAGGCCATGAAACATAATGGGTCAAGATGAGCTCGAAACAATAAAATATATATGTTTCCTATGTTGCTAAATAAATAGATTTCTTGTAATAGATTTCACTACCAAAAGTTGGAAAACTTCTGAACCTTTTTTTGACGGTGGAATGGAAGAAGAATGCCAAACCTCAAGGCCTGAGCTGCTCGAACCCTGAACTGGACTCCCAGCCCTTGAAACATTCTGCCCCATAAGAGCGTTTCTTGGGCCACATGGTACCAGTTTGATCAGATAGGTGATGCTCCCAGTGTGATTCATGGTGACAGCCTGAGTTTGCCCTGGGGGAGTCGGTGGCTGAGGTCAGTTATGCCTACATAACTAACCCCCAATAAATCCCTGGACACCAAGGCTTGGGTGAGCTTCCTTGGGTGGCAGTCTGGTTTCTGGGAGAATTCACTAGCAAAGTGTGTCCAGGAGACTTCACTAGCAAAGCATGCCTGGAAGCTTACCCCTGGTTACTCCTGGACTCTGCCTCACGTACCTTGTATTTTTTTCTGACTTTAATCGTATCCTTTTGCTGCAGTAAGTTGTAATTGAGAGTATATGGGCTTTTTTGAGTCCTGTGAAACCTAATGAATCACCAGGCCTTAGGGTTATCTCAGGGACTCCCCACCTAGATGCAGAGATGGGAATGGAGACCTGGCAAAATTATGGAACTTGCTGAAACACATACACCAAGTCTGAGCCTGGAATATGACTAGACCATGGGGCTTCAGGCTGCAGGGAGGGTCCACGCCAAAGGACTCCTTTTTTGGGGAGGTGTGGTGGGAAGAAATGGCCCTGAGTCCACATAAATTCAAACCAATATAAAATTTGTATCTGAAGCATAAAAAGGAAGTTTAACAGCTGCCTCCCTCCATTCTCCATGTTGTCGTGGGGCTTGCTCTTGTCTTTCCTTGTTTTGTTTGGGAAAGTAATACCAAGAGATTAGTAGTAACAGCTTTGAAATATAATTATGGTGGGGGAGTTCTAAAGGAAATTAAACATGGCATGATTACTTTTAAAAAATAAGAATGTAATACAGCGTCTTCGCAAATAATCCTTCCCTTCCCGCTAGCTCATTTCCCATCAGGAGGTAGGAAAGGATTTTTGAGACCGATTAGCTAATAATAGTGCCTGAATTTTTATGATACTTCTGCTTTTTCTAAAGGTTTTCATGTATCATGAACTTCCTTGATTCTTCCAGGTTTTACGTGTCAGCACCATCAGTTTCCAGTGATACCTGGTTTGAGGATTACTGGACAACCCCCCCCCCCCACACACACACATAAACACGGTGCATCCTGGGAGCCTGGGGTTTTTGTGGGGCTGAGGGGAGGTGAAGGAAGAGACCCCGAATGGCCATGACCTGCTCCCTCCCCACTGCGTGGACCAGAGTAGCACAGATTTTCTGTAGGAACAATGTGGGCATCCACCTCCCTGCGATTGTTCACCTGCTCTCTTCTTTCTTGACCATAAAACTTGTCAACTCTGAGATTTCCTCTTTTAAATCTGCATTCAATACATTTTACTTTTGAGTCTCAGTAAGCATCTCTCAGTCCTGCATTTTTATAGACCTGAATCTGAATATTTGGTCCCACAGGTCTCTTTTTATCTATTTTAGACCTTTTATGGGTCTAAATCTCTTTCCCCACACCACCCTTATCAGAAAGGTTCTACTTATGCATGATTTTGTGCCTTTCTCACTTTTTTCGGAGTACAAATGATTTTATCCATATAATCTGTCACCCTCCCAGCCATGTGCCTTTTGATCAGAGGACAGATAACGTCTGTTCATTTATTAAGCGCAAATCCCTCCACGTTGACAGTATTTCCCCCACTAAGTGTCGGAATCTCCCCAGCCCCCTGACCTGGACACTCAGCACGCTTCCTTTGTCCTGTCCCCCTTGCTTCTTCTTGTTTCCAGGTGGAGCTGGGTCTCTGCGTCCGCTGGACTCCACGTGCGATGCTCCTTAGCCCCTGCGTGTTGGGGGGTCACCTCTGGGTCTCGGGTGGAGTTGTGCTCTCCCGTTTGCACAGCATTATTTGGTCCTTTGAGGGCTGCTGGAGAGGTTGTCTGCTGTCCTCTGTGGCTCTGCCTTCCTCTCCTGGGCTGCCGGCTCCCTTCCTCCCCAGGGCTCGCTCCCCTTTCCCCCCAGCCTGGCTGCCAGTGGAGAGATCCCAGAGTCTCTGGGGTCCCTGCTCTCTCTCCGGCTCTCTCTCCCCCTGGTTCTTGCTCACCTGGGCAGATGGCTTTTCCCTTCTGTGTCTCCTCCAAGTGGTAAATTCCTCTTCATTGCCTCTCCTCCCAGCCTCTTCCTCACACAAAACTCTAGTACTTGGTTGGCATCCCTCGCACTCCCACGCGGCCCCAAGGTTTCTTTCCATGGTTCATCCCCAGACCCTAGAGATGAGGGCAGCTGTCTGCCTGCCTCACTTTTCCCTTCTCTCAGCCTTGAGTGTGTCGGATGGGACAGGGCCATGCAGCCTGCAGAGGGGGGGCGGGTACCTGACTCTGGGGTTCTTGGGTGGGGCCTGGGGCCCAGGTGAGTCCCAGACCTGCCTCCCATGTGCACGGCCGCCCGGCTCGGCTGTGGCCCTTGTGGGGGCTTCATGTGTGGAGTGAGAACCTCGCGGTCTGTTGTTAACCAGAGTACCCCCACACCTCTGCTGCCTCGGCAAGGTGACACCTGTCAGCCGGCTCCCTCCTGAGCAGGTGGGCATGTCAGCTGCGGGCCTCCCCGTGGGCTCCCAGCCGGGCCCCAGCGCAGCTCCCCACTCTCGGGCAGGAAGTGCTCCCTCTGCAGAGTAGCACCCATGTGTGCCCGTGCTCCTGCTCTGGACGAGGCACCTTACACCGTCCCGGGATGAGAGCACGCGTACGCACACACGCGTGTCCACGTGGCTTCTGTGACTGATCCTCAGGACAGACCTTCCCCTCCTCACAGAAGCCATGCTGCTTCTTTCTTCATTGTGCATTTTGGATTCTCTCTTGAGGAAGAAGGTGATGAAGTAGATTCAGCTGCTTGTGAGGATCTCCTCCTGATGCATCCATCACTTCTGTCCCCACTGTCGCTTACTGTCTCTACCCCCTCAACTCTCGTGCCACCAGCTTAACTGCTGAGGTCAGCTCACCCCCACGGCCCACAGCCCTGGCCATGCGCGGGGCATGTTTCCTTCTGCAGGCTCTGAAGGCGGCTCCACCCGCACCACACTCGTGCACACAAGCATGCATGCACACACCCCACATACACATCTGTGTATGCGTGCACACACCCACGCATGTGCATACACACGTATGCACGCACATGTGTGCACATAAACCACACACATGTACACATGCACACGCATATAACTCATCACACGCACACACACGCATGCACACACGCCTGTGCACATAAACCACACACATGTACACACGCACACGCATATACCACATCACACGTACGCACACACGCATGCAAGCATGCGTGTGCACATAAACCACACACATGTACACACACACGCATATACCACATCACGCCCACGCACAGACGCATGCACGCACACCTGTGCACATAAACCATACACATGTACACACGCACACACCTCATCACACGCACACACGCATGCATGCACGCGTGTGCACATAAACCACACACGTGCACACGCATATACCACATCATGCGCACGCACACACCGCATGCACGCACGCCTGTGCACATAAACCACACACGTACACACACACGCATATACCTCATCACATGCACACACACGCACGCACGTGTGTGCACATAAACCACACACATGTACACACGCACACGCATATACCTCATCACACACACACACACACACACACACACCACCTCTGTTCCCAGTCCTGAGGCCCGGATCTGGGGAGAATTCATGGGGGTGCACCATTGCATCCATACTTACCTAGGGGATTTCTCTCTGAAAAGCTTCCTAACTCAAATTTAAGTGAGAGACATGACTGTTTTTATGCGACTCCAGGCCCATTTCTTCCTTGGGGCAGTGCAGTGGAAGATTGGAAATGGTCTACATCAAAAAGTAAGTTTTGTTCCCTGGCTGTCTCTCTGCTCCTGAGCCATGTTTTTCTGAAATGTTATTGACACCTTCCAGATGGAACAACCCAGACATCAGAAATCGCTTGCTTCCTTTCCTTCATCCACACAGCGCCCCAGGAGACGCAGCTCCTTGGGATGGCGGGAGCGTGTACCTGGAAGCTGGGCCCTGAGCCTGGTCCTGGCTCTGTAGGTCATGGTGCGGAAGCTGAGCCTCCCTCTCAGGCTGCAGGTGCACACACCGCAGGGACACACCTGAGCAAGGCCTAGGTTGGTGCCGACAATTCGGACGATGCTTCTGCTGCTCAGAGGTTATCAGATGTGACGCTCTGAACGCACACCGGCTTGGGTCGAGGCCCCTGTGCTGTCTGGCAGACCTCAGTTCTTGCGAGGTGTTCAGGCTCTTTTCTCGGACTCCTGTCTGGGTCTGAGCCTGAGCCATCCCTCTCAGGACACCTCCCTGCCTGCACACCTGGGAGAGTCTCTCTCTGCCTGATTGTCAGGATCTCCCCTCCCAGCCACGGCTGCGCTCTCTGGAAACGCCCCTCTGGACGACCCTGGTGGCTGGCCACGCACAGCCTGATCTGTTAGCCCTGTTAGCCATGGCTTTCCTTCTGGTGCGGCCCCCTTCGTTTCCACCTTGCTAGCTCTGAATTACTGCTGAGTATCTGAATGTCTCTGGGCCGTTTATACGCAAGCAGCTCGACTCAAGCCCACTCCCCAGCTCCCTAGTGGTCTGAGGCCGTCTACTCGTCCCTCCCCACCAAGCCCCCCACCACCTCAGGCGCCTAGCATGCTCCTGCTGGCTGTGACCTCCCCTTCCTGTTCTTTCCACCCCCAGAGGGAATACGACCCCCTTCCTGCTCACATCCCAGGGTGCCACCAACACAAGGACAAGGTGGGGACCGGGTCTCACCAACTAAGGTGTTTCTGTAAAAATCTAGTTTTACTGAGATTTAGTTGACATATGGCACTCTGTAAGACATACAGCTTAATGATTTGACTTAGAAATGTTATGAAATGATTATCATAGCTAGTTTAGTTAACATCCATCCTCACACAGATACAGTAAGGAAAAGAGAGAAGGGTTTTTTCCCTTGTGAAGAGAATTCTGAGGACCCTTCTCTTCACCCCTTGCCTACGTAGCAGACAGCAGCGTTCACTACGGTCACCACGTCCCTAGTCCTCATCTGTCCTGTAACTGGACATTTGTTCCTGCTGTCCCCCTTCATCTGTTCCCCCCCAACTAAAGTTTTGGAGAAATACAGGAAAGCCTTTGTGTCGAGTTCTTTGTTCCTAAAGTTCCTGGGTCTTCCTCATTGCGGGGAACCCTTCTCTTAGACCTTAGACCCAGACCTCTCCTTCTCATCTCAGACCCTGTGGCAAGACTTCTTAACGTGGGATTTCAGGGGATCTTGAATGAAAGAAAACATTTTTACTGGTGTCTAACTGAAACGTATCTTCCCTTCAGTCTGTCTGTAGGAAGAACAGTCTAGCGCTTGTGACAAGTGGAAATCACATATATTTTCATATCGCAATGACAATTTGAAGATGTCTCAAGATAGTTACTCTCGCCGCTCACTCGGAACCGTGGTTGTCTTGAGCGCCGGCCCTGGTGCAGAGGCCTGGCCCCGTCTGCGTGTGCTCAAGTGTGTGGCCACAGCTGGTCAGTCTCAGGCAATCCTGGTCTTTTTTTTTTTTTTTTTTTTTCCCGTTCTAGCATATTCTATTTTATCATCAGGAGGATTAATCCCAATGAATAGTATTAGATCAGTGAATCACGGGCAATCCAATGCTCGTTAGTCTTTCAGCCACAAGACTGCAAGTCATGTGTTCTCCATTCGAGGTTAAGTCAAAACCTTTGGAGAATCTAGTGTTTCTGGAGACCACGATGTCTTTTCCTTATGAAGTGAGTTATGAAAACGTTCATTCTGCTTATAATTATGTATCTTCTCAAAATAGGGGTTGCATTCTTCCAGTGGTCAAAATGAAAAAGTGGAAATTGGGTATCCAGCTTGATGGGCATGTTTCCTTGTCAAGGACCACCCCACCATTAAATATTATTAATTTAGCTCAGCCAGAAGAAACATTACACTAATATAACTTTAAAAACAGCACTTTAACCTGTCTATGCTTTTGATGTATTCTAGTGTGGATCATTAATTCATCAGTATAAGTTTATTTTTGGTATAGTTACAACTGTATTTTGAAATAATGGGTTTTCTTTGTAATCCAATGGATTTTGTTTTATATATTTAAATACAAGATTCTGAGAAAAGAAACACGGGCTTTACCAGATTGTTCTAGGTGTTCAGTTTTTTTTCTCATTTGTTTCTAAAGAGATCTTTATCTCCACCCTCTCCTCAGCCAGCGGCTTTGTTATGCGGGACAGTTAGCTCTTTTTGCCTAATGGGCTCCGCTGCTAGTCTGAGGCCATCCCAGGCAGTAATACCGCCAATCACAGCTGACCCCACAGGGAACCTGTGTAGGGAGGGACTTACCTGCGCATCTCACGAAGGCATTAAGGCATTTGCCCAGAACTCTGCGAGGGAGGGAGATAGAATCTGCATCCACGGGCTCTGGCTCTAGGACTCGAGGGTGTGTGATTTTGAACTGCTGGATTATAGGCTGTAGACTCACTAAATTATCCTTTGAAATAAACACATATCTACCTGCCCTCCTTCTGCTTTATCCCTAGAGTGTGAACACGTCTGCAGTTAAGAAAAAAGAAAATGTGTGTTCTCTGTCTTTGTCTCTCTCTGTTGCTTTCCCTCTCTCTCTTCTTCTGTCATTCTCTCTTTTTGTCCCTCTGCACGGGGATTTGACTCGGCAGAGAAGCCTCTCACATTCCCAGCCTGTTCCCTTGTCTTCCCATGAACAAGGTCAGACAGAATCATCTCCAAGGCCTCTTCCAGTGTCAACGTTCCTGTTTAACTTTGACATGCGATAGGTCTCCCGCCTCACTACCTGGGTGTGGAGAGATCGTTCCTTGTATTGACCACAGCGCCGCACGTGCCCTGGAGGCTCGAAACCTTCCCCATGAAGAGGTGACCTTGTATCTACAGTCTCTTCATCTGTATGTGTCTTCCGTGCAGAGGTATTTGTCACCTTGAATGATTTTGTGAGTTAAACTGTGGTTGCCCATATTTCTTGGTTGATGAATTTTCTAGAAAACAAAGAGCATGTGCTGTTCATGATCAAGGTTCTCTTTGGAAACCAGCAGGATCTTAACATATATCTTACATACAGGCTCCAAGTGCCTCTTTTTACTGGTTTTCATTCCTATGCAAGTAAGAACAAGCAATATGTATTACAAACAGTTTCTTCGGTTTATTTTACTATGACATGGTTTCTAGAGCCTTTTGACATTTGAATAAAATTGATGAATTTGAGTTCGTTTATAGACATCAAATAGTACATCTTTCTGGAGACACGGTGGCCTATTTCTGCTGTGATGAGGGTGGTAGAGAGCTCAGAGATGATCACTATGAATGACGTGAGCCCCCCAGTTTGAGTAGTCGCATTTACAGCTGTATCAAATGACGTCTTATTAAGTGTGGGGCCAGCTATCTAGGCCACATTTTTCTATATAACTGTTGTCAAGCTAAGTTTGTTCCTTCCCAGAAACTGAACACTATTTTTAGCTGGAGACAGAGCTGTACCTGCTCAGTTCCTTTCAGAGCGAGAAAGGGGTTTCCGCCGCTGCTAGTGCTTTTCATAGAGCTCACAGCAGGAAGCAACCTCGAGTGTCTCGCTGTTCCAACCCTTCAGGTTTGTAGCTGAGGAAACGGACATCCAGGGAAGACGTGAGACTTGTCTAAGGTGATACGAATGAGGACGTGGGACGCGCTCCACACCCTCACTGGGTCTTTGGGACACCTCTGTCCAACATTGCTAGAGCCAAGGTCCCCTGAAGCAAACTCAGGTCAGGGGACTGCCTTCCTCCCTCCCTCCTTTCTGTGCGTGTGTGTGTGTATGTGTGTGCGCGGCCGTTGAGCTCAGCAGTTCGTCTTTAACCTGCTTTTGACTTAAGATAGAATTTGTTTTAGAGCCTGAACATGCATAACTCAGCGGTGCCACACCACACTTACCTTTTTATTAGCATGCGGTCTTACTCCATTCTTGGAACAGTCATCAATACACGAGACGCCATCTTCGAATGTCCCAGATCATGCAACAGGCGCAGGACAAGCAAGTGGTCCTCGCACATGTCTGGGCGTCTGTGAGCCTCCCGTCACCCCTCCTCCTGCTGCTGGATGGTCATTTGGCTTCCCCTTTGTTTCCATTCTCCTTGCCCTTCTATCCTCCACTTACTGGAAGGTTGCTTTTGTGTCGTAAAGACTCAACTGATAGAAGCTTGAGAAGATCATTCTCTCGGTTTGTTTGGTCAGTCCTAATCATTGAATTCAGAGTCCTATCCCCATCCAATCCAAATTGGGAGAACTGACCTTTTCTGAAGCTAAGACAGATACCAGTGGCCAATGCCCACAGTTTCAACCTGACCTGCTCCCAGATCTTGGTTTTCCACCCAATCCTGAGCCCTCTGGATGCAGCAACCCCTGTGTCTCTTAAGATTTTCAACCCTAAGAGTTTTTCCTGGGGTCTGCGTTTTGGGGGTCAAGTCTTTACCGGTTTTTGTGGAGAAATCACTCACTGGATAATCATTAGCTGTGGTGCATGATGTATTCTTCTGTGCCATCTTGGAATGAGAGAGTGAAAAGGTTTTATTAGGAAAGAATTGTGGTGTGGTAAAGTAGTGGATTTGCTCTGAGACTTGAAAATAAATAAGTACAGTGAGTAAGTTGCACTCTAGAATTCATCACCTCTCATATATAGCAATGATACAATAATTACTGCAGCTTTCCATGTGAAATTATGTGAATCACTTCATTCATTACAGATAATGAACCAGTAACGCAAGCCTGAGTGATGTCTCCCTGACACCACTCATTTACTTCTGCCCCCCATGAGAGCAAAAAAAAATCTTTCCTTTTTCCTTGCAGGAATCACTTGTGGTGATTGTACTAAAATCAGGGACTGAGGTATCCAGCTTCTGGTGGACAAATTCTGTCTATAGGTACTGATCATCTGGCATGATGCTTTTATCCAGGAAGCATTTATCAATTTAAACACACCTAGAAAGGCCATATGGAAGACATAAAAGCACCAAGAAGCTCAGAATTATAATAAAGGCACAGAATGAATGTTTTTTAATCTTGTCTCATCCATTGATACCCACAAAGATGATTTCCATTGATCATAATGGTACCACTTGCCCTTTTCACACCTTCCGTGCAATGTATTCATTATCTATACTGATACAAATAGCAGAACAACTCTCCTTGTTCGACTCCTTGGCAATCATGAAGTGTTTGAGACATGGATAGACGGTCATATACACGTGAACCCATTGGCCAAAAGGACAGTAACGGTGTGGCACCAGGGAGACTGATGAAAAGCCTACAGATCCTTGTTTGTGAGTGTGTGTGCGTGTGTGTGTGTTAAAACAAACATCATACAAATTTTAAAAATGCTTTTAACAATCCTCTGGAGTGAGTGTTAATCGCAATCTCCAATGAGAAACTATTTGGACCTGAGCTTCAAATGTCTTGCCTACAGCCATGTTGAGGGCCTGAGTTAGGGTTTTCGTTCTGCCATTTGTGAAGTTATCCATGAATAATGGGCGTGTGAGATGTAGGAAGAGCCCTAGCTTGGACTGCACACATGCAGACATGCTCTGGGCACCGTTTATGCCTTCTGTGGGAAGTAGGGCAAGAAATGGAGAGCAGATGGCTCATCTGTGTTGCAAGTATTCTGCTCATTCAAGCAAGAGAGATTTTCCACTAGGAAATAGGATTTCTGAACAGAATTGCCACCTTCGTAGTCACTTGCTGTACTTGAGTGTCTCTGGAAGATCTGTTGTATGTAGTGAGATGGCATGGTGACAGGAATGTGCCCACCCTGATGTCTCTCCACGTACCCGTGCTGTGTGCCCCAGTGCATCAGTGACGTTCCTTGGCATCTAGAGACCCAGCAGGCACATCTTCGGTGTGTGTGCCTGGTCATCAGCCATGTCAGTACAAATTAGATCCCAAGACAAAAGGAAATCAAGACCTAATTTATTTGAGAATATTCCAAACTGCATAATATTGTTACGTTGCACCATCTTAGCCTTTTCCAGCTCAAGGTTGAGTTAGACCGCTGAATCTCGATGGAGACATTTGGAAATCCCCAGGCTCGGTGCAAAATCATGTCAGTTACAAATGCGGGGAGTAATCTGTATAGGACCAGCTTCGAGCTCGTAAGAAGGCAGCCTTCCCAGGAACCAGAGGGGAGAGAGATAATTGACCAGGACCAACTTTGACCCCGGCAGGTACCTCGGAGGAAAGACTTCAGCCTGTTTACATTCCATAAATTCATTTTCCCTGTTAGCATTCTCAAGTGTTCACTGGGACGGAATCATTGTTGAAGCCAACAGTGAAAATCTCCCGGGACCACATGGCAGGCTCATCCAGAGGCTCTGGCCCGGAGCCATGTGGATTTTTCTGAGCTTCACAGGTGGCCCTTCAAGCAAATATTTACGGAGTTGTTTTTAAAGAATCACTGATGCTGTAATTAAAAACAGGGCTTCGTTTTAAAAATGGCTTACTAGGTGAATAAATGAGTAAATAGCTGGTTGAACACCACTGGTATTACTGTTTGCCTCCCGGATCCCACAAACTGGGATGGACACTGTTTATGAGCAGAGAGGCAGACTGTTGGAAGCAGTCCCTCCTTTCAAGGAGCTTGTGCCGTGGGGAGGACATCCAGGAAGGCATCCAGCAGTGAGCCTGTCTGGGAAGAGCCCAGTGCACATGCAGAAGGAAAACACAGTGTGGCCGGGTTTTCAAAATTTTCTCTAAAATCATATACCAGTTTCAGAAATAGCATGACCCACTGCTGGATTGTGGCCCACAGTCTCTTTAAAGCGCGGAAGAGCATCTTCATATCGCTGGTGTCCCAGTGGATCCCCCTTCGGAGCTCCTCCCAGCGGACTCCTGCACCGTATCTTCCAGTCCATCACCTCTGTGAAGACTGTTGGAGATAAGCGTGGCATAAATGAACTGCCCTGTAATTTGAGCACCTACTCTGTCTGCCACGGGGTTCCTTGCCTGAACCTTAGTAAGACACAAATCTTGTTGCTAAGGAGCTTTTAATGGGAGAGATGAGACCTGAGCCGCCGTAGTAAATGCTCAGTAAGATGTGCTGCGTGAATAAATGAATGAATGGCACAAGGAGGAGGGTTGTGTGTTTTGTGAAGCAGGTACTTAGAGATGTTACGAGGATTCCACAGATTCATAGAAAATCGTGGAAGGCCTTGTGGAGGAAGTGGCTTCTGAGTGAGGCTTTGAAGTAAGGCTATGATTGTGCCATCTGGAAATTCAACTTCACAACTTCCCAGGACACGCTGGAAGTATGCGACTCATCAAATTGCCAGCAGCGAATGTACAGAGGACCAGTGTGCATGTTCTCATACAACGAAGCACTCAGCACCGGGGTGGAATCCCAGCTCTGCGATACCCACACCACAGACCTTCTCAAATTAGAGTGAGATAATAAAGTCCCCCCCTCCCCGCCATTGAATCTGTTCTTACTCATCAACAAAACCCTTCATGGATCAAAAGTTGATTAATTAGGGCGCCTGGGTGGCTCAGTTGGTTAGGCGACTGCCTTCGGCTCAGGTCATGATCCTGGAGTCCCTGGATCGAGTCCCGCATCGGGCTCCCTGCTCAGCAGGGAGTCTGCCTCTCCCTCTGACCCTCCCCCCTCTCATGTACTTGCTCTCTCTCATTCTCTCTCTCTCAAATAAATAAATAAAATCTTAAAAAAAAAAAGTTGATTAATTAAATTCAGAGCTCACATGGAGGTGTCTAATGGACCCGTGGATGTCCTCGCTTCCCAGATGCGCTGCCCATTTATATAAACACGTGCATGTTTTAAAATATGACTGAAAATAAATTGTAAAGCTGCTTTTTCCAAATTAGTGAATAACTGTGCACAGAACATGAAGCGCTTGCTCCCCAAGAAGGCTCATGCTGACATGACCGTCGTGAGGCTACCACCCCGTGTCCCCAGTTCATTCCGTTTCCCCAGAAAGGGTGTCTGCTGTCAGAGCCGGGCCGCTGCTCTCTGGGTTCCTTTCTATCCTGGAAGGAGGACGGGTCGAGGGAGGGGGAGAGATAGGTAGAATAAGCCAATCTAGGCCAAATAAAGCTCGCTTATACTCACGTCCCCCTCTCCCTTTCAGCGGCTCCCTTGCTGGTCCCCCTTTTCATCGAGGCCAGGTCAGTTTTCCATTCACAGGGGCGCAGTGAATAAACAAGGCTAAAGCTGATTGAGGATCCCTTCTGAACCACAAAGTTCATGGCAAACAAAGCCGTCCATGGGATGTGTCTGACCTCCATGATGAATGGACATTTGGCCCCCAGGAATATCTGACTCTTCAATAAATGAGAAGGCAGAGTTATGGTTCATTTACTGACTTGACTTTTAATATTTCTGAGAGCATTTAAAACATTTATAGAGCAGCGGTCTTCCTTTTCATAGGAAGGGCGGCTCATTTCCCGTGCCATCGTTGAACGCAGAAATGGTGTGATCCGAAGGAAGGGCTGAGCAGACGTGCAGTTCGGAGTTCCCATAGCACCCTCAAGTGGCAATGTCAAGCTCTCCTTGTGCTCAAAATCAGTGCCTTCAGAAGACTCTTTGTTTTGTTTTGATTGGTCTTTTCTGTTGTTTGTTTTGCTGCTTTGATTTTTGCAGGTGGTTGCATTCATCAAAGAGTTATAAAAAAATAAAAGCTGTAAGCGAATAGGATTTGCCAAGTTGTGTCGAAATGATAGGGACGCTGTCACAAGGGTGCCATGGTGTAGACGGGGCATGAGAAGCAACACGAAGAGACGAGAATTAAAGAAATCCGTGAGATTATGAGAAATATATTAGTCTATTTTCCTCATGCTGTTTCCTCCCCCTGGATCAAAGAGCAAACCACACACAGGGTCCAAATAATCAACCCAGGCTGCAAGAGACAGGGGACATATTTTATGAGCCTGTTTTTCTTGTGTTCTTTTCTCAATGCCAAGTTCTGGATAATATCATTGGAAATGTTGCTGGCCCTTGCCTTGATAAACAGGGCTGATAAACATGGAGTCGAATTCCCGTTCATCCCCGTTTTAGGGAGCACCCCCCACCCCATGCAGGCTGGTTAAGACTCAAAAGCATGGTCCAATAAAAACATATACATGTACCGAAAATTAGTTTCTTCCCAGGTACTCTGAGTGCAAAGTTCTATGTGTCCCTCAGAGGCGGAGTGTGTTTACCTGTTTTCCCTCCTTACTCTGACGGCTAGTGCCCTGGACACACACCTGCCTGACGCAGCCCCGCGCGCTCCTCGTGTGCCCTCGCGGTCCTCCGCCTGGCACCTCACGGCTCACGGCAGCTCTGGGGGGATGGAGTCCAGACTCACTCCTCTGACCCCAACTCAGGGTTTCTGTATTGTTGGGCAAAAAGTAAGAAGGGACAGTGGCAGAGCTTATGGGGACCAAGGAGGCTCGGTCACACGGGTGGTTCTCAGCGAGTGAAGAATGCATGTAAGAATATGCTTACAGGAAAAGTCCATGTAATTCCCTCTGGAAAAGAAAAATGCTTTGGCTTTCTTCAAAGCACCAATTCAATGAATAATATCCGGCTCTTTCACAGCATACAGTGCAGTACAAATCTGGGTTATTATTTTTTTTTTAAATTGAAGTGTAGTTGACACACAATGTTACATTAGTTTTGGGTGTGCAACATAGTCACTGGGCAAGTGTATACTCCACAAGCGTGCTCCCATCCGTCACCACACGACACTGTTACCTCACCAGTGACCAGATTCCCTCTGCTGTGACTTTCGCCCCCGGGACTCGTTCGTCCGTAACTGGAAGCCTGTCTCTCCCACAGCCCTTCACCCACTTTGCCCATCTCCCCACCCTCCTTCCATCGGACAGCCATCAGTTTGTTCTCTGTATTTATGGGTCTGTTTCTTCTTTTTATTTGTTTTTGTGTTTTAGAGTCCACATATGAGTGAAATCATATGGTATTTGTCTTTCTCTGTCTGACTTATTTCACTGAGCATAATACCCTCTGGGATCTTCCATATTGTCACAGATGACAAGATCTCATTCTTTTTTATGGCTGAATAATATTCCATCATATGGATTATAGATCAAATTCCATATGATGGAATACACACACACACACACACCACTGAATAATATTGCATCACACACACACACACACACACACTCATCACTTCTTTACCCATTCATCTACCAGTGGACCCTTGGGTTGCTTCCATATCTTGGCTATTGTAAATAATGCCGCGGTAAACATGGGAGTGCACATATCTTTTCAGATTAGTGTTTTCATTTTCTCTGGGTGAATACCCAGTAGTGTGATTGCTGGATCATAGAATAGTTCTATTTTTAACTTTCTGAGGAACCTCCATACCGTTTTCTAGAGTGGCTGCACCAGCTTGCATTCCCACCAACAGTGCATGAGCATTTCCCCTTTCTCCGCATCCTTGCCAACACCCATTCTTTCTTGCGTTTTTGATTTTAGCAGTTCTCTAGGGTTATTTTTTAGGTCACTGAACAATAAGGAGATACCTTTGTAGAACTCTTTCATCATGCCTTGAGGAGTTAGATCTGACTCAATAAGGCTCAGCGAAATGCCAAGAAGGTAGAAGTCACAGAAGCTGGGAATACTTAGGGCTAGTGAACATGTGAGCTTCTCCAACATCCTTCCCTAGTTAAGACTTTTGAAAACAAAACAAAACAAAACAAAACAGAATGCATTAATCTTAGCAATGACTCCAGGATTAGTGGTAGATGGCAGTGTCTGGGGGTCACTTGCTTTGATTCTCTTCCTGCAGCTATGTCAGCTGATTTTAGGAGATTACCATCATTGCACTTTAATCAGGAATAGAAACCAAGCGCTGGGTGTGGCTTAACTCTTGAGATGCTCTGCACTTGAGAGATGCCATCATATCAAGTGGCTGTTTTTCATCCTGTGGATCAATCTCTGTGGGCTGCCTTCCTGGGGATTCAGTAGCTGTCTGTTACTTCAGGGCCTGACATTTACAGTTTTAGATGGGAAGACTTAATAAAATGCAGATGTAATCAATGGATAAAATGCTAGGCTAGTACTTATTCCAAGTTTTCCATTAAAGTGCCCATCATGGTACAAGTATACCACTTGAGGGTCTGTGATGTAAGTGGGTAACTTGTTTGAAGCCTTGTATTTTATCTTAGCATACTCATGAATTTTGCATTCTATCCCATATTTGGATTTAATGACTTTATATCATTTCTCTTGGAGCAAATTAAGTGCTGAAGAAAGGTATTTGGAGACTCAGAATTCATTTAGATCATAACCAGCCATTTACATCTTGTTCCGAGTTAAAACTTGACATTGTGCACGGTATCAGAGCTCTGAGAGAGAGAGAAATAAAGGAATCCCGAAACACGGATGGAAATAGAGCCTTTATTGCTCCTGCTTTTACCATAAGATGGCTCAGAAATCCTTCAGAGTCCTTTGAAAGCATTTATTTATCCATCCTTCCTCACAAAGATAGAAAAGGGTCTGTATAAATGATGCAATTTGGGTATTGTTGGGTTATAAGAGAATGAAATGGTGGTGATTATGGGTACAGTGCAGAGGATTGAGGTAAGGGGACCCATCAGAGACTCAGTGCAGTCTAAGGGACAAATGGGATCCACCTCATGCTATTGTAGCGGAGAGTCGATTTTATTTTTGCTGTGAGTGAGGGAAAAAAAAAAAACCCACCTGTTCAAATTGCAGGCTTATATGACTAATGGATTTATTTAGCCAACGGGCAATTTCTGTTTACCTGTCAAGCAAAATATAAATATAAGTAATTGTTGGGAGAATTACTTTTTTGAGTTCCAAATTACGATGATTTGAAATGCAATTAGTAGTATAGACAAACCTATTTTCCCCCTTTATGAGAAGGAAATTGTTCAGAAATGGGTAGAGTGCAGTTGATAGAGTTACAGTGCACAATGGAGTGAATTACCCACATGAAGCAAATGAGTGGCTTCATTTTGGTTTTATTGCTCCTAATAGAATATGTTTTCATTAATGAGAATGCACTGCTTCTCGTATCTGACGTAGCCACCTGTGCGTGGGTGAGTCAGGGTTTTGCATTGAGATCTCTTGCATTTGCTTAAGACAATGTGAAGAGACAGAGCACAGGCTTGAGGTTTACTTTCTTTTCCACGGTCAGCTGTCATACTTCATATGTAGACTCTATGTTCATGCTGAGAGTTATCCACAAATATTAAACTTGTACATGTGGTCCAAAGAAATGTTAAAATTTAAGAGAAACCTTTGAGCCACCTGAAGTAGCATTAGCCCATTTTCAAATATAGGTCTGTGTTCATAAAAATAGGGATGATGTTCCATGGAATTCTGGAGAAAATCTGAAGTGATGGTGGAAGAAAAATGGAGTTTATCATGGACATTTTAATGTGCCTTAAAGGAGTAGATTCAGGAAAATTAAGTTCATAAAAGTCAGTTTTCAACTTAAATGTGTTTATTAACTTCATTGATTTTTAATTCATGACAAAATTTTTTTCTTATTGCATTAAAAAAGCAATGAGTCTAAACCAGAGGCACTGAGGGTTTTTTAATGAAATCAATTTTTGAAAGTAATGCTTTTTTTTCCCCCTTGCAATGCTGCAGAGCTTGTCTGCCAAATTGCATATAGTCTGGTAAGGTGGGGGAGAGGCTTTCTCCTAATGTGCAAAATCAGTATCTCTGAGATAAGCCCCAGGAAGTGGTGTCTTAGCTTAGATACTGTCTTCAGTATCTGCCTCATTAATCCCCTTCTGGACGCTACCTTCTTCCTGAGATGAGCCCTCAACATCTCAATTCAGGGGAGAAACAGCATTCTGAATATAACCTGAAAAGGCCAACTGCACTCCATTCTATTTTAACTTCAAAATGCTCAGATAACCTCTATTTAAATGAGGAAGACAGGCCTTGTGCATTCTCAAAAACTTCTTACCCTCTGGAAAATCCTTGTTGAGTATTTTGAATTGGTAAGCCATTTCCCAGGAGAAAGCAAACATTCAGGGGAATTTTTGAGGCCACCTTGGTGCCATTTAGAAAGATGTTCGAGTATATTATTCTAGTCTGGTGTTTCTCAAACTTGAGCATGCATCAGTCTCAGAATGACCTGGCGGACTAATTAAAATACAGGTTGTGGGCCCTAGCCCCAGGTTTTTGATTTAGTAGGTTTAGGACGGGGTCCAAATTTTTTATTTTTAACAAATTCCTAGATGATCCTTACGCTGCTGGTCTAGAGATAGTTCTTTGAGTGGATTGAAAATGCCACTTAGTGCTCATACAATAAATAAGTAGGGCATTATTATGAACATGTTAGTGATCTAGTGATTTCTAAGAGTCTTTTTCTAATAAAACTAGCAGGGCTGTAAATGTACCAGAATGAGCAAGAAATTGAGAAAAATGCATTTATTCACAAAAGGAAGTCGTTTTCAATCTTGTGTAATTTATAACATTAGTCCTGATTCACCGTAAGTAGTATTGACTGTCATATGTAGGAAAGCAAAGACTGTGTTCATCGTAGTCCATCATTTCATCCCTTGAACCCAGCACGGTGACTGGCACCTACTAGGCGTTCAGATATTTACTGCATAAGCAGGTGAAATGCTTACAGTAAACACTGACATTAGCTTTACCATTGTTCATGCATGGATTTGGTTTTTGTTTTAGTGAGCAGATGAGACAAGCATCCTATATAACAAGTGGTTCCAGTTTGATAGCTAATTCAACAAATACTTATTCCAAGATCCACATTTCTGCTGGTCAGCTGTGATTTAGCTAATCTGCACTGGGCTCGGCGAGGTGGCTCTGCTTTGTGCTCCCTGATTACTGGATTTGACTTGATATTGTGGGCTGGGTTCAGGTCTCTCCAGGGGTGCTTGTTCTGGAGGCCAAGGCAACGTGGGAGCAGCCACCCAGGACGTGTTCTTACGTGGTGGATCACCTGAGTGCAGGAGATTGGGCAGGCTGGGCAGGTGCCTTGAAGCTTCTACCTGCGTCATATCCATTCACATTCCAATGGCCAAAGCAAGTCACTCAGGAAGTCAGTGTGGCAGTTTAGGATACCTCCTTGGAAAGGCTATGGGATGAAAAAATATTTGCTGAGCAACATTCCAATCTTACAGTTTCAAATATGGAAATAATGACTTTTTTTAAAAGATTTTTTTATTGAGAGAAAGAGCACGAGTGCGCATGTGAGTTGGGGGAGAGGCAGAGGGAGAGGGAGAGAATCTCAAGCAGATCCTGGGCTGAGAGTAGAGCCTGACACGGGGCTGGATCCCACGACCCCAAGATCATGACCTGAGCTGAGACCAAGAGTTGGATGCTTAACTGACTGAGCCACCCAGGCGCCCCTGGAAATAATGACTTCTTATCTCAGAGATGAATCATCCGGACCGAGAAACTTGTAGCTTGGAAATGTAGTCATGCTCTTGGGAGAGGCAGCTCGTACTCCGACTGCCCCATTACACGCGTGAGGGAGTGGCTGGTCTTCTTGGGGCTGGTGCTGCACTTCCCGGCCACAGCTGACCCTTGTTTTCCTTTTCAGTTAGGCCCTTGTTGTTTGCCAGTGACTTTTGATTGATGCTTTTCTGGACAGTGCCTTGACTCAAAGGAATGGTCTTAATTCTGGAAATTTCTGACACGGGGTAAGATGGTGAGAGAAGTGATTCTGTGAGAGAGGTTTCCAGATTCCTGCCAGCAGGGGTCCAGGCAGCGGGCGGTACTTTTCCCGCCCTGGCCACCTCGCAGGTGCTGTTGGCCTGGACGCTCCAAGGCACGTCATTGTGGCTCCACGTCTCTCCTCTCTTCCCTCTTTGTGTCTTGCAGCCCAATGCGGCACGTGGACCTGGAGGCCCGTTCAGTGGGCTGGTCTTACTTCCCTTTGCTCCTGCTGGCTGGCCAGCCCTGTCTTTCTAGGGTGGATTACATCAGCCTCACACTCAGCCTCCCTAAATTTTAGTCCTGTTGTACATTCTAGGAATACACCTTATCCCCTCCCGTTTTATAACTGGAATCGTTTTTAGTGGAGTCAGATTTTTTTATTTTCTGTAACTATTTCCATTGGCCTGCATGTGAGTATAATTTACATGGCAGGATTAAATAACTCAGCATCAGCTCTGTTTCCACTCTCCAAAGAAGACCCTGCATTTGAAAGACCCTGTTTCTTTCTATCCTTTTCTAGTCCAATTGTTGTTTTCAAATAAAAGCCTAAAAACCTTTGTGGGTGACATCATGCAAAATAATAATAATAAAATAATAGCAATAATAAAATAAATTCAAAAGCCCCACGTGAGTGTTGGAGCCCTGGACTTGCTAGCCTGTGTCATGAGTCATTCCAAGCACACCCCACCTTGGAATGTCAAAATGCTTGCCATTGGTCACAAGAGAGCGCAGATAAAAGCTTTCTCTTCGAGAACACAGTCATCACCTCTGTTGGTTAAAGCACGAAGCACTGAATTGCAGAGGCTCACTAATGTCACTTTAACATTAAAGGGAAGCAGACTTAACTTAATTCAGGAGACTGGAGTGCTGCATCGTTGGAAAGGGCGAGGAGCTCTGGGGACATTTCAGAGCCGAAGTCACGTCCCTTTTAATCTAATATTACCTAATGTATGAATTAAGACATTTCGGATAACGACACTGTTCTGTTCAAATGATCACTAGGGACAAACAGAAACAACAGATTCTCTTCCAAATCTCATGCTCTAAAAATCGTAAGAGCCTTGGAAAACACTGTGGAAGTTCTTGTTGTGTAATCAGGACATGTGAAAAGACAGAGGTTGGTGCCTCCTCCAGGAAGGAAAGAGATTATTTGGATAATTTCGGAGGAGATGCTGACATTAAAAGTGAGATTTTATAAGTACTCAGAGAGCAGCAAGGAATTTGTAGAGAAGAAAAAGATATACAGTCTATTGATATTGACCCAGAGCAAGGACAGGAATGAAGGACAAGAAGGAGAAGGAAAGAAAGGATGAAGACTGGGAGGAGAGGAGGTGGGCAGTGCTCGGGTGTCAGAGGCCAGAGGGAGCACCCCTACGGGAGGGGAGGGACAGCCCCCCACCCACCGGGCTGGAACAAATATTTTCTGTAGGTTGACTCCAGCCTTTTAGTTAAATCAGTGGCTGTTGTACTGACTTGGCAATCAGCTTGGCCTCTTGTGTCGATTAACCTCGTGGGTTTTGGGGGCACAGGGCGAGGGAGGTTGGTTGTCCATAGTAGGTGTTAGTGCTGAGTACCAAACACACAGGTACACAATGGCAAATAAAAGTGCCATTGGGGAGATTTAAAATGCAAATAAAAGTGCCATGGGGAGATTAACAGCGAACTTTATTAATTTTAGAGTAAGACTTTTTGTTGGGTTAAAATAAATGTTTCTCTTTAAAACAGTTGTTAAGTACCAATTTGAAAAGCTCAAAATTAACTCAGCACCTACTTTAATTTTGTGTTTTTCTTGTGCTGGACATTTCCTATTTGTAAAGTTTGTAAAGAAGTCATGCTAGCCAGACCCCCTTGTGGATAAGCATCTTGCAAAAAAAAAAAAATCTTTTTTTAAAGATAGACATATAGAGAGAGTTTAATTGGGAATAGGCTCTGTATTTATGTATTTAGCACTGTATTTTCTCAAACTACCCAAATATTTGTTTTATTTCTCCCCTTTGGTATGAGTACAAGGTGATCATACCTAGAGGATACTGGTGTCCAATATCTTAGGGAAATCATTCTGTTAGGACAGCGCATGCTGCTGGTCATTTCATCCCTCATGTCTCAGCTTTTGGAAGGAATCAAAATCCCAAATAGGGCTCTGCTCTCCTCTTTTCCCTCACAGAGAAAGAGGATGTAAACTCTAGGATATAATTCTCTCCTAGAAATAAGAAAACCTCTTAGCTAATAAAAACCAGGCTTAGGCTGCTGAACGCAATATACTTTTGGTATTTTTACAATGCTTAGCTTGCATGTGGACCACAAAGTTCCCTTTATTGTCATTTAAAAAATGACTATCCACCATATTTTGCAGCATTTGCCTAATTCCAATGACTTACCATATTTGTTTTGTAAATTGGTTCCAAGGAAAATAAACACACACCCACACCTTTATTTAATAAATAGGGGAAAAATAATCATCTGCAACTCGATGGAAAAAATGGGTCAGTGGACTCAGTTTTAAGCAGTATTGAGGAATTAATATCTTGATATGAAATAATCCATGAAATATTTTCCAAAAACTAGTTTCCCATATTTACCCAATAAGCAGAAGTGGGAATCTATTTTGATAGAGCATATTCAAGATGTTTGGTGACGTGAGCAGAGGTGGTTCTTGACCTGTGCCCTTCTGAAATGCACCTATATTTAAATGCTCATTGGGAAGTTCTGCTACTCTTCAGAACCTCTCCCCCTATTTAAGGAATGGGGGTCTGAAAAAGCTATTGAAGGCAATAAGTGAGTTAATTACGTATCATAAACACAAAATGCCGTAGCTGCAATTTTCTGCAATTGCATTTCCTCACGCGGTTCAACGCACTAACTGGCTGACTCTGTTGCATTTGAGACTTCCAAGTCCTGACAGTATATTAAAAATAACACTGCTCTTTGTAAAGAAATACTTAAGACACACGTGAAGTGTGGGCAAATACTTGTGTGTGTATTCACACTCAGAGTCTAGAACAGTCTTGAGGATGAGTGGTGCTCTGAGTGCAAGGTGGAGGACAGTAGCAAATCTTTGGGGGGAGGGAGGCAGTGGGCCCTCAGTCTAGAGGGCATCTGAAAAGGCACCTGAAAAGGCTTGGTGCACGCTGATCTCCCGCTGCTGTTCTTCCAGTCCTCCCACCTGCCTCGGGGGCTCCACCTGCCTCGGGGCTCTAGCTGGGCCTGAGCACCCCCCACCCCCACCCCCGTTTCTCCTGTTTAATTTTCGGATTTGTTCTCTCTCAACACAAATGTATACTCAACTCTCCCTTCAGTTGTTTATGAGTCTTATCGTTTCTTCACTTTATAAATAATTTTAAATAAAAATTGCTTATGTTGTCTGAATCATTTAGTTAGGATTTCTGACACTGACCAAATGTTATTTGAATACCCACAAGCTCCTTTGAGAATGATTTTTAAAAGTGAGGGCCACACGTGCCTTCCATAGCTCAGTTTCAACCCATTATTGTGGATATGCATACTTCT
Organism: Halichoerus grypus; assembly: GCF_964656455.1. Taxonomy (NCBI): domain Eukaryota; kingdom Metazoa; phylum Chordata; class Mammalia; order Carnivora; family Phocidae; genus Halichoerus; species Halichoerus grypus. Next base: position 102,587,030 of record NC_135723.1, read on the forward strand.
CTAAAGCATTGGGTATGATAAGTAAGCTATTTCTGTATAAATACTGTATTTTGTATAAAATGTTAGTACAAGCAATATGTAATGCTACTTCTTATGGTTTGTGTGAATATAGACATGCAAATTTCATATGTGTATTACATAAGTAAGACCCTAACAGCATCTATATTTAGTGAAGTGTCAGGACCTAGATGCTGCAGGGAGCAGCTTGAGCTTTCCTTTCAAGTCCGGCTGGGAAAGGCAGCTTCCTCCCATCAAAAGCACAGCTGGGGCGGGGGAGGGGGGATGACAGCAAGGTTTCCTATTTATCTAAATGTGATGACTTTTAAAGTTTCATTTTATGGCTCTTGTAATTGCTGCCTCTGTCTTCAAAGTACAGAGGGGCTGGTGAAGCTCACTGCACCCTCAGACTTGTGGGAGGGACATCTGCCTATGCTGGAGGCCTTTTGTTGGTTCAGGGAGCCTCTTAGCTATTGGGATATTGGTTTTACTTGTTTTCACGGTTGCCTAAAGGAAACGTGTCTTTAAACTAGTTTAACAATCACACTTTTCTTCATAGTGGAAGGAAACCACAGTGGATTAAACAGAGGATGGGTGTGATAATACATTTTAATTAAAACAAGACTACCCACTGGGTTGAGACTTGGGGAGAGTGTGAAAGGGACTGGAACGTATGTCCTCCCAGGAGGCTTATTCCAGCATCCAGTTTCTCCAAGTTAAGGACACTGGTGGGAAGAGGCAATTTCAGGACCAGGTAGGATCTTTCTCGGGGATATCCCAGCTTGGGCAGTGATGCCAGGAGATCGCGTTGGATTCAGACCACCAAAGGCTGGTGAGCCCGCAGTATGGCCTGCTGAGTGGCCATGGCCTTGGCTTTTTATTTTTTTAAACCTAAGTCAAATAGTCCTGGAAACCTAGACGGAGCAGGGAGCATCACTGTGTCCGGGAAGAATGTGAAGATGAAGATGTCCACTTTGACCTGGTGTGGAAGGAACCGCAATGTGGGCAGATGCGAGCCCTCCACCTGTCCCCTCCCTCCCGAGTTTCAGGTCCTAGTTTCCGCTGAAGATCAAGTTGGGACAGATCTGTCCCAGCTGGAGGGTCTATAAACAAGAGGAAAGGGACATGGGGACGAGACGAGAAGGAAGAGCCCCCAAGAGCCTCAAGAAAGTTGGAGGAGCGGATTTGAGAACGAGGGAGAGGTTCCCAGAGGCCCCGAGGGAGCAGTCCACCCCAGGAAAGGGAGGAGAGAAAGCCGCCTGCGCCTGGAGCCGGAGCCGGGCGCCCAGGCATGTTGGTGTCTTTCCACACAGCGGCGCTGGAGCACGTCTTACTGCAGCAAGATGCGCGAATGCGCACCCGGAGCCCAGCGCCCTATTTGGTGTGGTTTCTCCCTGGTCCGTTCCTCTCAGTCGGGGGTTGAGGGGGCGGAGCAAGCTTTGGAGAAGTTGCCGGCATCCCAAAAGCTTCAGCCTCTTGTTCTGTTTACTGAAAATGAACACGGAGTTCGCGATGTGCACAAATGGGTTGGGAAGTGTAGGGAGGAGCGTTCCACGGAGTTGCTGGGAAGGCTTCCGCCAGGCCTTCCCTGGCTTGCCTTCCACGACCTTTGCTTTTCCCTTCGTTTTGCGCCCGGGGGAAGGAAAATGAATCTATTTTCGGAGACGAGCTTGGTTTGGGAAGCAAGGAGGGCTCCTTAGAAAGCGGTGTGTCCGAGCCATCTCCCTTTTCAGCCCTGCTGTTCGCTCTCCCTCGCCCCACTTAGCACCCCCAGGCCCGAGGGGTCTTGGCTGTTGTTGCAAGTTAGGCAAGAAAAGCTGGAAGGGAAACCCGAGGGGGAGCGCTGGGAAGGAGGCGAGGCTGCAGCTGCGCGGGGTGCGAGCGTGAGGACGCAGAGCGCAGCCCCGCGCCGAGGATGGGCGCCCTCGGGGCTCTGCCACGCCTGAGTACCCCCAAACCCTCCGCGGTTTCCGCCTCTTCCGCGCTCTCTTCCCGCGCAGCGAGGGGTGCGACCTCCCTCCGGGCTCCGAGCGCCCCGAGCCCCGCGGCGCGCACGCCCCCGCCCAGCCCCCGGCCCGCCCCGCGGCCCCCCCGCTCGCCCCCGCCCCCCGCGGCCCCCCCCGCGCCGCCAGCCCCCTGCCACCCCGGCGCCATTACCGGGCCGCGCCGAGGGGCCGCTGGGGAGGGGGAGGAGGAGCCGCGCGAGGGGCCGGGGTGGGGGGAGCGCTGAGATCCGCGCTGGCTGTTCGCCGGTCTCTAGGTGGTGCCAATTCTGGGGCCTAGGCATTTTCCCTCCCTTTATTTTTTTGGGGGGGTTTTTCCTTTCTCCAGTGCCTTTGATTAGGCCGTCCGTGGCCGTGGCGAGGAGTTGAGAAAAGCGGAAAGAAGCGAGGGAGAGCTCACAGCCCCAGACCCCCGGCCCCGCCGAGCCGCCGGGGGAGGGGGCGGAGGAGCCGAGCCAGGCAGTCGCCCGGCGGCGACTTGAGAGTGGCGCGCGGGAGGAGCGGCAGCCGCCGGCTTCCCTTTCTTCTGCTGCTGCTTCCCTCTCCCCGCGGAGGGGGTGGGGAGCGGGAGCCCGAGAGGGGCAGGCACAGCACAGAACGCCCCCGAGGCAGCCGGCGAGGGCGCGGGCACCGATGGCTTCGCTGTACCAGAGGTTCACGGGCAAGATCAACACCTCGCGCTCCTTCCCGGCGCCCCCCGAGGCCAGCCACCTCCTGGGCGGCCAGGGGCCGGAGGAGGACGGCGCGGGGCCCAAGCCCCTCGGAGCCCCGGCGGCCGCGGCGGCGCCCCGGGAGCGCGGCGGAGGCGGCGGCGGCGCGGGTGGCCGGCCCCGGTTCCAGTACCAGGCGCGGAGCGATGGTGACGACGAGGACGTAAGAGCATCTTGGTGGGTGGGGGGAGGCGCGTCCGCTCCGCAGCTCCGCATCTCCGAGGGTCGGGGTCGCCCTCCTGCCTCTCCTCCCCTCCCCTCCTCTCCTGCCTCCCCGGAGCAGATTCGCTCCTCAGCGCCGATCTCGGTCACCGCCGTCCCAGAGCGGGTCTCGGTCTGCAGCGGCGGCGGCCAGGAGTTGGTGCTTGGGAGAGCAGCGTCTGTGGGGTTGTGCTGCTGGGATGTGGGATGGCTGGGGGGCGTCACTGGGTGTGTGAATGTCTGTGGTTACTGTAGGTTGTTATGCTTCCTAAGGCGAGAATTCAGTCTGTGCTTACAACTTGATTTTCCTTCCTTCCTTCCTTCCTTCCTTCCTTCCTTCCTTCCTTCCTTCCTTCCGTCCCTTCCCGCCCTTCCTTCCCTCCCTTCCTTCATTCCTTCATCCTTTTTTTTTCCCCCTGCTTTGAGACTGGGGAAGAAAAATCCCAGGCTTCCCACCTGTCAATGGAATCTATGCATTGTGCCCTTCTCAACCTCCCCCACGCTGTCCCTTTGCTCAAATGGCCTCTACTTCTCACCTCTCCAGGACACTTTCCCCTCCAGTGCTGATAGCGTTGGTGGTGATTTCCTTTTGCGGGGGGGGGGGGGACACGAAACACTAGCATCTGAGGCCCACCGTCCTGTCCCAGGGCCCAGCACAATTTTTGCTGATGGGAGTCAGGTCCTGCCTGTCTCCCATGCTTAGCCTTGGACTAGCAGCTCTACCTTAGACCTGCTTTAGGAGAAAACTTCTTAGGGAGCATGTTTTCTACTCTTCTTCGGGCTGGAAGCCTGGTTCAAAGGTTGGATTTGCATATCACCTTAGTAACTGATGACTCAGTCAGGACACTAGCGGGCAGCTTAGATGGATGAATCCAGCCACCTCTGTTGATCCCTTCCAGCTATTCCAAGGGCCAGGGAGGACCACAGAGAGAGGCAACTGCCTGCTGAGATGTTCTCTTCCTGGGGAAAAGAGAAAAATCCCAGACAAGCTCTTGGATTGGCAGGCAGAGCTGGCCTGGCTGCTGTAGAGCCCGTAGAGATAAATGCAGGGTGTGTTGACTTGTGGAACCCCCTGCGTGTACCTTTGAGCAGTTTCCTATCTGGGGGCACCTGGGCACAGGTCCTCATACAAGCCTCAGATAGCCTACCCTGACATACCCAGGGCAGTACATGTCCCTGCACTGAGCAGACAGTTGTGCTCATTGCCTTGGGTCACACTGCTTCACCATTTGGGTTTTCTTTAATAGTGCAAGGTTGGGGGGCGGGTGTTGAGAGCTTTCACAGGGACAATTCTGAATAATCTCCTGAGGTTTTGTTGTTGTTGCTGGTCGTTTTTGTTTTATGAATGGAAGATGTGAAGACAGGGATGATGAAAGTTTGTGGGAAGTGCAGTTTGTGTGTACACACACACACACACACACACACACACACACACACACCCCACAGCTTGTATCAGATCTTGCATGACATTTTCTTATTTTCTTTTGGATCCTTTCCAGGCTCCCCTGGTTACAGAGATAGCGAGCGGAGAGCTGTCCCTCACTTCAGTGGGTCAGGTCCTAAGGGAAATGCATGGATTCTTCAGACATCTGGTTCAAGGAACTAGAAGTCTTTGGGGAGGGGTTTTATTGGGGTTGGTGAAAAATTCTGGGGGATTAAACTATTGAGAACCTTGGGGAAGACAATTGAACTGCAATGCAGACAGAAATTATGCACTTTTTGCCTTAAGTCTGACTTTAAACTGTGGAATTGTGTTATGCTTGGAGAACAATGCAGTTTCCCTATCACAGGCTCTAGGTGTCGCTAGGAGAAAGGAAAGGCAACAGTTTCTGAATTTCCTTTCGGATGATCTCCACCCATCTCTCTCCTTTTTCCCCCTTCCATCTTAGTTTGGAGCATATAGTTCCAGTTCCTTCTTTTCAGTTTGATATATGCCTAGAACTGTTTCTCAGATAAGCAAAGGGTTGAACTGAGGAACAAATCAGGGATCTGACATTTGCAAATGATTTCTGCTGATGTGGCTCTGACTTAAGGGTATCTGACTTAAATTCAGGAAGCCCTGACATCAGTGTTTTTTCCTGAAAAATACAGAAGAGTGTGTGTGTGTGTGTGTGTGTGTGTGTGTTATTATGTAGGTGTGGGTATAAACATAGTGTACATGCATATATTGTCTTTATGAAATACATACATATATATGTATTTAAAATGTCTGATCAAATCAATGACAGAGCTTAATGTGGCATCAACTTCTTGAAAACTTCGTGTGCTTTTCTCAGAAATGGCTTTTCAGAACTGGAAAAGTTATGTCTAAAAATTTACAAAGGATAGATGTACATATTAAATCACTTTTCCTTCAGGAACAATAACTGCATTTTGTTTAAGGGATACCCGTTTAAAAAGATAGTAGATGTAAAAACTGCTTTTCTTATACCAGCTCTTGTCAAGATTAGAGAATTTAGAGCCATCATTTTGCTACCCAAATGTAAACCAGAAGATGTGCAGCTAATTAGGAATGCATTGCACATTATTCTTTGCCTGTTGGCACGACCTTTTAAAACACTGCTATCAGCAGTTTGGGAAGGCCCCATTGCTGGGGCGGGGAACTGTCCGACGTGCTGAAGCATTCTCTGCAGCGGAGCCCCTCTGTCTTTTGGGAGCGCCGCATTGCTAGGATGAGAGCTGTCGGAGGTTCTGAAACACCCTGGGGCTGGCGGCTTCACTGCCCTTCTATGGCTTGTCAGTAAGGAAAAGCTGTTCCATGGTACAGAAACAGCTTTCACGCCTTGGTCACCGAGACAGTGATAAACAGCATGCCTTTAAAATCCAGCGGGCTTTGTGCCTCCTTCCATCCAAAAAGGGGGAAATAAAATGTAGTCCTTGATCTCTTTATGTGTGTATGCATACATGCCTGAATATGATTGAAAAGAAGTGATTCCCACCAAAATAAAATTTAAGGTAGTCACAAGATCTAGCAGAGAGAAATCAAATGCTGAGATTGTACAGTGAGTAATTAACTAGTATTGCATTGCCCATCTGCACAAACTACACATGTAAGGGAACTCCTGTTCCCCCTTCCCAGAGCCCCAGAAAAGCCTGCTTTGGTTGGGTCAGTTCTAAGACGTGAAGTTTAGCTCTGAAATAGAAATAAAGCTAGAATATCTTTTCTATTGAAGTTTCCTCATCAATCTTAAATTTATTTAAATATAAAGTCAATTACTTGGACAACCCCTCTGAGGAATCAATAGCTATTTTGATTAAAATTCATTTTGTAGGTTTAAAAATAAGTTGACTCTTAAAGGAAATGTTGCTAGAAGTGACTTTTAATGGAATTTAGTAATTTCCAATAGGAATTAGCTGTGACTGATTTTAAAATACTGGACTTTGTGCCTCCTCTGCTTGAGTGGTTCTGTTTTATTTTTTAAAGGACTTTAGAGGCCTTGGGCGGTAGTCTTGTTGAGGTTACATTAGTATGTTCCTGTATTCCTCATTTTTGGTGACACATGATTTCCTAACAATACAAATCCGATGACAACAGGATTTTAAATCAGCAAATTGGCTGAATCAGGCCCTGAGCAACGAGCCCCTGCTTATGATGTCTGTCAGCCTGACAGGGCCAGTTTCATCACCCTGCATCTTTGGCGTGATGGTTGTTCTTCAGCAACCAGACCATCTTTCCCTCCACTTTGGTTTTTCATTGGTATAATGTCAATGTCCTGTGAATTTCTTCTTGGTATTTATCAACTTTAATGTTTTAAGTAGCTTGGCTCCACAGATAGGTTTGTTTACCTTATTACTTTCTTCTCCAATTTTCATTTTTTAAATATTGAATTTCACATTATTTCCCTAACATATGAGAAAAATGCTAAAACTTTCAACTGTCTACTTGATCCCATTATTCTCATGAATGATTTGACAATGCTTAGTGTCCTCACCTACAGATATCACAGGGTCGTTTGGAGCTTTAACTTGAGGAGACAGGTAGAATTCCCATTTCACTCCTCATAATGATAGTGCCTACGAAGTGAGTGCTATTACATGCTGAGCACTGAAATTCATTCAGTTTCAGTGAATATGTTGTTGCCAGTACTAATAATATTATCCCTTAATCTTTCTCCACCAGTTCTCCCTTCTTCTCTGCCTACAAAGGGAAACGAAGACCATCTTCACTGGTCTGTTTTGCCAACTCTGGCTACAGTCCTGTTTTTCTTTCTTCTATTACAATTCAACTTCTCAATCAAGTTGTCTACAACGGATTCCACTAACAAGTCATCGACAATCCTCTTTTCCTTGTCTAGCTCGGTGGCAGACTTAGGTTCTTACTGTTCTCACTGCAGAAACTGCCCACAAAATGTCGTCGGCATTCTCTAAGTAACTTGATGTAATGCCCTGTGTGGTGCCTCTTTAGTCCTTGTTGTTACAGCTTCTGCTCTTGGGAACCACCACCCTGCACTTCCAACATTTGCGTCACATGTTTTTCACAGTGCTGCTGGAATTCATGCCCTACCTCTTTCTTTCTGAAGTTGTCTTTCATTATATTCTACATTATAGAATCCTACATATTCTATCTCTTTCATTTTCTCATACCCTTAATGTGAGATCGTGGGAGAACCTACATTCCCATAGTTTGGTTTCCATTATTCTATTTTTTACCTTTCATACTTTCTAAAGATAAATTAGATCTCAGATAAATTAGAATGAAGGTAAAGGGAGCCAAGTATACTCTACAGTGTCTGTATTAGAAGATGACTAAGTAGCTTTCTTTTCTAATATACATTCCCTAGCATTTCTTTTGAAGATATTGTGCTTTTCTGTTTTACAGAATTGTAGAATTGAAAGGACCTTAGCACCATCTTGATCTCTCTTCCAAGCTTTTGTTCCACATGTCAAGCAACTAGATACTAGATTGTTTTTGTGATGGTGACAAGATAGATACATGGAATATACCCCCAACATTCCCCCTCTATTTATGTCTGCATATTCTAGAAACCTTTCCTCCTAACCTCTTTATTTGTAGTGGTAGGATCGCCATCCTTCCATCCCCTAGCATGACATACAATGTATGTAATCATATACAAATGGCATTTGCTCAGTATTTTTATTTCTTTTTTGTTACATTAAGTATTTCACTAGATAAGCTTTGAGGTCCCCTTTTGAGTTTAATGCCATATAAAACTATATCCTAGCACCCTGCTGGAGACAGTACTTGTTCTCCTGAAAAGTTTAGTTTTTGCACTTCAGAGCATATTTTAAATGCATAGGAATGGTTTACCACATAAAATAGTCTCTCTGTAGGTGTTTTGGTAAAGTGAATAATCCCTGAAGTTTTGAAAATATAATTCTGTGTCTATAAAGAATTTGCTGAACTGATAATACATCTATAAGAAGATTATATAAGATTTTGCTTACTGTCTCAACACAGAGAATGTAGTCATAAGTAGGAAATTGTCTAGATTGAAGGAAGTAAAACTAGTGACATAAGCAAAGTCAGTGCTAGCTGAATGATGGGTGAAGCCGAACATAGCATCGAAAGTACCTTACCTCCGCATCACACCTTGTATTTTTTAAGGCACCACTAGATACACCTCATTCTGTCTTCAGAGTTACCTTGTCTAAGGAGGAAAACCCTAACTGACAAAGAGCTAATCTGTTGGCTTGAAAAACTAATAAGGGTAAACCTAATTACTTTTCAATTGGATGAGTCAGTTGTCAACTGTGAATGAAGCAAACAAATATCAGTGTGTTAACAAGCCTTTGGTCTCTAGAGCCAGTCACAAAATATGTGTTTGCTTAAAGCCCAAGTTGTTTGTGGAAAGTGAGCTTTATCCCTTTACCATGGATTTGAGTCCTGTGTAGCAGTAAGACATTTTGAGGTGGGCACGGAAGCCTACTTTATATGGCATGCTTTCTTCTTTTTTAATTTTTTTTTTTAGTGCTGCCAGCACACACTTTTATTTTATTTTTTAAAGATTTTATTTATTTATTTGACAGAGAGAGACACAGCGAGAGAGGGAACACAAGCAGGGGGAGTGGGAGAGGGAGAAGCAGGCTTCCCGCCGAGCAGGGAGCCCGATGCGGGGCTCGATCCCAGGACCCTTAGATCATGACCTGAGCCAAAGGCAGACGCTTAACGACTGAGCCACCCAGGCACCCCAGCACACACTTTTAAATAATTTACTTGTATAAGTTACCTGTAGATTGAAGGAATTCTGAAGCATTAGAATAACATAATATCAATTTATATTTTTGACAATGGAATCAACTCATTTTCCTACATGAGATTAATATTCTAATGTCACTGTGTAGACAGGAATTTCTCTAGATGTCGGCTTTGGACATTTTTTCTCCATAAAATAGAGCTTTTTAATTTTTTACCTAAAGCTTTTTCTTCTGTAGAGTCAGAATGATTAATGAGTTTAATTTTTGCAAGCAACTGGCAGGAGTTGCTGAGTAAGATGTACATGCTGATTGTATATAACCCCGTTCCTTTTAATTACTCTGATGATAACAATGCATTTATCAACTGAATGCGGAATGCCTCTCTGCAATATACAATATTGATCCCTTTCATAGAGCATTGCCTATAAAAATAATATGTACAGTAATCCTCTCAAAATTAAATTCTGCTTAATAAATTTAGTGTTAAGGGCACTGACTGCCCATGTGCCATGGTATGATTTGCTTTCATTTTAAGCATGTGGGTTTGATTTTATGTACAAGTCAAAAAAAAAAAAAAAAAAAAGGTAGGGGGGAGCGAAAACCACTCAGCCTTTCTGGTTAATGACTTTTGGGACATTTATCTTTAGAATGATCTAGCATTGTGAAATTATCTGAAATAGAACATTTTAAAATTTGATAACCTCTAATTTTACAAATGAGAAGACTACAAGTAATTATGTGAATAGTATTTGGCAAATCATTTGTGTTCTCTGGACCTCAGAGAAACTCAGCCTCCCATTCTCCCCTGTGTTCTTCTCAGTATACGCTGCGGTGCCATAATTGAGTGGAGGAATTAACTTAATTATATCACTGAGTTTAAAAAGTATGAACATTATGAAATCTAACAGTCTAAATTAATTTGGTTCCAAATGGATGTGCTAATTGCCACAGGGAAAAACCATTTGGCCACCGTAGTGTAAGATTTTGCCCTGACTTGGTTTCCCCAATAGTTTTATTTTTTCCCTCTGTGTCTTTCTTGCTGCTTTTCCAGCAGCAACCAGATCTGTTTGGAGCACTGGACATGTTCAATTTTGCCCCACGAGTGAGAAAGAAATAGATACAGATGTAACTTTACAGGAAGCCTGGAAGCCAGTAAGGCCTGTGAGGTGCAGATGGGGTGAAAACCCTGCTTCCCGGAGTCGGAGCCTCTTGGGTGGCGGTGGAGCAAGCAGCAGGTGCTGGGGACGGATGGCAGCGATCAGAACTCGTAAGGTTGCCTGGGAGAAGGGAGGCTCCTGTAGCTACAAATGCAACATTCTCAGGGCCCAACACAGGGCTGAACTTGAAAAATGACAAACTTCCTTTCACTCACCCTGCATATGTAGATAAACGACTTGAAGGCATTAAGATCATCCCAGCAATATGCCTCATGGTAGGGAAACACACACTCTCACACACTTTTTTTTTTTTTTTAATTCGGGAGGAACTTAAGGATTTCCTGGGGCATCACAGTTGTTGTAAAAATGTGTAAACTTCCTATGTGTAAACTTCAATGTGTAAACATCCTATAGCACTCCGATTTCATTTGATATCAACTCGTACCTTGGATAATTTTGGGTCAATCTTAACGTGCTTATGTTAAAAAAAAAAAAGTGGAATAGGGCATATAGGCATCTTCCCCAATTTGGAGCTGAGAAGACCAATTAATTTTTTCTATCTCCTGTTGTTTACTGTTTGGGAAGATTTATTTTAAAGACAGAACTACTGGAATTCATCCAGCAGCTTTCATGGAGCAATGGGATCTTTGTGGTGTGGGCCGTGACATGTTTATATAATTGTGTGTATCCATCATACTTTATACATTGTATCCCTGATGTATTTAAGATGGCATCAGTCAGTGGGGGAGGGGGTGGGAACCGAGTAAGTGAGCAGTGGGTGGGAAGAACCACAAATAAGGGGCATCCTATAAGGAGAGGAGGGGGCACAGCAGAAATTAAAGGAGGGAAAACACCAGCGTCCAGTCTCCCTAATCATTTTCCCCAGTACATTCAATTTTCTAAACTTTATTCAGACCTTTCATATGCCTCATGCAAAATCCCATTAAAAAAATAAAAACAAGAAAAATGAGAAACCTTTATAAAAGTTTTGAGAGGTGAAGTTATCTTTTTGTAAGACCTTTTAGAGTTGCAGGTTGTTCACGGCCCCACAACAGAGCCCACCCCAGTGTGAATGGCTCCAATTACTAGAAATACATTTCTTTTCCAATTTTTTTATGTGAGCAATCATCTGATTTATAAAAAGATGCAACAAAATGTTACAAAATATCAATTTCAAAACAACATCAAAGAGTGAGTGTATTTAGGGACGCCTGGGTGGCTCTCGGTTAGGTGTCTGCCTTCAGCTCAGGTCATGATCCCAGAGTCCTGGGATCGAGTTCTGCATCGGGCTCCTTGCTCAGCAGGGAGCTTGCTTCTCCCTCTGCCTGCAGCTCCCCCTGCTTGTGCCCGACTCCCCCTTTGACAAATAAATAAATAGCATCTTAAAAAGAGTGAGTGAGTGTACTTAGCCATACTCATCTCATAACAGAGCAAGTGGATGGAATAATTCATGCTGAAGCAGATGGCTATATGAACTGGCAACAGAAAAAGTTGGTAAAAGCAGAGGAACTCTTAACTTTTAAGAATTAGAACCAAGGGGCCACATAATCATCTGACATCAGCTCAATGTTGTATCTATGTTTAGAAAGGTACATGACGGGAACTCCAGGGATCTTCCAGATCTTCATTTAAGGTCCTGGTCAAGGTAACCTGACCACAAGGTAACACTTGTGCTGAGTTACTCTCTGTCCTAAGCAGTCATCTGTATAGGTTCTTCTGTGTGTGCACAGTAATTGCTCAAATCTTGGATCCTTGGCAATCCTTAGAGCCACCCGATCCATTTGCCCCAATTTCTCAATTTCAGCCATTACACCGTCAGTGATACAAGGGATGCAGTTGGCAGTCAGACGGTCTGTCATTGACTGTACTAAGTGAGGTTTGGCTTTAATGGAAAAGTTGATAAAGTTGGTATCAGCCAGGATATGGTGAGGTGGGCCCAGTGGTATGTTATATTGCAAGAATAAGCGGGAAGGATGTTGAGGGATTTTTCTTTCCTTGATTGTTATCTTTCTATTTTGGGTTTTAATCTAACCTTCTCTCTAAGCGTCTGATCTCGGAGACTAAGCATTCTCTTCATGGTTGCATACTTTCTTGCTTTCCTGTGTTCATGCCTCACTCTTGTTTCTTCTGGAGAGGCATTTCCTGATCTGTGCTTACCTGGAGCTTCTGCTCACTGATCCTCATCGCCATAGCTTCTGAGAGAAGATAGAGCTGCTCTCACATTTCTGCAGTAGACAGAGCCATGTGGTCCCGTCTTCCTTCTCCTTCTGCTCGTGCCTCAAAGATGACTTTCCTCTCTGCCCACCTTTACAGGTCCTCTCAGGAATCTTCATGGGGGGGATTGCTGTAGCTTTCTAGGACACTTAGGCTACAGTATAGAATACCTAGCTACTTCCCCAGGTGAGCTCTTACATCCTCTTTATCATGCTCATCCTATCTTTTCCCATTTGCAAATGGCTGCTGTCCATGGCCAAGCATGAGGGAGTGTGAACTGCTGAATCCCAAGTGAGCGCCCCTGTTAGCAGCTCTACACTTGCCTTCCCACCCACTCCAGTGCATGCCTCCAACAATGACAGCCCGTCAGGAGCAGGGGCTCACCTAAAGCTTACATGAGGATAACGGTTTGGTGGAAGGATGGCTAGGAGACGCCACTGGGTGGGAGTGGAGGAATGGAGCAGAGAAGTCAGGTTGGGTTAGATTTCCTCAAACTGGCACTCAAGCTGGGTGTTGGAAGAGGCCTGGCTTCTCCCGTGGGTGAGCGTCGGGGTCATCGGGGCAGCTCTGCAATATTTCCGGGTCTTGTGGCCCCCCCGGGGGGATTGTGCTCCTCTGCGCCCTGAGTGCGGTGTGGCTGTGCTTTACTTGGGCTGAGGAAACGGGGGTGGCAGTGCATGCGGCACTTGCAAGTGGAACCCTTAAGAGCCAGCACCGGAGTCGCTGTGCCCTCGCCTTCCTTCTGCCGTGGAAACAAGCAGTATTTCAGTAGCAGCTGTTCAGTGGGAACGATACAAACTTCGGTGTGTAAACCACAGAGATGATGTCACTACAGCATGACCTAGCTGGGGCTGACGAGTACAGCGGATGAACGTTAGCGCGGATGGCTTACCCATCGTCATGTCTGGGCCTCGATTCCACCGTCAGCTCGGGCAGGTCCGACACTCGCTAAACTTGTCAGGAAGTTTCACTCTGCCTTCGCGTTTCTCACTACAATGTTTAGTCCTCAAAGACACTGAATTGGAGGACAACAGATGTTGGAGGGCATGAGTCTTACCCGTTCTGTCACTTACTTTATTTGGGGGGCAAGTGGGACCAGTTCCCTGAAAGACAGGGGCCCGTGCTGGTGGTGTGTGGGGGTCGGGGGTGGAGGGACAGGGCAGTAGGAGGGGTGCTTAGGTAGGTCTCTAGATAGCCGTGGCGGAAGCCAACGTTGGCTTGCAGGATGTTGCTAAGGGTGAGCCTCCGAGTCGAGGCTCTGGGCCTTTGGTGGGAAACCCTTCAAGTCAGAGAAGTAGCAGCTCACACAGGGAGGCTTTGCAGGTTCCCAGTGTGGAGAGCAGTCTCAGTCCGAGTCTGTCCTCCGTGTATGCTGTGCTCTTCCATCTTCGTGGATTCAGGATGAGGTTATTTGCACTGAGGGAACTGAAGGGTCTCGTCGTCTGAATAATAGGAAATGTCAGCAAAAACGTCTAGCTTTCGCCTCATACGCTTTCTCCCCAATCAGCATCCTGCTGATGACCAGTTAATCTCCGTTTTGTGTGTGGAAACGTGTCATGGATTTCTCTTCCTTTTTTCTAGGTTTTTAGTTCTTCTCAAATTCAGCCCCCAAATGACTGGTTATCTATTAAGGGGAGAGGGGGCTGCCCTGGGAGACAGGGGTGCCGTTTCTATGGAAACGGGAGCTGGCGGTGATGAGCAGGGCCGTCTGGCTTCCTTGTTGTGCGGCTGGCCTTACTGGACACTCAGTCACCCTGTGCTTCCTCCTTGCTGTCCTGTGGCTCCGCGGGATCATATGAATCAGCGGAGCCTTTGTTTCTGCAGGTACAAGGAGAGCACCTGAGCAGAATCCCAGTGTTCCCGTGCCTGCCTCCCCATGCTCTTTCTGGCCATGTCACCTCTGTTCCTTTATTTCACCACAGCTGAGGAGAAAGCAGTCTTACTCTTAAAGCCTTTTACTGCACCTGGGGTTGATCGCAGTGTCTCTGAAGCAGGAGGGGACCTTGAGCCGTCATTTCTGGCCCTCCCCTCAGGGTCAACCACTTCCTCTTACAGGCACCATTTTCCTACTTTAATGGACTCCCAGAGAAGGTTTCCCCATCATCATCCGAGATCTGCTTCCTCTTGCCCACCCAGTTCATGGTCAGCAAGCCAAGCCCGTTACCGTGTGCGCTGACCTCGCTAGGACGGCTGCTCTCAGCATCCCCTGCCCCATGTGACAGCCACCGGCCACTCTGTGCTGGGAAGCCTGCAAGGGCTTCTCACTTCTCTTGGGGTAAAAGCCAAGGTTCCTACAATGACTGAGGGGCCCACGGCACTGTGCCTCTCCACTCTCACCCTGCAGCCTCCACACTGGCCGCTCTGTCTGCTGGAACGTTGCTCCCAGGTGTCCTTCAAGGCTTTGCTGCGGTGTTAGTCTCAGTGACGTCTACACTGCCCACCCTATTTAAAATTGCAATTCACCCCACCCATCACCCCTGATAATCCCCCCCCTCAAATGGAAGGTATTTATCACCTTCCAGCATATTATATAATTTTCTTTTTTATGCCTGTTTTATTTTTGCCCCCCCACCCCTGCCCCCATCAGAATGTTGGCTGAACTCGTATGAGGACTTTTGGCTGATTTGTTCTCCGATGCATCCAGGCACCCAGTGCAGTGCCTACTACGTCCAAGGTTCTCAGTGACTGTCGAACAATGAGTGAATGAGTGGCATCCTACCTGAAAAGTCTCTCTTTGCTTCTGTCTGAATAATCAGGTTCCTTGAATCCTGTTCTCAAAACTTCTTTTGGAATTGAGAGGTTCTAAAATTCATGCTCTGAACCTTGTACGTGGCTGTTTACAATGGTCTGCAAATAGATTCTCTCCTTTTCAGGATTTCGTTTATTGTTTGCTTCTGAACAGCCTCTTCCTGATGGTCCAACTTAAGTCTACAGTTGAGAAGATAAAACAGTTATTAGGGAAACAGTAGGATTTACTTTGGGAAGACCTGCTTAAAATGTCAGTATTTAGCATTTGTACTATTTTGTCTGAATTTAAAAATAAGTATGAGTTAAATATAAATTTTCTATGTATGACTGTTCTTGCTGACTTTTTTTGTGGTTATCCACAAAAGTAGTAGAAAAGAAGGTCCCATCTGGGAAAATGCAGATCTTTGAGAAGAGAGACCTCTACATAGAAGAATATGGTAAGCTGTTTTTGATTAGAATTGTATTACCTAATTCTCAATTTAAGTGAAAGAGAAAGACCACAGCTCCCTTTTCCATGACACTGTGACCGTCTCTCTAATCTGGGAGCTGGAAAGTCACATGAGAGTGTTTTTGAACTGTGTGTCCTTAGAAAAATACTAAAGTTCCCAGACCAAAATGCTCAGTTTTTGCCAGAAAAATGATTCCTGGATTCTGTAATCTATTGGAAACTGCCTGGGGCTCCTAGCTACCTACAGCGCCCATTTTTATGATAATACGGTCAGGACTTGTCTGGCAGTTAGGAGATGGTGAAGACAGGAGACCGAACCCCCTGTTTGATCCTGACTTAGCTCTGCTCCGCCCGGCTGAGTGGCCTGGCTGGTGGCCCTCCCCTCCAGCCCTGGCTCAAGGCTGCGCTGAGACACTTGGATTCAAGTCTCTGTAACCAAATTGTGCAAAATGAAGATTGGCGATTTTCGTTCCTGTCACCAGACGGGGTTGGCGTGTAAGTATGTGTTATGAGTGCTCTTGAATCCACAGCAAACTGGGCTGAGCTGTTTAACAACAGCGAGGAAGGCACACCGGCCGTCCCCTTGGGATATGGCCTGTGTCCCGGGCACACTTTAAAGGGGTCATCAGAGACCTGCAGGAAGGCTGCATCCTTCATCCAAAGACACGCTGATAAGCATGTGTCATTCTGGAGGCGTCAGATGGTGCCAAAGTGCATGGAGTTAGAGAAAGATAATGCAACAGATAATAAGGAGATGCATAGCCATGCAGGGTCAGCTCTCTGACCACTGCGTTGAAGTCATCAAAGCGCCTCCGAACACTTACGGCCAAAAGCCTCACAAAAGCCCGCTTTCTGCTATGAGCACTTTAGGAATGTGAGTTAATGCACCAAAGTTTCAAAGTTTTCATCCAGTTCAAGTCCAGGGAGAGAGAAGGGTCTGTGCATACCCCCACCCGGCTCTCCACACCCGAGAGGACCGAGTGAGCTCCAGACGCCCGCAGAGCTGCCGGCCATTGGAGAAGCAACCCAGGCCGGGGCTCCACCCAGCAGGTCCTCCGCCATCCCTCCCTCTGCCTCTCTGAGGAGTCGGGTTTGTGATTTCGGGGGCACTGGGATGGTCCCGGTGCCACCACACTCAGCTTCTCACGCAGGAGCGCAGTCACCCGCCTGCCGATCGTGGGAGACACACGAATGGCCCAGGATGAGGAGTGAGGCCGCTGGGTCTTTGACAAGAGTCGAGAGAGGGAAACCTGTCGGATAAGACTCAGAGCTCACTCGGCAAACAGAAGCAGAGTACAGAGCAGTGTGGGGGGCAGACGGAGTTCAACCGGGAAGGCCAAGCGTGTGCTTTTAGTGCCATGTCAGCGGTGAATGCCCGCTGTGACCGGATCGTAGAAGGCAGGCCCCAGGCTTTGGTTTGGAGATCTGATCTTCCAGCCGTGCCTTCCCCGAGCCCTAGGGTTCCTGATGAGAGCCACCAGGGGGAGGAGGAACGAGAGCTCGTGGACCTCGGCCCCTCCCTTACGGTAACTGACTTCTGAAATATGTACTTGTTTGTACAAGTTCACATGAAATAGTGTGTTGGTATGACATGAGCTCTTCCTGAGTAACAGCCCAATTATCCCGTTCATGCCCAGATAGCAGCAGGGCTGCACACGGAGATGCTTTGAGTGTTTACAAAAGCGTTGCGCGTAGAATTCAGTCCAGCACACACCTCACATCCCGTCACCGCCAGGGGGGCTGTGTGTCCTTGTTTGGTGGCTGGTGTGCCCGCCTCCCTGGCATCTTCCTGGCAGGCAGGGTAGCAGGGCGGGTGGGGACTCTGCCCGGGACTCACACTGCCTGAGCCTCCGTTCTGACTTCAGCCACCATTTACCCATTGTTGAACCCCAGAAAGTTACTTCCCTGCTTTTGAACTTCTGTTTATTTATAAAATTAGGCAAAACAGTTACAGTATCTTTCTCACCAGTTTGTTTTGAAGTTTGAGTTCATATGGGAGAAACACTTGGCATACCACCTGGCATGCCACAAATAATTGCAATGGTATGGGGTCCTTATTGTAAGATGTTGTCATTCTGGAAAGGAAGGGTGGATGCTGGTGTGCCTTCAGGGCAAAGCAGAGGGGAGCTGGAGGTGTGGAGAGAGAGGGAAGGCAGTAGCCCCCCATGATCACATGTGCACTGCATATTAACTGATCCCGTGTACTTGAAACTTACCTGTAATCCCGATAGGTGGCTTAATTGAGTGGTCTGGTTATGACAGCTGGACTGATGGGCCAATGGGGCCAGAGTTAACACCCTTTCCCTCAGCGTGGCTCTGTGCTCCGTCAGCCCTGTGTGGCATTCCTGGAGGAAACACAGGAGTTTGGAACAAGAGGTCCTAAGTCAGGCTCCCCGCCCAAGAGGACAGTAGATGAGAGTACAGTCCAGTCCCTAGATCAGCAACGAGGGCTGTCATCTCGACAGACTCGCTCACCAGGGTCACTCATGGAGACCCTCCAGGGCCAGGCGCTGCCTTAAAATTCAAGTAGGAAACGGTTGTTGAGAAACACTGCTTCTCTTGGAGCCCCTTTTGTGATCGAGAATCTGAAATATGCTACGTGGTAAGTGCCTAGGACAGTGGTCAGAACGGGCCCAACTAGAAGACGTGTAAGAATCGCCACCGAGGCAGCTGACAGGCGAAGCAAGGACATTAGCAGGTGGCTCAGCCTGAGAATTTGTAGCACGAATCCCTGGCAGGCGTGGCCTTGGGAACCAGAGTGGAAAACAGAGTGGAACATGACCAGATACGGATCTGACTGCAGTGACCTTAAAAACAAAGAACATTCTGTGAACAGTGGTCTTAAACCCCTTCTCATGGCGTTTCTCAAACGCTTCACCGTAATGCCTCACTTTCAAAGACCTGTCCTCTATTAGCAGTTATGTCGACAACATAAGGAAATGAATGGTTTCATTTAAAACATTCCAGAAGTCTCCTCACTCAGGTTCCCAAAACCAGGCCCTTGCCTCCCCCCCCCCCCCCGCCCCTGCCCGGTGTATCAGCTGCGTCCTCACTTGGAGTGGTTTCTGAAGCTCTCTGAGTTTGGGAAGTCTCTGCCCTCAACCGGCACACTCTTCTCTTCCCAAAATGACACAGATGGAGCCAACTTGACATTCAGGGAGTCTTTGGAGAGTTTTCTACAGACTTGGAGATCTTCAGAATCAAAGTAGCCTGGAACTGGCTCATGGGGTCAGGGAACGCTGTGGAAAGGTGTATTTCTGTGAAATGCCCGATGGTAACCCTGCTGCCTGGAACAGGGAGGTGTCGGCTTGTGCGCATGAGCGTTCTGGGGAGACCTGGCAGCGTCCCTGGCACTGTCTCACTGTCTGGGTCCGTGTTGCTCAGGGCTTGTTGCCTTCCAAGCTCTGCCGTTCCGAGAAGGGCCTTCGCAAGGAGACATGCATTGCAATGCTGTAGAGAATGGAAATGCATCTAGGGAAAGACTGCAGAAAACTCTCTGGTTGACCCAGCTCACCGACAAGGCAAGGTGCCAGCTGCAGGGAAGCCAGGCTGGAATGAGAAGGAAAAGTCTGTGTCCGTCTTTGGAAAAGCTCCCAGGAGTTCTGACAGCCTTGCTCTTAGGGATGAGCGTAGCCCATGTTTCCTTTTATGACACGATTCTTGCTCAACATCTGAGCACATCCGATTGTTCAGAATCATCAGCTCCTGGCATGTCTCCGAGGCTTTATGGCTCCAGGACTGGCCTCTGCTCACATTCAAACAAAAATCTGGTGACTGGTAGAATATAAAATTTCACTTAAAAATACAATTATGAAGAACCTAATTTAATCTAATTCTTTTAACATCAGTAATATGTGTATGTATTTAACTGTCAGCTTTACAGCTCCTTTGAAATAAGATTGGGTCTTTGTTAACACAGAGCTTAGGGGAAACCATGCATGAGGATTTTCCAGGCTGTTCTTTTAAAAATCTCTGCTTGTGCAGAAAAGCATTCATGGCTGAAAAAGTTTGGGAAACGCTGAATTCTTAAAGCTCACCTTATTTGCTTTAAATAAGAATGTCACACCAAATGTTAGCACCTGAACTAGCTGTGTTTATGGCAGGATTTCTCACGTATTTGTGTCAGTCTGCGGCAGTAGCTGGATTTTGGGGGCAGATTATGTGTCAGGAGGAGGAGATCTCCCCATCTCTGGGTCCCGCAGACCGCTCTCCCTGGTGACTTGACCTCATCCCCCGGTGAGGAAGGCAGCCTGTCTCTGACGGTATTAGTTTTCTGTGGCTGCTGACAAAATACTGTTCTGGGTGTCTCAGAACAACAGACATGCACGCCCTCACGGTTCTGGAGGTCCCAAGTCTGAAATCAAGGTGTCTCGTGCCGTGGGCTGTGGCCCCGTCCCTCCAGCCTTCTCCCTCTGTCTTCACACGACGGCTCTCCCTGTGTGTCTCTTCCCTTCTCCTTGGAAAGACAGCGGGCACGCTGG
This sequence comes from Halichoerus grypus, assembly GCF_964656455.1. Classification (NCBI taxonomy): domain Eukaryota; kingdom Metazoa; phylum Chordata; class Mammalia; order Carnivora; family Phocidae; genus Halichoerus; species Halichoerus grypus. The sequence goes on from NC_135723.1 coordinate 102,607,145, forward strand.
ATTTAGGGCCCAGCCTACCCCAGCGTGACCTCACCTTACTAATTACATCTACAGTGTTTTTATTACCAAATATGGTCATATTTTGAGATGCCGGAGGCTAGGACGGCATATCTTCTTTATTTTTTTTGTGGAAGGGGGATATTGCACAATTCAACTCGTAACACTGACTTACTGACATTTGTCTCAAAGCATATAGCTTCTAGGTCCTTTAAAATTTTTGGAGGATTACTGCCCATCTTGTTGGAATTTTAAGGAACAATATCTTTGTCACTAAATTTGACGACTCTGCTCTGTTCAGTGGATCAATTATGGGATCATTACTGCTGTTTTCTTGGTGCTTTCTGTTTTTTTTTTTTGTTTCTTTTGGTGACTTTTCCTTGGGGAAAAGCAATGGGGGGAGGAAGAGAGGGGAGTGATTTGGGTATAAATAATTAGGACAGCCACCATGGTGAGATTATGACGCATGGTGCTTTGGGGGATGTGCCGCCCGGCAGGGACACATCTCAGCTGGATGCAGTGAACAGGAAAGGGGTTGTCTTAGGTTAGTTAGTGCCCATCAGGCTTAGGGAACGGCAGTGAGACGTGCCAAACCCTGAGGTGTCTACATCATTCTCATTTCTCTGGACGTCTCACTTCATTCTGACAGGCGCTGTTCTAAGATGCTGCATGCTGTGTTGGTGTGGGAACCCAGACAGCTAACTGTGTGACAGTGAAACCCCGGGGCACACACGCCTGCTTCTCTCGCCCTGCTGGTCAGGACACTGGTGCTGGCTGCTGGCAGGGTCCCTGTGGCAGGAGGACGCATGGCTTCATTTATATTTCTGACTTCTTTCTTCCTATTCCAGATAGATTGCAAACATGAATAGTGGGGCCATTTGAAAATAAAGTTAAGAGTAGAGAGTTTTCAGACTGCAAGCAGAAAACCTGTGTGTCTTAAGTGTCCAGAATCTCATGCTTGAAGATATTGAGACAACAGCACATCCAGGCCTAGAACCAGGGTTGGTTCTCCTAGTGTGCGAAGGTGCTGGTCTCGTTATTTCTCCCCGGCCCCTAAGGTGTGGGGCATGTGGGAGCCAGAGGGCAGGACAGGGCGAGGACTCACCACTCGCAGGAGGGGCGGAGGTTCCTGGGAAGCCAGCCCTAACCTCCCTGCCCCAAACCTGTTCCCAGAGGCGTGGCTGGGTGATGCCAGGAACCGCCCCTCACTTGAAGTGGTAGGGTGTTGAAGCCCGGGAGAACCCCTAGCAAGCACCATGGGGAGGGGGTCCTGGGGCTGCAGGGGACGTTCCAGTCCCCTCCACCCCCCCAGCACCGCCTGCACCTCTGTCCGTGGGCCTGGCCACGTGTCACTTCTGTCCATATGCTTGTGATCGCTAGTCCCTGTCGGACACTCGCTGCACATATGTGGGTATAGGAATTTCTTTGTCGGACGATGCTTTGCCTTCCCCCCCTTGCAAACTGGGCTACAGTTTATTTTCTGCTGTTCTGCTGGAAGCTTTTAGGGGAGGGAGCCTCACTTTATGTCCCCTCTTCCTGAAAGCCATCCTGGTCCCTTAATCTGGATTTAATGTCACTGCAGCAGTCTCCTAGAACACCCTGTGGGCACAGCTGTGGGACCATTTACCGCACCTCAGAGGAAATTGCCTATTTTTTCTTTCTTTTCCTCTGGGCATGGGGCATGGGCTCTCCGGGGCCAGAGGAGGGCAGGAGAACTCCTTGTCCTGACCACTCCAGGAGCCTCCAGGGTCCAGCGCCAAGCCTCTTACGGGATCATGACTCAGAATTTGCGTTGTCTGCCTCTTCCTGCCATTCTGTTCATTCATTATTTCCCCTAACAAACGGTCCAGGATGGAAATGAGGACATAAATGATACATTCCCAAGGCCAAGCCTGCAGAAGGAGGAGACTCTGGAGCAGCCTCCTCAAAGGGCACCCCCAAAGTCCCTAGCATTTCTGCATTATTCATTGTCTCTTTCCCAGACACACCATTTCATGCTGTGACCAATTTAAAAGAAACGAGGTTATTGTTAAGATGCGTCCTTTCAAAAAGCTACAGCCACATCTCCCTTGAGGTTTCCGGTTCCTTCCCAGGCAGTGGATGAAATCTGTGTTGGGGGATGAGAACTAAGAGGGAAGAGTTTATTGGGGAAAGAAAGAAATGTAAAATGTCACATACCATGGAAGGCAGCGTCGCCTCGCTATGCGTTTCGCCCAGTCTGTCAGACGAGTACGTGTGCACCTCGGGGGACATTTCCTGCTACAGGTTGGCTCTCCCAAGATGACCCATTTCGGCTGTCGGTTGGGACTCGAGCTCGGTCGTCATGGCCTGGCTGGCGGGGCAGCCCCTCCATCCGGAGCCTCGTTCTGTGGGCCCTGCATCTCAGCCGCCTGACCCCTGGCTTTTCCTTCAACATCCCATGCTCGGTCTGGCCTCCATGCCTTGATGTGCACGGTTATCGGCTGTCCCCGTGTTCCTTTCCACGGCTAGACAGTGCGTACCCTTCCTTGTTGATGGATGGGCAGTGCAGGTGCCGAGTTCCCTGTGAGGTGAGTTTTGGAGACTGAGGATAGGACAGCTCAGCGGTTCCGTCCTCTTTGCTCCGGGCAGTAGGTATCGTACATGAAGTGTCCTCACCGAGATGGCTTCTCTGCACATCCGGTCTGGTCGCTAGGTCAGAGATCTTCAAATGCAAGGGCATGTCATACTCACCTCGGAGCTCTCATGTCTGACGTAGAGCACACATACGTGTTTGGGTGTGGGCAGAACATCGTGACTTGCTGGAAAGTACACACTTCTCTGGATCATTTATAAAATGCCTGCCCCTCTCTGCTTTTTGAAATAGAAAATCATCAAAACTGGTAGACATGTAGATAAAACTGACTTCCGGATCATGGTCTGGTCCAAGGACTGGCAGACTGGTCTGGAAGAGCGGATTGTGAATGGTTCTGGCTTTGCAGGTGATATGATCTGTCCCGTCCACGGCGCCTAACCCTAACCCTAACCCTAAACAGGTGAACAGGTGCGGCTGCGTTCCAGCACAGCTTTCGTCATGAGGTCAGGGCTCAGGGCTAGCACGTGGGACGAAGTCTGCAGACTCCTGACTCAGAGGGGGCAGACGTGGGGAAGCAGAGCATGGGCATAGACGTGGATGTCACTTCTCCGCAGACCCGAGGTGAGCTAAATCACCCATGTAGTAGGAAAAGAAACCCGAGGGCTTGGAGTGACCTTTGGATCAAAGCTGGTGACCCTGACAGTAAAGAACCTCCCAGCGGAGGTGTCGTGGCCAGAGGCCGCCCCGCCCGGGAGGCTGCTTGCCCGGGCAGCCGCGGAGAGCGCGGGTTTGGGCCTCAGAGGAGGTCAGCGTGAAATGCTAACAGAGGGGACACCGCAGGCAGTCGTGTCAGGCAGTGAGAAGTGGCCGGTCCAGGGAAGATGCCAGGATCTAGAGCCACAGGGTCCTCGAGACAGGAGTGGAACCCGAGAGCACAGGCAAAGGGGACTTTCGGGAGGGAAGTCCACGAGCAGCTCTGGCCCAGCTATGGCAAGCGCTGGGCTGACGGGCGAGAGGGAGGGGGTGGGAGGGGCGGGTATAATCAGCCGTCCACCTGAGCTCCGTTTGGGGCAAATCCGATTTCTGTTTCATTTCTGTCACTAACATTAGGCATCACCTTGAAGGGATGGGGGAACGTTTGTCATTTAGGGAATATTTTTACGAGGACATATCGATACAATGCTAATAAGGCAATTTTTAAGCCTCTTGAATTAATGCCCCCAAAATGCCCACATTGGGCTTCACTGAAAAGCTCCGTGAAGACAAATAATCAAGCCTCCCTGTGTGTCTCCAGCTTTGCACCAATGGCCATTCCCCCATCTTGACAGCCACATGCCTTTTCCACCCTCTGCTGTAAAATCCCACCAGCCTTTCAAGGGCCAGGCTGTGCCCTTCCCCCTTCCCAAAATGGCGCTGCCTTCATGTGCCCATGAGCTTCACCTGGCACTCTGTAGTGACGGGCTTTTGCGGGGCTGACATGCGCCGGGGCCCTGGTTTCCCGTGGGTCGGCCCTACCTTCCCCCATTCTGCACATTAGCACCTGTGGCTCAAGCGCCTGGCACCTGTTGGCTCGGCACCAGCCCAAGTGGGGCCCATTACCAACGCTCAAGGGCACCCTCATGGATTGGGTCACTGCAGAGCTGACAGCACGGGCTGGGGGGCTTCCGAGACTGCTGCTGCCACCGTCCCAGGCGGCCTCACAGGACGGCTGCCGCGTGGTGTCTGTGCACGGCCACCGCCCTTGCCCGCTGCCGCAGTGTGCTCGCCACACCAGCTCCCCAAGTTGGCCTCGCCCCTTAGCACGTCGGACGGCATGAGGCTCCCGGGACGCGCTCATGTCGTCCTGCGTGTGGACATTCACTGCTGTTCCTCTCGTTACCGCCGCTCCGGGGCTGGCCCATTCTCTTCCAGTCGTGAGTGATGGACACCCGCCCAAGTGATTTACACAGAACAGTCACAAACCACCAAGCCGCTGGCTCTGCCGCGACAAAGGCACTGTGTCTACTGAAGTCACGACCTCTGCCGTACCCGGACTCAGGTGTTCCCAGAACGGAGACACGAGCCCCTCCTCCGTTGGGCCCTCGGAAGCCGGGCTGTGGGCGCGAGCTAGGCGGTTACACTGTGGGACCGTCACCCTCTCGAGGCCCGTAGTTGGGAGCGAGGCAGCGCTGGTGGCATGACGGGAAAGGGCAGCGAGTAGGACCAGGCGGGGACAGAGATTAGCCTGCCTGTCAGCTGGGCCCCAGATCCCCTCAGGGGCACATCAGACGGGGCGGAGCCTGCCCCCGACCCGGTTCTGCTCCGCTGGCAAGAGCCCAGGGGCTGGGGATTCTTCTGACCCTCCTGCCTGAGGGCTTCCGAATGGGACCGGCTTTCATCCTCCCACACAGGCCGTCCTCCTGTATCCCACCTGCCCTGGGCATCCCCAGAGTATCCATACTTTAAATGTTGGAAACCCCCATCTTCTGCTCAGGCTCTTCTTAATATGTCTGTAATCACCGGGATAAATGTCAGCCCTGACGAGGTTCCAGCTTGCTTCCCATCACGCCGGGGTGCAAGGAGCCGGACTCGTCCCTGCAGAGCAGAGCCCTCTGCTGGCCTGCTCCAAGCTGCGGCGCACAGAGCACACGGAGGGAGCTGCTGGGCTCAGACCCGCCGGCTTTCAGATGCAAGGAGAGCTCACGAGAAGGGGGTCCTGGGAGGCTGTGGGGTTTGGCTCCGTAAAGTGGAGTAGCCTCAGAGAGAAGGAGCAGCATGTGTCCCATGGGACACAGCAGACGTTGTGTGGGAGAGATTCCTGTATTCATGTAACAGACTTTGACTGCAGGTCACCTACGGCCCAATTCAGGGCTGATGTCATGGGACACAGAAGTGCTCACGAGTCTCGGTCTGGTGGGAGAGACAGACATGCAAATGAGCAAGTGAGTTGGGCATGTCGTCGGAAGCGTCTAGAGCATCTCCATCCAGGAGAACTTTCTGTGCCGATGGAGATATCGTACGTCTGCGTTGCCCTTTCCAGCAGCCAGCAGCTACGTGTGGCTGTTGAGCACTTGGAACAGGCCACTGAATTTGAAATCGTGGTTAATCTATATACATTTAAATTTAAATAGCCGCTGGTGCCTGGTGGCTACCATGTTGGGCCGCACAAGGCGACAGGATCAGGATGAGAAATTTGTATTCAAGCAAGAATAGGAAGATGGGTTGATTACTCATTTGTTTGAAAACCCCTATGTGAGTCTCTTTATGAGGGCAGGGATTCAGCATGTGGCACTCCATGAATAAAACAGTCCTTGCCTTCGAGTTTTAACACATCACCTTATCTTCTTATTAGCTGGTGGAGTACACAGAGGGCCTTACGGGAGCAGGAAGAGAGACACTTAATCCTGTCTCGAGGGAGCGTTTCCTGGGAGATACGAGTGCCTTTGATGACTCTTGACGGATTAATAGCAGACAACCATGGGAAGAAGGAGAAGAAGGATAGTTCAGGCTGAGGTAACGGTGCCCTCGAAGGGACGGTGGTGTAAAGGAGCTCAGCGCACTCAGGTCCTTGGGTGGCCTGAGGGATGGTGTCTGTGGGGCCCAGTGGGCAGAGGGGAGTCTCAGCGATAGGCGGGCTGTTTGGAGATGGGCCATTGGGAAGTCGTAGAGGTAGATGGGGCTTGCCCTGACGTGGAGGAAAGAATTGACACTTGAGCCTGGGGCATGGAGGAGCCCGGGGGGCACGGCGAGCCTGGTCTGTTGATTATCGGATCCTGAGCAAGTTAGGCCACTAGGGACCTCATTCACATTTTTACGGCCTCTGAATTGGGAATTAACCAATGAGAATTGTCAAATTGCAAAGATTTTTGGTCTCTCGAAAACGGACGGGCGCACTCGGTGTGTGCGCACACACACACACACACACACACACACACCCCTTGTGTGAGAGGGAAGAAACTATCAGCCACGACAAACATGCCAACCCTAAGATCTCAGGGCCCATCTGAGGCAAGACTCTGCGCCGTGTGGTCCTCATGTTAGAGTCAGAGATCAGACCGCAAGATCGGGAAGGGCAAGGGCTGTGTCCAAGAGATGTTTCCCTAAGATCCAATTCTAGATTATCTTTATATCCTGCACTAAAAATAGGATGGATCGTTGTTTTCTTGGATATATCTTGAATTAGCAATGAAACTAAAAACAGAAAACTCGGTGAAGAGGACCAACTTGCTTGGGGTCTCCGGTGTTATGACACTTTGTAAGGGTTAATATCTGGACCCAAGTCTGAGAAGAAAGCACATTTTGAAAATGTGCAAATGATATTTATGAAAGCATTTGGCCCATTATTCATTCATATTTTTGATACTTCTTTGGAATTCAAGGCTGTCAGAGACCACTGGTCATTGTTCTCTTTTAATAATACTGCATTTCATGATGAAGAAATGTTCCCATGTTTGACAGGGTTAGATGGAACAGTAAGTCAGGGTTTACTCTGTTCCTCCTTAAAGAGGTGTTTTCCTTTTTGTAGAAATGTAGCTTTGCAAAATGCCCAGCTATATGGAGGACTTAAAAAGAAACCTGCCTTTCTCGAATGCAGTGCATCTGTAGATTCTGATAGTACTTCAACTAAGCAGACACCAGGAATTCAGAGGAAGCAGCAAAAAAGAAGGAAAAGTCCCTCCCTCCCCCGAACCGCATGCTGGGGACAGGTGGTCACTGTCATGGTGCGTCACACTCCGCACAGACTGACGGGCTGTGGTGAGGTGGGGCAGAGCCTCCTAGGCAGCTCAGATCCCGGCTCTGCCACGCATTAATGACAGGGAGGGAAGTCTTGAAACCTCAGCCCACCTTTCTCCTTTATGAAATGAGGCACATGAATATATTTATCCCTCACAGGACTGTGGTGATGTGTCTATTAATTTACAAAAAGGCCCTGGAAAAATTTCAGGTGTTTTATGTGATCACTTACATGACTTGCTAGTAAGTGGATGTCTTAGATCTAATGCTTTTGGGGCGCCTGGGTGGCTCAGTCGGTGAAGTGTCTGCCTTCAGCTCAGGTCATGATCTCAGGGTCCTGGGATCAAGTCCCACATCGGGCTCCCTGCTCAGCGGGGAGCCTGCTTTTCCCTCTCCCTCTGCCCCTCTCCCTCTCCCCAGCTCGTGCTCTCTCTCTCTCAAATAAATAAATAAAATCTTAAAAAAAGAGATCTTATGTGCTTGCTTCCAAATTTCCCTTCAACTTCTGCATTTGCTTCTCCTCAGTTTAGTTTTCCTGAATGACACATTACGGTCATGTAGAATTCTTACAGAAAATAACCAAGTCAGTTCTCTTTATTAAAATCCATTTTAAACCAGAATGGCCCTCTATTGCCAGAAAATTAAAATTAGCAAATAAAGCACTATTCAAATATTTTGGTTAATTGAGGGTGTGGGAAACCATATTTGTAGTGTTCATTCACACCACGTCTAATTAAGTGGGTTATCCACGGATGAATCTCTTGAAAACTGGCTAATGAACTGTAGTATATAAAGATAATATCTTGGTATTAGAGGTAGATATTCTTTCTTAATGCTTTTAAACCACCCTTTGTGATAAAATGCGGGTTTGAGAAAGATACATGATATGGAATAGGAATGCTTTGATACAAAAGCAGTCAAGAATAACATAGTATGAAATAGTAGGTTATTTTATATGTGCATGCATGTGTATTTTGCTGATACTGACTCAGTGATCTTACGACAAATTTCAATTTGAGAGGCTCAAACAGAGCGAACTGATTGTATCACTTGGGGTTTACAAGGGTGATCGATCCCTAACAAGGGAGTTATTTGTACTGGTTGTATTCACTGACCATTGACATTTATCTGGGGCTTGCTGGAAAAAGGAAGAAGAAAAGATTTACCGGGGCGCCTGGGTGGCTCAGTCGGTTAAGCGGCTGCCTTCGGCCTGGGTCATGATCCCAGGGAACTGGGATCGAGCCCCGCATCGGGCTCCCTGCTCAGCAGGAAGCCTGCTTCTCCCTCTCTCTCCTTCTGCTTGTGCTCTCTCTGTCAAATAAATAAAATCTTTAAAAAGAAAAGAAAAGATTTGCCATTTGCCTGCTGTATGCCAGGCATTTTAATCCAGTCTGATTTTATCCCTGTAATAGCCCAGTGGGGTAGGTTTTATTATTCTCATTTTTCAGATATGGAAAATATTGAGCCTCAGAGAGATTCAGTGACCTGCCTAAGGCCTCCTGGTTGCAAGAAGCAGAAGCATGATGAGGATACAGAACCCATGCATCCTCCACTCCCCTGGCTCCCCACCTTAGAATATCGCACATTTACCCTTAGCTCCATCTGCTCAGTGTTCATCAAACTAAAATGGGGCAACAAGTTTATGGAAACTTCTAAACATACATAAAAGAGGAGGGAATTATATAACGAACTCGTTATATTCATTACCCAGCTTCGTAATTATCAACACTTGGTCAATCCTGCCTCATCCATTTTACTGCCACTGTTATCTTGAAGCAAAGCCCAGGTATCATATAGTTTTTTCCACGAAAAATACTGTATCACATGAATGGCCCCGGTCCCGTGTGTGTCCCCGTTTTATGCCAAGCCTTCACACGAACTCTGTTCTACCGTGTCTTTCAGATGAGCCTGTACCTCTCTCGTTAACAAAAAACAAGATTACTGGGGAGAGGAGAGGGCTTTCCTTCTTTCTTCAACTTCCCTAGGCATTGCAAGGAAAAATGCAGCTAGTGAAATTAGTCTAAAAATCTCAATCTCTTGAAAACAGAACAATCAGCAGTTGGAAGCCAGCGAATGTAACCCCGGTGGTAGCTGAGGTTCCCTCCACAGGCCTGATGATGCACATGCGGACTGCCATAGGAGGGGAAGAGGGTTCTGTACTTTGTAAGTGTGCACAGCAGAGGGCAGAGTGTACTGATTAGAGTCTGCTTCCAGGGTTTAGGGCCGGTGCAGTGAGGTTCGAAGAGGAAAAGCACAGCCTATGAAGGAGTATTCCTATGCCAGTAGATGGGGATTAGTACTCAGGGAGAACTGGCCAGACAGAAGGACCTGGATCAGGCATCTCCTTGTTGCCCTTAAATTCTGTACATCATTTCAGGATTTTCTTGAGAGGGCTCATCTCATCTTGAGAGGGCTCATCTGTGAAGAAGCAGAGGCTTCTCGATGATGTTTGTCTATTTCAGGATAAACAGAACGCTGTTGGGAGGCCTGGCCCTTCAGATCATGCTGACAGCAGGCCGAGGGGCGCTCAACAGAAACCTCCTGGGTTCGCTCACACCTAAAGGAAGAATTCTGAGTGACGGGCAGGATTTGATTCCATTAAGTCCAGGAAAGCTCCCTGACTGCATTTGTAGCGCACTGGGTCTGCCCTGCTTCAGGCCCACGTTGTAGGGCCCGCCGGGTCTTTGTCTACAGGGTCACCTTTCCAGCACGACAGGAAGCGTGGGAAGAGGGCGGGGAGTTGCCTGCCATGATGGTGTTGGTTATCCACGGCTGTTGCATGCAAGTATGGTGTTGTGGTTTTTCATCGGGTACCAAGGGCTGCTGGGCTGTCCTGAGTCTGATGTAGGTACGGATGGCCTGTAAGCTGCATTTCCTTACCTGGGGGACTCGTCCCGGGGCTGCACGCAGTGCTCAGGGGTGGACTTCCTTCTTGGTGGGCCAATCAGTGCAGGTGGAGAAACGCATCTGTCAGAAGGCAGAGCACCTCTGACTCTGGTCTGCACGATGACTGAGTGCTGTTCTCATGGGAACTCAAGGCCAGGAAGGAGAGTTGGGGGATCCCCTTGCGAATGGGCCCTGCCAGCAGCAGAGAGGCCTGATGGCAGCTGGGGGAGTGTCCACTGGCCTCTGGATGATCCTCCTGCCTCCACTTGTTGCCGTTGCATCTTCAGCGTAGACACCTCGGTGTGGCTGCCCTTGGCTTCACACCTGCTGCCATCCCTCGGGTCCCTCAGAGGAAGAGTTCAAATGTGGCATTTCTAAGTGTGGCGAGCACGTTCTCCCAGCCAGGGCCCTGCTCAGCTTACAGGACCGCACGGCACCGCTTGTCAGCCGTCTGGCTCTCGGCCCCATTCTGATACCTTCCACGGTCTCCTGCCCCCTGCCTGTTGTTTGCCCTCTTCCCTCTGACCGGAATGGCTTTTCTTTGGTGAACCCCTACTGGCCTGCCTCCTTCTCCCCTAAAACTGGACCTGGAAGGAAGTATTTTCAGAGCTTCCACTTCCTCTAACTGTCCATGATCTCTGGTAATAACACTTTTCTTTTTCTGTGATCAGTTATTTGCTTCAGCATCGGCCACGCCTACCAGCCCTTGAAAATCTCAAGGGTGAGGACTGTTTCATATTTATCTTTGCACAAAATAGGTGCTCGATGCCTATTGCCATGCATAGCTGGGTGGATTTCAGTGAAGGTTCTAATATGTAAAGGCCAGTATCAGGAATAAGATCTTTAGTTTTTGGCTGCAAATTGCCCAGCATTCATTAGATCTAAGTTCCTGGCATTAGATAAGGATCCTAAGGAGAAACTGGTGTTCATGGATGGGAGACCTGCTCTTATTTAACGAACTAAAAAAATATGTTATTATTTTTAAAAGATGTCAGCTCTCTACCAATTATTTGATAAGTCGAGTTGTCTTAATAAAAATGTCTGTTGATTTTTTTAAAAGTAGGCCTCAGAAAAATGGGATTCCCTAGGGGAAGAGAGGTATGTGTGCCTATAATTGGATAAAAATGCATGGGTAGAGGATGCATATACCCGAGAGCCACCAGAGGTAACCTTTGGGGAAATAGGGCCAGGAGAATGAAGATAATATTTTTTATGATCTGTACTGTGTGAATTGTGAATTTTTGCACATATTAGTTAATGAATGAAGTAAGGTGAGGACCAATACTGTGGAAGCATAAGAGTTCAAGACTAACCAAGACAATCAAGAACATTTCTGTCTACCTAGATGTCAAGACTTATTCTAAGTCCTCAGTAATTTTGATCATGGTACGCAGAGTGGTGTGGGGATAGATCCACCAGGGGACAGGACAGAAGTGGCCACAACAGCTCACAGTTCCTACTATGTGCCAGGTTCTATTTTAAACAATTTTCAAACATAAATTCACTTAATCCTTCTAACCACCCATGAAACAGAATTTATAGCTCCCATTTAATGTTCTAGGAAAACTGGGAAAAGAGAGGTAAAAGGCCAACTGTGAATGAGTTATTGGTATAAAAGAGAAGTGTTGTCAAAAATTGATGGGAAAAATATTATTCCATAAATATAAAGTGTTAATCAATATAGAAGAAAATAAAATTGGTTTCCTTCCTCATGCTGTACTAAAAAACAATGTAGAGGGATTAAAGAATAAAATTTCTTAAACTTTAGGAGAAAATACAGAACATTTACAGGATTGGGCCATGGAAAGGTTTTTTTAAATAATACACAAAAAATACAAATCATAAAGGAAAAAAATGAATATTTTTCCACATGATAGAAGACAAGAGAGTGAAAAAGCAAACCACAGACCAGATGAAAATATAATGGTACATAGAATTGATTTAGAATTAGTATCCAGAATATATAAAATCTCTAGAAATCAGTAAATAATGAACAACCTAATAGGAAAATAGGAAAGGTTTCAGATTTGGAAACCAGAATGCCAGTTAACTTAACAAAAGAGCCCCAATCTCACTGGTACTCAGAAAAATGGAAATAAAAATAACAAGGCAGAGATTATATTTAAAAATTTTGAAGTATCTAAAAGAAAAAGCTGGAGACATCACAATTTCAGATTTCAGATTATATTACAGAACTATAATGATCAAATAGTATGGTACGGGCACAAAAACAGACACGTACATCATTGGAACAGGATAGAAACACAGAAACAAACCCACAATTATATGGCCAATTACTCTTAGACAAAGGGGGCAAGAATATGCAATGGGACAAAGACAGTCTCTTCAACAGATGGTGTTGGGACAACTGGACAGCCACATGCAAAAGAATGAAACTGGACCACTTTCTTACACCACACACAAAAATAAATTCGAAACAGATGAAAGGCCTAAATGTGAAACCTGAAACCATAAAAATCCTAGAAGAGAGCACAGGCAGTAATTTCTTGGACATTGGCCATTGAAACATTTTTCTAGATCTGTGTCTTGAGACAAGGGAAACAAAAGTAAAAATAAACTACTGGGACTACATCAAAATGAAAAGCTTCTGCACAGTGAAGGAAACATTCAACAAAAGTAAAAGACAACCTAGGGAATGGGAGAAGATATTTGCAAATGACATGTCTGATAAAGGGTGAGTATCCAAAATATATAAAGAACACCAAAAAAAAAAAAAAAAAAAATCCCATTAAAAATGGGCAGAAGAAATGAACAGACATTTCTCCAAAGAAGACATCCAGATGGCCAACAGACACATGAGAAGATGCTCAACATCACTCCTCATCAGGGAAATGCAAATCAAAACTACAATGAGATATCACCTCACATCTGTCAGATGGCTAAAAAACACAAAAACAAAAACAAGAAACAATGGGTGTTGGCAAGGATGCGGAGAAAGGGGAACCCTTGTGCACTGTTGGTGGGAATGCAAACTGGTGCAGCCACTCTGGAAAACAGTATGGAGGTTCCTTAAGAAGTTAAAAATAGAACTACCCTATGATCCAGTAATCCCACTATTGGGTATTTAGCAAAAAAAAAAAAAAAAAAAAAGAAAGAAAGAAAAGAAAACACGAATTTGAAAGGATACACCCACCCTTATGTTTATTGCAGCATTATTTACAGTAGCCAAATTATGGAAGCAGCCCAAGTGTCCATCCATAGATGAATGGATAAGGAAGATGTGGTGTGCACACACACACACACACACAATATTCTCTCAATGGAATATTACTTGGCCATAAAAAAGAATGAAATTTTGCCGTTTGCAACAACATAGATGGAGCTAGAGAATATTATTCGAAGTGAAATAAGTCAGAGAAAGATAAATATCATATGATTTCACTCATATGTGTTATTTAAGAAACAAAGCAAACGAGTAAAGGGGGAAAAAATGAAAAAGAGAGAGAGGCAAACCCAGAAACAGACTCTTTTTTTTTAACTCTGGAGAACACATTGGTGGTCACCAGGGGGGAGGTTGGTGGGGGATGGGGGAAACAGGTGAAGGGATGAAGAGCAGTTATCATGATGAGCACTGAGTAATATATGGAATTGCTGATTCACTATATTGTACACCTGAAACTAATATAACACTGTATGTTAGTTATACTGGAATTAAAATTAAAAAGCAAAAAAATGAAGAAGTACCATGTGCATGCTACAGTGCGGATGGATCTTGCAAACCTTATCTTTGAAAGAAACTAGTCACAAGGGCCCACCACGTCATGTTGTCCCATTTACATGAAATATCCAGAAGAGGCAAATTTAAGGAAAGAAAATAGACTAATAGTTGCCTAGAGCTGGAAGGGATGGTGGGGGGAGTCAGGTAAGGGGTACTGTGTTTCTTTTTGGGCTAATGGAAATGTCCTAATATTGGTTGTCTGATGGATGTGCAACTGTGAATATACTAAAAACCATTAAGCTGTACACTTTAAATGAATGAAAAAAGTTTGAAGCATCTAAAATTTTGATAACGTGGACAAAGAGGAATTCACACATACTGTTAATTGTGGGAGAAGTTTGTATAATTACTCTTGAAAGCAATTTGCAAGTAGCTAAGTGGAATTTATTTGTATACAACACCCAGCAGTTCTTCCTGTAGATCCATTCCCTAGAGTAAGCTGTCATGCCCAAGTAAGAATTAATGCATGGAAATATTATCTGTAATAATAGGAAACAAAGCAATTTAATGTTTGTAAATTGAGGAATGCTATGTCATAGTAACGAATTTACAAAATGGAATATTGTACAGCCGTTGAATCTAGGTATTTTGGTTAATAAATCTCAAGGCATCCCTTTGCATTACCATAAACTTATGTAAATGGTATGAAACATCTAGCTCAAATTTGAGTTGTACATTTATTGTTTATTGATGCCGACACGTGAAGGTAAAGAGTAAAAACCCGGCATAAAAAGAAGCACACAAGTCCCAGGCTGCAGGTTATTAGGGGAGGGAGGAGGGATTTGGGTCGTGGGTGGATATTTGGCTTCAATGGTTTTATAAAGTTTTGATTGAAAATATATATTATTATAAATACAACCAAGTACTAACACGTTAAACCGTGAGTATGTTTTATATGCTGCATATAAAATATAATTCTCTCTTTCATAATTTAAAAAAAGTGAAGAGGAGTTCTGAAAGAAATCTAGTAAATTTGGAAATATAGTTCACACCAAGTACTGTTGGTTTCAATGGGAAGAGGGCAATGCCCAGCGTGCGGCAAGGCGCGCGTGTTCGGAGGACGGGACGTGACCCGAGGGGGATGCTCTTGACCATCCAGGGGCCGTTCTAAAGCAGCGTTGGTACTTGAGACGTTGATGAGTGCCTGTCAGCTGCCACCAAGTCTCGTGCGTCCCTTCCCTTCTTCAGGTTCGTGGGTACAGGCTCGCTGTATGTCGCAGGGCCTCGTACGGTGGGCGTCAAGACCCAGGAACCAGGGACCTGCGACTAGGTCTAGCTCATCCTAGAATTAAGAGTGGGGCCCTGAGCAAGTCCCTCTATTGCCTCAAAAAGAAAAGCAAACCAAGAGATGTGTGCGTTGGAACAGACAACCCTCCCCGAGCCTACATTCCCCTCGCTATGACAGCTGATGTCAATGCTCCTTCCCTAACTGATGTGTATACGCCACCTTGAAAAATAATTCAGTATGTAGGTGAAATAAAATAAAATAATTTATAGCAAAGTCCCACAGGCTTCAGCCTGTGAGTGTTCAGGCCTCAAGGCCAGCTGGGCCCTGCCGTAGCGTGGTCTGCTGCGGTTAGCTGGCCAGAGTCGCTCCCACATGTGAAGAGTAAGGCTGGCTGGAAAAGAAAGAAGAGCAGAGATCAAGAAATACAGGACAGGAAGAGAGCAGAACACACAGAAGTGTTGGGATGAGTGACGACAGACTGTTTTGTTTGCATGTGAAGGGACGTAGTCCGTGGAGGTCAGGGGGTAAGGGATTCGTCCCGACGCGGATCATGGGTTGTCAGGGCAGGGAAAGTGGCAGGTGTGAGAATCTCAGCGGTGAGTCCGGTCTTATTCTTCCGTGTGGTGTCACACCAGGGGCTTCTGTGGTTGTGACAACATGGATGGGTGGGGAGGCAGGCCCCTGGGGTCCCTCCACCCGCCAAGGTGCCCACTCCAGCTTCGGTACTGAGACAGCGGTGGGGACCAGGTACCTTGTTGCTCAGCAGGGAAGACACCATGGACTGGAAAAGAAACAGAGAGAAATTGTGTGATGAGACACAAGGGCACCCTGTCAGAGAAAGTCTAGAAAACAACAGACAACTTGCTCCCCCCGCAAGAAATAATTTTGGTATCTAATTTTTACCTGGCAGATTTATCATAATTTTTAAATACAGAGGAAACACTGTAGAATCTTTCTGAACAGCCTTTTAAATGAAATTTATTGAGACCTCTGCCTTTCATGTTTTTCCATTGAAAATAATGTTTGGTGTTAAGGATGTGAACCTGTAGCTGAGGTGATCTAAGATCCCTTTGGAGTGTCTTACTGTTGGTGGAGTAACTGGGCCCCTGTGCTGAAACCGCCCAGTTTGAAGTTGGATGTGCCATGATATGCCAACTAGACAGAACGTCTAGAAAAAGGACACCAGCTCGTGTCTCCACAACCAGCTTGTTCGGTCCCCAGGCCCTTTACGTATCATCTTGTGTGAACTGTCAGGGTCCTTCCTTACTGGAGGGCCACCGACCTGTAATGCTGCGGGTTTAGTCCAGGGAGCCTGTTGGAAGCTGAGGGGTGCCATGCAGTCCTCTCACGGTGCAGGGAAGTCCGCATTGCGGGCCTCCACCCCGAAAGCCCGTGGAGACCCCCACTCCTTGTGGTGGCCGAAAAATACTCAGCTCAAAATTGCCACTTCCTTTGTTGGGTATTTCGTTTTCCCCCAAGAGTTGTTTTTATTTGATCAACTCTGGGAACAAAGGCCACATGATGTATCTTTCTTAAAAGTAGCTCCTGAATGGATTTGCATAGACGGTAGTTTGCCCACATAGACAGCCCTAAGCAGACCACAGATCTAAACCCTGTTATTCTTTTATAAAAACCCTGATGCTGACCACTTCCTCCCCTCATAACCTCACTCTCTCCATAATTTACCCCTGAATGCATTCCCCACATTATTGCACAGCTCATCTCTGAATTGGGACTGTAGATTTTAATTTACCTTTCCCACCAGGTATTAAGTGTGCTGAAGGTGGACGGTGTCGCTTCTCTTGAATCCTTTAGAAATTCTAGCACCACGGTGAGAATGTGATAGATGCGCTGGAAAAAAGTACGTAGGAAGAAAGATCATAGAATAAATTCATCCTTCCTTACTTTATGTTGCGGCTCTCTCCAAGTTCAGCGTGCATGCACGTGTGAGTGTGACACACACACCACAATTTAGGCTTCATTAAACTTACGTACATCTGACACCCTCAAGAAGAGCAAGACTCTACAATGTCAGAAAATTTAAAAATTCTCTTAGATGATGGGGAATATGGGGGAAAAGTTAAGCTGATGAATTATTCCCCAGATCTATTTAGTGACAAATCTGTGGGTTGGTTGGGCTCGTTCAAGCTGCAGCATAGTGCTTAGTTAAGGGGATGTAAAAATTAGAAACCAGTGTAGGATATAAATTAAGACTATCTGGAGGCTAGAAAGATTAGGGGATTTTTGTTGTTGTTGTTGTTGTTAAAATATCCAGCCAACTCCTGAAAAATAATGAGTGGTTGCCATAGCAACCGTGCTTCCAGAAGACACACGGAGAACATGAAAAGGATTGGAATCAAAGAAAGCCACCTGGTTTTAGACTTTAATTTTGGAGAAAGAAATTCACCCCAAATGATTTATGAAACAAACCCTATTTTATTTTCCTCCAAAATTATTATAGGAAGGAAAAAAAGTTTTTCTTTCTTTTTTTTTTTTTTAATTAAAAAGACTGATGGGAATTCCAAAGGGAGCGAAAACAGGGTCTGTGCATCTGGAAGTGTTCCACCGCCTCCACACACCTGCGCGGGCCCCGGGTTGCTGGTCACAGATGCCATTTTGGGAGTGGCTGTCCTTAAATGCCGACTCACAGATTTTCATTGAGCACCTGTTTCCTGTTCACGGTCCCTTTGAAAGGGTCTGCATCCCATGGCCTGGCTCTCAAGTGGTTGCTGTCCAGTTGGCTAAACAAAAAGCCCACGTAGGAACCCATGGAGAAGACGCAACTCCTCAGCCAGCGAAGATGGGGGGGCTGCTGAGGCGGGAAGGGAGCGTGGCTTGGGAAGGAAAGTCAGAGTGAGGGCCAGGTGGGGCCTGAAGTTTCCGCCGGAGGGATGATGGAGAGGGTGGGAGGGTGGTTCTGGGGTGGGCAAGGGCGGTGCCCAGGGCAAGGCACTAGCTGGCCTGGGTGAGGTGGGGTCAGGAATGTGCTGGGACAATGGGCAAGACTGGCAGGTAGGGTGTGGCTGTGGGAACGTGGTTGGTGGCTTCAGGGTCTGGGGTCGGAGACAGAGGTCAGTGACCGGAGCGGCCTGACAGCAGGGTCAGGCGTCCCCCAGCCCTCTGAACGGGCCCAGCTGCCCTGGTGGATCCTTGGGTGCTGCCACCACACCCCCACTGTCCCTTCTACTGCTCTCCGGTCTAGTCTTTGTGCTCACACACGGCCACACGCCCATCGCTCCCTGAGGCTTTGTCCCTGGGGCTTAACAGTTGTGTTGCCGAAATAAGACTTGGAGGAGGTGCCAGGTGAGGGGAATAGTCTGTGATGTGGTTCATCAGTCGGGGTCCCCGGGAAGCAGAGGGGGCACCCAAATTAGGATGATTCCAGGAAAACAGGCACCAAATGCCAGGTGGGGAGCAAGGTGCAGAGAAGTCACAAGGAAAGATGTGGGACCCTGTTGTCAGGGCAGACAGATGGGACAGGGAAGGACCTGCCGTCGGAAGCCAGAGGAGAAAGTTGTGTGGAGAAGGGACAGGCAGTGGGGGGTGACCCCGGGACAAGGGAGCAGCTTCTCTGTGACCTCCTGCCAGCCCACTGTGTGGCTGGGGGGCAAGGTCAGCTGTGGATGTAGTGCAAACAGACCAGCCTGCCAGGCAGGGAGCGGGACGGAGCAGGGACCCGCATCCAGGGAGGCCCACGTGGTGAGGACGCATGGTGCCTGGGAGCCCTTCTTGAAAGTCCTCGTGACTTTCTCTCTTTCCCAAACTCCTGCAGCCAGTGCACGAGAATCTGGGAAGGTGGGAGCCTTTGCAGCACCCCCAGACCGGCACCCGTGGGAAGGATCCCACCCGGCCAGGAAGACCAAGTAACTTACTGTCCTGTCGGGACACTTCTGAGGCTGGATGTGCTAGTAATCATTATGCCAGGACAGTAGGCATAAGCTCAACTGGTCCTAGCAAAATGGGGGCATATGGCCACCTTATTTCTGCTCGCCTTCCCCGCAACCACGGTGTCTCTGCCACATACGCTGGAAGAGGCTAGAGGATGGCGTGGTCCCTGTGGCTTGGGATGGGCTGGCCAGCGAGGTCTTCTAGAAAAGCTGAGCCTTGGGCGTGATCAGTGGTGGGATTCAGTCAGGCAAGAGTGAAAATCAAATTATGTCAGGAACAAATAATCGGTTCTAACGCTCTGAAGAGAAATAAACAGATCTGCTCGATACGCTATTTAGAGACACACCAAAACCATCAGAAAGTGCCTTTCAATGCCAAATGCTAATTATAAGAGGGAACATGTCTTTCTGTAGTTCCAGCTTGTTGTAGAAAGTGACAGCTCTTGATGCTCGCAAATGAGGTTGCATGTTATGTATCCTGAAGTAATTTGGTGTGTATAATGGACAATCGATGTTAACTTTTAAGGTCATTACCGAAGGCCTCCTGGGGTCACCCCTTCCCTGGACAGGTCTCCTTATTGCTCCATATTAGAAATCAGCTTGAGGCCTGACCTTTCCCTGAAACCCACTGGAGTCTCTCCTGGACTCTACAGTCTGCTAGGGCAACCCCGGCCCTCAGAGCACCCGTCCACGGAGCACAAACTAACTCTGAGTAGCACAGAAAAGCACGGATTTAATTGTCCTGGGACGATGGTCCTAGTCAGAGCTGGAACCAGGTCCCCCTAAAGAGCTGTGTAGCCTTTGGGCCTCAGCTATCACTGAATGAGTGAATGAATGAATGAGAATGAATGAACAAACAAACAAACCTTATTAAGTGTACACTTAGCACCTGCTTGGATTGCAGAACATTGCAGAAAGTTCTTTATACCTCTTCTGTATTCATCTTCACTGCAGTTTCCCTGCTGGGATGGTTTTGATAGTCTCACTACTTCCAGATTTACAGAGGGGGAAACGGAATCTTCTCTCCTGAGACGGTTCTCATTCTGCTGCTTGGCAAACTCCATCCCTTCAGGGTTATTGGCTTAACAGGAGTGTGACGTGTGGAACCCTGCTCGCTGCCCCCTGTGGTAAGAAAGCAATGCCAGCCTAATTCAGGCAAGCCCCCCATCTGCACACTTCCTTCACCTAACCCCTGTTTGGGAGCCCCGAGGATGCTGTCTGGAGAAATCAAGTAAGAATGGGAGGGAGGTGACTTTGTTGCAGGAAATGTATACAAGTCTTCCAGGTTTTAACTGTTTTAAGCTGTTTATCCTGGAAAATCATCCCCCAACAATCCAGGGTCTGTGCTATGGGGACAGAGATCAGACTTCTCAAGAATGTCACAAGAAAGCTTAACTCGGACCAACAGGAGGAATGTGAAGAGTGGGCTTTAGCTCAATGTAAGTCTGACATTTCTGTCAGACACGTTGAAAAGTGGAACGTGGTGTCTCCAGGAACTGTGATTTTCTTTCATAAGATGCTCCAGTAGAGACCGATGTGTAATTATGGGAGATACTGAGAAGGGGCGCCTGCCTGTGATGGAGGTGGTGAGCTGTCATGGAAAGAGCATGAATTTCAGAACCAGGTCAGTTTGGCCCAAATCCGGGCCAGTCACTTTCCAGCTATCTGTGCAACTCACTAAGCCCCTCAAGACTCTCCATGATAACCATGATTGGGTCATCACACGGTTTTGAGTACTAAAGCAGAGAACACACATAAAGTGTCCCAGAGCGGGCGCTAACAGCTCGGCCCACCGTATGGGGCAGACGCCACCACCCTCACGCATCCCCAGGCTGTGCGCACGCGCTCACGCAAATGCCACCGCACGCAGGAAGTCACATTGGAAGGCAAGGCAATGAGAGCCACGCTATTGCAGGGATGACCCTTGATCCTCTCTGATTTATTTTCTAGGTAAATTATTGACAGAGTAGACTTGAGTCATGACTGGTGGCAGACGCCCTACAGGGTCCTGCACCGTCACCCAATGCCATGACCCAGAAGTGGGAGCCACCCGGCCAGGCGGGCCCCGGGTCCTGTCCAGCTCAGAGGAACCACAGTGCTTCCTTGAAGGGTCAAGGCCGTGCCTTTTAATGCTGGGGACTGTAACTGAGGCCAGACTGTTTGGTTATAGATCTTACAAGAAAGGCAGCTTCCTCTGTTTCCCCCCCTCTACGCCCATGCTGATGAGTCAAGAAAGCTTTTAAAGTGGTTCCTTCCCCAGATTCTTCTAGGCCTGGGGCCATGAACGTGGGGAAAAGTGGGTGCTCTGTGGGTGGTTGCCGACGGAGAAAGCCCCTGGTGGCAAACAGCCGGGTAGCCCCCACCTACCCTGGTTTTCACTGCCAGCACCCTCATTGTTGGGGGGGAGGAGCGTGTCTGCTCCAGGTTGTGCAATTCAATAGTATTTATTGGGCAGTCCCTGGAGTCCTGAGGAGCTGAGCCAGCTGGTCGGGGGGGGGGGGGGGGGGGAGGGGAATACAAGCAAAACACAGCGAGTGATTAGTGAGAGCTCAGAGAGGGCGGGGAGCCCCTCGCTGTCCTGCTGGGAAACCTCCAGAAATGCCTCATGGCCTCGTGGGTAAGCCTCAGTCCAAGCCTTACCTATTTTGACTCCAGTCTGATGCTCGCTTTGGGGCATATTCCTTGTAACTGATGCTCCACGGTTTAGCTAAATGTACTAAGTGTCACTCTGGTGGAGGAAAATTTCTGTCTGTCCTCCCTGCAGGAAGAGAGTGTTCCCCGATTTGTAGGCGGCAGAGAGCCCAGTGTGTGAATTGTCTCTCAGTAACATTCTGAAAGCCCCTCCCAGCCTCATGACTGGTGTTTTACCTAAAGGGATGGTGAAGAGTACCCCTGGGGGAGGCCCCAGCGGGAGGAGGGGGACCTGCAGAGGGCGGGGGGGGGGGCCCTGAGAGAAAGGGAGAGTGCCACCAGAGTGCACCTGCCACATCCCTCGCCACCCTTCTCCCTCCTCGCCGCGTGGCCTCTGTTCCAGCCCTGCTCAAGTGCGGTCATCACAACGGGATGTCGATGGCTCCCTGCCCTTTGTGCAGCTTTAGGGGTGGTCTGAAGCAGTGAGTTTACAGAAACCTCAGGTCAAGTTCCAGCCAGGAACTACATGTGTAGGCACCGTGGTGCATGGATGGAGGGGCCACCCTTCCTGGTTCTCAGTGACTGTCAGGGCACTGGGCTGCTTTCTCCAGAACAATATAAAGGTGGGGGTTACGCTTGCGGGGAAGGGTATCCCCACAAATACAGCCACCCGACCACCCACACACCCACCTTCGTGCGGTAGCTTTTTATTTTGAGAGCATTTTAAATTTATAGAACAATTGCAAAAATAGTACAAAGAGCTTTCTTATTACATCCTTTACCTAAATTACCAATCGTTCGCGCTTGGCTCCATTGACTTTATGGTGTGGACGTGTGGCTGAAGCCTTTTTACCGAATGACTTGAGGATTAGGTGTAGAAAGCACGCCCTTTTACTGTAAGTATGTCAGTGTGTATTTTCCGGGAAGAGGGCATTTTGTTAGGAAGGCACAGTCTGGTTCTCCAAGTCGGGGTATTGTCACGGGATGCAGACTCAGCATCCTGATCTCAGCTGTCGCGGTCGTGTCCTTTCATGGGCAAGCGGTGAGCCCCGTCCTGGGGTCCGGACCAGGGTTAACGCTGTGCTTGGTTCTTACATGCTCTCTGTCATCTCCTGTCACTGGAGCATCTCCTCCATCTTTCTGCGTCCTTTGTGACCTTTATAGTTTTGAGGAGTACGGAACGGTTTTTCTGTACTGTGCCCATCAGTGTGATTTGTCCGATGTCTCCTCACAGTTAGAATTTTGGCCAGAATCCGGCAGAAATGATACTGTGTCCTGTCCGCGCATCGTATCAAGAGGCACATGACGTCGGTTTGTCCTGCGCGGGGTGCTGTTCAAGGTCGCACCTGTGAGGTTTCTCTGTCCTGAGGGTGCTGTTTGTTCCTTGAAATTAAGAAATTTCCATTTGTGTGGAGATTTTTGGAGACTACATTCACATCTTCTGCTTCATTACATTTTCCCCTATGGTTTTAGCATCTGTTGATGATTCTTGCCTGAGTTGAATATCGTAGTGGTTGCCGCACAGCCATTTTCTGACTTTGTTTCCCTTTGCATCTATCAGTTGGCATTCCAGAAAACGATGGAGCACGTATGAATTTGCATGTCGTCCTGGTACAGGAGCTAATTAGCTGTGCTCATTGTCTCCATGTCTTTCCAGTTTTAGTAAATGTGCTGTTGTGGCAAGTACCACTCTCGCCTGTGGATCACACGCACCACACACACACATGCTTGGTGCACACAAGCCTACGTGCACACACGCACACACACACGCGCACACACATGCATATATGCGCACACATGCACACACACAGACACATGCAAACACGGGTACATGCACGCATGCATGCACACACGTGCGCACACATGCACACACAGACACATGCACACACGGGTACATGCACGCACGCGTGCACACACATGCACACACAGACACATGCACACACGGGTACACGCATGCACACATGCACACACGTGCGCACAACGCACACGCACAGACACATGCACACACGGGTACACGCACGCACGCGTGCACACACGCACACGCACAGACACATGCACACACGTGCGCACACACGCACACACACAGACACATGCACACACGGGTACACGCACGCACACATGCACACACAGACATGCACACACAGGTACATGCATGCACGCATGCACACACGTGCGCACGCATGCACACACAGAGACACATGCACACACGGGTACACGTACGCACGCATGCACACACGTGCACACACGCGCACACACACGGGTACACGCACGCATGCATGCACACACGTGCGCACACATGCACACACACAGACACATGCACACACGGGTACACGCACGCACGCATGCACACACGTGTGCACACACACGCACTCTCTGCTGGGACTGGGGCACATCACTGCCACCCACTATGCTTCCCTATCCCAACTAATTCCTTCAGTCTGCACCCTGTAATGTTCTCTTCCAAAGTCAGTAAATGTACAAGTGAGACAGAGAAACTGAGGCACAGACTAAAGTTTAGTCTCCTTATTTTAGTGATGAAATCGTAGCCCAGGTCACTTCCCAGAGTTCACACGGCTGGCTAGTGCCCCTTGTGCGGTGTTCAGAGGAAAGCAGCCCCTCTGTTGGTGAAGGCCATTGCTTTTACCCCTGTTGGCAGGAAAGAGTGAGTTTTCCCTAGGCAATTTCTCAGTCTGGAAAGGGAGATCGCAGGGATGAGAATATTGAAGAAACAGAATGATTGCAAAAAATATATCTATGTGTATTTGTAATATCCTTTGTGTATGTGTGTGTGTGTGTGTGTGTGTGTTTAAAATCCCCTTTGAGGATTCCTCTTTGAGGAACAGTCCATTTGCATCATAACAGACGCAGGCTCATTCTCTGGGATGCTTTGGGATGCAAATCCATAAAGGCTGACTTAAGGGCTAGGGAAGTTCCCTGCAGGTGCAGCTAGGCCAGACTGCTCCCTGCAGCAGGGCAGGTTACGCTGTGACAGAAGACATGTCAGCTCTCCTGGAGCATCCTGCTCACGTAGGAGTCCTCCTGGTCGGCCTTAATGGACAGTCAGCGAGGCTCAGTTCAGTTCTTAGAAAAGCTGCGTGTTTCTGCTCAGTTGTCTGAGAGTGAGGATTCGGGCTCTATGAGTGATTTTTATAATGATCTCATTTTATAATGACGTGGAGAAGGGGCGAGGCCGAGAGGAGTTGGTGGAGCTGGAGAGGGTGCAAGATTCTGTCTTTCCTTCCCTGGGAAGTGGCTGTTTGAGAGTCTCGTCTCAAGGTCTTCTTCTGGGGTGGGTAGTGTTCCCGTGCACACACCCACTGTGCCACCGGGCAGGGAGGTGCCATGTGGGCTTTCGTGCAGGCCAGGGAGCCCGTGGCCTTCTTGTTGTGAGTACGTTGGTGGCAGGACACCCCTCACACATGCTCAAGACGGCCCCCCCGCTTCTGTGGGGGGCCATTTCTCCCTGAAAGAGGGCTCACTTGCCCTCACCGTCCTTTTTTGCCTTCACTCCTGCCCTGTCTGCATCTTCCTGGACTTCAAGGGCAGCTTCTGTCCGAATCCGTTCTGTGGGAGGCTCAGTGCTGGTGAGAGTGAGCTGGTGCACGCCCTCCACGCTGGGATTGGTCTCCCAGACAGTCTCACCCCGCGTGAGCGGGAGGATTGGTGCTTCGTGTGTCAGGCGTGCTCAGTCTCTGCAAGTCCACGGGTGAGGAAACCAAGGCCCAGGGGCTTAAATCACACGTCCGAGACCAGAGTTAGGAATGGTGGGGTGCTGTCTGCATCCCAGGTGCACGCCTGCAAGCTTCTCAGGGGTATGGGACGGGCCTCGGATACCTGGGCACGTGGCAGGAACGTGAAGATGTATTATCCACTAAGAAGGCTTTCCAATAACAACTTGGCAGGAGGGATGGCCAAGTATAGATTGAAAGAATGGGTCCCGAGTGAGGGGACTCACAAGCCCTCTCTTTGATTTTGGATTTTCTACACTTGGAAATATCTGTGCCTGCGTAGAATCAAATGAAAGTGCAACCTCTTGGTCCTTAAATAGTACTTTTCCCCCAATTCATAGTCAATCCTAATTAAGTAATAGAGGAGAAAAACAGCAGAAGGGGAGCCCTCTGCCCCCACATGTTCACCTGCTCTCCCAAGAAGCCCCCAACTCCATAAGAGACGCTGCTTTGAAGGGAAATAAGAGTTCTTCACAAAGACTTTTCTGGTTTTCTGACTTTTCCTAGTGGGTGGCCTTCACATGTCCCCAAGACCCCTCTGGTGAGGCGCGGCTCTGGTACCGCCATTTTCCTTGGGACATGTCTGGTGCCATCTGAAGGGCCAGCCGCAGCAGCAGGCCTGTGTGCAGCAGAGGAGGGGGATGGATGGCTGGGAGAGGAGCTGAGAAGCAGATCTCCAAGCGACATTAGGGCTGTCAACCCAGAAGCCCAGAATTCACCCCGACCCCCCGTGAGCGCACATGGATGAGGACCCAGGGAGTCAGTGAGGAGGGAGCTGACTGGGAGATTGCTTGTAGCTGTGCTCAGTGGCTGTGGCCGCGGGTGGACTGACGTCAGGGGTGATGGGAAAACCTCTTGAGAGACCTTTCGTGACATATATTAATGAGACAAGAAGGCAGGGGAGGTGTGGAAAGAGCTTAGGATTTGGGTCAGTCTTCACTGTGCCATTTTATGTGCATGAAGATTTACACACCACGAAATCAATTCAGTGTATGTATTTTAGTGAAAAGTTGTAAATAATTTCATATCCTCTTTTAGAGATAAAGAACATTCCTCAGAGGCATGAGTGAGTTGATAAAGTTCTCCAGTTTGCCAGCCCACTAATTTCAGTTCTAGAAAATGAGAAGAATGGAATACTAACATGGTTATATATATAAGAATAATTGTGTATCAATTAAACAAGTTGGAAAAATGAAATTATTAACGTGGGTGAGATGCTATGCGGCAATCCTCTTTGGCTTCTTGGATTATAAAGTAAAATACTGTAGCTTGTGGCACTGGTGCTATGTCCATATAATGAAATACTATGTCATCATTAAAATCGTATTTTGGAAGAATTTTTTATTATATAAGAAAATTTCTATATTACAACCTTGAGTAGAAATAGTGGGAAAATAAAATCTAAAACTAGATATAAAGTCCAAATATTATAAATAATGAATAAGGAATATTAGGAAAAATTAATACAGTGACTATATTATATCGGCAGTCCCTGAGGGTCTCTGATTACAGCATCACTTATATTTATAACAACACCACCAAAAACCCAATATGCTTTAGTTTAAGAAAACACACAGGAATTAGTCGTTATGGTTATGTAGCAAGAGTGGCGTGGGAAAGAGGTCCAGTCTGAGGGCAGAGAGCGTTGGCTGTGTTAGGTTTTTACAGGAAGCTGCCCTCCCTAGGTTGAGGTAATGGGATGGGCCCAGAGTTTATGTCCTGTCGAGGCTTCCGGCCTCCATATCGTATGGCTCACTGAAGGTAACACCAGGCCTGCCCCTGCTGGCTCCTTAGGGTCTTGTCAGTTTTCCGGGTGATGTGGCCCACTCTCCTCACTTCCCTGGGTTGGCTCTAGGTCTGCTGACCCACACTTGTCCACTTCACTTCAGTCTGGGTCCACCTGGATCCAGCCAGTCATGGCCCACCGCCACCAGCTGCTCGGTCTCCTGTCAGCCCCCTCCCTGCCCCCCACCTGCGCAGCCCCACCCGAGAGAAGGGGTGTAGCTGACAACAACAAAAGCAGCAGCAAGAACTACAATTCCTTATTCAGAATCTCTGCGTGCAGGGCACACCTCTGCTCTCTTACTGCATTGGAAGCATGCTGAAGGCAGGGCCCCGTCTAATTCAACTTGGTAGCTCCAGGGTGCCCTGTGTGATGCTTCAGACACGGGGCATGGTCAGTGAACTTGGGTTAATGTGTCAGTCAATTCCTCTGTAGCCTGGATGATTGTTAACAGAATCATTATGCATTTAAAATGCACCATTAACCCTATTTGAGGTGTGAAACAGATGTCTGTTGCTGAGTACCAAATTACCCCAAAACTTAGTGGTTTCAAACACCAAACATTCTTATCTCACAGTGCTGGGGAATAGGAATTTGGAGGTGGCTTAGCTTGGGGGTTCTGGTCCAGCTCTCTCAGGAGCATGGAGCCCTGATGCTGGCTGGGCAGCATCATCCGAAGGCCCAACCGGGGCAGCAGGGTCCCCTTTCGGGCTCACCCTCATGGCCATTGGTGGGAGGCCTCACTTGGGGCCACTTGGGCCCTTCCTCTTGATGGGGCATCTGGCTTCTCCCATAATAAGAGATCCCAAAGGGCGGGTGGGGGGGCACGGAGGCCAACCAGGTCGGAAGTGTTGTGTTGTGAGGGAAATGATCTCATTTCCAAAGGTGCATTTGGTCTCTTCTCTTTATCCATTAAAGGCAAGTCACAAAATCCAGCCCGCACACAAGGCTCCACCTCTCGAAGGAGACGTATCAGAGAATTGGCGGCCATGCTTTAAAAATCACCACAAAGTTTCCAGGGGTTCGCCTAAGTGGGCCTGAAGTTGAGGCAGGTAATGGGAGGCTCTGGCCTGTGGTGGGCACATGAGCGGCCTGGCTAATGCACTGTGTCCTGGAGACAGACTTCTTGGGCCCTCCTCCTGCCTCTTGCTAGGGCCTCAGCTCCAGAGGGGCATGGCTCAGCTTGCCACAGCGTGAGTTGTCTTCCCTCTTTGTGAAAGCGACAAGGACAGCGGCTGTCGTAGCTCTGCTGTATTTCATGGTCCAGCTCGAGAAGGAGAGGGACGCGCCTGTCGTGGGAGCCACCTAGCTGCTTCCTTCAGCAGTGATACGGAGTTCTCCCACCTCCCCTCGGAGGGACTGTAATGCCACTTGCACTTGTAAACATCCACTTCTCAACACTTGTGTAAATAAAACACACCTCCAGACCCATTCGTGCCCCATCAAATACCTGTACTCCAAAAGTAAATCATGCCAGGCTGATCGTGCAGACGGTAACTGTAAACCGCCTTTAGATTTGCTCTGCAAACAGTCCCATCAGCCCTTGTTCTAATATGCTGATAGTGTTGAAAGATTTGTGATGTTTGGGGTAATGGCAAAACATAAGCACGTATTTTGCAGAGTACAAATGTGAACTCAATGAAATAAAATGGAAGTTTGCTTCACTTAAGGGAGGGGCTCGTTTGACTCAGAGGTGAATGAGAGATAACTTTCTTCTTTCTATGAATTACAGCATTATCAACTTATGTTGGAAATAAAACTGAAAAATTAAACTTCATAAGCCATTCATTCATCCAAATATGTGCCAGGCTTCTGACACTGTGTTCACCAATTTAGGTACGGCAGTGAACAACCAAAATCCTTGCCTTCATTGGGCTTGCATTCTAATGGGTAGAAATAAAAAAAATCATTAAACAGTATTTTACGTTATCTGATGGTGAATTCCAAGGGGGGAAAAATATAGAGGATTCTTTTTGTGGGGGGGGAGTAGTTTAAAATTATAAAAACTGTGGTCAGTGAAGTCACACTAAGAAGTAGACATTTGCCCAAATAACTAACTGAGGCAAAGGAGTGAACCAGTGGGGTAGCTGAGAGAAGAGCTTTCTGTGAATAAAGAAGAACAAATGCAAATGTCCTGAGGCAGGTGAGGTCTGGTACAAGTGCATCAGGGAAGCCGCTGTGGTTTGAGGGAGGTCAGGGACACAGGTGGAACCTGATCCGGTCATGCCTTTTTTGGCCATTATTTAGGGAATTTGGCTTTAGCCAGAGTGAAATGGGCAGCTGCTGGTGGGTGTGAGGGAAAAGGCAGATAATCTGACAAATCTTTGTACTAGGATCCTCTGGTGCTCTGTGAGAAGGGCATTTAGTTAGGAAGCTATTACAAGAATCTCGGCAAGATTTGATGGTGACTTCACCAGGGTTTTGACAGTGGACATACTGAGGAGGACGCAGGCTTGTCAAGATTTGCTGACAGAAAAGATGTGGGCTGCGAGGGAAGACAAGAGTCAGGTTTTTGGCTGAGCCCCAGGATGAATGGAATTGTCATTTTTTGAGATGGGGTGGGGTACCCTGTGGGAGGACCAGGTTTGGGGTTAGGTTTGGAATTGGAAAGCTTGAGATACATTGCATATTCCAGTGCGTGGGGGAGTCTAGACTTCAGGGAGTTTTAAGTTAGACGAGATTTCCAGGGGTCCCTCCTGATCGGTGGCAGAATCAGTGTCACCTTCCCTAAAGTGGTCGCAGTGTCCCCTGACAGCCTTGTCACTCCCCGCAACCAGCAGTTAACTCCAGAGTCACAAGAAGAAAAGCCAGTGTCTTTGTTTCTTTGCTGGTGATCATCCGCTGCCTCTGGAATGGACCCTCCCTCCTGTCTCCACTCACTGTTTGACCACATGCCTGCCCAGTCTTCACTGCACACCACCCATGACACGGCTCTCATGACCTGTCCGCCTTGCACCCTGCCCTCCATGGACCCGTGAGGGGTCCCTCTAGTGCATCTGTGGCCCCAGAGCCATCCCTCCCGTAGCTTGCATTGTTTTGCTGTGGCTCCCTGTGTGTTTACCTCTTCTGTGGTGCTTGCTTCTACCGTAACACGTGACACGGCGTCTGGCGTGTCCTTGCAGATTTCTGTGCAGCCCCGGAAGCTCCCAACGAGAATGGGCTGCTTAGGACAGTGTCAGCACCTCACTAGCTCTCAGTGACCATCTGTGATTTTATTCTCTCCCCTCCCCCACTCCTTCTTTCTTTCCACACACATGTGTATAATCCCAGACAGTGCAAGGAGAAGTGTGAAGCAAAGGAGGCTTTTGGAAGGGAGGTTGTAGGAGCAGGAGAAGGAAAGTGTATCAGAGAAGAGAGTGGCCAGAAACGGTGAGGGTTTTCGATCCACAGCAAGGACGAGAAATGTGCAGTCAGAAAATCTCATCGCATTTGTAAGTAGGACTTTGCTCGGGAACTGCTTATGAAGAATTAGAACATGTGTGTTCTCACCTTTCTAGTTGCCTGCTCATTCATTCCTTCCCTCATTCACTCAGGAAACATTTGCATGAGGACCTAACTGACCCTATGGGGGAAATGTTTTATCACGTCAGGGGTTGGAACAACCCGAGCCTCGGCTGGGTGTGCGCAGCTCCTGTGGCCCAAGCCCCTCCCTCTCTGGCTTTCCCTGTGTGGACTGCCCAGCACATTGGGCCTTTGGCCCTGCGTTGGCACCTACATGTCCATGTGGCTGTAGGGTCCAATGTCGCCTTGCCGTCCTGGGCCCACCACTGAGCATGGAGGAATGATGCTCACAGCTGATGGATGACTGCCAGGAAATGCACCTGGCTGGAGGTGGGGGGGTTGCTTTCTTGATATGTTTTTGGCTAAACCTTGAGAAATTTTGCTTCCTGGACAATTTAGTCATATTTTATGAAGATCATTTGTCAGTGGCTAGAAAATTGGACGCGCATGATGTATGGCTGGGGAGGGCTAATGAGCCCTTCCTTCCACACACTCTGTCAAAGTCAGGTGCGATGCCCAGAGTGGAACTTGATTCAGTAACACTGCGAATGTGTTCCGATGATTAAGAAGGCACAATATTCATATTTTAGAGTTCCCGTGGCTTCTCAGAACAGCCTGCCGCCATGAGTGTATCCAGGGGCTGGACATGGGACCCTGCGGCTCTCACACACCTCTCCGGATCTGGGCAGTCCATGTGACTGCTTCTCTGTTCTTGTAGCTCTTAATCTGTGATAATTCCTTCAAAACAGAAGAGCAAGAATAGGGATGAACATTCACAGTAAGACTGAATGCTCTTCTACTCTCCTCCCTGACCCATGATCTAAGATGTCAGGAGCACGTACATGAAAGAAGGTGAGTGGGAGAGGCAGGGGCCGCTGCTGCTCATCGCCCCTCCCTTGTTGGATGGCATTGTGGATGCGGAGGGGTGGGCCACAAAATCATGAAAGGTGATCTGATCAAAGGAGCATCTAACTGTGGGGTTCCCAGTCCCGGCCAGGCCGTTCATTGTGGCAGAACCGGGGGCCAGGCCAGGAGCAGCACTCGGACCCTCTGTGCCTCCCTAGCAGACCCCTCACCCTATCCCAGTTTCGGGTCTGTTGAACCCATCGTATTCAGCAGCTAAATCTTCAGGGCGAGTCCGCATTGTGAGTCACACCTCAGCAGGCTCTTCAATATCTAGCTGTGACTCCCTTTCTGGTTCTGCCCCTCACCCCTTCCCCACGTGTGCCTGAAGACCCAGCTATAACCCATCAACTTGCCCAATGCCCCCCCAAACATACCCAGCTCCCAGAGATTCTGGTTTCCACCACCCCATAAAGAAAAGACAAGGGGCTGTGCCTACCCATCGTGGAGACCTACTCAAGATAATTTCTTTCAGAAAACATCCTGAGTTCCCCAGGCTCCATTAGGTCCTTTCTTCTTTGCTCCAGGAGGACAATTCCAGAAGGGCTGCTTCTACTGTAAAACTCATGTGTTTTGCCTGCCTGTCTTCCCTGTTAGGGGCTCAGTTCCTTCCGAATGGGAACGGAGAGGCCATGTCTGTTTTCCCTAAATCTCTGGCCATTCGTTCTGGCCCGAGAGGCATTATTTCCTTGGTGAGCATGCTGCTAGACAGTGACTTTGCAGGGCTGAGCAGAACAGGTAGGTTTTATGTCCTTGTGACAGGGTCAAACAAACACAAGTAAACATATATTTAAAATTGCAGTAATGGTCACAAAAGGGCAAAACAGAAAACCCAGAATCATGACTACTTCCTCTGGCCACCTCCGGGCTCAAGCCCTGAATGATGTCAGTAGCCACGGACAGAACTCTTCAG
The DNA here is from genome assembly GCF_964656455.1 of Halichoerus grypus. Taxonomy (NCBI): domain Eukaryota; kingdom Metazoa; phylum Chordata; class Mammalia; order Carnivora; family Phocidae; genus Halichoerus; species Halichoerus grypus. The sequence continues at coordinate 102,639,608 of NC_135723.1, forward strand.
ATTGTGCCGTGCACAGAGGCCGGGGAGCCCTGGGATGCGGGGGTTGGGGCACCACTGGTGGTGCCTGAGGAAGGCGGGGTGCTGTGTCTGGGGCTTTTGGCCTGGCAGTCCTGGGCACTGGAGGGGAGCTGCTGGGATCTCCAGTGCTGGCCGGGGCCTGGGACCTTCGGCGGCGGCCGACATCTCAGACGCAGGCCCAGAAGACCACCGTTGGGCCCCTCACTAAAGCGGGCTGAGTATCCGAGCCCCCCCCGGAGTTCATGGTGGGGATTTGATTTCATTTGAACCTTAGCCGTTTTCATTGCCTTTGAAATCTCATTCAGTTGAATTTAATAACAAATAAATAATTCATGAGAGCTGGGGAAGGAAAGGAAAATGAAAATAAAGAAATGCATTCACCCCAGGGCAGACAGGGGCACCTTGATATAGCTCTCTCTCTGTGCCCAGCAGGTCAGCCTGCTTCTGAGCAGATTCATGACACCAAAGAAGGAGTGTTCCCTCCTTCGGGACACTTGGGGTCTTCCTGCCACCTGGCTTCTGTGGGCCAGGGATTGAGCAAGAGATGGGCATGTGCCCACCTGCAAGCGGGTCTGCCTGGTGCTCATCCGCCTCTTGGCCATCGATCCTCTCCGAACCCCTGTTCCCTTGCACGTACAGTGTGGGCGCCTTTACTAAGAGAATTGATTTAGGGAAATGTGATGAATGGACATAGAACAATTAGATCAGGGTGACAATTAGACAGACTGTCCCGGAGAGAGCTGACCGTTCCTACCTGACCCAGCCATCTGTCTCCGCACCCCCGAGGACGGGACGCACAGGGCTCTGGGGTGCTTGCTCAAGTGCCTAGCATCGCCTGTGAAGACATGCCGAAGCGTTTAATCTGAACCTAATCCAACTCTTAGGTCCAGCTTTCAGCTGATAGGAAACACGGAACAGAGGATCTAGTTCATGGGTGCCAGAAGGAGACCACCCCAAAAGTCTGGAGGTGGGACATTGCAGGAGGCAGCTTTCCTATTCTTTGCAACAGGCCGTGATGTGCAGTGGGACCAGGGGGCTGTTGGTGGGGGGGTGTGCGTCCTAAGTTGAAGCACACATAACACGGGCGACACGTGAGCCTGGGTACATCCTTGCGAACACAGACCAGCTCCAGGAGCCATTTCTGAATAATGAGGGAAGTTATCAGATGACAGTGAGGTGATATTAGGAAATTATATTCATTTTCTAAAAAGTATGAAATGTTTTTAATTAGTTATATAGGAAAATATCCAGGGCTTGAATTCTCCATTCTTTCTTTTTTTTTTTTTTTTAAGATTTATTTATTTGGGAGACAGAGCATGCACATGGGGGGAGGGGCGCAGAGAGAGAAAGAATCTCAAGCAGACTCCATGCTGAGCATGGAGCCCAATGTAGGGCTCGATCCCAGGACCCTGAGATCATGACCTGAGCTGAAATCAACCAACTGTTCCACCCCAGGAGCGGAACTCCCCCCCTCCGAGTTCTCCATTCTTAAAAGAGTTGCCTGAGACTCAGATTTTTAAAAAAAGATGCATCCTAAATTGTTTACAGATAAAATGTCTTAATGTTTGTATTTACTTGAAGAAATGTTTAAAAAGATCAAATTTAATGTGGAAAACAAGTAACAATTGTCAAAGTCTGGATGCTGGGTGTATGAAAATTAATTATGATCTACCATGCTATCGACTCTTCTCAACATTTTAAAATAACATAGTTTTGGTGTGGTTTTTTTTTTTTAAGTTGACCACAAAGATTTTATGGGTGATATGTGCATTTTATCCCTGGTAGGACATTATTCTTTTTCAGACGGGAGAGATGGTAAGAATTAGGGTTGGTCTGATTAACAATCCATTGACCATCCATGGTCACCTGTCAGAGGACACTGAACCCCTGAAGGAATAAGGCCCTTGGAAAGGCATTTGACAGAGAGAGAGAGAAAGAGAGAGAGAGCAGGATCAGGGGGAGCTGCAGAGGGAGAGGGAGAAGCAAGTTCCCTACCAAGCAGGGAGTCTGACCTGGGGCTCCATCCCAGGACCCAAAGACAGACGCTCAACTGACTGAACCACCCAGGCGCCCCGAAAGGGCATGTTTTGATGGCAGAACAAGGAGCAGGGAGAGGAGACTCTTCAGAAGTCAGCATCTTCATGGGGGAGGGAGATCAGCGGCACATCGGCCTTGGATGCCCGGAGGACCCACACGGGGGCAGGTGACAGACGGTGAGCTTCTGGAACCCCGATGGGGAGAAAAGAGCCTGCAAAATACAGAAGTCAGTTCTTACCAGTTTTAGTACTGATTGCTCTTTTGTTATTCACTGACCGGAGGGGTTCCCATGGCTCTAGAGAGAAGTGTGGGTAATCACACGGGTCAGAGTAACCGGGGGAGCTGAGCATAACGTTTTTAGCTGGGCGCCATATTCAGACTGCCGGGGATTCTGCGAGCAGAACAGCCTTCAGTAGCCCAGGCTTAGCCGAGGTGGACTGAGAGTCAGCCCGTCGGCTCGGCCACTTCCCCCTGCCTGTCTCCACATCCTCATGGTAACACAGGGGCAGTAACTGTGCATCTCCGAAGAACGTCAGAGGCTCAAATAAGAAAACCTACCTCGAGCTCTCCTGAAAGTGCCTGGCCCACAAGGAGCATTCGGCAAACATTAGCCGTTGTGATTATCACCGGGGTTTGTAAAAGTGCTGAAGCACCTGTCAGAAGGAAGCATGATTAACGCCACAGCCTAATGCAGAATATTTATTTCAGTTATTTTTCTAGTCTGGATAGTGCCAGAGGGGATAGCAACAATAAAAACAAGCACGTATTTTTTTTTTCTTTGTTTGGAAGCATGATTTAGTTGATGAAATTAGATGTCTTTTCTGATTTGTTTTTTCTTTATCCTCAGAGTGGGCCATAAAATCCCATCTAAATATAACCAAGGAAAATCTACTTGCAGTGTCCTGATGGGGGCATAGGAGTAACCCCCAGATTGATATTGTGTTGATGTGTAGGCGGGTTGTATAATTAAGGATAATTTCTCCACAGCCTTAAAATATTTTTAGGCATCGGGGAGGATCCTTTCCCTTGACAGAAAAATGGTGAAACAGACATTTTAAACTTTTAAAAAATGCTTTGTTTAAAATTCATTTAGCTGGGTGCCTGGGTGGCTCAGTGGGTTAAGCATCTGCCTTTGGCTCAGGTCATGATCCCGGGGTCCTGGGATCGAGCCCCGCATCGGGCTCCCTGCTCAGCAGAGAGCCTGCTTCTCCCTCTGCCTCCTGCGTGCTCTCTCTCTCTCTCTGACAAATAAATAAAAATCTTTAAATTTCATTTAGGCCAGCATGGGTGAGGGCTGGCTAGCAGAACCCATGTTTGCCAGTTCATCATCTTCCTCTACTCCAAAAATTCTCCTCGCGTGCTGACGGAGCTGCATCATGAAGCCTGGGGAGATGGACACTGCCCATCATCTCTGAGGCAAATAACTTCGGTGGACAGTAGGTTTCATATCGAGTGTGGTGACAGAACCATCACCGTTCCTGTTCGACATCCAGGCAACTTTCTCTCAGAGAGATTAAATGCCTGGTGAATTTAAACCAAGGGTTACATCATCAGCAGGGGGTGGATGAAGAAATGTAGGACTTCTTTTAGCAAGAAAGGGATTCACAGGAGATAAAAGGGATCTCTTAGATATTGGAAAACATTGCCGCAAATGTTATTATCTTCACGGAATACTTTGCAAGAATATTTTGCCGAGTTGAGCTCCTGAAGGAGGAGCTCAGATCATTTCTTTCTCTGGCCGGTAACAAGCCACTCTTACCCAGAGCCTCGTCGAGCACAGGCCCAGTCACTCCACCAGGCACTGAGCAAATGCCAGACGATGCCCCGGTCAAGGGCAGACTCTCTTATCCACGGCAGAATCAACCCTTTGGGGTTATCTTGGCCCTGTCACTCACTAGCTGGATTACCTTGAGCTAGTTATCAAACTCAGAAAAGTCCCGGTTTTGTTACCTGTGAAGTGGGGACGACAGTACCTCTGTCCCAGGGATGTTAGAGTTCCCATGAGATCATGGAGAGCCATGGAGCCAAGCCATCCATCTTGAGCCTGACACAATAAAAAAAAGCCAGCGTTCATTCAGTTATTGAGGTGGAGGGAGGAGAAGGTAGTAGTAGGACCACGGCACAGAGGTGAGTTCCCCAGGAAGATTCCCCATGAGTTTCATCTTCCCTGTAGGAGGGCCCGCACCGTCTCCTGCCCTCGCCCCGTGAGTGGGCTGCCAAGCCGCCAGGCGCCCTGCGGCGGCACGGAGAGTGGGGGACAGGGCAGCCCGTCTTAGCCATACAGCCAGCCTTTCAGCTCCGGGAACCCACCCCGTAGAACCGCTCTTTTCTCAGCGCTTCCCCCTGGGCCCGTTTGCTGCCGGAATGTCTGCCCTGATGTACGCGGCCTTCCTGCGGCACCCGGGTGTGTGTGCTGGCTGCCGGCCCGTGGCCGTGGGGCGGGTTCCAGCACGGAGCGGCGGGCCTGAGCGGGCCTGGCTGCTGGAAGGAGCCGTGGTCCTGCCTGCTGGCGCCCCCCCCCCCCCCCAGCTCACTGGCAGGCTGACGACGTGAGGTAGGAGGTTTCGGTCTTGTCTTTTCCCCGGGGCCTAATGGAGCACAGCGGGAAAGCAAGGCCTGGCTCCCTGGGTCGGGAGGTTCTTGGCTTGGAGCACATCTGCCGTTGTCAGGTGTTACTAAAGACAGGTGCAGCCGGCGTCCCTAACGGCCGCCACACGCAGGAGGGGTCGTCCACCCCTCGGCCCTGCCAGCGTGCGGAGACAGCTTCTGCCCTTTGTGCGACACGGCCCACGAAACTCAAGGCACCTGCCTTTCTCAGTCCTCGTTACAGGGGCCCGCGGACAGCCAGTAAAACCCCCTGGCCAGTAGGGGATGAGCTTTGACGAAGTACTCCCCTGCCTTTAGTTGAAAGGATACATTGAATCACAAACCATGAGGGTATATTTGTGACCCTCACGGGTTTTAAGCGCTTTATTCTAAGGTACCCCATCAGTCGGGTGGCCCAGGATGTTTGTGGCCGTCACTCCGGACAGTAACGCGGCACAGAGCACCTGCCGATGTGTCTCGTTCTCAGTGGGTGGGGCCTGGGCCCGGGAAAGTTCACGGGACTGTGCGTTCGGCCATTTGCTCCTGAAGGCACCTGCTGGGGTGTGTCAGTCCCGGTGGGAAGACCTATGGTTTTGGGTTCTTCAGGTTGGGTTGGTTGACTTTGACCAAGCCTCGGCTTTTCCCTTGTAAAACGAGGACAGTGCAAACCTATGAGAGTTATTGTGGGTACGCAGCCGTTCAAACAGTTATCTCTGTGTAGCTGAATGCAGTTCACTTTCCCAAGGGCTGTACGGTGAAACTTGTCACCACAGATTGATCATCAGTGCATGAGGTGACCCTACCTGAGTTCAAATTCCGAGCAGAAGAAGGGTTTCTCTCCAGTTGTGAACAGCTTAGATGTGAAATCAAATATAAAACCAAGTGTGCATTTCTGTGACAGATGGTCAAATCCTTACCTTTTCTAAAACGTTCCATGTCCTTCACGTGACTGCTCTCGTGTGGGCATATAGTATCTAGGCTAAATAAGACGTGTATCCTTCGGTTAGTTATGCAAACAGATCATAAACTTCTTCAGTCTGGGACTGTCTTCTGCTTCATGTACGTTTTCTCCTTCAAAGAAGACTGAATGAAAAATGGTTGGATGGATGGATGGATGGATGGACGGATGGACCTTTACTTTCTTTAAAAAAAGCCTTTGTATCTGACTTTGTTTTGCAAGAGAATAAAATGCTTGATTCTGATTGGCCCTTAGAAACCAGGGCCCCCCAGTATTCCCCTTCTTGAGGAGACAGGAAGCATTTTTGCCCTGGCCTTCCCTGCTCCCCGGAGGCCTCTCAATAAGTTTGTCCTCAAGCAATTCGTTTATGGTCGGATTTGTGAATTCTTTCAGAACGTCTCCGAGCAAGTAAGCAAGCAGTTAATATGTCCTTTCCCCAGTAAAACAAAACTGAGCACTTGTTCTTTCATAGATGTCTGAGCATTAGGCTTTCAGTGTCTAAGATCCACACATTTCTTGCCCTCTGCCACTGTTCCACCTTTGTAAACCAGTAGTTTCTGCTTGGATTAGTTCTGATCTGCCTCTCTTGACTTTAATTATTAACCCAGCCAAATTTTTGTTTAATCGGATACCACAATTATTCAAGTCCTATCTCTTTTCCTAGAAGGAGAACTTAGAGAACAATTCTAAGAAGATAATATGAATTGAAAAAACAGATTCTAAGCTCTGACTGGCTCCGGGGCAGATAACAGCATTCATTCTTGATCCGTCTTCATCTTCAACCCAAGTTGGTGTAGTGCATCTTCAGAGTGATGACCTCAAGTAAGGCTCCCCAAGATCCTCAGGCATCAAAACGACCTCTCTTCACTGGCCTTTGCTCTCTATGGCAGCGAGGCGAGCCCACAGGAATTAATACATGCTCACTCAAAAACATACATTGAAAGTATTGCTTGGTTAGACTAGCAGAAACTTAATCTAGGCCACTCATTTCCCAAGCATTTCACGTACTAGTTATATTAAGACATCCAGTTATTGCATAAAATGTAACAAATTGGCAAACGTTACAATTTCACATAATGGTCATGAATTAGTCACTCAAAATGATTTATTGGAGAGGTGCATATACAAGACTCCCTGCTTTGATCTTTGAGGCATATGTGTTTACCTTTCAGGAAATACCTTTCTACGTCTTCTTAATCAGAGATTTATATTAAGGAGTGAGTACTACACCCCTTATCCTTGTGTTCTCATATTTAATAATGATATACTCAGTACTCCAGTGTCTTTGTCTCTTCTTTGGGGTAAGGGGAATCTAGGTTTTGGACTTAACCTCAATGCTAGTTTGTTTAAAGAATGGTCATTCCTGAAAACGAAGTCAAGTTTCTTCACACTCTCTTCTCTAGCTTTTCTTGCAAACCTTCCTTTTTTCACTGTCCAACATGACTTGGAACCTGCCAGCTCACTCCTCTGAAACGTAATGATTTTTGCAAAATGAACGTCAAATGCCTTGAGCTTCGGAGAGGTGTGTATCAGAGACTGCTGCTTTTAATGAACTTATGTTAACTGACATTTGCTCCATCTGCTCTGTGCACTGGGCTGGATGGGACAAGGCTGGGTGGGATGTAGGAGTGTTGTAGTGATGTAGGAGTGGGATGCAGTGTTTCCAGGGGAGGAACGCAGCATGGCCGAGAATGCCCGGTCCTGGGTTCTGGGACCCAGCGTGTGGGCGACACCAATGTCTCTGATAGTCTGCTTCAGGGGCTGAGCCTGCCGGGATCATGTCTGCTGAGAAGGACCGCAATCTGCATGAGATTGAGCGTGCTGCAGATAATGGGACCAAAGAGGAGATGCTTGCGTCTGAATTGCAGGGGTGTTGTATGGAAGCTGGGAGAAAGAAAAAAACAAGGAAACCTGTGAGTGATTGTAAGGCAAAGAGCTCGTGACACCTGCCTCACAGATGGACCGCGCTCCTTGGAGATTCGGCAAGTTTAGACTAAGTAACAAGGAGATACGAGTAGTTTTCTCGGACAGATATAAATGTCTTCTTTCTTCCCATCTGAGATGGCATATTATGTGAAATGTCTTCACCTTCCTAGCTGAGATGACAGGAAGGTGACAATGCATTGACTTCTGGCAGAGAATGGAAAGTCTTGAGATATGCTTTGAAATCTGGGTGCGGTTGTTTCCAGATGGTCACTGGCATTTTTATAAAGTATGAATGAAGGTCAGCAATCCTCAGATAATAGGAAGGGGCAATAGGCCCGTGGAGGTCATGAACCTTTTTTGGGGGGGCGTGTCACGTGCCTTTTGGCATTTTAGTAGTCATGTGGACACACAATGTTGCCTACAGTGAGTCAACCATGAATGGCTCCCCGGGTGAAGACCTGGCTCCCTCCAGCAGTGTTTATACAACCAAACCAAACATGGGTGAGTCGTTGGTGGGGCGGGGGCCAACACCACTAGAGGGGCTTTCGTAGACTCGTAAAGAAGGCAAAACTCTTCCATGTCCAATACGTGCTTCTCAGAGAAATCGCACGTTAGGCTAGAAAGCTATGATGTCAGCCCTCCAAGCAGACCTGGGTCTCTGCTTCAGTCCCTCCTCCGACCTTGTAACACATCCATCAAAACATGAGCACACTGATTCTCTATTATTTCTGATTTCTCTAAAATAAAAACCGACTGTAAAAACTTAGTTATATATTATCTCAGGGGACATAGTATCATACCCTTTCAACAGAAACAGAGTAGAAATATTAGGTAATTTACCTGTGATGGATTGTCCGCACATTGACTTGTGATGTTGGAATTTTCCACAATCTTCTTCCCTTTATATATGGTTCTGAGGTAGAGTTGGCCAAAAGGAAAGCAGAGAGAGATTTAGGAGGTGAAGTGAGGCAGTGGCTGGAGGTGGTGAGAGAGAAGGGGAGCTACCAGAAGGCTCCACTTTGCCTTTGCCCTTCCCTGACCCGTGTCCAGTTCTCTTTGTGGCTGCCAGCCCCGCCGACAAACGGTGACCCCAGGGCACCAAATGCTTGGCTCTTCTTTACAGAAAGGACCTGAGGGCCACCACTAGAGGCTGCAGTTCTCTTGTACAGAACTTTATTTCCCCATCCCTCCCCACAACTGGGGCAGGTCTAATTCCTGTAACAGATTATTACTCTATAACAGTCACGCCTTTACTCTCCAACCTGAACTCTGGCTGATGCACTCCCATGGCGCTCCAGGTTTTTATGCTACATAAATGTTTGCTTTTTACCATATATCACTGCATTCTGTTGAGTTAAGATTTCTCCTTTCTTAACTATCCTTCCTACGTTTTATGTACTCATTTTTAAAGGGGTTTCCCTAAAACATAGCCTTGAACTAAAGATTGAAGAGTTGAATGTAATGGTGGAAAGTCGCCGTGAGTAGAAAGCCCTGTGCTTTATCAGAACAACAGAAATAGCTCCTTATTAGGTAACTTTCTAAGTTGATTAGAACCACTTTTGCTGTATCACCTAAGTTTTGGTATATTGTGTTTTCATTTTCATTCAGCTCAAAGGATTTTTTTCAATTTATGTGGTTTCTTCTTTAATCCATTTGTTATTTATTAGTGTGTTGTTTAGTTTCCATATATTGGTGTAAATTTTCAGTTTTCTGTGTGTTACTGATTTTTAGATTCATTCCATTGTGATCAAAAATGACTTTTGTATGATTTTAATCTTTTAAATTTATTAAGAATTGGGTGGAGTGCTCATGGAATTTTGTGATAACGCATACTAGACTTGGGTTTCGCACATGGACATCCAGCCGAACGTGTCAGTGCTGTGTCAGCTCAACGGCAGCACGAAAAACCAAATTCTTCTTTTTCTATCTGCAGATGTCAAATGAAATATGAACATATATTATCTGGGCTGCTTGCTATTTAAAATGACCCATCATCCCAGGGACCATTCAACCGACGGCATTTCTCACAATTCTAGTAATTACTGAAAATCACCACTTGTGATCATTCTTTTCGACTGAGATATCATTTTATCTGATTTCCCATTTAATGCACCTTGAAAATCTGCACATACAGCTAAGGAAGGACACAGCTTCAGAAACTACTGGGCTCACTTCTCTCAGGTGTCTGTGTATGTTGGCTTGAAGTAATTACCTTCTGGGAGCCCAAAGGTATAAAATCATGATTAGAAATGATTACTCGCATCACAGAACACTTCACCACCCCACCCCTGAAGTGCTGAGAGTGGCTCGTACATTCTCATGTTTGCGTCCTGATCAGAGGTGGGGTGGCACGGAGGAGTGGGTGTGACAGGGCAGCCTAAGGTATCCCCTGTCCTTAGGATCCAGAGCCATTAAAGTGCAAATTGGAATGGAAACTCAAGGAAAGTAAGTCAGGTGGTGACCAATGCATAGACAATGTGATCTTGAAATAATTCTCTTAACATATATGCCTTCCCATCTATTATATAAAATAAATGTAGGTTATTGGAAAGAGATGTAGATTATCTACCCCTCACTGGCGGAATGACTCTGGGCATGTTTCTAGACTCTGTGAGCCTCTGTGTCTTCACGTGTACAGTGGGAGTGATGATAAGACTTCAGCAATTTGCCGTAATCATTAGCAACAATACTTCAAAGTACAGTTAGAGCGCCTGGTATGTATAATGCGCCTTTAGCACAGAGTTGTATTTTTATCACTGTTGAAAGTTTTTCTTTTAGGTTATGAGACTGACTCATGGCCTTTAGGTTCTGATCATCAGACCCTCCTCCCTCTAACCATCAGACCCTCCTCTCTCTGACCATCAGACCCTCCTCTCTCTGACCATCAGACCCTCCTCCCTCTGACCATCAGACCCTCCTCTCTCTGACTATCAGGTCCTCCTCCCTCTGACCATCAGACCCTCCTTCCTGTGACCATCAGACCCTCCTCTCTCTGACCATCAGACCCTTCCCTGACCATCAGACCCTCCTCCCTCTGACCATCAGACCCTCCTCTCTCTGACCATCAGGTCCTCCTCCCTCTGACCATCAGACCCTCCTTCCTGTGACCATCAGACCCTCCTCTCTCTGACCATCAGACCCTTCCCTGACCATCAGACCCTCCTCCCTCTGACCATCAGACCCTCCTCTCTCTGACCATCAGGTCCTCCTCCCTCTGACCATCAGACCCTCCTTCCTGTGACCATCAGACCCTCCTCTCTCTGACCATCAGACCCTTCCCTGACCATCAGACCCTCCTCCCTCTGACCATCAGACCCTCCTCTCTCTGACCATCAGACCCTCCTCCCTCTGACCATCAGACCCTCCTCTCTCTGACCATCAGGTCCTCCTCCCTCTGACCATCAGACCCTCCTCTCTCTGACCATCAGGTCCTCCTCCCTCTGACCATCAGACCCTCCTTCCTGTGACCATCAGACCCTCCTCTCTCTGACCATCAGACCCTTCCCTGACCATCAGACCCTCCTCCCTCTGACCATCAGACCCTCCTCTCTCTGACCATCAGACCCTCCTCTCTCTGACCATCAGACCCTCCTCCCTCTAACCATCAGACCCTCCTCTCTCTGACCATCAGACCCTCCTCTCTCTGACCATCAGACCCTCCTCCCTCTGACCATCAGACCCTCCTCTCTCTGACTATCAGGTCCTCCTCCCTCTGACCATCAGACCCTCCTTCCTGTGACCATCAGACCCTCCTCTCTCTGACCATCAGACCCTTCCCTGACCATCAGACCCTCCTCCCTCTGACCATCAGACCCTCCTCTCTCTGACCATCAGACCCTCCTCCCTCTGACCATCAGACCCTCCTCTCTCTGACCATCAGGTCCTCCTCCCTCTGACCATCAGACCCTCCTCTCTCTGACCATCAGGTCCTCCTCCCTCTGACCATCAGACCCTCCTTCCTGTGACCATCAGACCCTCCTCTCTCTGACCATCAGACCCTTCCCTGACCATCAGACCCTCCTCCCTCTGACCATCAGACCCTCCTCTCTCTGACCATCAGGTCCTCCTCCCTCTGACCATCAGACCCTCCTTCCTGTGACCATCAGACCCTCCTCTCTCTGACCATCAGACCCTTCCCTGACCATCAGACCCTCCTCCCTCTGACCATCAGACCCTCCTCTCTCTGACCATCAGGTCCTCCTCCCTCTGACCATCAGACCCTCCTTCCTGTGACCATCAGACCCTCCTCTCTCTGACCATCAGACCCTTCCCTGACCATCAGACCCTCCTCCCTCTGACCATCAGACCCTCCTCTCTCTGACCATCAGCCATTGAGTGGGTCTTAAGCAAGCAGCCACGGGCAGTCAGGGACAGATCCTTGGGTGCTGTTTTTCTGTCCAAACCATCTGTGCCTGAAGCCTGAACCGACGACACACACCAGGGTTATTTATTACAAGGAACAAAGGTGTTTCAAGGGGAGCAAACTACAACAGAATATAAACTATAACGGAATAACAAACATATAAAGAATATGAACCCCAAGCGACTGAATTGCCTTCAATGATCCCCAAAACCTTCTGTGTTTGACTCATGTCAAGCACTTACGTTGGTGAATAACTGCCTGTCTCCTGTACTTCTCTCCCTGGGCAGGAAAGACTTCTTCCTTCAAAGTGAAGTGCAGGGCTTGCCTAGAGGCAGTCCTGTGAACTTGTCATCGTCAGTCTAAATTCAGTGGGAGCTCAGTCTTTTATTATTTTATTTATTTATTTGAGAGAGAGAGAGAAGAGGGAGAAAGATTAATATGGGACTCAATCCCACGACCCTGAGATCATGACCTGAGCAGAAACCAAGAGCCGGACGCTTAACCGACTGCGCCACCCAGCCGCCGCTGTGGAAGCTCAATCTTACAACTCGTCCTTAATCATTTGCTCAACACTTACATGGAAGCATTTGGTCTTAAAATTGTCAGGGATATAGCACATTTTTGTTTCCAGCAAGAATGAGTGACATTTTACAAACTAGGCAGTATGATCAGTGTCTTTATTTTCTGAGAGTTTTCTTCTCCCCCACTAACTCTGTTCTTTCTTTATGGCCCATGGCACTGGTGAGCGCTGGATGCCCTGGGGCTACGTTGATGCAACATGAGGAAGTGCGCATTCCCTGAGCAAACACTGCCGAACCCACGCTGTGTGCTGATCGCTGAGCGAGCTACCAGGGACCCAGGAGGCAGACGTGGCGCCTGGCCTCATGGGGCTCACCCTCTCCCTCCTTTGCTTGCTTACCTGTTGCTTGTCTCTTTGACTCTTTTCCAGTTTTGGTATCCGTATGAGGACACATACACAGTGTTGCGATGGGGAGTGATGAGCTGGGAGAGGGAGTTAGGGAAGTCTCCTTGTGGGCCGATGCTTCGGTAAGGTTTAAAGGATGAGAAGGAGCTGGTCTCCTGATGAGCTGCAAACAGGAGGAGAGGAGGAGAGTGAGAATGAGGGGGATTGCATGTTGGGGAGGCATCTCCGAAGGGCCTGGGAGGGAAGGTACGTGGCTCATTGTGGGACACGTGAGGCCGGGATGGATGCAGGAGAAGGGGTGACAGCAAACAGCGACATAGCAAAACCAGGATAAGGAGTTAGCACTTTATTCTCAGTGCCGTGACGAGCCCCTGAAGTATTTTATGCTGGTGGGGGCAGTGCAGATAGGAAGGAGAAACGGTTGCATAGTATTCATAAGAAGATACATATAGAATGTGCTGAGGGATTTGATTTGCAGGCGGGGTGGGAGATCAGAGAATTCATGATGGTATCTGTGCTCTTGGCTGTCTGAGCAGTCAGTTTAATACTGACACCACCATCTGTAGTTGAGAAGACTGAGGGAAGGGCAGGTTCCCAGGGGTGAGTGCCCTCCCTGCAGAGCTGGGGACCCAGGAGAGGTCCAGGTAGCAACGTCCATGCTATGCATATGAGAGCAGCGAGAGAAGAGGTCCAGGCTGAAGGAAGATGTGGGAGTAGTTGGCATCCAGGCAATATTTGAAGGCAAGTAATGACTGATCACACCTAGGAAGGAAAGGCTGATAAAAAGAAGGCCCTTATGGTTCCCCCATAGGAGACTTTGGAGGTGTCTCTGCTGGGGTTGGAGGACAGACAGAGGCCAACGTGAGGACAGAAATGTGCCCATTGGTTATGGGCTTTGGAGGCTCCAAAGCATGGAGGGCTTTGGAGACATTGAGAGGAAGAGTTCCCTGCCAGTTCACTAGGAGTAGTGGGACTCAAAGCCGGATTAGCATTCACTGAAGGGTGAATGGGGGGTGAGGAAGTAGGGATAATATTGCGAAGACTCTAAGAGACAGTGTTGTGGAGAGAAGCCAGGCATGAGGCGGAGCCTTAACACGACCAGCTGGAGACACAAATCGAACTTTCTGAAGTCCTTTCAAAATTCTACTTGCTTCTTCTAGACTGCCTACTTCTGAAAATTCTGTGAAGCCAAAAGTATGCCTTGAGTTTTATCTCAGCTTTCCTTCTATTAAATAAGATATGGTCATGTCAGGGAAAAACCTAATTGTAAGACATAATGAGATGATGCGTTAGACGCCCAGGACAACCGTTAAAGAGTTGTGTGCCTTTGTGTAAATGTATTAAATGCTTACGCTTACAGACCATGCGAGGAGACAGTAAACACCAGATGGACAATCGGTCCACGTAGCATGACTTCTTCCAAGGAAGTTAGCATTCATGGGGTGCCCGGGTGGCGCAGTCCATTAAGCTTCCGACTCGACTCTTAGTCATGAGATCGAGCCCCACCATGGGCTCTGCGCACAGCGGGGAGTCTGCTTGAGATTCTTTCTCCCTGCCCCTCTGCCCCTCCCCCTACTCTCTCTCTAAAAAAAGAAAAGTTATCATTCCAACCAGTTCACACGTTGGTTATTTTAGCCATGGACAAAAGTGGAGCTGCGCTATTACTCACTTTCTTTGGTGGGGTTCGGTGTGATGGCTCCTTGGGTTGAGGAATGGCACCCTGGCTAGAGACAAGAGTGGAGACAAGGGGTTCACATCACAGAGGTTAAAACAGAAAATATCTTCCTTTGTTGGGGAGAACCTAGAACTAACAGGTCACAAAGAGACCATCTTCTAGACACAGCACAGCTGTAAATGGTCTCCCTACATAGTTCATCTTCACTTTGACCTAAGTGCTCCCTGGCTTTGTGGGGCCTGGTTAGTAGAGTCCTATTATCATGTGGTTGCCCCAGGAATTCAATGTAACTTTCTGTCTGCAAGGACCTAATTGCGATTTTTATACGGCTAGAACTCGGGCTTTCCAATTTTTAATCTGTTGATTAAGTGTTCCCTGTAGTACCTCCCTGGAAAACAAAACCAAGAATGTATTAGACAAAGGGTTACTTTTAATACAGATAAATCCTTGAGAGGGGTCATTGAACTTGAAGATGAGCATTAAGTCTATCAGCCAGAGATGTGCAGCTTCTTTGAAATGCATTTTGGTTCAAGGAGAGGTAGCAAAACTATCTAGAAATTGTCATAAATGTAAACAGAATTTACATTTACTTGGTTCAGTGTGCCACAGGAAAATAGAGCTCAGTAGAACTGATGTAAGGGGATACTGACCTATAAGTAAGGTGACCATATAAATTATCATCCAAACAGGGTACATCGAGAAGAGAAAGGGAAGCTATTAATATTCATGTCGAGACAACAGGCAAGAACGTGGTTGCCCCGGGAGAAGCCAGGATGTATGTCACCTTGCAGAGATTTCTCATTTGTAGGAGCATTTTGGTTGTGGTCTTCCCCGACAGGAAAGAGGAGGGACCAGGAGACTACTCTCTTGGTAGATCAGTTAATCGTGTCCTCACAGGTTTGTTTCCAAGGTCAACATGAGTGTAGTTTTCAGGAGCTTGCTTTGCAATCGTATACACAAATTTGAGAAGTTCTGTTATGTTTTTGCCTCTCCTGTTGCTACATGCTCCAATCTCTGCTTGAATTTACACCTGGAGATTTGGTTGAAATGTATTTGTTGCAGAACTCTTTCAAACCTGGCTACAAAATGTGAAGATACAAAGAAAGGATTTGTATGCCAGGAAGAAAGCCCCTCGCTCCTGAGGGTAGCTCCAGCTTGCCTTCTGAACACCCCGACTTTGCCACCCTCGAAGACCTCATCGTTTGCATTCTTAAAAATCTCTATTTTGATTCTCTAGTCGTACTGATTTTCTTCACTTGTAACCCCCAAGCTGCCTTAAATGTTTCCTGAAGTATTCTGCTCTTCTCATCTTTCTTCCACCTCCTTGGAAGATTCCAAGCCTGGAGTCGTGAAGTTAGATTTAAAATAATTACCTTTAGTCGGTTGTAGCTCCTGTTCTTATTTTCCTTTGGGATTTCACTACTATTTTTGGTAATGATTTCTGAAAAATTGCTGAAAAATCACAGGTAATGCTTAATTTCACAATCATATCAACTATAAGTGATATGATTTGGGCATTTGATAGGTACTGAGTTACATTGTTTAAAGCAATTAAATTAATATCTCAAAGCCAAAAACAAAAATAAAACATAACCCCAATGATTGCGGGTGGACCCTTTAAGAAAACACTTGCCAAGAGTAAAGGGATATTAAATATAACACATTTTTTCCTGTGACAGAAACACATTTATTTCAGGTACAGATATAAAATAGAATTACGATCTTTGATGAGGAAGGTGAATCATAAAAAGGGCTTTACTCACGATGGAGGAGAAGAGCCAGCATGTTGCTCTTTGAGCCGCTTGCTGGGCGTGAAGAGTGGATGCAGGTGACCCATTTGCAGCCAAGCTCTGTTTTCAGGGACTGCTGTTGGCCACTACGTCCTGCCCTTCTGATTGTGCTGGGGGGTGGGGTGGGGTGAGAGAGGAGTGGGACAGGGCAGCATCACACAGTAAAGCTCTTCCTGAGGTCGGGAAGAAATCCTTCCTTCCATGGGCATTGTCCCCTAACGTGGGCCAACTGGGGGTCTATTTCTGTCCAAGGACAAAGGTAGATACTCCCTTTCTGAAGCTGTTCTTTGTTGGACCATCACTTCGCGAGATGCTTTCCAGCTCTGACATCTGTGCTTTCTGAGCAGTGGGCTGAGCCCCACCGGTCCTAAGGAAGGCCACCAGGTCACCTCTTTGTAGGAAGAAACTGAAGTTCTCATCCTACTGACGCAAAGATAAGGGGCTCAGAGCGCGCTTCAGGGAGCAGGGGCGGGTCTAGATGGCGGAGTAAGGGCACCAGAGAGTTCCTCCTCAGAGTGACACATGGTGGTACATGGACAGGGCCAGCTGTGCGCTCTGGTTTCCCACTGGCTCAGCTGGTGTTGATGCCCCATGCATGATTCTTTCCATCCCTGCCATTTCCTTAAGTACATGAACTTTTCCTCCAGGAAGAGGCTCTGGAGCCATGTCCTGAGTGATCTGTCCCCTGTGTGTCCTGTAGACTATGGCTCTTGGACTTGACAATTAAAAGTGAGTTGGCACATCTGACTGCCGCCATGTGTCCTGATATTTAGCCAAAGGCAACCTTAGCGGGGACCCACATCAGATATTTCTTGCTTGGTCTCCCTGAGCCTGGGAGGTTCAGTGGCAGAATCCATCATGCAGTGTTAAGCAATTTGCCAGGTGATGATTTTCCAGGCTTTACTTGAATAACCCAAGGGGCAACATATTCCTTTCTGGACAGGAAAACAGGAGTAAGTAGTGGCGGTTGAGCTTTGCTTCTTCTCTGCCTCATTGAGGACATCATATCTTCATCATGAATCCTTAAGATCTGTCATCCCAATCCCCTCATCCTCTAAAACACCTGGAGGCTTCTGCCTTCCAATGTGCTGTCTTTAGAATTTTTCCAACTTGGCGAGTAGTGGTCCTCTAACCCTGAACACGTCTGAGAGAGAGATCATGGAAGCAGGAAGGGGTCTTAATGCACATTTTCTCCACTCCATGCATTGGAATTGAAGTAAATGGAGGGCCATTGGGGAAGGCGACCTCCCAAGAGGGCGCCTCAAGCTAGCCTGAGCCATGCTGCACCTCAGCTTGAGAGCTATTTCTGCCGTACTACTGAGCTGGTCTAGATAGTGACTCCCTTAGAACCGGGGCTGGTTAGTATCAAGATTGTAGACTGGAGTTTTGGTGGGTTTTGTTTCTTTGTTTTGATGCTGAAACTGGGATGTAGAGTTCTTTTTTGAAGACAAAGCTGCCAAGCCCAAAGTGACAGGTGGCCAAATGTCAAACCTCCAGCCCTCACTCCTTCTCCTTGTACTTTGACCTGAAGACATAGGCTATTCGGAGAAGCCACCACTTAGACTTCCATCCTAAATATAATTATAAATGTAAGTGTACATATGACTTCCCAGTACAAATGAGATAAAGCATGAATAGACTATATAAGAGGTGGCAAAGACAGCTCTGAACAAATCACCCTGGAAAATGCCTGGAACAGATGTTTTCAGGTCTTTCTGGAACACGCTGCCTGTAGAGAAATGACTCTTTTTGTCAAGTGTAGCAAGAGTCAACATGAACATAAGCAAGGCAGCATGCTTTAATAAATAAATGAGTGAGCTAGGCGTCAGTAAATAGCAGATTCAGAATCAGGATCTGGAGGTCCTAACCCAGGGAAAACAACTCAACTTCCTGGGTCTTATGTTTACGATGCGGGGTTGGGGGTTGGATCAGGTATTGATTTCCATCACTTCTGCAGGTTGGTCAAAGGTGTTACATGGGAGAAAGGATGACTGAACAAGCTTGAGGATTTCTGGATTCTGTGCAATTAAATTTACTTATTTATCCTAAGACTTAGAGCCCATTTTAATCCAGTATGAAATACGAAGCTTCCAGAAGGGAATGCGGCATGCCACATAGCCCAGACTTACATGGCCATAACATCTTTTTTTCAGAGTGTATGTTGTGACTGATGGTACCAGACCAATGTGGGGGAAACTGAATAAATGATCTCAAAGGCCTTTCCTCTTCTGACATTCCCTGGCTATGACTGCATAGAAAATTAGAGTTTCGGGTCAGAGGTCCTCACTGCTAAATCAAGTAGAAGCTCAGTATGATTAGTAAGGCCCATTTGGAAATAGTCATCTCCTTCAGCTGCTTCGTATCTTTTGTTCTGTAATTATAATGTGCATCAGGAAAGTTATCAAAATCCTATTTGGAGAATATTGGATTAGCAGAATGTTTGATTAAATCAATAATTGGAATGGTAAGGGACTTTTCTCGTACTAATTACAACTAGGAGAACTAATGTTGTCTGTGGGGATAGAATGTGAAGCTTTGTTCATTATGTAAATGAAGATAATATAAGGAAAAAATATTTTGAAACGGTGCCTTTTGGATTCTGGCTTAGATATGTTTAATGGAGAGATACTCAAGGAGAAAAGGATAGAGAGTCTCATGAAACTTTATAGAAATTCTAATAGAAATGAGTTCAATTCATACATTGTGTACTGTTCTGAAAAAAAATAAATGTTAGCCTGAAAATATAAAAATAAATCGGATCTTTCATTTTTATACAGATGTACTTCTTTTTTCCCAATAAATAAAACATAATATCCTTGAGGGAAAAATATGGCAAGTGAAGTGTTTTGCAAATTAGGGTCAGGCCTTCTTTACTTCTTCCTAAATTTAAGCTAGGTGGGAGAAATATTCTCATTTCCTATGTGTTGAATTCTAGGGCTTGACGTTCTACCTGGTCACAGTATTTACTGAGACAGAAATCACTGGACCCGAACGTCCACCAACCCGCATCATCAGGGAATCTTGGGTCAGAGAGCTGATTGATTTGCTGGTCTTACTGCTGGCTCATCATTGATCTGACTAAGTACTCCCCCTGGCTTGCTAAATATATTCTGTGTTCATCAGGCAAGGTTTCTGGTGTCCTCAAGGGACACAAGACTGTAGTTACTGCCTGGGATCCAGTTCTCAGCTTGGCCTAACGCCCTGGGGAGTTGCAGCGGCTCTGTTAATGGTGTCATCGTCCACTCCTCATCTCTGGGCCGCGGTCCCCAGCTTCCCACCTCTGTCGTATCTGTCTTCCTCTCACTTTCTCCTCCATTCCCATGGCTACTCATTCCATTTCAGCAGTCTCGTAAGGGGCCCTCCTACTCCTTTTTTTCTCAGTGCATTTCATACTCTGCAGCCAAAAAGGATGTTTCATGTCTCAGTGGATTTCCATCGCCTTAACGACAAAGTCTACATTGTCAGTCAGCAGCAAAGAGCCTTCCGTCACGTGGCCCCATGGGCCCCATGGCCCCGGCCATCTGGCCTCATCCCTCGCCGTGCCACCAGTATACTACACACATAAACCATCTGACACAGCTCAGCACTCCGGTAGAGACTGTGCATTCACAGGTATTTGCCCTGTGTTCAGTGGTATTCTCTTTTCCCAGGATGCCTTTCCCATACTTCTCTTCGAGCAGAAGCACTGCTCATCATTCAAGTCCCAGCTCATGTTAGCTGCTCTGTAACACTCTCCTACTCTGTGGGAAACTATTGCCTCCTCCTGTCTGCCCACCCGTACTGTGTACAGCACTTGGCGTTGGACGCACGCCTGTCTGCCTTACCCCGGTTTATGAGCCCTGCACAGAGACACAGAGAAGCAGAGAGTGACAGAGAACATAATCATAGTCGTAATTATCCTCATTATCACTGATATAAATATACCAAAAAAAGGGCAGCTCTGGGCTAGGACTATAGTAGGCCTTCAAAAGGGCATCTTGTTTCATCTTTAAAATATGTTATTTTATCATACCTCACAGATAAAAAAAACAGGCTCAGGGAAATTAAATACAATGCCCAATCACACAGCTATAGATGTGGGATTGATCCCTTTCTACTTCTTCTGCTGTGCTACCCTGTCTAATCATGTGTGTCTTCCCAGAGACGGGTCAATGTACTTAGTGACTACAGAGATGCTTTTGAGTAGGACTGAAGAGCTTTCTGTCAGGGGCAGAGTCTTTTTGAGGTGGTGTAAGGATGGTCCAAGGAAACAGGAGATGGGCTGCCCATCCTCCAGGGGGCTCACGAGCCAAAGACAGGAGGTAGGTGAGAAAGTTCTTTAAAAACGAACACCAGTCAAGCGCAAAGCCTAATACTGCTGGGAAAACAGAAACGTTATTCTCCTTCAACTCCTAACTTCATTGTTTTTATATGATTTGAAGTCAATCAAAACTTCGATAAAGCAAGGAAAATGCAGGTCTTCAACCGGAAAGATGACAGGGTGGGGTGCTTCTAAATCAGAAGCAGCAGGCTCCCCACTGTATCTGGGACAGAATACCTTATTTTCAGTAGTGGCTTTGAATCTATGGGGCATACTTGATCGTTCACTTCCATAAGCTCGGTGACTCATTCTCCCAGCATAGACTTGGCATTATCCCAGGGAGGCAGAGAACCAGCTCAGTGGTACCCACAGAACCATGCAAGTCCCCCACAGGCTCCACTGACCTCCCATTGCCTCTGCTAATTAGGTCCACACCTCTGCTCAGCAGCCTGCTAATGTGATGAGACACACCTCATGCTGGAAGAGCTTCCAGACCTAGAGTTTATGGAAACTCATGCCTGAAAGTTTGAAAAGCCTAATTCAGTTTCACACTGGGCAGCATTGCAATTCAGTAGAGTCTTTGTATTTAGAAATATTTCCTCCCTCAGTAGGCAGTTTAGTGGTGAATCTGTGAGATGTGTAGTTTCCAGATATCCCCCGTAGGAATGCCAAGGATGCAACAAAACAAGGCTAATTGTCCCTTTGCTGTTTGCTGGACAGTCTTCCCTTTGGGGCCGGGACTAGTCTTTCTAGCGTAGAAACCCAGGGAGGAATCCGAATTTTAACACTAGAATCCTCTGGAACTATGATCTGGTGCTCATTCTCTTGACCCCTTTACAGTATGTTATTAAATTCATGCACAGAGAGGTGGAGTGGGGAGAACATCAGCATGTGGTGCAGAGTTGCTCAGGGAGAAGGAAGCAGATGCTGTGAGAAAATCTCCAGATTTGCGTGTTCCTGCTGGCTTCCTTCCTCATGGTTTGATTCCATTCAATTCCAGGTCACATCCCGGCCCCTCTGTGCTAACAAAGGCACATGGTCAGATAGGCACAGAACCCCCCTGGTGGGTGAATCTGGTGCCATTCCTCTTCCTCAACTAGTCTTGGATGGTCTGGCCCCTGCTGGTATCTCCAACCTCCACTGCCCGTGAGCGCACACCTCCTCTGTGGGCATCCACTGCCCGTGAGCGCACACCTCCTCTGTGGGCATCCACTGCCCGTGAGCGCACACCTCCCGTGCGGGCATCCACTTCCCGTGAGCGCACACCTCCCGTGCGGGCATCCACTTCCCGTGAGCGCACACCTCCCGTGCGGGCATCCACTGCCCGTGAGCGCACACCTCCCGTGCGGGCATCCACTGCCCGTGAGTGCACACTTCCTCTGTGGGCATCCACTGCCCGTGAGCGCACACCTCCCGTGCGGGCATCCACTGCCCGTGAGCGCACACTTCCTCTGTGGGCATCCACTGCCCGTGAGCGCACACCTCCCGTGCGGGCATCCACTGCCCGTGAGCGCACACCTCCTCTGTGGGCATCCACTGCCCGTGAGCGCACACCTCCTCTGTGGGCATCCACTTCCCGTGAGCGCACACCTCCCGTGCGGGCATCCACTGCCCGTGAGCGCACACCTCCTCTGTGGGCATCCACTGCCCATGAGCGCACACTTCCTCTGTGGGCATCCACTGCCCGTGAGCGCACACCTCCTCTGTGGGCATCCACTGCCCGTGAGCGCACGCCTCCTCTGTGGGCATCCACTGCCCGTGAGCGCACGCCTCCTCTGTGGGCATCCACTTCCCGTGAGCGCACGCCTCCCGTGCGGGCATTCACTGCCCGTGAGCGCACACCTCCTCTGTGGGCATCTATTTCCCGTGAGCGCACACTTCCTCTGTGGGCATCCACTGCCCGTGAGCGCACGCCTCCTCTGTGGGCATCTATTTCCCGTGAGCGCACACCTCCTCTGTGGGCATCCACTGCCCGTGAGCGCACACCTCCTCTGTGGGCATCCACTTCCCGTGAGCGCACACCTCCTCTGTGGGCATGCACTGCCCGTGAGCGCACACCTCCTCTGTGGGCATGCACTGCCCGTGAGCGCACACCTCCTCTGTGGGCATCCACTGCCCGTGAGCGCACGCCTCCTCTGTGGGCATCCACTGCCCGTGAGCTCACACTTCCTCTGTGGCCACTTCCCGTGTACATACACTTCCTGTGAATGGCTATGTGCACTTCCTTTGTTCACACTTGCAGTAAACTGCACACTTGCTGTGTGTACTTTTTGTGGTGCACCCTTCCTGTGTGCAGTCTGTTCACCTTAAAAAATAAAACCACCAGTTATTTTACCAGCAAAAATGGGTTTATTTGGGAATAGCAGAGAATTACAGTCTCACAGAAGCAAGTTAAGGCAAAACCATAGGCAAATCAGGAGAATAAAGGACAGGAGGCTCTTTTACGGAGGAAAGAAAGGAGTTGGGAAGGCCGTTGTAAACTAAAGGTCCACTGGAGTCAACTAGAGTTCCAAGTGTAGTGGCTTTTTATTGGCTGAGCTGTGACTGTCCCTCATTGGCTGGGCTGTAGTCAGTCTCTCATTGGCTGAGCAGTGACTGTCCCTCATTGGCTGGGCTGTAGTCAGTCTCTCTTTGGCTGAGCTGTGACTGTCCCTCATTGGCTGGGCTGTAGTTACAGTTCCTCATTGGCTGAGCTGTGACTGTCCCTCATTGGCTGGGCTGTAGTCACAGAACCTCATTGGCTGGGCCAGGGGAGGAGGAAACTTTCCTTCCTCTTGCTGGGATATGTGAAATACTATCCCTACAAGGTGCCTCTTTTCCTGTTGGGTCTGCAGTCGACAGGGAGTGCTGGGCAGGAGAGCTCCCCCTGCGGCCTCCTGACTCCCTTCTAAAGGAGATTTTCTTGTATTAATTTTCACAACTCTTACCTGCATGCTCACTCCAGTGACACTGGTCCTTTTGTTCCTGGGACGTACTGGATTCCTTACCCCTGGGAGCCTTTGACCATGCTGCTTTCTCAGACGTTCACCCATCTTATTCCCTGGATACCAATTCATCCTTCAGATCTCCTTAAATATTGTTGGTCTCCTTGTGGTGTGCTTTCATTGAGGCCTGTGTGTTTTCCTTTGTGGTACTTACTGAGAAGGATCATTAATTTATGACGGTTCCATCTCCCCCAGCTAAATGACAGGTCTAGGAGGGCAGAACCAAGTCAACATTATTCTTTGTCAGCCATTCTGGTGCTCATCAAATGTTTCTTAACTGAGTGGATATATTACAGCTGGGGGTTCTCTCCTTAGGGGACATCATTAAATTTAAATGTGGGCTTGGGGTATTTTTAGGATGCATTTTTTACAAGTGAAATTTGTGTAAATGTGTACAATGTATCGATTTCTCTGAAAGCTGACTTACTTCTGAGCATATTACAGAAACTTTACTCCAGCTTTTGGAGAAGAGGTTTCATTTAATTTCCTTTAGCACTGGTAGCAGTGTTTTGTATCCCTTTGTCAATACTTTTTCAGACGCACATCACTTGTGAAACTGCTAAAATCCTTTCAAAATGCTCTCACAAGCCCTTAAACACATTGCTTTTCCCTTATTACTCCGACACTTCAGACCTTGAGGACTGCTTTTGGAAACCTTGATTCATAATTCCTCAAAAACAGTTTTCTTGAGAAAGGTGAAGATCAGTAAAATGTTACTACTAGAACCTTGGGAACTAGTGAAAGAAGATCCAAGTCAGACAGGTAATTTAGGCAGAGATCCAGAACACATTAATCTACTACTATATGCCTAATAATAGAAGATTTACAAAAATGGTTCAAACATAATATTATTCCAACTGGTTGAGTGTGGCCCCTAAAAATCCACTCCCTAAAAATTGGAGCTCAGTCCAATCGCAGAGCTGTGTGCCCAGTGAAAATGCAATTTACCTGTGGACAGAGGTGTTAGAACTGCCCTATCTTATCACAGTGCAAACCCACTCCACACACTGAAGGGACCTGGGAGAGAACCCTTGGGGAACATGTCTTTGAACCCCAAGTGCCTCCTTATACCTTTCTGATAGTGCCTTACAGCCCTCTAAGTTGTCCGTTAGGGTAGAGAAATGCCCAGAAAACTTGTTTCCGCTCCCTTGAGGATTGCATCTCCTGCCATCTTCGTGGTGAACCTCTGAACTCCCCTGCATCCACCTCTGGCTCGTCCAGTATGGGGGCTACCTCTTCACATCCCCCAAATAGCCCTTCCTTGAGTGAAGTCCCTGCTGGAAATCAGCCCTCTTCCCAGTCATCAGCCATCTCTTTCCACAGCCCACTCATGCCTTCCTCTTTAAAATGCATTTGGACCATTTGAGGCTCCTGATCTAGAGTTGTCATACAAAAGCAGAGTCCTAGAAGGGGATAATCTTGGAATATAGAGGGGTCTTAGTGATGCCTGACTCCAATCAGTGCCTCCTCCCCAAACCCCAACCCAGTGATAAAATACAGTATTTCCATACAGGATTGAACTCTCAGAAGGACGGAGTTACAGTGAGAAATACATACATCACAGAACAGGAGAGAGCCAGATGGCAGGTGTCAGACTCTCTGCCAAGGGTCTGTGGTGCTTATGACACAGGGAAGACAATGCTGGGGCAGGGGGAGGTGAAGCAGCTGGGGGAGGTAAGTGGGTGGAATGCAATTATCTGTATTGGAAAGAGCCCAAGCCCCTTGGATTAACACATACCTTCCCTGTTGAAGAAAGTGCCCTGGGAATGATCCTGCCATCGGCTGCCATGACCTCCATTTCTCCTCTCACGGGGCACTGAGCCAATATACATCACATGGAATGTCACTAGTGATTTACATTGAAAACGACTGTGGTCTGCAGAGGTGTGATCGATGTGGCTTCTTCCTCTGAAATCAGTGGGCTGTTTTGGCTTCCTTGCCCCAGTTTAGAATGCACTGTCGTTCTGGTATTGTGCCCGAGGTCTTAGATGGTGCAGTCTCTTAGCTGATCAAGGATTAGTCTACCCAAGCCCTGGGTCTCTCACAGAGAAAAGAAATAGATCAGTACTCAGAAACCATCAACCTAGCTTCTGCTCCCCTGTTTCCTCTGAATCCATACCTCTTCTTTGCAAACGAGGTTTTTTTATGAACAGAAAATCTGTGGACTTTACTGCTTCACTTACTCTCTCAGAAGTTCATTAAAAGCTTGCATACACACCAATCAAGGCTTTTATGAGACATTGCCAAGATGTTTCATGTGTCTGGTGCCAATAAACACACTTCTCCAGAAGGAACTGATACTATTTATGTAAAGAAGACACTTAATTCAAGTGAATGGAAATAGCAAATTAGGGAATGCTTGATTATGGCACTGAAGATGCTTTTTGGAATGAAGATATTATCTGGAAAGCCTCCAGATGCTCAAAGCTTGAGGACAGTCTGGATCAGGCAGGTAGCCCCTTATAATCGACTTGGATGGAGACTCTAATTCTGCGCCAGCACGTCTCACCTAGAAGGCTCAGATCCACAGGAGGGAGGCCACGCTGACCCCTTTAACTTGTCAACAGCTCGTACACGATTGTCACTGGCGCTCGTTGTTTGTGAGGATCAGTACCGATCCTCTGTGGGCACAAGCGTATTGGATCAGCCAGGATACCAGTACATCACAGCCTAGATGCATGGCTGCACAGGTTAAAAAAAAATAAATAACAAAGACTGGAAAGGAAAAAATGTCACTGCGAGTTTCGGTAGGGGACAAACGATGAGTTGGAGCAATTAGTTTTCTAAATTGCTTGTTCAACACAAAGAACATTCAGGTCCGCCCGTCAAGTGACTGAAGTGAACGGACAGCATCACTTAGCATATGCCTTATCAACCACTCAGGCCTGATGAGGAAACGTCAGTTATCTGAGAAACACCTGAGCCCGAAACCCCTCCTGTCACAGCAGTGGCAGCCTGAACGACCTTGGATTCCATTTACCTGGTGCCCTCCCTGTGTCCCAGAGACAGCCCCTCCTCCCTGGTAAGATCAGAGGGAGTGGGCATGGCCAGACTCCGAGATTTTCAGGCAGGGGGACAAGGTGGGAGGGGACACTATCCCAGGTAGAGATTTCACGGCCCCCTCACACACTAAGGAGTTTGGTGGAATGCATCTGATCCATCAACAACCCATTGGCCTGCTCTTTCTCCACTTTATGCCCACCATTCCAAGTATTGTTTATTCTGGACCACAACCATCAAGAAGTCCTCTTTGCATCTTCTTCTTCCCTTCCACGTACATGACCTTCCATACGGCTCCCACAGCCAGTTGGCCTGAGACAAAAAGAACACTGGCATTGCCCTTGGGCAAAGGAGAGACAAATAAAGATGCTTCTTTGTCCTCATATCTGCATGACCTTTGAGCCATTGTCTTGTCTCAGTGTGCAAGCCAAATGCACACAAAATATCTACACTGGTTTCCAGGTCCTGCTTCTGGTTCCGGTTGTTCTCACCTACAGATTCCTTGACGATGCTCCTGAGTTCTGAGATCAAGCACTGACAGAGCACCCTGCAAAGTTGGAAGTGTCAAGAAGGAGTCCAGGGGCAGATATCCACCAGATTCCTGCAACCTGTGAATTAGATCTATTGGGGGCAGCCCTGGGGCTCTGTGATATTGTACGAATCATTCGTGCATCATACCTTGCCCTCCACATTGCTTTTCTTTGATCTTAAATGTTCACCTTAGGAGCCTGCTCAAAATTTGAAGCCCACATTGATGCTTTATCTAACCCAATCAAAGATCTCTTCACTTATATGTATTTTTCAGAAAAGGGCCATTTCTGATTAAACAGCCATGATTCTGTTAGCACACATCAGCCCACATATAATAAGAGAGCCCAGATATCTCAAAGTAATTAAACTTATTCACACCGTTTGCTCTGGAGGATTATATAAGATAATCACATAAACATGGGTAACCTGTCACTACGGTATAGTTCTTACCACTTGCCCTGTACAAATGCAAGGAGCTGATTTTAGGAATACTCTGAAGTATGAAGAGGATACAGCTAGTTATTATTTCTTCCAGAATGCCAGCATATACCCAATAACCTGAATTGTTTACCTAGCACAAACTAAATCCATGGAATTTTAGAAACAATGTTTTTCAAAGGCTCACTTCTAATAATAACACAGTGATTAACCACAGTGATTGGAGGATTGCCTCAAAACCTTTTTGGAAGTAGTCAGAGTATAAATAAATCAGCTGATACATAAATAAGATGCTTGAAGCTTTGCAACCTTCTGTTTCTCAGGTTTTTATATATCAAGTTAGAGATTGCCCCCACTAAGTTTTCTCTAAGGTCCCTTTGAAAGACAATTCTATGACTTTTCTGTGGACCCTGAGCTCGGTTGGAGGCCATTTGGCTGTTGACTTTGTTGATAGTCTTTGGTAAAAGTAGAGTCCACTTTCCTGCTGAGCTCACATCCGGGTACTGGAGGGATGTGGGGTCATCCGTAGACAATCGCTCACATCCGGGAGTGTGGATGTGTGGGCCCTCCATCCTGAGACAGTGATATGCAATTCTAGAAAGCCATAATTCGACCTTCCAGCAAGTGACAACTCCACTAACCCATCCTGGTGAGAAAGTGCCGCTTGGTGTAAAAGCAGCAAATGTGCCCCATGACACTTCTTTCTTTTGTCCTCCAGCATGAGAGTCCCTCATTTTGCAGAGAGAGACATTGGGTGTGTGTGGGGGGGTGGGGCATATCTGCCTTGCTTACTCTGAATTTCTGGAAACATCAGACTTTTAATTCTGTCTTGTTTCATGACCTCACACTGTGCTCCGGCTGCTCCATGGATATTATTTCAACAAATGGATGAATGGATGCATGTCTGCTGTGCATGGTCCTAAGCTCCTCAGGGCCCTGTGTGTGTTTCCCAACACTGCCATTCTTCTGCTTCTGCCAGAGGGAACCTTGGTAAACTTGCTGGCTGGGGTCACCCACACAGCCCATGTTGTCCATGCTGCTGAGAAGTAATCATATTGGCACCAAAGCAGTGTTTCTGTCCAGACCCATTTAAAGTAGGTGGCTTATCTTCATGTCCTGAAAAGAAACCTTCAATAAAATATTCTCGGGGGTCCCAGCAAGAAGACCCACATTCATGGCAATCCCAAAGGACAGTAGCTGGAGATCAGCCAGGGACCAAAGTATTAGTAACTGTTTAACTTATCAGTAGGCTTGTATTACAAAGGGATTTCGCTATCATTTACTGCCCTGTAGTTAGTACCAATTGCTTGCTTGCAGCAGAGCTAAAAGAGCTAAGCCTAAAGCCAGACAGGGATGTCGAAAGGCTCTAGCTGAAGTTTATGCAATTAATTAGGCATCACCTATTCAGGGTATTCTTCTTACTTGTGGCTTAGAATTGAAAGATACCATACTCCCAAGAAAGGTACAGAGATTACCACAAGATAAATTGATAATGACCTCATCCTTAATTCATTCCACACATGCTCAGTTAAGAGGTTTAAATAAGTGGTAGAGGTTGTTGTTTATATCAGTAGAAGAATATTTGAATTTAAGTGAGATTAACACAATATGATGAATAATAGATAAGATACTGTTGTTTGGTTGGCCTTCAGTGATTTCCTTGGTTTGAGATTTGGGTTTCTCAACTGAATATATAAATCAGGGGGTAGATTCGCAGTGAACACACATATAAGTAAAGACAGGCCCAGGTTTATTGTTGAAAACATGTTCCCCAAAATATGTATTCCACTAAATGTCCCACAAAAAGTGGAACGTGAAACGTGAAAAGAATGATCAGTCACTTCCTGTGTTCTGAGATGGGGGAAGGTGGTTCTGAGACCCACGAAGTATTCAAAAATCTCTCATTATGTTTCATGTAGAAGATAAGATATTCCATCAGTATATTGGTAGCATTGACATGCCACTTAGTTTGGTGCTTTTCCTACTTGGATGGGTGCACAGCGGAGTAACTTCACTTGGGCTCACAGTGTGCTTCACCCCTTCGCCAGGGTCCCTGCACGTACCCGAGAAACTGTGGAAATTACATTTTTACAAAAAAAATTAAGCAAAACATGAAAATAAAAGTCATAAATAAAAGTCATATCAACACTATGTGGGGGAAAAACCAAAGACGTTGGTAAAACTGACCCGTTGTGGGGCAAAGAGCATCACAGTGCCTTTGGCAGCTGTGAACGCAGCGTCGATCCGGACGCACCTGCTCAGCCTTCCCTCTGTGGGTGCAGAAGGCTCACGATGTGGATTGTTGCAACGTCACAGTTGCTCAGTCGTTAAGCGTCTGCCTTCGGCTCAGGTCACGGTCCCAGGGTCCTGGGATCGAGCCCTGCATTGGGCTCCCTGCTCGGCGGGGAGTCTGCTTCTCCCTCTCCCACTCCCCCTGCTTGTGTTCCCTCTCTCACTGTCTCTCGCTCTGTCAAATAAGTAAATAAAATCTTAAAAAAAAACAAACCCTCAAAAGCATCCTTATGCTAAGTGGTAGTAGGATCCTGAAGGGCATGAGGAAGCTGTGGAATATTGCCTGGGACTTAGCGGTCACTGTGGGGTGAGGTCCGCAGGTCGTTAGTGATCGCAGGGTGGTCTCACGCCGGCTTCCCGGGTAGACTTCCCGGTCGCGCAGCGTGGAAGCTGCAGAAGCAAAGGCTACTGGTCCAGGAGGAAACGGGCAGTCAGTGCAGATTGTGTTGTGGGGTGCCGGCTACATCTGCCTCGACTGACTGATCCCAGTTCTTGGGAGTTCTAAATCGAGACTCCTTGGCGTACGTCTTTGAGCATGACAGAACACACTGATTTCATCCAAATTGTGATGCTGTCAGATTTCAAAGTCTCAGCGCCCGTGTACCTCGGGAATGTAGGTTTAGCTCTCGGTGAGCTTCAGAACAGCTTAACGTTTTATTTTTGAGGAAGGGGTAGATGTTTAAGGAAGAACAGAAAAGGCAGATAATCAAGGAAATTAAAAACAAGCAGGAAAAGAAATGCAGAAGTGACCCGTAATCTCGTCACTCAAAGATCCTCACCGTTAACAGTTTGGCAGATACCCCTCCCGTGATTTTCTAGATGTACAGCTACTCACACTATATCTACTGTGCGTATAAATATCTTTTCTCTACAAAATGGCATCCCTCTGTTCTGTCGCCTGTCTTTTCGCATAGAAATAAATCATGAACGTGTTTTCGTGTCACCAACCACACGTTCATCATCATTCTTAGTGGCCGCTCGGCATCCCCTTCTCGGGCCACACCTCGATGGTATCATCAGCGGTTATAAACAGGTGCACCAGCCTTCCTGTGTGCACTTTCTGCACATTTGTTCAATGGAGTTTTTTAGGATATAATTTGCAGAAATAGAATTGCTGGATCAGAGTTAGAGGTTTTTAAATCTATTTGATATGTGTTGGAAGCCCCCCACAGCCTCCTGTCAGTTGATGTTCTCACCAGCAGCAGATATAAAAGGGAAAGAGCCTTATCTCACGAGACCCACCTCGGTTCAAGTTCTTGTCATCCTGCGCCATCGTTGCCTAGCCAGCAGGGGGTAAACCGTTGGCTGCCCTGCGCTGATTAATCAGTAAGGTTGAATTTCTTTCGTATGTTGACCGCCCATGGTTTTCCCTTGCCTCTTCCTGTCCCCTATCCCTGCCATTTGGCATGATTTTTCCTATTGCTCTGCAAGTTATTTATTCCTCGTTTGTTGAGCTCTGTCCTCCTACGTGACGCCACCCCTTTGCCTCCTGGGGCTGCCCCAGCGGCGGCACGAGCGGCAGCACTTCCCACAGTCCCGGGGGCTGGCAGTTCAGGAGGCTCTGGTATGTGGGGAGGGCTCTTTCTGGTGTGCAGAAGGTCACCTTCTCCCCGTGCCCTCACTTCCCAGAGAGAGGGGCCTTGTGTCTTCCTCTGTCCTTATAAGGACACTAATGCCATCTCTGGGCCCCACCCGCGTGACCTCATCTACACCTGATCACCTCCCAAAGGCCCCACCTCCAAACACTGACACTTGGGGGGGTAGTTAGGGCTTCAACATATGTATTTTGGGGGGACATACCCATTCAGTCATAACATCCTGCCCATCAGTCCTGTCCCATCATGGCCACCAGCAGTGACCTGGGCCAGGACTAGACCAAGAAGGCCACTTCCAGCTCACTGTCCACATCTGCTGACCTGGGCTGGGGGGGAGTGAGGCGGGTGGGAAGGCAGCCGTGTCTAGGGGGGGAGCGAGAGAGGGGGTGGAGCTTGGGATTCGGGCCAGGCTTTTCGCCAGCAGGGTTCGTCCTAAGTCAGCCTTGCCTCATCTTGAAAATGGAGTAATAATAGTAGCAAATACGGATGTTAGCAGGAGAATTCAGCGAGGGAAGACGGTAACAGCTAGCGTTTGGGGCTTCACTGTACCCATCACGGTGATGGTAAATGCTTGCTCATTACTACAACCGCTCTAAGTTTTTGAAGCGATGATATTTATTTGGAAATTTCAAATGTCATTAAAGGAGACATGCAATTTTTTGGGTGTGAATTGAAAATGCTGCCAAAATACCTCGCCTTCTTCCTCCTTTAGAGCGTGTGCCAGCTGTTCTCATGGCTTTTGGAAGCCCCCCACAGCCTCCCCTGCTTCCCCGGGGCGGTGGGCTGCGGACGGGCGTGCAGCCACCAGGGGGACAGTGGCAGGAAGTCTGTCGTGGTTGTGTCTGTGACGCCTGGGATTTGCACAGGCCTCCCAGGTTCTGCGCACGCGTCCGTGAGTATCCCAGTGCTACGACGAAAGAGAAACCGAGCACAAGATGGGGGGTGGTATAGCTAGAAAGCAGGGGGTATTGCAACATGAGTTTGGAAAGGCAGTAACAGGAAAGTGGCGTTTTCTCTAGCAGAACCCCCAAAGGCAGGTTAATGGCGTGGCGGCCCCCCGCGGCCCCCTCTGGCCTCCAGGCCCTCCCGCTGGCCATGGCCTGTAGCCTACAGCCCCCCAGGGCAGCAGCCTCGCTATATCAGCAGAACATTTGCTGGGCCTTTGGAAATAACCCTGCTGTCTGTCCTTTCCATAAAACCCCGCACCTCCCAGCACAGCCTGCTCGTCCCACCACGGCCCCCGGGGCTACTGGAGGACCCTGGGCAGGTGCCTGCCGGCAGCTGGGCACTCCAACTGCTCTTCCAAGCCCACCCCTGCCGTCTGGCTGCTGGGTGTGGAAGTGCAGGAAGATGCCTCCCTCCGAGCTCATCTGGTGCAGCATCTGGAGCTGCTCCTCCAGCCCCCGGGGAGGGGAACGTGCGTGGAGTGATTAGTGACGCCTCAGAACCGTCCTATCGGGGAGGGCTGACCTGTTTACAGACACGATTGCAAATCTTAAATAGCTCCGGTGACTCCAAACTGCTCTTCTTGGAGGGCCCCCACCTACAGCGTTCAGGCGCCATGCAGAGCAGGATTATAGAAAAAGGCCTCTTTAGGTCTTGAGCGTGCTGCATGCATGTGGAAGGAAATGGTGGATGGAGCAACAGACAAGTGGTAGAGAAATGGATAAGGGTTTATTTTTGAACTGAGTGTTACGGGGAAGTGGTAGGATAGAGAGGAGAGGGCAGAGGCTACCAGTGGGCCAGGGATGTGTGGGAAGCAGCCGGCTGTAGGGGGGGAGCGGCCACCCCACCCTCACCCCCACCCCCGCCCCTGCCATGTCAGCTCTGGCCCCGGAACTTCCAGCAGCAGACATGCAGGCTTTCCTGATGACAACAAAGAACAACACCTTTGATTTGTGTTGTAATTATTAACAAAGCAAAATCAATAAACATTTGGAAAAAAAAAAAAAAGTAAGGGTCTTTTTCTTGTATCTCCTGAGTCTAAAACAAAATCACCAGAAGGGTTTTGATAAAGGACTTCTGATTCGTTATTATGACCCAAAGCTCATGTTGATGTTTGCTTTCGTTTGCTGTCCTGAGAGAAAATTTGCCACCCAGACATTTGGACATACCGTCTTCAGTGCGGAACCTTTTGGAAATCCTCAGTTCCTCGACAGAGTGTCGACAGAACTTTGGACCGCTGTTGTTCTCCCTTAACAAGACCCACTCGTCCTGCCCCAGGTGTGGTGGCACCGCTCAGCTCAGGTGACGTGGAAACGTGGAGGTGAGGAAGGACGCGTGAAAACTGTCCTGGGGTGCAAAGGGCCTGTCTGCTGGTCGGCCAGCCTCGGGACCCGGATGCCGAGGGATGGGTGAGACAGGGCTTTCTCGGAAAGGGCTGGGGGCGCCGGAAAAGACAGGAAATGGGCCGTGTGGGCCGTGTGGGGTGCAGTCAGTCCTGGGGGAGGAAGGCAGTGGGTGCAGAAGTCGGGAGGGTCAGTCAGAGCCTGGGGAACGGCGGTGTTCTCTGACCAGCGCATCCTGCCATCTTGGCACTAGGAACAGGACAGGGACGGTCCAGTCCAACTCCACACCTGAGGATTCAGAGCCAGTCTTCTGACGTTTTTCTGGCATTATACATACGTGCCTTTGGGCCTTGCAGACACCCGGAGTAGTCAGAACGCCCAGCCTTCTCCGGCATTGCGAGCTTTTCCCTCTCTTCACTGTATCCACCCGCCCCAGGCTGCTCCTGGACACCACAAAGTCCAAAGTCCCTAGAAATGGAAGTTTCTCTCTGGTGTCAGGAATGAGCTAAGAATTTCTTCCTTCATGAGCCCCTACAATGCCAGGGGTCCTCCCTGTGGTCACGCCGCAGGCCTCCTCCTGGTATGCTGGCCTGGGTCAGGTACCCCAAGCGGCTCACTTTAGTATCTACATACATCTGTTCATGCAAAGAACAGAATTTGAGGACACATTCAGGAACCTGGTAATTCAAACTGGGGGGATCCAGCAACAGGCTTTCCCTCTGGGTCACCTTCCTCCTCGCCCTCTCCTTGAGAGCCAAGGAAAGGAATGAGGCAAGGTGCCCCTCTTCTGCCTCTGCAGGTTCTCTCCAGGTGACTGCCCCTCTGCCGGGATCCGGCCCAGAATAACCCAAACCCGCATTCCCAAGCGCTGACTGCCTCCGCCCCCGGCAGCACCTTCCCTGACTGTCTCTCCCGTACTTTCCCAGACCTGATTGCGTTCCCATTGATGCGGCGTGAACTAAGAGTCCGTTCTGAGCATGCATCAAAAGTGCGGAACGCGATGCAGTGGGCTGCCTAACAGTCGGCCTGGGGCTCTCGTCCCATGGGTGCAGGCACACATTTTGTGGTTCAGATCTTCCTCTTCCGTCTGGGTCGGATGAAATTTTGCTCTGTGGAATCATATAGAGAAAAGTAAATGATCTCAACTCCCTGTTGCATCCACAAGAGGAGAGTTATTACTTGTAGAGGAAAAGCCCTTGGTCACATCAGGCATCTCACATCCATTGGTAAACACGGGTGACCTTTCAAGGTGGCCTCAGCCGGCGGCTAACGCTTCGCCAGCCCAAGGAGCTCTCCCCCCTGCAGACCCAGCAGCTCAGAGGCTGAGTCCGTTCAGCTGGGGTCCCGGCCGCAGAGATGCTTCCTAGAACTCTAAGCTGTTAACCTTCCAGTGTTCCATCCCATCCTGGGAGTAGGTGCTGTGTATCCAGAGAGGTAAACAGCAAGCGCTCCTGGGTAGAGGATCGTTGGGAAGCTATGAAGATGGTCTTACGCCCTGTGCAGACACCGGTCAGTATTTTCTTCTGAAGACATAATACTCGCTGCATGGACTGGAAGCTTCACTGTGTGTGGTCAGAACCCCTACATTTCAAATTGTGTATGATCCTATGCTGCTGCCCCAACATGGCTGGGGACGTCCAATGAACCGTGGATCGCAGGCTCGGCCCAAGGAACAGAGGCTGTGGCCTTAGATGTTCACTTAAGTGCTAGCAAAGTAATGTGTTCATTGAGTATTTTCAGTGTTTGTCTTAGAAAGACAGGGACACTGCCAGTCACCCTTTAACCCCAAGTGGCCCCAAGCTCTGCTCTGCCTTCCTCCAAAGTTGTGCATCTCCACTGGGCCCATCCCGCAGGCCCAGCCAGCACCCGCTGCCTGTTCTCCCATGCGGGGTGCTCTCCAGCCCTCTGCGCACCTGCCCTGTGCTTGGCTCAGCCAGATGCCCCCAGGAGCTCTGGGACTTCTACCTGTGGGGTCAGCCTGAGGCCCCGTGGTCACGCAGGCCCCAATTCCAAGAGGGCAGGCCAGTGAGCTTATCGTTTCTGCAGGCCGGCATGATGTTTCTTTTGCAAGATCCAAAAGATCAGGCTGCCAGAAAAACGCGGACAGGCTAAATTTTGGATGATTCAAATTGCTTATATAAGCACGGGCCCCACAAAAAGTACTTGGCCAGGCTCAGAAGAGCACAGGGGTGACTACAATCAGAGAAGTATTAATAAACCTTCTCCCTAAAACTTTCACTCCCTTGAGGCGGCTCTCAGCTGTCATGAGGAGTCATCCATATGGGTGGTGCAGAGTAGGAGAGCATGGAGCTCATGGAGTTGACCTTTGTGGGTGCAGCTGGCCATCTTTGGTGGCACACGGTAAGAAGGGAAACAGAGGCAGCAGACTCCATAATCCTTATTGAAAGTGAAGGTCACCTATGCAAACGCACATACAATTCACAGGAAGCTCACATACCGTTTCTCCTTTGCTTAATAAAATCTCCTTCCTGATCAGTGCTTCTTAGGAAGCTGACAGACAACAGGCATTGTTTGGTTTCTTGATCAAATTTAGACCTTGAATTCAATAGGGCTTAGATACACACATGACCCATGATATCAGAGAATTCCATCTGTATCAAATTTAGCCAAAAGAGACCAGAGCGATCTAATCAATTTGTTTCTATGGCGGAAGCGCTTTTTAAAGACATGTTCCGCGTGTGGGTGGCGGGGGTATATTAGTGCTGGGTTACGTGTAGCTGGGCATCATTTTGCTGGTGGCAAAGAGCAAGCTATCTCTGTCGTTTTGGAGAAGAATTTAAGAGGCATGCCCTCACTGGATAATCGTCTTGATCTGTGTGATTCTCTGTATCTGTTGGGCAGAGCGAGACTGACGTTAGATTCAAAAGTTTGACTCTTCTGGACATTTTTACTCAGTACAACAGAGTCGCAGTACTTCAGGGCATATATATTTTCTCGTCTGCGTGGAACATCCTCATCTGCATTTTCTGAGCCAGGAAAAGAAGAAATCAGGTAGTGCCGATTCAGTGAATTAAGTGGCCACCCGCTCTGTCTGCCCAGCATGTGTGAGGAACCCGGGGAGGTCTTGAAGCTGGAGTCCTTCCTGGAACGCCAGCTCCCCACCCACTTTCTGTTTCTAGAAAGCCTGAGACCCTGAAAACAGACCAGACGAGCTGTCTGTGAACGGGGACTGAGCCTCGGATTGTTTCCTGCTTTGTGTTTGCTTTTCTTTGAACACCATCCTCTGTTTTCATCTTTTCCGTGGTAATAAACACACAATCAGTAAATTATGTGGTAGGACAAAGCTCCTATTAAACAAAGAGCAGCCCTGTGCCCCTCCACCCCCTCTCGGGTCTTGCTCTGCAGAGGCTAATATTTTTAATTCTTTCTGCTTTTTTTTTTTGGCATCTACTTTAATATTTCTCAATAATGTACTTAAATAGGTATATGCATTTACTGAGATGTTATCTATTACTTTCCTATCATAATAGGTGGAGATGAACTCTTCTGTATTACTTTCACCCAATTTCACCTTCCACCCCGTGTAGTCATTTTATTGTTGGTTAAAGCATTATATGGTGGTCGCATTGTTGCTGAACGAGAGGTGTAATATTGTGACATTCCCTTTCTGTATACTGTTTCCCCCTGGATTGGTAGTGTTCACATGGCTCCACATTCCACCTGCAGACCAGCCCCCAGGAACCTTCCATCCTCCGAGCACGAATGGACGGGCACTCTGTAAGCAGCTGCATAGCTTCCAGCCAGGGCATCATCTTCACCACCAGCCTGCATGTCTCTTTGCCTTTCTCCTGTGTCAGAAGTAAAATCCAGAATGTTTATGTGGCCATCCTTGATCTCCCCTGCTTTTTCAGATCAAATGAATAAGATGAATTAAATCAAAAGGTAAGGTTTATGATACAAAGACCTCCAACAAAATAAATCTTCCTGCAACAAAAATAAAATCTCTACTCATCTTACCTAGTCTACCTGACGACCATGAACTTGGTCACAAAGAAGTCGGGAGACATTGTGCGCATGAATACAACTCCAACAAGTCTACACGCTACAGAGAATAGGTGAAATCCTGCAAACACTGGGTACTCTGTACAGATTACGTATACCGATCGTCACAAACACGGCATCAGTGCTCCTACCCAGTGGTAAGTCGCACGTGGACAGGTTTCGCGGTACCCAGTCCAGAGCTCTCTAGCAAAAATGGGACCGGAACTCAGGACTTCTGACTCCAGGTTCGATGTCTGAGCTCCTCTGTCCTGAGTCAGTAGCCAAATGATCGTCTGGAACTGAAGCCACAGTCCGCAAGGACATGTAGTAACTCCTTTTAGGCCATTATCTGTGTGTGTTTCAGTTTTATTGAATTTATTCATGACTTTCCTAGTGAACATTACAAAATACCAGCATTTCAGAGAGTAAATTATCAGTTTACTTTTATATTGGTATCAAACCCTGTTTTAAATATTTACTTTATATATATTTTTCAATTTTTTAATTTGAATATAGTTGACACATGACGTTACAGAACTGTAACAAATAATACTAATATTTCTGTGGAACAACAAAAGACCCCAGATGGCCATTATGTGTTATTTAATGTATTACCTTATTGTGCGAGAAAAGGTGACTTATTTCCGGCATGCTTCCCTAGCCCAGGCTTTCTGAACTCATAACGATGAGCCATGGGTTTTTCTCTGACAAACCATCTTTAAAGGAGCGAGGAGTGCCTCCTAGTCCAGGCCACGTGCCCTGTCATGGAAAGGCCAACATAAGGGGTGTTTGGGGCCTATTTGTCCTGTAGACGCTGCCTCTGTCATCTGGCGGGCAGTCACTGGTGGGTGGTGACGGAGACCGTGGGGAGATTTATGAGCTCATTTCCCAAATGCAGCGTACACCAAACTGTGTCTACACCATGCTTTGGCTTGGATTGAGGCTTTGGCATTTCTAACACAGATGTTAGACTCGTTTCCAGAAGGAAGAGAGAGAGAGGACTTGGAGAACAGCTTACAGGCAGAT
Source organism: Halichoerus grypus (assembly GCF_964656455.1). NCBI lineage: Eukaryota > Metazoa > Chordata > Mammalia > Carnivora > Phocidae > Halichoerus > Halichoerus grypus. Next base: position 102,678,342 of record NC_135723.1, read on the forward strand.
AAGTAATTAATCCTAAACCTACCTCTCTCTGTCATCTTGGCAATGAAATTACTATCCTAATACCGTTCTGTAGAGAACTTGCTAACATACCGCTTGGTCCCAGGAGGAGAAATGCCAAAAACATGGAGTCCTCTGACCTCAAGAAGTTGCTCTCCTTTTGACAATGATCATACATAGTGCCTACGATTCTCAGAGTTAAAGTACTCATTGATTTAAAACTAGTGGAGGCATATCTGTCGAGAACAGTCTGGACGGAGCTGCCTAAAAACACTGCAGCCCAGCACTGCACCGACCTTCCAGAGTCTCCCTTTTGTTTCTTCTGCTTTGCTTTTTTTGAGACCAGAGCCACCTTGATGACCCTTTGGCTCTAGTTTTCCTTTCTGTCCAGGCCTCGGTGTTCTTTGCTCCTCACCTAGTACATGGCCTAGGTTTTCCTAGACTCTCGAACCCATGTACCTCACCTTCCCTTTCCCAGGCTGTCCTGGATGCCTGGTAATCCGTGAGTCCTTCCTGGAGGAGGAGGCCATCCTGGGATTTACCGAATCTCCACTCCCAGTTCTGTCAGTGAGGAGGCAGGGATGGGTCACAGAGGGCAAGTTCTCAGGGGATGGGGGCCTGAGAGGGGAAACTGAGGGGGCCACGCCCCCAGCACAGGGGGAGGTCCCATTACAGCAGGGCCTCCCCGGGGAGGAGCGGAGGCTCTGAGAGTGGTGCTTGCTCACGGCCAGTCTCAGGCTCGGGAAGCCTAGAATCAGCCAGCGGGCTCCACGGCCCCATTTCCATGATCTCTTTAAAAACAGATAAAATGATGTAACTGCCCACAGGAGGTTTCCTATGAACACCAAAGAGCATGTTTGTATTAACCAGAGGACAGGGCACCTCTGATAAACCCTCTGGAAAGCACACTGCACAGCAAACACAGGACCGTCTTCCCTGAGCGGGAACCCGGTGTGCCGTCGAAATCCACGCCAGCAGGTCTGTGATGATGGGAACGTGGGTTTTGTGAGCCTCAGACGACGCAGGTGACACCTAGGTCTACCGCTAACTGAAATTCTCGCATTCTTTAGTTTCCCTCTGAGAGAAATGTTTTTATTATAATGGACATGTCCTAGAATTTGAGAGGAAGTAAACAAAAGCAGGAGGTAAAGCCAGACCCTTGAGTTCATTCTTTGGCTTTGGCTTTGGTTATGAATGCTTGGGGTAATGTAAGAGTGCAGCGTACTTGCAGGGTGCGTGCACCTGTTGAGAGTGCAGAGGCCCGGCTCTGTGAGTTTGGAAAGGGAACGTCTGTCCTCTCATGCGTGACCTTCAGGGGATGGAGGCTCAGAAGCTCCAAGTCACACATTTTGCTACGGGGAGAGGGAGAGGTAGACTTCCTTGTTGTCTAAGAGAGGGACATTTTACTCAATTTTCTAGACCAAAGGTCAGAGCCCAAGTTGATATAAACCTTCCCAAAGAAGTCATGTGATAGGACAGTTTTCTGTTCCCTTGGTCACCTCTGAAAAATGAACAATAGGGTGTTAGAGAGTATTGGCTGGTCCATGAGGCGAAAGAGAGAACCCAACAGATCTGTCTACATTTCAGATGAGTTAATCTACTCAAGGGACAAAATAATCTGAAAATTTAAGGTATATAATTTTATCTCAACATTTATTCTGGGTATATGCAGATATATTCTGGTTATAAATAGATTCTTCAGAAGGTTTCATTTAATTATAAATACATATTTTTTTTTGTTCTCCGCCTTTTCTAAAAATACACAGGGGTTATTAACTCTGCTGGAAGCTCAAGGATGATGTGGTGAAGGGCAAAGGGCCTGTCTGGGAGGTAAGAGCCCTGGGTTGGGGGTAGAGTCTCGCTGCTGTGAAGTGGGGGTTTGGTTTAGATCTGAGGTTCCCCAAATATGATCCTCAGTCTGCTTGTGGAGAAGGAGTGTCTGTGGGTGGGCAACAAACCAATCCAAAGATGAACTTGAACTCCTTGGTTCTTTTGGGATGAATGACCTGTGATCCCATAGATACTTATTTTCATATACACTTACGGGTTGCTAAGTGAGTTATTGTAGGCAGTTGAACTCTTGGATACATAGGCTAAGATTAGCAAGCTGCTGCCGTTTACCAAGGGTCCATTATTTTTCCCTGGACCTGGCTCCCACTGAGCACCAGGCAAAGCCGCGAATCTGAAACAGGCAGCTGGGAATCCTGTGTCCCTGGGCTTGGAGCTGGTCGTGGTCTTCTGTTGCACTTGTTCTGTTTTTATCTTTGTTTTCTTTTCAGTTTTGAATTGCCTTTTAATTATTTTGCCATTTTCGGTTTTGTTCCCTGCCTTAACCAAAGAATCCACAAGAATGTGTTGGAGGTACACATCTGTTCCAAAAATTCTTTTCACTCAGATCTTCCTAAAACTATTTTGTTGTAAGATCTGTGTGCGTTGTAGTTCACGTGCCCGTCCTAATGTCCTGATTAGTAGGGCGGAGGTACGCGTGAGATCTGCAGTGTGCTAGTACAGAAAAGCTTTCTTATTTCTGTGAATTCTTCTGTTGGGATTGGGGGTAGTTGGACTGTGGTCGGAGGTGCCGTGAGGAAGGTGGGCCCTGTCCAGCCTCAGCCTGCACCTTCTCCCTCTTGGCTAGGCCTCACCTTCTTGCTCGCTGTCCTCAGAGACAGGAGGAGTCTTCTTCTCTGGGCTCCATGCCCTCCTATCTGCCAGTAGCTTTTTGTGACGTCACTGACCCTTCCGCTTGGACTTCCAAGTGGGAATGGCCCCAAGGTGTCCCATCAGCTTCCTCACCCCCCGCCTGGCTTGGCTGCCTCCCCGAGGCATCACATTCCGAGTGGCCAAGCCGAGCCTCTAGCCAGCACCTGTGGGCTGGCCCTGGTCACGGTCCAGCCTGACAAGCCACCTGCCGGGGCCTGGACCATCCGTGGCGTTCCTTTCCCAGCGTTGGTTGTAGGTACCTTACTTTTTGTGGCATCTTCTAATTCGAGGCCTTTAGGCTTCGCAGAACTTCTGATTATCTTTGTCTCTATTTGCCTGTCCTGGTCATGTCACTTAAATGGAATCATATAACACAGCGTCTTGTGTAGATGGCTTCTTTCACTGGGAATCATGTTTCCAAGGTTCGTCCCTGTTGTAGCGTGGACCAGAACTTCATTTCTATTTATGGCTGAGTAATATCCTGTTGTTCATCCATTCATCATTTGATGGATATCTGATGGATGTTTTGTCGCTCTGAGAAAGGCTGCTGTGAACAGGTCTGTACGGGTCACTAGAGAACACGACCATGGAGAGTGTAAGGCGCAGTCTGGAGACCCCACGGTCAGGAAGGCGTGTGAGACGTGGGCAACAAGAGAAAGTCCCACAGCTTGCCGGGGTGCGCAGGAGCTTCCGTTCTAGAGAAGGGGGATTGTTCAGGCTTGTGACTGGGAAGGCTCAGCATCTACCACTTCATGCAAGCCTTGGCTTCCCCCCTACCCACAGCCGGAAGCCAAAGGTCAGGGTTACGTGAAAAGGAGACTGAATTTTGGCAGTGAGTACCTGCCCTCCCCCAGCACACAGTCTCGCTGGGGAGAAGGGCACAGACCCGTTAGAGACACAGGGCTGCCCATGGGGCACGTCAGGACGGCATGGACATCCCATTCTTTAGCTGATTCGGGAGGGAAAGGAAGTCCGGAGACCCAGGGGTGGAGAGGTCTTGGTGTGCGAGGCAGGCTACGAGCTGGTGCTTACAGGAGTGTCCTCTCCAATGAAGACCCCGTGAGCCACCTGTTCTGCTGTCTTCCTCCTCCACGGCCACTGCGTTAATTTGCTTACTCAGCAAGTGGACGTATTCTGAGGGGGTGCTATCGCCCGGCACTGTGTTAGGTCCCGGCGCTGCCGCAGTCTGATGGGGGCAGGCGTGCGTGCATCATCATCTGCCTCGTGTACCTGGCTGTCCTAGGGCGACACAGCACGGAGCTGCGTGTGCGTGGGGGGATGCGTCACCCACCGGCTTCCCCCGAGACGCGCTCATAAACGCCAGTGTCCCAGGTTTATCTCGGTGTCAGCCCCGCCTTCATGTCGGATCATGAGCAACCACTCGTCAGTGTTCAGGGGGACCGGGAATGGGGGGGGGGGCAGATAAATAAAAAGCAAATCTCATCAAAGGAACCACCCTACTCTCTCTCTCTGTCAAATAAATAAATAAATCTTAAAAAAAGAAAAGGGGCGCCTGGGTGGCTCAGTCGTTAAGCGTCTGCTCTCAGCTCAGGTCGTGTCCCAGGGTCCTGGGATCGAGCCCCGCATCAGGTTCCCTATTCAGCGGGAAGCCTGCTTCTCCCTCTCCCACTCCCCCTGCTTGTGCTCGCTCTCTCGCTGTGTCTCTCTGTCAAATAAATACATAGATCTTAAAAAAGAAAAGAGAAACCACCCTACATTTCAGAGCCTAGCCGCATGGGAAAACTATTGCTTAGCGAGTGGCATTTTCTGGGACGCGGCTCAAATTAGCGCCAGACTTGTGCGTGCACAGAGCCCAGGTGCCAGGTGAGTTCAGAGCAAAGCTTTGTTCAGACTGGTTTAAGCTGACGTTTCCATTTCTTAACGTGAGCTTACTTGCTGAGGTAATGCATTTTGCCCAAGGCGAGTGATCACTTGGAAATGAGTTCATATTTTAAACCAGATCTTGAGATTTCAGGAGCTAAACCCTGCATAAGCATTTTGCAGCTTCCAAGAGCAGCTGTTGTGCTGAGGGGTCTCAGTGGCCGCCCACACCTGTGCGTGCAGGGCGGCTCTCCTGGTGGGGTGGGGTCCGCTACGTCCCCAGGAAAGGCAGACCCTTTCTGGGCTGTGACCCGCAGAGCACAGGGTAGCTGTTTTCACGGGGCTTTACCCAGGCCCTCCGACGTGCGCTCTGCGTTGATACAGGAGGAAAAATCCAGATTTTTCAGGTACTGTAGTGACTGTCCTTTTGCTGAGCAGCACTCCCCGTTCATAAACTGCTCAGCACACACTGAGGCTCCGGTGCGATGAAATGTGTGGCTCAAAATCCGAGAGCCTGCAGCTACGAGGGCGCAGACTCCGCCCGCATCACCCACTTTGTCTGTGAAGCCTGCCAGCTGGTCTCCCAGGGCCGCGAGCACCGTCCCCTCCAGCAAAGCCTGCCATGCCTCACCAGGGACAGCTGCTGGGCTCACACCTGTCGGGCCACTCTCCTGACGCTGCTGCCCGGGCTCCTGTCCAACCTCGTTTGGAGCCTTTATCAGTGAGTCAGTCTGTTTCTTTCTGTTAGACTCAGTTGGGGCAGAGGCAGATGCTGCAGACAGATGGGAGGCTGCAGGTTAACCCCAGGGAGAACATCCTCCGAGGAAGGGACGGAGCCCCTGCAGTGGACGCCTTCCCAGCTCAGCGTCCTGAGACTCTGAGACCATGGCAACCCAGATAGAAGGAGAGAAGAGCAGCCCAGAAGGCCTTATTATTTCTGCTCTGGGCAGATACTCGGATCAATAAACTAAACGAGCTGTTTTATCTAGGCCAGCCATCAGACGCAGGGACACAGAGACAGACACATAAACACATCGATCACCCGTGCAGCCTGCTGGTCGACCCTCCACAGAAAATGGGGAAGGAGGTAAAGAAGAGGCACCGTCGTGGTTCTGGGCCGCACTTGTCCTCCTTCAGCCTGAGGAAGGGCAGTCTGCACTGTAATCCGCCCTTCAAGACCCTGGGCAGAGACAGCGATTGAAACCGAGGCTGACGTGTCACCAGCAAACAGCCCGTCTCCAGGCTAAGCGTTGAGGCTCAGCTCTTCCGACAAAGGTGTTTGATGTGGCCTTTGTGCAGGTCTTTAAAGTCAAAAGCCTCCTTAAAAAGATTTTTTTTAGGGGCTCCTGGGTGGCTCGGTCAATGAAGCGTTTGACTTCGGCTCAGGTCATGATCTCAGGGTCCTGGAATCGAGCCCCGCGTCGGACTCCCTGCTTGTCCGGAGTCGGCTTTTCCTTCTCCCTCTGCTGCTCCCGCCCCACCCGCCCTGGCCCCGCTCATGCACTCACTCTCTCTCTCAAATTAATAAAATGTTTAAAAAATATAAAAAAATAAGATTTTTTAAAATTTAAGCATAGTTGGCATATAGCATTATATTAGTTTCAGGTGTACACACAGTAATTCTATACATTACTCAGTGCTCACCACAGTAAATGTAGTCACCGTCTGTCACTCTACAGCATTATTACAATATTATTGGCTGTATTCCCTATGCTGTACTTTTCGTTCCTGTGATTTATTTATTTTATACCTGCAAGTTTGTACCTCTTAATCCCTAGACCTAAGAGGGCCATAATGAGCCAGCAGAACAAAGCCTGTCCTTAGCTAGGAGCTCTGTGACAGTTGAGGTCCAAGTAGGGAGGGTTCTGGAACATTGCCAGCCTCACTGTCTACCTTTATAATCCCCCAAAGAGTCCAAGAGTCCTCACCAAAACCTGTGCCATCTGAAAAACCCTGAAATTTTCTTATTATTCCCATCCTACTCCAAGGGTGTATGTGTGTGTGTGTGTGTGTGTGTGTGTGTGTGTGTGTGTGAAATTGAAACTAACTATGCGCCCTGATCCCTTAAAATGCAGAGCCTCGAGGATGATAATTTCTGTCTTGAGCATATCTGACACTGGTGAACTATTTCCTATTTTCCTTGTTAATATCATGAGTGAAACAGGGCAAGCACCATTATTCTCATTTTACTGATGCCCGCAGTGGGGCACAGAGAGTTATGTGACCCAAAGAGAGCCCAAGGTCCAGTCTCTCTTGGCTTCTGTTTCCCATTAAAAAGGATCTGCCTGCCTCTCACTGAGCCACATCCCAATGTTTGTAGAAAAACACCGCCTGTTCCTTCCTTCGTCCATTCCTTCAGGTATTTAACAAGCACTAACTGTGTGCGTGGGCTCTGCAGTATTTTGGAAAAAATGCAAGGAAAGAGTAAATAAATGAATATTTCAACAAGAAAATATCAAGGAGTGATGAGAGCCCTGATGAAATTTTGTACAGCGAGATTGGAAATGATGTCGAGAGAGAAGGACTGGGTGAGCCAGTGTGGTTTGAGCAGACTGCTCTGTGAAGAGCTGGTCCAGAACAGTCCAGCTGGACAGCATGGCTCTGGCAGGGTCTCAGGGCGGCCATGGGCAGCACAGATCTGCACATTGGAATACTTGGCCATCCCTCCGGTGCCTGACCTCCTGGCCTTGGGGAGAGTGCATCTCTAACTCTTGGGCCGCAGTGTCGGAAGTTTGGAAGTTAGGATGGGCAGTGTGATTGGATCTCCCTCAGCCTGGAGACTCTTGTGGTTGGAGGCTTTCACAGAGGACATTATTTACAAGTGTGTCTTCATCAAGAAATCTATTTTGTTTGTTAAAAATCCATAACGGGAAAGGAACTGTAGCAAAGAGCAGGCTATTTTTGCATTGAACAACACTCGCTAGGGGTAAATGGATTTCCTGGTGGATTGTGTGAGAATGAATCTCAGATCCTAACCACTTTAATTTCTTTCTAGAGGAATTTCGGCAAATGGAGTTTGTTTCTTGACCTTATTGGAGTCCTGGTTAATTTATCACAATAACAATAACATCACCAGGGTTTGTGTTTGTAGAACAAAGATTGTTTCTGACTGTGCAAGCATGGGTCAAATGAAAGTGCTCATAACTTGTTTTAAGGAATGAAGATTCAGAAGAACAAGTAAGGCAGTTCTAAGTGAAATACAGGCACAGGACTTTTGTTCTTCCTGGGTCTCTAAGAAGCCACACAGAGGAAGGAGAGCAGTGGAAGGCAGTTCCTCCAACCGGGACATTTGGGCCACGAGGGTGACTCCAGGGATGAAGTGGATATTTGCTGCTTCATGGAAGGACCTTCCCCCTGCTCGCATCCCTAGCCCCTTTCCCTCCGTTCTCCGCTTCCTGATGCCCGGCCCTTTGCTGGCCTCTCTGTGCTCACTCTCTCTTCCTCTGCCATCCTTAGCCTCTCTCACCTTCTCCTCAGTCTCCCCCCCACCCCCCTTCCCACCCCCCTTCTGTTGTTTTTGCTACTGACCAGCTATGCGACTTGGAGCTAACAGTTGGCTTCTCTAAGCTTCAGTTTGTCTGTCTGTCCCACTGACGGGGGCAGAGACAGGATCTACATTTGAGTGAAGCCGGCTTCCCCTGGCCTTGGGGCTCACCGGGAATGGCCCGGGGTGAGCTTCGGAGCAGTAGGGCTCTGCCACCCGTGGGAGCCCTAAACTGATATTCTGCGTGCCCAGTGCAGATCTAAACGCCGAAACTCCCAGAGTAAATCCTTTTATGGGATGACCTACTGCTCGATTCCCTAGAGATGTGGGCTCTTGCTTAAGATGCCCAATTTCCCACACATGCCTCTCCATCATCCTTCTGGTTGTAGATTATTTTTAAAATATATTTATTTTCTTTTTTCTAGTTCCAATTTTCCTTGGGTGAGAAAGACTCACGACCAACGGACTTGAATCCCACTGTTTTGTTTTGAAAGCCAGCCTCACCACCCATTTGCTCCATGACCTTGGACAAATCTCTGACTTTCCCCAAGTTTTAGTCTCCCCACTGGAGAATGGAAATTGCAAGCGTACCAACCATACATGGCTGGGGAGAGTTAGATGAGCTGACTCATCTGCAGTACGTGTCACGGTTCCTGTTGGGGTAAAAAACACACAACATAAAATCACCGTCTTTACCATTTTCAGTGCACAGTTCAGTAGTGTTGGGTACACTCTCAGGGTTGTGAAACATTTCTAGTGAGTGGTGCATGCTTACGGTGGAAGGACCTATGATGGAGATTAGTCTTTGGGGTTGATACGTGTTAAGAAAGAGTCTGTCATCTCTAGTTAGGCAACCAAGACTAATACACGTTGGCATCTAAGAGTGAGTCTGCCCATGTTCACAGATCTGGCTGGAAATGTTTTGTTTAAAATTTTCTTTTATCACCATTTCTTCATTACTGTAAACCTGGCTCTTTGCAGATAAATCAATATCCCCGAGGTTAAATGACATATTTTAGTACATTTCATTGGGAATTTTGGGTCCCTGTAATAAAAGCAAGTTGTTAATTTCCCACTTCTCAAGTTCTGTTGGTCCCTTCCTGTCTCATATGCTTTCCCTTCCCCTCCCCTCCCCTCCCCTCCCCTCCCCTCCCCTCCCCTCCCATCCCCTCCCTTCCTTTCCCCTCCCCTCCCTGTCTCCTCTCCTCCCCTTCCTACCATTGCTGTTAACTCATTATAACTTCTACCCAATTTCTCATGTGCATTTTTTTCTTCTCCCTTGTCCGCTTTCCTCTCATCTCCCCTAGAGTCCCTTCTTCATCCCACTGCTTCATCTTTAATTCAATGAAGTTGAAATTGATGGTGATTTCGCCAATTGCTTAGAGCTTGATTTTCAGATAAAACCAGTGTTGAGCCTGGGCAGAGCCAAGTGCACAGCGTGGTAGTTGAGGAGAAAAGGGAGCTGGTCTTCGTGGTTCAAGAGTGCTTTTGTCCACGTAACTACATCTCTGAGCTTCCTTTTGGCAGAACCAACTATGGGAATAAATTATTCAAGAAAGTTTCAGAGGATTCTTGCTGGCTTCCAACCTCTGAAAGTATAACCAAACATTATGTTTGAGTCATTCATTTGCCTGTGGAAAGACTTCTGGATGAATTGATGTTCAATAGGGCAAAACCACATTAATTTAATTTTTATTTATTTTTAATATCACGTAATACGGAATTATTTCCCAGTTAAAATGCCTCATGCTTGAATTATTCTTAATATTTAATACTGTCTTGTACACAGAACAGGATATTACTGACCCACCATAGCAGGCAGAATTTGGGCTCCTATGACCTCTGATCCCTCATGGATATGTTACGGTACATGGAAAGGGCATTTTGCAGATGCAGTTAAGGTTACTAACCAGTGGACCTTAAGAGAGGGAGGTTATCTTGGATTATCTGGATGGGCTCCATGTAATCGCATGAACCCTTAAAAGCAAAAGAGGATCCTGCCAACCGAATGAGTTCAGAAGCTCCAGGAAGACCCACGGTCGGCCAACACTGATTCCACCTTGTCAGACCTGAGCAGAGACTCTAGCTGCGCTGCCTCCGCCTTCTGACCCGTGAAACTATGTAACGATAAATGAGTATGCTTTCAGTTCCAGGCCTGTGGCAGTCTGTTATAGCAGCAGCGGAGAACTAATACGTTCAGCATTCACTGGCAGGTTCATTTGCTTATGGTTGAGGCCATTCTCTCTCGTAGCAGGTTAGGTTTATGCTGATCTCACTGCAGATTTTTGCCTCAGCTGCTTCCTGTCCACAGACTGGGTCCTTAGCCAAGATAAATATATATTCTGTGCCTGTGGAGTTGGTTGAAGTTAACTGACATTTTAGAAATACGTGACATGATGCCTCCTTAGAAAAATTTCCTAACCAAGTGAATTGAGTGAAAATGCATGTTCTGATTCAGTGCTGCTCCCCAAGGCCCATCTGGAAACCAGTTGCACTCCCTGGGGAGTAAGCTAAAAGTGCAGAATTCTGTGGAGCGTTCCGCACTGAGTCCGAATCTCAGTGGACGAGGGTAGAGAATATGCAGTTTTGATGAGGGCTCAGACAATTCTCTGCTACCAACATTTGAAAACTAATGCTGTACTCCAGTGGCTTCTGAACAGCTGGTTGAGACCCAGTGGATCGGGAAGTCAGTGTAGTGAGACCATCTTTAAAAAATACAGAAATGAATGGAAAAGAAAAGATCATGCTAGAATGCCTTGCAAAGTGGTAAGGTTGAGCATGCTTGGTAAGGCTTTGTTTCTGTGTGTGTGTGTGCGTGCGCAAGCACAGAGTCACCCTGTAAAACAGTTACGTATTTGAGAAACACTGCTGTCATCTGATCCTGTGATTCCCAATCCAGTCTTGGACCCTCCAGTTACCTGGGTCCTGTCTACAAATACGTAATGTCTACTCCCCCTGCCTGCCTGTTAAGAGGGCTGCCTTGGGAGGAATGTTGCTGGACGTGTGTGGGGATGGGGCTTTGACACGTGCAGTAGAGGCTCTCGGGGTCCTTTCATTTGGGGACCTGCTAAACATGTCTGTGGAAAACACTTCCTGTGTTCAGTGGAGAAGAAAATTTCTTCGCGAATTTTCCAGACACACACACACACTAACTACAGGAGGTTGTTTGCTGTAGATGGAGAGAAACGGTTGTCTTCCATATGGCATTAAGCTCTCAATTAATGCAGAACAATAATGCTACCTACGTAAAGAACCCTTTCCAAATTAGCTTTAACGGTGAGATATGATCAAGGAAGTGTATATGATGAAAGGTTAACGTGAGATGCTACCTTGAGTGTAGGTTTCAGCGGAAGACAGTAAATAAGCAGCAGTGTCTATGCAGGCTTACAGAAAAGGAAGTAGCAGGAAAGTGCAGTAGGAAGGATGAGACGCAGCTAAGGAAAGGTTCAGTGGATGAGAGCTGCGGACTGTGGGCAGATAGGCCCGCGGCCCCTTACCAAGGCACCTGCACTCAAGCAAGCGTGGTTCGGATTCATTAGAACACGTTAGGCTGTGATTTTCCCCAGAAAAAGAACATTTTTGCCAGAATCATCTCTGATACCAATTCTTCTGGTTGGTTTTGAGGTGAAAAGCCCTCCCTGTACCCAACTTTGCCTGAGGTGCCGGGCAATGGTGGTAATAACCGGGGTACAGTACACATAGTGCTTGGTGTTACTGGTAGGCGATACAGAAAATACCGTCTTGGCCATTTGGCCGTGAGAAAGTGAGGCTCAGAGAGCACAGTGGACACACCTCACATTAACTGTCAGAATTGAGACAGAAGCACGGAGGCCCTGCCTCTGGGCCTGGGGCCTCTCCAGGAAACCAAGGTGCCTGTCACCCCGCAGTCCCACCTCTTCTGCAAACCACAGGCCTTCGAAGAGCACTGAGGGGTAAACTCAATGCGGGCCCGGGGCCTGAGAGTAAATTTTAAGTCTTGACAATACTTAATCCTTGCAGAAGGTGGAATTTGCACATTTCTGTTCCATGAGCTTTGAAGAACAAAAGGTCATTGCTAATTTGAAGATAAAACCTTTATATAGACAACATCCTGCAATTACTTAGGGAGGTTAGCATCTCCCATTTGATCAGGAAGCTGAGAAGTCTGTCGAGCAAACTCTGAAAGACCCCAGACCTCACAGATCACCATGCCTCTTTTAAAGTGCTTTCATGCTGACCATCACTATTATTATTATTTTCCTTTGGCTTATTATCTTCAGTCCCTGACCACAAAGCCAAAAGCCACAGGAAGGCAGAAGAGTACAACAAATGGGCTTTCTCTACCCATCGCTGGCAGACGTATCCTAGTTTTAATAAGTCATAGACATTTGCAAAAAGGAGCACTCTGGAAAACACTTTAAGTGAAGTCTCTGCTTTCGTGCTCTGCAAAAGAGTGAGTAGTAAAAGGTATTCTATTGATCACAGAGCTTCAGCTACAGATATCTGTATATTTGAAGAAGTCACCAACTACGGCTTTACCCTGAAATGCACAGTTAATATTTATCTAGAATTTTACAATTTAAAAAGATCCCTGCTCATAGATGATCCCTTTCCACTCTGTGACTGCCCCTTTCAGTTTGTCAGGGCTTCCGGATTGGGAGGAAGAGGTTGGAGAACCTTTGGAAGCAACAAAAGAAGAAATCACCCCAGACCAGGAAGAGAACAGAAGTTGACATGGCCCTTGGGAGCAGGGGTCCCTGTGCTGCTTCAAAATAAAACCCGAGGCGAGAAGCAAGACCCCAAGGGGAAGGCTGGACGGTGCCCTGGTGGAGGCTGTGTCCCGGTCTTCTTGACCTCCGCCCCCCTGCCCCAGCCTCACCAGATAGTTCTGTGTGTTCAGCTGGCACAGAAGCTTCTGGACTAACCACACCTAAAGGAACGAGGCAGAAGGAAATAACATTCCGTAACCCATGACAGATGATTAGAAGGCCCCTCCCCTGGGCTTTGGCACCTCATAAACCCACAGGACCTTGGAACAGTCCTGGGGGCTCCCCAGTGGTGGCTGAGATGGAGCTGCCTGCCATCCTGTCAGACAGATCATCAGATGCAAATTCTAGGTGCTCTAAAGAAAATAAGGAAATGGGATATTTTTGCACACCTGAATTTGTAGGCTACATACAGAACAAAGAGTGGACAAAATGAGGGTGCAAGATGGTAGTGCAGTGTGCTTATGTAAACCTTGAGTGAGTGAGGAGGAGAGAGTATGTAAGTGGCCCCTGGAGTCAGACTAGGAAGTGTGAGTCTTGAGATGGTTATTTACATTGGAAGCCATCCTATGAACATTGATATTCTGGAGGTAAACTCTTGACTACCTAAATTTCAGCCCTTATACATATAAGTGATTGTGATTCACGAATGTTGTCCCTGAAAATCAAATGATAGATTATGTATAATGTTCTATAACCCAGAGGAAACTATAAAGCTTTTGTTAATCCTGACTTCCCTACTCCCCGCCACCGGGACGGCACCCTTCATGGTGCCACTTCCTTTCCCCTAAATCAAAACTTTAGTTTTGCTAACAAGGCTTATTTTAAGTTTTAGTCATGCTAGGAATCACTAACGTGCTCTGGGAAGGTGGTTTGATTTGAGATCACTTTCATCTTTTTGAAGTATAAAATCTACAAGCATAGTTGTTAATTTTCTGTGTATCTCCCATGGTATTTTATACAACTTTGTGATCACTTTGAGTGTATTCACCTAAAACGATTTTAATAAGGCAAAAATTAAGTGAAATTAGTTTCTTTTGTTTATTTAAAATCAGTATGTCAATATGTTATTTTTGATAAAAATTTAAGCTGAAAATGACATTCCAAGTCTTGGTTTGCCAATAATGTCATAAAGATTTGGGATCTCACAAGAGGATTCTGATTTAAAACATTGAGAAAACCTTTTTATGTAGATACATAAGGAAGTAAAACGTATGTTTACAAATATGGCTTATTAACAAAATACTGGATTTAATGTCAGTTTTTCAAAAACTCTAACAGCTGTCCCTCTCACCCCAAATAATGAGGTCCCTGAATATCCTAATGTTTTAGAAGTAGCATGGATGACAAAACTACAAATGACCTGGAAGAGATATGATAAGCATGGCAGAATCTAATTTTTTAAAAAGCATTGTATAATGAAGTGTCAGAAACCTACATTTTCTTACCCATTTTTTCAGTGATTAAAAGTTTTTCTGATGCAAGGTTCTCAGGGTCTGTATCTAGGGTGACAAATTCATCATGTCCACCTTTCCAAAATTATATAAATTCAAGTCCACATTAGTTTTATCTGCCATCAATTAAATATTAATCAGGTTTTCTTGGTCCTCAGCCCACAGGTCTTACTTATAAGACTCTAAAGAGGAAACACTAGGAGCCCTGCCAGTTTGGACCCCTTGGCTTGGAATATGTGTTCAAAATTCCAATTCCTGTGCTGTGTGTCGCCTAACTTGCAACTTCTCTTAAGTGGCAAGTTGAAGAGACATAAGAGTATCAGCTTGCTCGTCGCCATCTTGACGTGATCAGTAGGCTACACAGAGATCTGATGCATTTCGAATCCCAAATACGGGAATACCCCCCTTGAAAACTGCTTCTGAAAGACCGAATTCCAGTAAACCTTTCAGCTCATAAGATTATGACCATGTCTTTGTCTTGGCTTTCCATGCAGATAAAATAGTGTACTATCTTTCAGATGGGAAGGGAATGCCACTGTCCAGATGGTCGGTGATGTGGCACAATGGGAGAGGCCCTCTGGTGGCTCTCTGCGTGGCCTGCGCTGGTTTCAAGTGAGGCATCACCGTCTGCAGTAGGAATGGCCGAGGTAGCACCAGCCTCTCAGCGATAGCCTGAAATAAAGACTGGGAGTCCTCTGCCCTGTCCATTTAGCAGTTGAGGAAGAGCCAAGCTCACCCAATCTAGACTTTTCCTTTACACCGATGGCAGAAAAGGTATAGTTTATTTTGTGAATATATTTAGCATATCAGGTGCTATAGTATTGGTTTATAAACACTCATGTGGATCCCTTGCATTTCTGTATGGACTTAAATTGTGCGTTTTGCCATTCTAAAGACATTTGTGGTGTTAGGAGTTCATGAACACGTGTCTCTTTTTATTATTTTTCTTATTATGACATGTGCACTCCTTAATCCCCATCACCTATGTCACTCATCCCCCACCCCATCTCCCCTCTGGTGACCAGCATTGTGTTCTCTAGAGTTAAGGGTCTGTTTCTTGGTTTGTCTCTTCTGTTTGTTGGTTTGGTTTGTCTCTAAAATTCCACACACGAGTGAAAACATATGGTATTTGTCTTTCTCTGACTTATTTCACTTAGCATTATACTCTCTAGCTCCATCCATGTTGTTGCAAGTGGCAAGATTTCATTCTTTATGCCTGAGTAATAACCCATTGTATATATACCACCACTTCTTCATCCATTCATCTATTGATGGACACTTGGGCTGCTTCCATAATTTGGCTATTGTCAATAATGCTACTATAAATATAGGGGTGCATGTATCCTTTTGAGTTAGTGTTTTTGTGTTTTTCTGGTAAATACCCAGTAGTGCAATTACTGGATCCTAGGGTAGTTCTATTTTTATTTTTTTCAGGAACCTTCATACTGTCCTCCACAGGGGCTGCACCAGTTTGCATTCCCACTTGTTGTTTTGTTGTTGATTGTAGCCATTCTGATGGGTGCGAGGTGGTATCTCATTGTAGTTTTGATTAGCATTTCCCTGATGATGAGTGATGTTGAGCACATCGTTTCATGTATCTGTTGGCCCTCTGGATGTCTTCTTTAGAAAAATGTCTGTTCATGTCTTCTGCCATTTTTATTTGGATTATTTGGTTTGTGGGTGTTGAGTTGTATCAGTTCTTTGTATTTTTTGGATACTAATTCTTCATTGGATATGTCACTTGCAAATATCTTCTCCCATTCAGTAGGCAGCCTTTTTAGTTTTGTTGATTATTTCCTTCACTGTGCAGAAACTTTTTATTTGGATGTACTGAACACATGTCTCTTAAGGACCTCTGTGCTCAGCCACATAGCTGTCCATCTGGGCTGTTGAAGTGTGGTCTTGGCTAGGTTCAGGAGCATGAACAAGCGGAACTTCTCACTGCAAAAATTGCAAAGTGCCATCACACATCAAAACCTTTCGAAATGCATTTTGGACTAAGTATTGATTGCTTCAGGAGAAGACAAACTAAGGAAATAAATTGACAAGTTGTAACAGCCAGGATGGCCTAGATTATACTCCAGTAACAACTCCAAGACCTCTGAGGCTCAGAGAAGAAAGGGTTATTTCTCACTAATGCCATCTGTCCATCACTGGGCTCCAGGGGGCTTTGGTCTGGACTCCCTCACCCGGTCACCATGTCAGAGGGAGAGATCTTGGAGCATTTGCAATGGTAGGTGCTGATGAGGAAGTGGAAGTTGCTTCCTTCCAGAACTCATTGACCCAGAACTGTCCTATGGCTCCTTCCAGCCACGAGGGACCAGCAATGACCCTCTAACGTGGGTCCAGAGGTAGTGAACCAACAATATTTGGCAACCAGCACTACTTCCAAACAGTGGATAACCATATGATTTTCGTTGGAAAGACAAGTCATTAGCCGACTTGTAGAAATGAGGCATCCCTGATGTTCTGTGATTGCAGAGAGGCTCCACACCATGTCTCTCAGTGTGCTCTGAGTCAGCAGATTCCCCTGACGATCACCACAGTTGTGCTGGCCCGTGAAGAGAGGACACACAGCCAGCTGCCTAGGGACAAAGCCCAGAGTGAGGGATGTGTAGCCTCACATGCGCTCGCAGCCTGGCCCCTCAGTGACTGTCACACGCCGGCTCTCTGTGCTCCTCCCTCTCTCCCCAGCTCTTCCTTCATCACGTCTCTTCCCCATGGGCCCTAGAGTGCTTTCCTTTCACACAAAGATACTGTCTTCCTGGTGGTGGCTCTTTGGGAGCAGGAACGTGGGGATGTCGCTGGCTAAGAGGCTGATGGGCCAGTTACTGAATTCACTTTCCAAGCACAGACCTTTAATGCTTGTGTCAGCTTTTTGCCATCTGCCCGCTTGAATCCCTAACCTCGAAGCTCTCCTGGTCCTTACTGCTCTTCTCTTCCATTCCTTCTTCCTTCCTCGCCCCTTTCGGTTGAGATAAGCTGGTTTTCTCACGCTCTTTGGTTCATTCATTTTACTTCTGCCTGTAAACCACCTTTCATTACTTTCATGATACTAAAATATCCTGACAAGAAAATCCCTAAAAGGTCAATATCCATTCACTGCTTCTGTTTGGCCGTCAGTAGATCTCCCGGTGCTAACACACTACAGGGACAAGCAGAAGGTGTGCCCGTGAGTGGAGGTAATTATTTACATAAGGCTCCTCTTGTAAATGGTGTCTGTGAATTATCTAAAAGTGCCCCATCCCCCCTGGTCCACCTCTGTCAAGGTAGAATAATCTCAGAGGAATCGCTCTTCTAGGCTAATGGTGGGAACACGGGAGTGCCGCCCATCAGCCTCCTCTGTGAGGACTCGCGGGGCTCCCCACACTGAACTGGGCCCTGAGTCAAGCTCTGAGATGGTGGTGGCCCGTCTCCGCCCTTCAAAAGCTCTTGGTCTCAGTGGTGAGTTGGTCTGTTCATGGGGAGAACAAGAGATAATGAAATCACTATGACCATGGGCTGTAATGTCCCAAGCAGATTGCTGCCTGTCTGGCTCTCACTTTTATACCCAGAATCTACCACAGTGCCTGGCATAGAGTTGGGGCTCAAAAAATAGGTTTAGAAAGAATCAGTGAACACCAGGACTGTAACAGGAGTGAATGTGATAAACTCCAGGTCTGTCCCTCTGCGCATTACTTTTCTCTGGGAGGGCTGTTGAGATATTTCAGGAGGCAGCTGTAAAATTACTCCTCAGTATGCTGAACACTGCTTCATACTGCTCTGAAATCCCTGTCTACTCTCCTAGCATAAGATTAAGTGCATAATGGCCAAATCTTTCTTCCTCTGAGTAGATGCCACCAAACCTAGCAATCAGCATTTACCTTTTATCAGAAATCATGTATAGACTGCCCTGCCCTGCAATATTCCAGACACACACCTGCCCGTGGTCAGAACCCCAAACAAGAAGCAAGGAAGGACCAGCTCAGGTCAATGGGGACACTCCGTGTTAGGTAGGATAATCATTTTGAGCTGAGACAAATGTTAGCATCTGTCTTTCTCGGAGCAGAATATGACCTTTGATCTAGCCCGCGTGAATAAGAGGCGTACAGGGTTGCTTGGAAAACACCCCATTTTTCACCAGCGAGGCTGCTTGGGAGGCATTCCCCAGTCTTCCTTCTGCCCTACGTCGGTCTGCAGGGATCACCCCTGCCCCCTGTGATGCTCAGAGGCTGAGGATGTCCTGTGAAGCAATTGGTTGCTTTGTGCTGAGTGGCGAACTCTGTGGTTGTTGGAAAGCAGCAGTAAGAGCTAGGGAGTGTCTCAGATTGCAAACAACCCTGGGCAGTGGCGGGCAGCTCACCGCCTCCGATCCGCCCGTGGGAGACCCACCGACGTCCTCAACGCTGCCCAGGGTATCCTTCTGACCCGCTGCGGGCAGGGATGAACACTTCCAGGCTGCCCGGAGTCAACAGATTAAAACAGTTTTGGAGGGTGAGTAAAAGGACACAAATCAACTTACTGGAAAAAAAAAAGTTTAATTTCTTAAAAAAAAAAAAACAACAAAAAACCTAACTTGCCGTGGGATGTGTGTGCCATGAGATAGTTGCATTATTTTACAAAACTCCTGGTGGGAGATTTGACTGTGCATTTTCAATGTCTTGACATAGGTTTAGAATTTCATTTTAACTGATCTGCAGGAGATGCGATGAGCAGCATTGAGTGTTGACTCAGAATACAAGCTTTATAGAAAAGGCAATTTAGCATTTGAGCCACAGTATGATGGTTAATTATACCTACTGTCACTCAGATATCAACCAGTATCTCCTGATCATAGCCTGTGGGAACAGGGTTGAATGTGGCAGCTAATAGATGGAATCCCGAAAAATCAGGCCTGTGTGTGTTTTCTTGCAGACTGTGTGATCTATCAGAAGCTCTAGGTGCCAGAAGCAGAAAAGATAGGAGAATCTCCTGCTTTATGTACTGCACTATGACAGCATTAGAAGGCACTGAGGTGGCTGTAATCACAACCCACTCAGACGTGTGATCCGCATTGTAGACTATTCCCATAATCCTTGGTAATGAGAAGATCAGCCCCAAGCCAGCCTAACAGCAGGTGGCTTCTGGATTTTCAACTTTTGGCTCTCTTCACAGAATGATAAAACATCTTTGGAAATCATTGCTTGTTTCCAGTTCTCAGAGTCTGGATTCAGAGCAACAAGTAAAGAATTCTTTTCTGAAGAATTACATGGGATTCAGGGAGATGTGTGTTTATGCTGCATGTTAGTATTAAAGTCAAACCCCCGTGTGTGTTTAGGACCTAGAAAGGAACAAATGACCCAGCAACTGATTTTCAGTGACTCCTTAAAATATCATGCCGAGCTGGAATAAAACCGTGGGTAAGTTTCCATCTTATGCTAACATGATTTGATTCTTTTTTTTTTTTTTTTTTTTTTTGGTGTGCTAGAATTAGCACCCTGCTCATTAGAAATCGCTTCATTAGATGAATAAATAGCAGGCACTTGAGGCATTTCTGACTCTAGGTAAACTGCTTTTCTTTCTCTATGATGCTCTGAGTAATTTAAGAAGGGCCCGGGGTTATAGATGTGCTTTGTCAGTTACTTAGTGAGTCATGAGATCTCTTTATTTGAACTTGTAATGATCAGATAATGTGAGTTTGAAAATAATGGGAGTAATTTTGAAATTACTTTGTAAGCCAAGATTTACATTCAACTGAGTCGAACCAAAACACTTTCTTCCCAAATGAAAGCATATGCGTAGTATATAAATGGGTATTTCATCTGAGTAAACAAGAGCATATTAAAGACACTGAAGTGATGAAACTCTAAGGAGCACCATATGCAGCTTGCACAGCCCTGGGCCGGAGGTCTGACAGACTAATCCCAGGTCTGTGTGGGTCCTGGGATTAGTGTCTTGATCCTGGGCAGAATTGCTTACTGCCCTTCACTTCCCATCTGTAGAGTGAATAGTTCCTCCCAGCTCCGAGATTTCATCTGAGCCCCTGGAAAACAGATCACTCTGTGCTCCAAATTCACCAAATAATCTGTCTAGATTGTATCTGAAAAAGTCTGATTAAATTTGTTGACCGTCATCGTTTTTAGTTGTTGGAGGGCTCTCAGAATGTCTTAATGAAATCATCCTCAGACCTGGCTTCCGGCCTCTGACAAGTTCTTTCTGAGTGACGTCAGATGTAATGGATCAGAGTCATGTGTAGATAGATCATGAACGGAGGATACTTTGTATTTTCTCTTTCACAGACTAAGCTTCATTTTAGCCCTTAACCTCGCCACTGATCTAAACATTTGTTACATACAACACCCCAAAGCTTCAGATGAACCCATCAGTAAGCTGTGTCTGGAAGGGCATCCTCTGAGAGAGGAGGTTTGTTCGGATGTGTTGGGGCACACAGACCCCAAAGTCACAGCACCCAAGGCCCCCGAGATTTCACTGGCCAACAGCACGGTCCAGATAAGGAAGCACATTCTAAATAATCCAAGGGATTCCTTAATTATTTAGGGGTGAGGAATTTAAATGGGTGATGTAGTTACTCTGTAGTTTCGACTTTGAATTATTCATTCGGTTTTTTTATGGTTTTATGCGAATCACCCCAGACCACTGTTAATAAAACTTTTAAAAATCAGAGACAGATACAAAAATGGTTTCAAAGAAAGGATTTAAAAGCCTCTTAATTGAGGAGTGGCTTTGGAGCGTCTCATCAAGGTAGCCAAAGCCGACTGTGGGGCTTGCTCACTCCAAGTCCATTCCCTGCCGGGGCCTGGCTATGGTGTTCTGTAGCCAGCTTGAGATAATGGGCATAGAACTTCAAAATCTGGACTTTGGAGCCCGGTGTGAGATAAAACTTGATCATACCACTAATTCGTGCTCATTTAAAACAATGGAGTCTTCCCATGATTTTGGTAGCTTCCATGTATTTATATTGTTTTCCTGGTAGCAAGTAGAAATAAGAGAGGTTTTTTTTTTCTTTTCTTTCTTTCTCTTTCTTTTTTTTTACACAAACCCAGGACTGGCCCACCTGCAGTAGTCAGCAGAGTTCTGGAATCTGTGCTTTAGATGGCTTTGCTGTTCACACTGCGTGCCTGCAGTAGCCAAATGACTGACTTCAGTCCAGCTCCTGGATGCTGAATGATGCCGTTTGATTTAACAGATGTTTGACAACAGAAATTTATGGACTAGAAAAGCTGGTCCCAAGTTTACTGGAGGAAGCAAAATGGTTTTTTGTTTTTTTCCTGCCCTCTGGACTTTCTTTTGTTGATTACAGTGACTTGAAACAACCCCAACCTGATTATTTAAGAATAACCGAACTCAAGAAAGTCACTGTGATGTAATAGAGCCAGGAGCAGGATGCATGGTTTTGCCCAGAGGTCACTTTCCTTTCCTTTGTGCCAGTTTTCTCCCCTATAACACTGGGGAGACATGTGTAAGTCACATCAGCTTGATTTTCTATCTGGGTTGTATAATTTCATCTCTCAGAAAGCTTTGTTTTAAATGTCAGTGTCCAGGCAACCCCCCCCCCCCGACTCCAGTTAAGTCAGTGTCACAGAGGGTGGGCTCACAATATCAATACATCTTTAAAAGGCTCCCCAGGTTATTCTAGTGGGCTGCCAAAATCAAGAACAATTATACCATCTGAAGGTCCTTTCCGGCTCTAACATTCTATATACAAAGATTCTAATGATTACTTCTCACGGTAAAAGCACTACATAGTTTATATTGTGGTTGTGGTGGTTCTTCTTCCTATTCTGGTCATTTTAAGAGATGAGTAGTCGAAAGTGGTAAAACAAAGGATACCAAGGACTTAACCCCCCAAAGTGGCTTTTCAAGATAAAGACTTTGAATATCCTTGGTGTGGACCCAGCATCCAGTGGCCATCTGAATTTTTAATTCCCTGATGGGATATTTTTGGTCCTAAGAACAGTGAACTCTAGTTTCAAGGGTATAAACCCAGTGAAAATAGTACTTTCTTCCAAATATAAGCTCGTCCCTGTTGCTGCTGAGCTCTGAGCAGGTGTTAGGGATACAGAGATGAGTGAGACCCAATCCTTGCTTTCATTCATTTACAGTCTAGGGGAGGTGAGAGAAAAAGAGTGGTTGTATGGTTTGGGGCTATCTAAATCGGATGTTGCTTGGCCAGGCAATTTTCTAGTCTGAGAAACTTTGCTAATGCACACAAAACTAGAAGGAGGACTTACCCCTCCCCATTCATTTTCCCACTTAAAGGTGAACGTTTCATTATGCCATCCATGTTTCTTTGGGACACCAAGATGTCTGAGAAGCACACGCCCTTCCGGACCTACGCCCACAGATGCTCTGATGGCACGAAGTGTTTATGCTGGTGTTTGACACACACACATCAGTATCTAAATACACAAAGCTACATTTACACATTTCAGAAAAGAACAAAATACAGTGGGGTATTTCATAAGTAATGATGCAAGTTCAAAACCAAAATAAAACACTCACTAACTAACCTTTGATTCTTTTTCTGAGCGTCCAAGGCAGCCTTCATTTCGTGCTACTACCTCTCTCTGTCCCAGGTTTGCCTCAAAACCTAAGCCTCAGTTGAGGTTTCTGCAGGTCTCGGAGGGCAAATGGTCTGGGTGGTTGGGTTCCTGTTGCAGCTTTGCCTCTCCGGAGTTGCATGAAATAGGCAAGCCATTTCCTTTCTGCGAACCTTTGTCTCTTACCCGTGATGCGATGAGGTTAGACTGGATTTCCGTAGGTCTCCTCTTAATGCCCTGTGATTGCTCCTGACCATCTTCTCCAGCTTGTCAGGCAGTAGGAAAGACCTTTGTAAAGCTCTTGATCCCAAGAGGCAGACAGGATAGCAATTCCTTCTCCTCACTGGAAAATCAAGGGACCAGCCTACCAGTGTAGTTTAGTAGAAAAGGCCTTGGCATTGCAGACAAGTGGGAATTTGAATTAGGATTCTCGCACAATCTGTCTGTATCGTGTTAGGCAGGTCTCAACCTATCCGGACCCAAATTTCCTCCTTGAATTTGGATTCTCCCACAACCTATCTGTATCATGTTAGGCAGATCTCATCCTATCCGGACCCAAATTTCCTCCTCCGTGAGGTGAAGCAGGTAATATTGCCTTATGGTGGTGTTTGGGGGTGATGATTCAACTTGATAATATGCATACTACGCATCTGTGCACATACGAGCACACAGTAGGATTACTGCTCACTGTTGAGGGAGGCTGAGAGCAGCTATCGGCAAGATGTTTCCTTCTCCAAGCTGGGGTCTCTGCTTAGTGGCTCTGTGATGGGAGGGGCCCCAGGGTTGCTGTGGGGCTTTCTGAGGAAGGAAAATACTACAGATTAGCCTCCCAAGATAGTGGAGCAAATGACATCATAACATAGGTTGACATCAGCCAGCTAGGCCCCTCCCCTCCTCCTCCCAGTGAGCTGTCCTTGTATTTGAATCTCTGTCTGTGGTCTTTTTATCTTGGTGTGCGTCCTTTCACACAAACCAGGTCAACTGCTTTTCAGCTCTTGGAGGGAAACAAAGGAACAAAATATAATACATTCGAACAATTGTGCATTTTCTGTGTCTCTACGGTTCAAATAACCAGTGATATTTTGCAGGGAGACATTTTGATGTTAGGGAGAACCAGCCACGGCTCTTTATTTGGCCTCGAATGCTGTCCCTTTGGAGAAAGTTTTTAGTTTCTTTTTAACCAACACTCAAAAATTATTAATTTGGCTCTTTATTCATGAACATTAAAAGCTGGAATTTAATAAATATTTTATGATCCTAAAGCTCAAACGCATATCGGATTGATGTTGAGGGATGAAGAGTTGAGGGCAGGGAAAAGGCCTCCTCTTTGCAGAATTTGCAAAATCGATGTAAAGTGGGCTTTCACTCACCTACTGAGGGTGTGACTACCATTGGCTAGAGCAGGATGGTGGAGTGGAGCTTCCTGGAATGCTGGCCTTGCCCTGGGAGGTCTCCAGGTCAGCTAGAGGATCGTACCTCTCGCTCCCTTCCCAGGTGAGCATGCCTGCGGGCCAGGGGAGGAAGCCGGAGCTGATAGTAGCACCATCAGTTCATCCAGGAATGCCAAGCCTTCAAAGAAACACAGCAGCTCTTCCTTCTCGGAAGGTGAGGGGTTCCTGGGCTGGAATGGGTTTTTGAAAATCTGATGTCAGGCTTGGAATAAGCAGGCGAGTCCTTCTGTCTTCTCTTCACTGCCAGCAAAGACAGGGCTTAAGTACACACTTCACACTGTGTAATTTTTTCTGCAAATATGTTCAGGAACTTAACTGCAGTGTTGGTTTTCTTTAAAGATTTTTTTTTCCCTTCCCCTAGTGAACCAGAACAGATTATTTGGGTTTGCTATCAATTAAACAGATGGATGGACCTTTCTGATGGGCTAAAAGAACAGAACTAGGATAAATAGGGCCGTTTTTTTCCAAAGGTCTAAAAAGCACATGAATTCACTTGTGTGCTGGCAAGAACTGTTACTTCTTAAAGAAAAAAGAACACCGAGGAGATTTTTCATGGGGTGATCTTCAAAGAACTGTTCCTCACCAACAAAATCTTTAAGAAGACTACATTTCCTTGTCCTCATGTTGGAACCAAGAAAGTTTCTATAATCAGGCACTTTAAAAGAAAATGTGCTGAATATTTTATAAGGGGAAACATTCATATATGAGCTATAAATTCTCAGATGACAACCAAAGAGCAACTGATAGGGTTGTAGAGAAGCCCAGTGAACAAACTTGCAAACTGGGGAGTCTGTTGATATTTTAACATCAGCAGAGTGATTGGAGATTCTGTGCTTTGATTGTGGATGTCATTTTCTGCAAATGTTGCCTGGACCAAGTCATTGACTGGAAAAACGAGTACGTGAAATAGAAAGATACTTGTAAGATTTATAAAACATTACAATTTAAACATGGTATTGACATCTTAATGAAGAAAAGGTGGATGATTATCCTTGACAGTGCGTATGTAGAGAATGCAGGTAGATGGACTTTTTAGGGTAACTTGAGTGGTCAGCTGCCCTATCTGTAAAATAGTGATAAGATTACTTATCCTGTGAGATTTTGTGAGAAATAAGTGAGATCACAAATGTAATGTGCAAGCACAGGCCTTTCACTCTACTCTTTCCTTTTTCTGTGGACCCTAGCCCATAATTAATCATTAGCTACAGCATGGAGACTATGGGTGTTTGTGCTAAGTAAATAACCATCGAATGGTGGAATAGATAGATAGATAGATAGATAGATAGATAGATAGATAGATAGGTGGGTGGATGGGTAGGTGGGTGGATGGGTAGGTGGGTGGATAGGTATTTGGATGAGCGAGTGGATGGATGGATAGGTGGATGAATGGGTGGGTGGATGGATGGGTGGGTGGTGGATGGATGGGTAGATGGGTGGGTGAATGGATAGGTAGATGGGTGGGTGTGTGGGTGGCTGAATGGGTGGATGGATGAGTAGATGGGTGGGTGGGTGGGTGGATGGGTGGTTTGGTGGATGGGCAGGTTGGTGGATGGGTGGATGGACAGGTAGATGGGCGGGTAGATGGATGAAGCTAGCTTAAATCCAGTTTATTGTATACATTAAAATTTATGATTGCATATGAATCACTTAAGAATTCATCAAGTTTATTTTTAATCAGTTGCATGTACTTCAGCCTCATTGCTGATATTAACATTACCATATTATCTAAAAATATCAGAAAAGATTTCCTTTCCTCTGTTTTTGTTCTTGCCTGGCCCTCTTTAGGAATATATGTATTTTTCCTCTTTAGGAATATTAACATCATTAGGTAGTTTGGCTATTAGCCATTATATGTAGACATTATATATGCAGTGTTTGTTATTCACCTTTGAATTTAAGATAGCTCTTTGATTTAGGAAGCTGAGTATGTCTGCTCTACAATTTATCAGTTAGGAAAAGAAGGCAGGAAAAAAAAAGAAAGCAAGGACTTAACCTTAGCCTTTTAGGGGACAGATGCTGGTAGATTTCTGTCCCTTAATGTTTGAGTGTCTCCCTCCTGTCTTTAGCTGCAGGAATGCTGAGAGTGAGGTAAAGAGGATTTTGAGGAGCCCTGTAGATCATGATGCCTTGTCTGCAAAGATTTTAAAAACAAAGTCTCCAGCTGAGTGGGAAGTTATCATTGAATTTCTTTTTAACATTGAACTTCTGGGGTTTTTTTGCAGTTATAGAGCTTGTTGATAGCATCAGTTATTCCTTACTAAAACTCTGATTTCCTACTTGATGAGCTCACCAGTGAATAACAAGCTTCTCCCATCTCTAAAGTGCCCCAAATTTGATCCCTCAAAAGCTAGCTCATACTTTCCTACTACTTAACCGATGTTTCATTCCCCAACTGTTTCTCGGTACCAGGCATCCAGAACATTCAGACAGAGGCATGAAGAAGACCCTGGCTGGACTTGCATTTGGCACAGGAATTTAGCACAAAAAAGTGGGGTACCGTGTGTAAGGTGCCAGGTAGAGAGAGGGATAAAGTGCTCTCGAAATACCCAAACAGGACAATTCATGTTGTGTGGAAGGCAGGGAGCTTGGAGGAAGATCACCAAGAGGAGATACTTCAATTAGATGCTTAAAAATAAGTTAAAAAAAAAAAATCCCTGCATGGACCAAATGGAGTCCAAGTAGAGAAAACGGTGTGATTCAAGGCATCAAAACATGAAATTTTATAGAGTCTTATGCAAACAAGCATATTGCACTCCAGCTAGTGAGGTAGGTGTTTAAGGTGGAGAGTTGGAGTTGGGGTTTGGGGGTGCCTGGAACGGCCTGAGGCCAGGTGGTAGGCACATCCATGTCAGTGAGCACGAGGAATTTGAGAGCTGTTGAGCGCATGAACCATTTCCAGTTGTAAACTTGTAAGTTCCTGCATGTTCCCTTGACGGTTCAGTAAATCATAACACTTGCAGATAATTATTCCTATATATACATATACTTAGGTGAACAAACTGAAGGTTCTTAGGCATTTTTACCTTCTGTTGCCGTGGAGGAGCTAACCGAGGATGCATATGGGTTGCAGGGAGTCCTTGTGCATGGCTATTTACATGCAAATTTCAATACCAGATTGAAAATGATGGAATGATTTTGCTATAAATAAAACATACATTATACTTTCAGATTCTCTTCAGGGTCTGTTATTGAGCATTACCTGTGTGTGCAGACATGTGCGAGGAATCTTGGGGGCAATGATAGAACCAGGAAGAAACAGCATTCGTATGTGCAATAAATAGATGCCCATTTTACATACCAGTTAGTATATATTTGTTGTTTGACATTTTATACTCTTGTATTCTTCCTGGAGAAGCAAGGGTTGGATATTTGTTGGAGCAAAACTGATATAGAGTGGCTAAGTTTTGATTAAAGCCTTAAATGGTGGGTAAAATTTTGATAAACAGAAACTTGGTTGAGGGGATATGAGGAATCAGGTCAAACGGAGGGACACAGCCCAGAGAGCGTATGTCTCGAAATGGGCTGGCTGAAGCAGAGGCTGCGTGTTATGTGTCGGCAGGAACGGTGAACAAGTTTGAAGTGTGGGGTTACGACATGAGTTTGGGAGGTCTTAAACCCTGTGTTCTCACTGCTGGTCTCACACATTTGATGTCTCCCATGGGAGACAGTCCCCACGGAGGAGGAGTCCTCCATGAATGGAGAAACCAGGATCTGCGAAGGACGGGAAGAGAGACGTTACCAGAGTTAATACGCTCAAGTTCAAGCAGAAATACCAAAGTCAAAGGGAAATAAATGATCCATCTCTGCCTCCTAGGCAGGGTAGGACAATTCAGGCATTCCCGTGTGCCCCTGCTCAGTGTGCGGGCACCTCAGAGCTTTGGATGGGCCTCGAGAGCCAGAGAAGCTTAAAGCCTCAGTCTTCCTGCCTCTGAAGCACAATGGTGTAAATATATAAAATAGCTTTTTTTTTTTTTTTTTTTTTTTCTGAAGGAAGACCTTGTGGCCAGTTTGAGTTAGCTCTGATGGCATCTGGGAAAAAGGATTACTCATCAGAGAAGCTGCTTAACCCCGGAGAAAAACTGTCTGTATTCCTAAGATACTGCTCACTTTGATAAGATTTTATGTTTTTTTCTTAAATGTTTATCACTGTGGAACATAGAAATCCATCCCATTTCCAGGTGCTATGGTGCTGGTGTTTGAAAAACCAGTATGTTGTGCAGAAGCTTTTTATCTTGATGAAGTCCCAATAGTTCATTCTTGCTTTTGTTTCTCTTTCCTTTGGAAACGTGTCTAGCAAGAATTTGCAGCAGCCAAGGTCAAAGAGATTGCTGCCTGTGTTCTCCTCTAGGATGTTGATGGCTTCCGGTCTCACATTTAGGTCCTTCATCCATTTTGAGTCTATTTTTGTGTATGGTGTAAGGAAATGGTCCAGTTTCATTCTTCTGCATTTGGCTGTCCAATTTTCCCAAACCACTTGTTGAAGAGACTGTCTTTTTTCGGATATTCTTTCCTGTTTTGTGGAAGGTTATTAGTTGACCATAGAATTAAGGGTCCATTTCTGGGTTCTCTGTTCTGTTCCATTGATCAATGTGTCTGTTTTTGTGCCAGTAGCATGCTGTCTTGATGATCACAGCTTTGTAATAGAGCCTGAAGTCCAGAATTGTGATGCCACCAACTTTGGTTTTCTTTTTCAACGTTCCTTTAGCTATTTGGGGTCTTTTCTGGTTCCATACAAATTTTAGGATTGTTTGTTCCAGTTCTGTGAAAAATGCTGGTGTTATTTTGAGAGGGATTGGTTTGGATGTGTAGATTGTTTTGGGTATTACACACATTTTAACATATTTGTTCTTCCAATCCATGAGCATGGAATGTTTTTCCATTTCTTTTGTCAGTTTCTTTCTTTATTTTTTTCCTTTCTCAATTTCTTTCATAAGTGTTCTATTGTTTTTAGGGTACAGATCTTTTACCTCTTTGGTTAGGTTTATTCCTAGGTATCTTATGGTTTTCAGTTCAATTGTAAATGAGATCGATTCCTCCCTGCTGCTTCATTATTGGTGTATAAAAATTCAATAGACTTCTGTGTGTTGATATTATATCTTAAGGAAACAGTCAACAAAACTAAAAGGCAACCTATGGAATGGGAGAAGATATTTGCAAACAACATATCTGATAAAGGGTTAGTATCCAAAATCTTTAAAGAACTTAACAAACTTAATACCCCAAACCCAAAAAATCCAGTCAAGAAATGGGCAGAAGACATGAACAGACATTTCTCCAAAGAGGACATACAAATGGCTACTAGACAGATTTAAAAAGGCTCAACATCACTCATCATCAGGGAAATACAGATCAAAACCACAATGAAATGACCCCTCACACCAGTCAGAATGGCTAAAATTAGCAAGTCAGGAAATGACAGACATTGGTGAGGATACAGAGAAAGGGGAATCCTCCTACACTTTTGGTGGGAATGCAAACTGGTGCAGCCACTCTGGAGAACAGTATGGAGGTTCCTCAAAAAGTTAAAAATAGAACTGCCCTATGACCCAGCAATTGCACTACTGGGTATTTATTCAGAGGATATAAACATAGTGATTCAAGGAGGTACATGCACCCCAATGTTTATAGCAGCAATGTCCACAATAGCCCAAATATGGAAAGAGCCCAAATGTCCATGGATGGATGAATGGATAAAGACATAAGATTTACGTGTGTGTGTGTGTGTGTGTGTGTGTATGCATGCGCATGCGTGCATGTGTGTGTGTGTGTCAGAATATTACTCAGCCATCAAAAAAGAATGAGGGGCGCCTGGGTGGCTCAGTCATTAAGCGTCTGCCTTCGACTTGGGTCATGATCTGAGGGTCCTGGGATCAAGCCCCGCATAGGGCTCTCCACTCAGAGACAAGTCTGCTTCTCCCTCTCCCTCTGTGATCTCTCTCGCTTTCACTCTCTCTCGAATGAATAAATAAAATCTTTTTTTAAAGAAAGAATGAAATCTTGCCATTTGCCATGATGGAACTAGAGGGTATTATGCCAAGCAAAATAAGTCAGTCAGAGAATGACAAATACCATATGATTTCACTTATATGTAGAATTTAAGAAACAAAACAGATGAACATAGGGGAAGGGAAGGAAAAATTTAAAAAAAGATAAAAACAGAGAGAGACAAACCATAAGAGACGTAACTCTAGAGAACAAACTGAGGGTTGCTGGAGGGGACGTGAGTGGGGGGATGGGGCATCTGGGTGATGGACATTAAGGAGGGCACTTGAAGGAATGAGCACTGAGTTGTTATATGCAACTGATGAATCACTAAACTCTACCCTTGAAACTAGTACATTATATGTTAACTAACTTGAATTTAAATAAAATTAAAAAAAAAAGAAAAACCAGTATGTCATTTCCTCCTGATAAAGGCAACTTGTATATATTTGTAGGTACAAGTTAAAGACACATGGAAATCAGGGTGTCAGTACAATACAACCAGAGGGTGAAATAAAAGGGGAGATTATCAGAAAAATCAAGATTAAAAGATATGGATCATATGTATAGAATTCTAATTATCTTTTTGAACAGCTAAATGATGTCTGGGGCAGATAAATGACTTACAACAAACTACCCATATTTAAAGTATACAATTTGATAAGCTTTGGCATATGTATATATCCAGAAACCAGCCCCATGATTGAGATAATGAATGCATCATGGTCCCTAACAGTTTCCTTGTGCCCCTCACTCTGGGCCCCGCCCCAGGAAGCCAGCAATCACCCCTCAGCCACCATGGGTTAGCATGCCTTTCCTAGAACTGTATACACATGGGATCAAGGAGTGTGCATTCTTTTATAATCAAGTATCTTTCGTTTGTCCTCCTAATGGAGGTGTAGAGATACTATATTATGGTTTTGTTTCCATGTCCCTAATGAGGAATGTTGTTGAAAACCTTTTCATGGACTTACTTGTCATCTGTGTATCTGCTTTGGAGAAGTGTCTGTTCAGATCTATAGTCCATTCTATAATTGAGGTTTTGTTTTGTTTTCTTATTATTGAATTTCAAGAGTTCTTTATATATTCTGGATACAGATCCTTTGGCTGATAGGTGATTGGCACATATTTTCTCCCAAATTGTAGCTTTTCTTTTCATTCCCTTCTGATAGAAGGTTTTTATCTTGATGCCATCCAGTTTACCAGTTGGTTCTCCAAGGGATCCTGCTTTTGGGGACATATTTAAGAAGTCTTTGTCTAATATAAGGTCACAAAGATTTTCTCCTGTCTTTCTTCTAGAAGTCTTATAAGTTTAGGTTTTATGTTTAGACCTTACAGTCATTTTGAGATAGCTTTTGTATGTCATATGAAGTATGGATTAAAGTTCTTTTTTTTTTTTTTTTTTGCATATGGATACCCAGTGTTCCAACACCATTTCTTAAAACGACTACCTTTCTCCACAAAATATGGTAACAATAGCATATTTGGTATAAAAACTTCCAGAGTCACACTTCTCTTCCTTCCTTCCTTCCTTCCTTCCAAGAGCATGGGGGGAGGGGCAGAGAAAGGGGGGAGTGAGAATCTCTTTTTTTTTTTACTTTTATTAAGTTATGTTAGTCACCATACAGTACATCATTAGTTCTTGATGTAGTGTCCCATGATTCATTGTTTGCGTATAACACCCAGTGCTCCATGCAGTACGTGCCCTCCTTAATACCCATCACTGGGCTAACCCATCCCCCTCCCCCCTCCCCTCTGAAACCCTCAGTTTACTTCTCTAAGTCCATAGTCTTTCATGGTTCATCTCCCCCTCCGATTTCCACCCCCTTCATTTTTCCCTTCCTTCTCCTAATGTCCTCCATGCTATTCCTTTTTTTGTTTAAATTTTATTACGTTATGTTAGTCACCATACAATACATCATTAGTTTTTGATGTGGTGATCCACGATCCATTGTTTTCGTATAACACCCAGTGCTCCATGCAATACGTGCCCTCCTTAATACCCATCACCGGGCTAACCCACCTCCCCCACCCCCCTCCCTTCTAGAACCCTCAGTTTGTTTCTCAGAGTCCACAGTCTCTCATGGTTCGTCTTCTCCTCCGATTTCCCCCCTTCATTTTTCCCTTCCTTCTCCTAATGTCCTCCATGCTATTCCTTATGTTCCACAAATAAGTGAAACCATATGATAATTGACTTTCTCTGCTTGACTTATTTCATTAGCATAATCTTCTCCAGTCCCATCCATGTTGATGTAAAAGTTGGGTATTCATCCTTTCTGATGGCTGCGTAATATTCCATTGTATATATGGACCACATCTTCTTTATCCATTCATCTGTTGAAGGGCATCTCAGCTCCTTCTACAGTTTGGCTATTGTGGACATTGCTGCTATGAACAATAAACAAAACAAAGAGGCAACCCCACGGAATGGGAGAAGATATTTGCAAATGATACTACAGATAAAGTGCTGGTATCCAATATCTGTAAAGAAATTCTCAAACTCAACACCCCAAAAACAATAATCAAGTCAAAAAATGGGCAGAAGACATGAACAGACACTTCTTCAAAGAAGACATACGAATGGCTAACAGACACATGAAAAAATGTTCAACATCATTAGCCATCAGGGAAAGACAAAACTACAATGAGATACCACCTTACACTACTTAGAATGGCAAAAATTGACAAGGCAGCAAACAATAAATGTTGGCGAGGATGTGGAGAAAGGGGAGCCCTCTTATACTGTTGGTAGGAATGCAAGTTGGTATAGCCACTTTGAAAAACAGTATGGAGGTGCCTCAAAAAATTAAAAATAGAGCTACCCTACGACCCAGCAGTTGCACTACTAGGTATTTAATACAAAGGATACAAAAATAGTGATTCGAAGGGATGCCTGCACCCCAGTGTTCAGAGTCACACTTCCGACGTACATGAGGAGTGTTCAGTTACAAGTTCAATAGCGCTATGAACCTAACTGGAGGAGAATGGGAACCCGCCGTCCACCACCAGACTGCTGGGAACAACGTCAGAGCACAGCCAGACACTGTCAGTCTCCCTGAGTTTTACTCTTCACATTGTGAGCATGATGCCCAACTGCACTGCTTTGGGAAGGCCATGAAAGCATACGAGTAAATGTAGATGAAGACAGCACTCAGAGACATGACCACACGACGTTCACCCACGTGCTGGGTACTTAGGGCTGCCGTGACCTCCCTGTCCCTAATCTCTGCAACTCATTGTCCACCTCGCTGCTAGGTGGTATCTCCAAAAGATAAATCCTGTTATGTCACCCCTTTTCTACTTATTAGAAACCTCCAAGTGGTGCCAGTTCTTTGGAATTCTAGAGGCCGCCAGCACATCTCCGGGATTCACTAGGACACTGTGCCGCAACCTGGCTTCTCCTCGCTGCTTCTAAGGGCCATGTTCTCTGGGTGGAATGTTCCCTTGTCTGTTGGGCAGCAGCTCCTCTCATTTCAGGGCCCTTCCCAGCACTGTCCGTCCCTCCCTCCTGACGTTGTGCCCCCAGCTCTGTTTCCCTGGTTGTCACACCAGACCCAGCCAGCTGGCCTTCCCTGCAAGGCTGTGACAGGGGCCTGTTCACTCTGAGATCTGCCAGAGCTGGTGGACAGTCTCACTCAGAATGGGAACTCACAGACGATCACTGACTGAAGGACTAAAGGAAGTGAGTGAATTGTTGTGTTATTCATACACATCAGAATTTCTTGGAGTGCCTTTATCTCTCTGCAGAGTGTTGGTTTTAGAAGATGATTACCTTTCAACTGGGGAGAGTATCACCCTGCTTGCTTTCCAGGAGCACCTGGGCTCCATGGCCAAGAACCAAGTCCCCCCAGAGCCTTGACTTAGATTAATCTGAAAGCATGGCTTTCCTCATGGCCCAGCCATCAGGAAGCTTCTGGATGCCTTCACTCTTTCCTGATAAAGCCGGACTCCTCTGACAGTGGGCCCCCCAACCCCCTCCCACTTAATCTACTCTTCCTCGTCGTGCACTATTTCTCTCCATTAAATTTCAGCTCTCTCCTCAAATAGTCCTACCAGTTTCTACCTCCATGACTTTTTGCCTGGGAATTCCCTAGGATTCAAGTAAAATCTGCTTTTTCCTCTTCCATCTTGGGAGAAATAAGAAAATCCACAAGGAATAACCAGACCGTAGCTCCCTTTTGGACCAGAAGCACACATGTACCTTTGTGTGCCGCCTCTCCCCACCGTAGACCCCCACCCCAGCCCCAGCTCAGTCTGGAACAGCAGAGACAGGTGCATTGGGAACAATGAAAGAAAAGGCCTCCTCCTCCTGACTGGTACTCAGGTGGAGCCCCCCTCTCAGAATTCCTCAGCAGTGGAGGACGGTCCTTACTGCGCTGGTGAAAGCAAGAGGTAGCCCAGCTGGGGGGAAATGAAGCATTCCCTGAAATCTGCCTCTTACTCTCTACTTCCGGCTCTGTGATGTCATGACAAAGGACGGTTGGAGGCGGTACCCGCTGACCCCATTCAGTCAGCTTTATCTATTGACAGTGAAGCACTATAATGAAGCCCTTTTGACATATCAATATTTCCATGCCAAGATGCCCATTTGTTCTAAATAAGAATCAATAATGTTCAATTAATATAGATTATGCCACCAAGCAGTTAATTTAGAATGTCATTGCTTTGAGTTCATATCCTGACCTGAGCCTAGTAACATTCACCTAGGTGGCCATACCACCAGGATGGAGAAGGGAAGAGAAGCTGGTCTCTCCACCTCTCAGACCTAGAATTTCCTTCCAACAGAAGCAGCACGTCCAACATATGGCCCCCTCCCCAGAAGCATAACAGAGATGAATCACTCTTTCGGATGACATCGTTGGCACCCTGGGCAGGAAGCAAAGCCATTTTGGGTATTATAGATGGACTCAGGGCTCACTACTGAGGGCTTGGCATATGCACCAGACAGGACATCGGGAGGTGATCGAACTTTGAGCCATCCGAGAGCATGGAGCCCCGATGTGACACATGTCACGCCTGTGTGTCTATAATGCAGTGATATTCTTTTGAGCTCTTTCCTTTCCTTATATACAGACATGGTTGTTTTGTGGCTTAATGTCATCTTTTGCCTGTTCTCTCTCACTTGTGAAGAGGATGGGAGAGTGGGTAAATGAGTCCTTAGTGTAATTTTCACTTCTTATATTTTAAAATTCCTCCAGCAGTCTAAACATTATGCAGCGGATGGTCTGACAAAGATAAGCATCCATCCAGATCATCACAGATCTTACCTAGATCATCTGTAGGTATGCAAATGTCAGGTGCATTCGTGTATTAGTCAGGGAGCTCCAGGGGAATAGCACTAATATGAGGTAGATCCATACAGAGACTTACTTACTATAAGGAATTAGATTGTCATGTCAGAGTCCCAAGATCTGATCAGCAGGTGAATTGGAGGGCTGTGTCATTCCAGTCTGAGGCCAGAAACCTGAGAACCAGCAGCACAGTATAAGTTCCAGTCCAAAGGTTTGCAGGCTGGAGATCCAGGAAGAACTGATGTTTCCATTCAAGTCCAAAGGCAGGAAGAGAACAATGTCCCAGCTCAAAGCAGTCAGGCAGGGGAAGTTCCCTCGTATTTGTGGGAGGATCATCCTTTCTGTTCTATTCAGACTTTCAACTGATTGGATGAGGCCCACCCACATTAGAGCAATATGATTTACTCAGTTTATTGATTCAAATATTTATCCCATCCAAAGACACCATCCCAGAAACACCCAGAATAGTGTTTGGCCAAATATCTGGGCACCCCCTAACATAGTTAACACATATAATTGATCATCACAGTACATATGGGCAGCAGAGGAGTCCCAAGTCCGTTTTCCTTTGCTTTGTTTTGTGACTTGACCATCACCCTCCAAGCTCAGGAATGAGTCTCGGCATTAGACGAGGGCCTGATGAGCATGCAAGGAGCTGGTAAGGCCTGGAATTTATTTTATTTTCCTTGTCTTGCATCCACAGCGCCCTTCCCTGAGTTTCCCCGATAAATCCCCTGAGGAACGTGGCCTCATTTTCTATTGGTCATCATTATGATCCCTCCCCAAATCCTTGTCGTGCTCTGCTGCTCACCTGCACCATTGATTTACGGATGAAATTTTTTGTGGGATTTGCCCAAATGTGAGGAGGCCTGTCTGGAAACGCCAGCTGGTGATCATCTGAAGTTTTTGGTGCTGCCACCTCCTGAGTCAGGACCTCAACTCCCCTCCCCCTTAATCCCTCCCTCCCCCACCAAATTTGGAATCTCCTGCAGGAGCATTTAGAGAGGGCTTGCTGGTTATTGTAGCCTTTTTTAGCCAAAAGACTGTACTGGGACAGGTATGGATTTATTCTCTCGGTATCTGTGTCACTGCTGTGTTATTCTTGTCCTTTGTCAGTAGGTGCTACCAGGAAAATAGAGATGAATATTTATGTCATTTTGTTAGTTCCCCCCCCCCAATACATTAATTTACTTGGTTCCCATTATCCTCTGTTAACTAGGTAGGACTCATTTTTCTGAACGAACAATTGATTTTAGACAAAGCTAACTGGTAGCTGAGTTAGACTTCACACGTTTACTCCACTTACTTACCCATCCATTCGTTACTTATGAACAATTTGGGTGTGAGTCTAGCACTGTGTTAATGATAGAAAAACGGATC
This sequence comes from Halichoerus grypus, assembly GCF_964656455.1. NCBI lineage: Eukaryota > Metazoa > Chordata > Mammalia > Carnivora > Phocidae > Halichoerus > Halichoerus grypus. Next base: position 102,715,166 of record NC_135723.1, read on the forward strand.
TGATGGCCTCTCTGCCCTCAGTGGCTTCTTTTGAGAAACTCGTCTGAGTGCAGAGCCCCTTCTGTAACACAGGGCGCTCCGCAGGCTGGGGGGCTGGGCGCAGTCCCCTCTGACGCTGCACCCGGGGCACCAGGCAGGGGCTTTTCACTTACCCTTACTGCCCACACACTAGAGAGTCTGGTGTAATCATTCCAGGGTGTGGCCTGGGCTTTGGGAGTTTTGAAAGTCCCCAGTGGTTCTGATGGGCAGCGAGAGTGAACGCGCCTGGAGAGGAGGTTGGAGGACATCTGGGTCTCCAAGGACCACTTGAGCCACAGAGAGAAATGTCTGAGCACCCTTTGCTAATACAGACGCTAAAGGTCAGTAGCCAAGACTAGTGAGGCCATTCTGGGGCGTTGTCGTCTCAGGAGATTTCAAAAACAGGTACAACCCTAGTGATTTCTGTCCAGGGAGAACTCTTAAGAGAAAGCCATTTGCTCTCATGAATTAGGTTGCAAATATTGTACATTTTTTCTCCTGAGTTTTCTTTGGAGGAATGGTGAGAGATTAAAAGTCCACCAAAATGGTGCTGTTATTATTTTAGCACCTGGGAAATGCTGGGTTGCAAAGTGTTTCCCATGTAGAATGTTAGTCCTGTCTTGACAGCAGCTGTGAAGTTCTGCATTAAAAATACTGTCCAAGGAAGCAAAACTTCCTAATCTCCTTTAGATGGTCCTCGGTATGAAATATTTGCAGCAATCTTCTTAGAATTGGCTTCCGTTTTTTTAAAAAATGTATGACTTTCCCTTCCCCCAACAAAGGGCAGCCCATTACGTTATTGAAAGAAACGCGGGGTGTGGCTCAGCAGCTCTAGCTGGATGCTCTGATATTACTGAACTTTCATAATCAACAGGAGAAAGAAAAACTTCAATTATAGCTGCAGGTGATAGGGGAAAGGATTTTCATTTTTTAAATGGATTTTTCTAGGTACTTGGAGTTAGTCGAATTGCGGTTAGGGCCTCATCCACAGTTAGATTCTGAAAACCCTTCAGGCTCTTTTCTGGGACGCTCATAAGTAGGAAGGCACTGGGACGGCAGATTGAAATGGGGAACGTCGTGGCTGGCTCCATGCAATGAGTATTAATCATCCCTGTCCTCTCTAGACTATGTGTAAGATAGGACTAGAGATGGATCAACAGTGGAGGATGACTTCCGAAGAGTAATTAGTAAATCCATGTGTCATGATTCTATTGAACCAGAAAAGCATAAACTACGTAACTGGGACTGCATGCCCTTGAAAAGAGCTTTTAAAACAAGAAAAAAATCTAAATTCACTTCCCAGGATCATCTCTTAGCTTTGAGGCTAAAACTAATGACTTAAATTTCCTGTGTCTGTTTTTGTTTCAATAGTTATCTTGGTTGTTACATCACAGAGTTGCTGTGCGGACTAAAGGCAACCTGGCTCAAATACCTGCTAGATCCCTTTTTTTTTTTTTTAATTGGCACCTTGTCTTTCAGTGTAGTCAGTATCGCCTGAAAGGGGAGGCTAGGACTAATTCTCTTGGCGCGGGTTTGGGAGGATTGAATACGCTCAGGGTTTGATGTGGTTTGGCGATCATAGAGCACGAGGTACCAGGTCCACACACTGTGCGGACACCTGCCCCGCGCGCCCGTGAGAGGCTGCTGGGCGGTGCTCCCGCTCTCGAGGGTTTGCAGTCCTCGCGGGCGGCCTGACCTTGGACAGATCTGTGGGAGCGGAGAGAACCAGAGCACGAGCACAGCTGAAGTCGGGCGCTTGTTGCTGAGAGTAGGCCGTCAGCGTTCTGGGCGCGCACACGTAGGTGAGAGCTCCTGGCCGGTGGCGTCTGTGCGCATCGCGCCATCACGCGTACACGAGGCTGACACCTGTGTCCGTTACAGCTCAGGGACGCTGGGGAAAGTGTTTTAAATAAAGTAGTGCTGTGGGGACGTGGGGAAAGAAAACCACGGCTAAGTCTTTCCGTGCGCACATTCACCTATTTCCGAGGAAATGCAAGCATTTTCACTTGTTCCGGTCAGTCTGTGCTGGCTGCCCCCTCCCGGCCCCTACAGGCCCGAGCCCTGCGTCTCCCCGGAGCTGTACTTTGGGTGGGCCACTCCCAGCACCTCTGGGGCTGACCCCTGGGGCTTGGTCCATTTCCCAAGGACCCTTGTGATGCCCCCACGCCTGCCGCTCCTCCCCCCACTGGACTCTCCCCCCGTTATGGACCCCTCCCGCAGAAGGGCAGGTTTTTTGGGGTTTTTTTAACATGTTTCTTGAAAGAAACAGGTAATAGGTCTAATTTTATCCCTGTGTCCCAGAGCTTAGCTCAAACCTGGACTCTATTAGTCTTTCGATTTATTCACAGATTATCAACTACACACATGTGCACATGCACACGGAGCACAGTTACTTAACTGCTGTGGACACAGATCGGGTTTTTACTTCGGCAGTAGATCGTGCAGACTAGGGATAAGGATATTAAAGTCAGACAAGCCTGGGCTCGAGTTCTGATTTTACCTTTCACTAGCTGATGGCCTTGACTAAATTACTTCATTAAGATTTTTTTCTTCTTGAAAATAGCGGTAATAATATTTATAATGCTAATAACACATTCACAAGAGGGCTACTGAGAGTATTAGTTATGGAAATGACGTAAGGTTAGCTCATCTGTAGCATGTCACATTTGCAGTTAGCATTTAGGGAGTGTGATTTTGTTGCTGTTCTGATATTAAAGTGGATAGTGGAGTGTGGAGGTAATTACTGGGATAAATCAGGCCCCACATCCCGCCACTGGGCGAGCAGTTTCCGCCACAGACCGTGGGCAGGACCACCATCGGAGGCGGGCTGTGTTAAGGTGGTGTGGTGTGGCCTGGCCCTCAGAGGTCTTTCTCTGGCTTCCTGACTGCTGGTTGGAAGCGGGTCAGGACGTGTGGACCGGGCTCTGTGCGGCAGTCACAGAACTGTCCCTGTCCCCAGCACCTGCAAAGACCACGGCTAGGACGAGGCGTTACAGGGGCAGACGCCATGGGCGAGGAGCCCGGAGCTGATCGCTCTAGGTACGTCCGAGCACCGTGCGCGGGTGTGGGCGCGGGGGAGGAGCAGGGCCAGCAGGAAATAGCCGGCATTGAGTGCTAGGAAACCACGAGGCCGTGGACATGAGCCCCTCGGCTCTGGTCTGTGAGGCTCAGGTGCTGTGGAGGCAGCGGCTGCTTCCTGGACAGGTGGACCAGCATTTGCTCAGGCCGTGGCTCCACGCCCGTGGCCCCGTGGCCCCGTGGCTCCGTTCTACATCCGCTGTGCCGGGCTTCCCTGTATTTAGGGGAACCGAGGCGTGGTCGCCAATTGGGGGAGTCTCAGGAGTGGCGTGGTGCATGGCAAGGGCCCAAGTGATAGAAGGCTCGGGAAGCCGCTGATGTCATCATGAGTTAGCTGGTGTTGCAGGAGCTGTAGATATTCAGGGGACGTGTTCCCAGAGAATGACCTCGGAGGGCCAGGCCACACCACACCACCTTAACACGGCCCCAGCCTCCAATGGTGGTCCTGCCCATGGTCTGTGGCGGAAACCGCTCGCCCAGTGAGCCTGCCTCCCCCAGAATGAGTCCTGGAAGGATGTTCATTTCATGGAATGACCCTCTCTGTTGTGTAACCCTAGAGCTGGGGTTCCCCGTGTGTGCATTTCGCCGTCTGACCAGCCCGCAGGGGTGTGTGTGGCCTCCGGGAACGGTGATGGGTCATCAGTATCACCATGGAGAGCCTTGGGCGTCATCACCCTCCGCAGCCCAATGTGTGAATAAAAAGCCCCTGGAAAGTGAAAGGGAGATGCTTTAAATGGGCAAATCGGCATTATCCAGGAAGAAACCGCTTCCACAGTGCACGTGTGTCCTTGATGGGGCTGGAGAGAGGGAGGCGTGGGGTTCTCATCCTGTTTCTCACCCGAGATCCTTGCTTATTTGCCTACCTGTGACAGAATGGGGGGCACTTCAACCTTGCCCAGAGTGACACTGAGAAGGATTGATGACTCAGTGACCTACGGGTGCTTTTAATATAAGGGGAGTTAATTATCCTCATTAGCCTCCCTTCCTTGATGTGAACATATGACAAACCCTGATGAGTCTTATTTGAAGGGATGCTCCTCAGATGTGGGGGCACTGATTTCCGTGGACAGATGGAAACCACATGGCTATCGACACCCTTTGGCAGGTCATCGTCAAGGTTAAGTGGGGGAAAGCGCATTTCTTTTCTGTGACATGATTTATTTTGTAGGAGAGCTTTGTCTGGAAGCAGCAGTGACCTGGGATGGTACTTTTCCTTCTGCTACTAGCTGGTCCGTGACCTTGTGCCTGTGTGTACCTGTGTGTGCGTGCATGTGTGCACATGCGTGTGTATGTGTGCATGTGGTGTGTGCTTATCTGCTTATACCATTTATATGTATGTAGTCATTCCCCGGAGTTCTTTACACACACACACACACACACACACACACACACACACACAGAGGCTGAGTATGTCAGAGTAACTCTCTCCTGTGCTGAACCACATTCTGTCTGGCACCAGACGCGTACTGGGTTACGGCTTCCATCAAGTGCCTGTTGTAATATTTACATTTAAATAAAGGTAATATTTCGCAGCGCCACCTTGAGACAGCACTGGGGCCTTGAGTAATCATCACTGGTACTCTTTTCTCCAAGTGTTTATTCCCTCCTTGGTAAAGAACAAGTTCAGTGTGGTTTTGTCCTTTTTCAGGCAACTGAGCTTTGTATTTTGAGATGACTGTGGACGTGCGTGCACTTGTACAAAATAATGCGGAAAGATCTCCTGTGCTCCTCAGCCCATTTCCCCCAGTGGGACCATCTTGCAAAACCGTAGCGTGATACCACAAGCAGGACGTTGACATCCCTGCAGTCATGACACAGGACATTTCCATCCGTGAAGGGAAGGCTCCTGTCGCCCCTTTGTAGCCACGCCCACCGGCCCGCAACACTCCTGAGCCCCGCCCCCGCCAACCGGCTCTCCGTTCCTATCCGTCCTTGATTTCAAGAATGCCCTATAAAAGGAACTATACTGTATGCAACTTTTGGGGCCTTCTCCACCCAGCACCTTTCTCTGAGATTGTTTATATGTATTCACGTGGTTCCGTGTTGGAAGACTCCTGAGTCTCTGAAAACTGGAGTCAGGATCCAGGGACATCAGGGCCGTAGGACACCCCTCACTGGGTGACAGAGGCGCAGAGGTCTTTCATCGTGGGGAGATTCCTTATAGCTGAGTACCAGCCTCTTTAATTTTGCCAAAACTAGAACTATAGGAGGAGGCGTCAGGATGCCCTATTAGTTGCTCCCCCTGCCGGGGACTCGGCCACTCCAACCTTCGTGGGCCCCAGAACGGCTGTGGCCCCTGTGCACAGTGTGCAGGAGCCTGGGCTGACCTCACCCGCACGTCCTGGGACTCCTGCATCGCTCCCCGCTGAGCCTCGGAAAGCCGGAAGGTCAGGCCTCCCACCATCCTGCATCTCTCCCGCGCTCTCGGGGTTACCGCCATGCTCCTTGTCACGCAAACCCGCAGCCCCCGTGGCGCGTCCCCCTCCCCTCCCTTGTCACCCCTGCCCCCTGCCCGGCAGTGCAGAGCTGCGTGGAGGAGGTCTGTCAGAGACTGGGGAAGGGAGGAGCCTTTCATGCCTAATGCTGAACGTATTCTTGTTCCAGATCCATCGCTAATTTGGGGTCTTACCGCTCACAAAGTGACCTCACACGTTAGAAACCGGCCCAGTATGTTTGAACTAATGTGACCAAGTTGATGAGCTCTTGGACCTTAGCTCTGCTCCTCACGTGCCCCACGGCCCCACTGGTCCATCCAGACAGTAACAGGGAGGTTTCATAAAGTCGCCCCGATCTCCATTCATTCTTGTTTCCAGCGTGCATCAGAAGCCTTGGAAATGCCCTGGTGTAATGTATGTGATAGGGCTTATTTTGGAGTGATGGAAAGGTTTTGGAAATCGATTGAGGTGGTGGTTGCACAACATTGTGAATATACTAAATGAGACTGAATCGTTCACATTAAAGTGGGTAATTTTGTGTTATGTGAATTTCACCTGAATAGATGATTCTTGTAAATGAATATGATGTTGCATCAGAGGTGAAGCTCCCAGTCTCCTCGCAGACGTGGGGCGTGGATAGAGCATTCTTGAAGGTATCCAAGCAAAGTCTCAGAGGAACCTTAGAGTGAGGAGGGAAAGGGGCCTGGAGATGCTCTTCTCATCAGCTCCATAAAATGGCATGTAATTAGAGACTCAAAGAAAGGAGTTTTGTATATTCAGATGGGAGGAATTTTATGGGGGAAATATCCAGATGAAAATGTGAAGTATGTTGTTGGCAAAGCAACATGAACACACCCACATGGCGCACATATAGGAACTTCCAGTGACTGTCTTGTGCTTTAAAATCCCGGGTGCAATCAAACAACCCTGGTTCATCATTTTAACTGTGAAAACCTAATCATACACATTTCCTGACATTTTGAATTTGCAAGTGTAATGTCATTTGTTTCTATGTAGTAAGAGTGTGCAGCATTTGGAGGATGTACATTTTACTTTTAGATTGTATATAGTATATTTATCAATTTGCATGATTTAGCAAAAAACAATATAGAACATTCACACCAAATACATATAGATGTCTTATTCACTGTCAGTACTACTCAATCAGACCAGTTTCCCTTCTTGGTTCTCTAAGGCCTTTTTGCAGTTAAATCCAGACACACCTGAGGATAAAAAGACAAGGTCTTCTAGGGCTGCATTGCTGCATTTATTCTCCAGAGAGCAGGACCCCAAAACTCTGGGTCACAGTCACTTGGAATTTGCAGCTGATCAGGTGCAAGAGGAACAAAGGTGATTTTCCCTCTAACTACAAGTTTTTTTTTTAAACAGACCTAGAGGCACATACAGACTAAGACCCAGAATAGAACTTCTGGGACCAATGCTCATTGTAATTGAAGAAACTGAACCCAGAGAATCTATCTTTGAACAGGAATTGTGAAGAAAATATACTTTTGTAAAATTAGCATCTGTTTTTAAGAACATTTGTGTCCTGGTTTGAATTCTTCTAATTACAAATTATTTTTATTCTTTATTCCAGTGGCATGACACAGAAAATAAGCATTGGGTAATAGTTCCTCATTATTTAAAACAGAGAAAGATAAATCATCAACACCCTTAAATTGTTTACTAACACATCAAAGCCAGCCACAGTGTTTGGCAGCTACTTGGAGAAAAGAGAGGCTCTCAGTACTTGCGGCCTCAGAATCTCAAAAACTTTTACCGCTGGAGCTCCTCATGGTATTTACAGGAGAAATGGGGGCAAAAAGTTTATTATTAGGTAAGAGTTGGCTAGAGAAAGTGAATCATTTTCCTGGACAAAAATAGAGCTGAACTCTGCTCATTACAGTTGCCAACCTCAGTGTCTTTTTTTTTTTTTTTTCCCTGTCCATTATTTGAAAAGCTCCAGCTAAGGAAAGATACCCAGGGCTTTGCCAGATCCAGATAGCCCTGGCTGATTCCCCCATCTGGAACATGCAGTGTGCTGTTGATCACTACTCTACTCCTCTTCTGTGCTGCCCAGCATAATAAATATTAAGCAAGTGCTATGTACTTACATAATTTGCAGAGTTGATCAGCTGAATTAAAAGCTTGATTCCCTAACAACAGAAAACAGAGTGCTTTGTGCAAAGGTTAAATGCACAGTTTAATTGGCAATTGTGCATGAGAAACCTATTGCACAATGATCACAATTTGAGGGGATGCTTCAGATAGCACAGTCAGGAAATAAGTTTTGGTTTTGGCCATTAAAAAAGTCAGGTCCTAGAATTGAAGTGAAAAAAATGGGGCAGCATCAGACTACATGCCTCTCTCACCAGAAGGTAATGTTCTTCTTCCTACACCCCACCTCCTAACTCAGAGTTTAGAACATGTTAGCTATGCAGATGGTAAGGATTCTTGCCTTGCCTAAAAAATGTATCCAAATCTCCCAAACTGTTACACTTTAGGGAAATACACACATACACACGAACACACACACACCATCTTGGGTATGTTGGGTATTTACCACTTAAATGAAAGTAAATAGAAATCTGGGGAAGTCTTGTGAAGTTCATTTGGACTGAGTAAGAGCATTTTACAACAGTGATTTCCCAAAACTATTTAAGAGAATGCCTGGCAGGAAATTACACTGCAGGTTGTCACATCCCTTCCCTTGGAAAGTGAAGGAAGCACCCACCTTGGGCTCAAATGAAGACTGGGTTAGGGAGTTGATCATCTCGCTTCTGGCAAGGAGAAGAGGTTGTGGATAATCTCGTCCCCAAAGAGAACTGTAAGGTTTCACAGGCTTGCTCCATTTCATGCAGAAGTTGTCCCACTAGTGCACCTGTTCATCTCTCCGGGTACTGCCCACGAGAACACGTACCCTCCTCGTCTTTCCACTGAGCTGCCTACATTTACAAAAGGCTGCCCCTGGGTCCTGTCCAAGTACTTCTGATCTGCAAGCTTTAATGTTGGTTGGTATTTTTCTGTGGCTTTCCTTGGTGCCTCTGATTATCATCTGAGGGTTTATAAAATGGGTGGCGGTGTTTCTAGTGGGAAATTAAAATTCCCTAGTAACTCCAGGTATTGCAAGCAAGCCGAAGTTGAAACCAGAAAACCCTTCTTCAGGTCTGGTTGAAGAGGATCGAGTGAAATAAAGTGTACTTAATTTTCCATCCTCATAAAACAATCTCATAAGTGTAGAGAAGCCCAACTGCAAGCTCTCATGAATTATGATCATCATTTCTTACTGTGAATTCAGAAGGAGCTTTTTGCTTCTTGCCTGCTGTAAAAGCCAGCTCAGGAGGCCGCAGCGCATATCAGTCATCATTATGATGCTAATGGTTGCAGTTGGTTCTGGAATGGAAATATTAAAATTGCAGTTCTCATTTCTCTCTTGCCGGAGGGAGGGACGAGACAGTCAGATGGCATTGACCTTTGGCCGTTGACGGAAAACGTTAGCAGAGGTGCACTTAGACCTCAGTGCATCGGGGCCTGAGGACGCTGTAGGAGGCCGTCCACAGCAACCTCCAGCTTCAGACTGGACTCTCTGGTTTAGTTGAGAAAACCTTGTAGAAAGAAACTTTATTCCCAATTTTGAGCCAAATGTTGGTGAACAGGAGTTGAAGAGATGGATAGCTATGTCTCAGAGACCCTCTTTCCCATAACCTTCCGTCTCCCCAGCTGGTGGAGGAAAGGTCCCAAACGGGAGAGACCTCAAGAAGCAGGGACACTAAGGGATGCCCCACGGGCCCCGCCATCCAGCGCAGGTCCTGCGGGTCACTGCAGTGCTGAGCAGCTCCAGGGGTCTTCCTGGGGCAAACCTACCTTTGCCAGCAGCCTGCCATGGTGCCTAAAAGTCTCTCAGCCGTCCCTCTGCTAGGGGAGACCTTGAACCCTGGGGCCAGGGTGCACAGTTGGGTTCTGGCTTTACTTTTTAATAACTGGATGACTTAGAGCAAAATGTATTCTGGTGACAATGGCAGCCCCCACCTCAAAACGGCATTGGGAGGATGGTGTGAGTTAATGCTTCCAACGAACTTACAGTAGGGTCTGACATGTTCTAAGTGTGCTGGAAGGTTAGTTATTTTTCTGTGTAATCTCTGTGTGCTGCCTGGGAGCTGGGAACAAGAAGCAGCTCGCAAGAGTTAGTTAATTCCATTCCCTCCAGACCCCGGACTAGCCCTGTGGCTGTGGGTGCGGCAGGGTAAGAGGCCTGAAGACGGGGGCTCCGTCCAGGGTGGCGACGGAAGGGCCGCCCCGAGTGCCTGGAAAGAGCAAGATCGTCCGGGGAGAGGATCACCAACGCACAGTGGGGGCTGCAGGCCCAGGCGCTGGGGGGCTTCCCCCAGAGCACTCTTAGGAGACACGTGTCCGTATTCGTAGCTCTCCTTCCAGACCAGCAGGCCTGGTATCTCCCAGCTAGTAAACTGGAGCAGGGATCTCATGCAGGTGATCGCCCAAACTCAGCCCTGCCTGCACCTGCACCTCAGCCGAGTCCTCCCAGCTGTCCCAGGGCCACCGCGAGCGCCTCTTCTCAGGGGAGCCCCGACCGGGGAAGCCGGGTCCCTGAGAAGCCAGTTTCTCCCTCTCGGCAGCCCCAGGCCCAGCTTCCTTCCAGGGAGGGGCTGTCACTGCCCAGCCGTTCCCGGGTGTGGCCCCGGGGGGCGGGGGCGGGAGGAAAGGGCCACCACAGCCAGACCCTCCTAGAGGAGGAACAGGGCCACCGGCATTTCACGTGGGGTTGGGACCATCATACTTTCCGGCTGGGGGGCCTCACGCCGCCTCTGTGGTTCTTTTGGGCCCACCTGCTTGGGAAGTGAGTGGAGGGGAAGTTGCACCTGTTGCAGGAGTGCTGTGGTCAGTGTGAAAACCCTGCTCTTCAAGAACTGGTCGTTGGCTTGTGGGGCTTTTGCTGACTTCTCCAGAATCTGGGCGAAGAAGTTTTTTTTTTTTAAAAGATTTTATTTATTTATTTGAGAGAGAGAGAGAGAGAGACAGCGAGAGAGGGAACACAAGCAGGGGGGAGAGGGAGAAGCAGGCTTCCCGCGGAGCAGGGAGCCCGATGCGGGGCTCGATCCCAGGACCCTGAGATCATGACCTGAGCCGAAGGCAGACGCTTAACGACTGAGCCACCCAGGCGCCCTGGGCGAAGAAGTTTATCTCTGGTTTTCTTTTAGGCTCTCAGATGGGTAGCTGCGGGGCGGGCTTTTGTCCCCGTCCCCACCCCCACAAGCCGGAGGCTTTGGTCCGCTGTAGCCAGGGGCTCCCTCCATGACCACGGTCACCCGGCCTTCAGTAGCTGCAGCCTCCCGTGCCCCTTGGTGTTTGGAGATGCCCGAACCCTGAAACCGCCCACCCCACCTTCCTCAGGGCTCACGCCGAGTGCAGTGAGGCCTTTATCCTGGAGCAGCCCCCCATTTATGAACTTCTGTTGGGCTCACGGGAAGGGATAAGCTGACTCCCCGCCTGCCCCCCGCGCTGGCTGTTCCGCAGTGTCCAGCAGGTGCACTTGCAGACATTAAGACTTGACCGCCGCCCACTGGCTGACGGCCACACCCTTGCCTCTGGTCTGAGTAGCCTGGTGCCACGGTGCAGCGGGCCGGCGGGGCCCTTCAGGGACTCTGCAGGAACGGCGCAATCAGCAGCCGATAACGCAGCATGACGTGCACACCGGCTGGAAAACCAGAGAGAGGCAGAGGGAGGCAGAGGGAGGCATCGACTGCACTTCCAGAGGGAAGCAGCCCTCTTCCTTCCTCACACACAACACCAGGATGAGCAAATTGGAAGGCGGTCTTTGAGGGATGGTGACTTCCTCCTTTTCCCCAAAACTAAATTGTGTCTCTAAGCGGCAGTTCTTAGCGCATGCGAAGCCCCCAGGGACAGGGGGCTGGAAACGCTGGAAGCTTCGCAGGCACCACCACTAATGAGGAACAAAGTCACTATTTATCTGAAATGGCTGACACAGCGCCAGAAGCTATCAGCACACTTAACACATCTCAAGTATGTGTTTAGGTTCTAAATGACAGGATTTCAAGACCAAAGGCCTGCTGAAAATTCCAGCAGCCCAATTTATCCACAAAAGCATGAAGCCAGCATCTATTTAACATCAGGCTGTTTGAAATGGAGATTTGAGAAATGTGCTCTTGATGTAGGGCCTCCAGAAAAAGACTTCCTGCGCTCGCGCGGGGGTTCCCGTGACCTCCGAGGACTTTTCTGCAGAGCAGTACCCAGCCCGAGCCCGGTGGCGTTCACTGAGAGAAGCTGAATAACTGAATGAACAGATGGCCCCTTTGATTTGTAGCCGGGAGTAGAGGCTTTGAGCCAGACACGCCCAGGTTCCAGTGCCACAGGTCGGAATCATTAGGCCGATTACCTAGACTCTCTGAGTCTCCCTTTCCCTATCTGTGAACTGGGGGTGAAATACGTATCTCAGAGTGTTGCTGTGAGACTCAAATGAGCTATTTCATGGTATACAGAAGCAGCTAAATAAATGCTGGGCCCCTTAGTGGCCTTTCTGCCTGAGGGGGGCAGTATCGAGCGGACGTGGAGAAACTAGAGAAGAGTAGGAATGGGGTTAGGGGCTAGACCAAACACAGAACACTCACACAGAGTTCCCTTCTCCGAAGCCAGCTGGGGTCTGTGCTTTGTGTCAGGGTCTTGTCTGCCCGCTAGGCTGCTAACAGCAGGAGAGAAATGGCCCTTCCTGAAGTATGTCTGCGACCAGCACCCTTGTGTCATCCGAGAGCCTCCTCCCAACACAGCATTGCAGCTCCCACCCCCGGCAGGCTGAATCAGAAGCTACATTTTAACAAGATCCCCGATGATTCACTTGCACTTTGAAGGGCAGCGCCGGCCTGCAGCCCCTGGACCATCCCTGGTTTACTGGGTTCATTGATTGATGAAGTCCCCACAGCTGAGCCGAGCGGCGGGGGGAGGCACTTGCAGAGATTTTTCCAATATTAGATTGGGTTCCTCAGCCAGTCACCAGACAACAGAGTACATCTATCTAATACTACATTCCTACTGCTTTTGGAAAGGCCAGCAGGGGAACTAGTCATGGCGCCAGTAAACAAATGCATTTCCCGGGTCCTCTTCTTTCCTCCCCACTGCCAGAAATGACAAGTGTTTTGAGGTCCTGTGAGGACCTACCCAGTTAGCAGCCAGACTATTTCTGAGTGTCTCAATGGCAGGGTTAGGGGCCCCCCAGGAACCATCAGGGACCCCATCAGGGCTAACTCTGTAGGGAGGAGAACACAAGACAAAAGCTCCCAGACATAAGGGAAAGGGTGAGTCTCTTGGAATTCATCCTCATCAACCACTAGATCCCATCTGCCAACAGATCTGGCTGTAGAGTCCCTACAAGAGCTCTTTCTGGAAGAGCCATGGACAATTACTCCTATTAAAAAATGTAGAGAGGCACAGAGACTCTCAGAGATCCATATTCACCCAAAAGAGGAAGGAAGGGTCTTAAGGTGATCCTTTGCTTTCAAGTTACAGAACGCCTGTAGCGGTTCCTCCTGGCCCCCCAGCGAGCCAACGCCAGACCTCCACAAGGCGCCAGCCCCAGGGCAAAGATGGCGTGCCCTCATTCTGTTCTAGCTGCTGCCATGTCCCGGGCCACGTGGACTCATGGCGCCTTTGCTGTTTTAGCACAGCTCACGGGTTTGTGTTGCTGCTGTTTCTGCCAAATTACGAACTTCACGTATGTGTTAAGGCTTCACACTTGAGCTAAATCCAATCTGACTCAGAGATTTAACCAGGGAAGTGAAAATACACCCTGAAAGAGAAAAAGGAAAAAGGTCCAAGGAAACAGTGGAACATACATGAGATCTCTACTAATTCTTACCAGATGGCCCATATTTCTGCAGTTTCTCTTCCCACAAAATGGGAACAAAAGCGCTTACCTAGTCAAAGCTCTTCTGGGATGGGGGAAGTCAGTATCAGGCTCTGTTGTTGGCCCTCATCAACTTTTAAACACAAGCCTCCAGTTTAAGGAAATAGAATTAAAAACAACCAACAACAACAACTCTGAAATTACCATTTGGTAACTCCTTCACTTAGATACCTTTGGGCAAAGCCCAGACCAAAAAGGAAGAGGAGGGTGTGGTTGTCCACAGTACCAGCCCATGGTCTGAGGGTTCGCACCTGTTTTCCTGAGCTCCTTGACTACACTGATCTCATCCAACGAACACTTTGGGCTCTGAAGCTATGAGCAGCACGTTTGAAGCGAGACTGGTCCTTGGAACTTTCAAATGTTGGTTTACAAGGAATTGCTAATTATTTGATGATGCTCCTCACCTCCTCCCACCCCCAACACACACATACAGAAAAGATGGAATAGGATGGAACAGAAACTCAAATTTAAAGCATTAAGAGATTCTGCCAACTGAAAATCATGTACCTCTGAAATATTATTGTTTACGTGGGACAGTAAGATTTAGTTCATGAGCACTAGAATTATACCCAGCTTTTTAAGGAAATTACATGTAGAAAGATACATTTTTCTTTTTTTTTTAAGATTTTATTTTTAAGTAATCTCTATACCCAACATGGGGCTTGAACTCACAACCCCACGATCCAGAATCACATGTTCTACCAACTGAGCCAGCCAGGTGCCCCCAAAATTACATTTTTCTAAAATAAAATAAAAGCCTATAAGCTGTAAACAGACCTTGTTCTTAGAGATGAGTTCATCTATAGCCAGCTTTCACTCACCTAGATTTGTACAAGCAACAAGAGGTCTATTAAGGAAACATAAAGGTAATGAATGCTCGAACCTTCCAGAGGCCTGAGTTCCTCCCTTCGTCCCTTCTTTACTGAGATAGGGGTGCCAAGGAAGACCTGATCTTTCCATTTTCATCTGCGCAACCGGGGATAGGGAAGCTAAAAAGCACTGTTGTGACCACAAAGGAAGAAGCGAGGAGAGGGGCATAGATGGTCTCCACACTGCCTGCTGGATCATCAATTTCAGAGTTTAGGGCTGATGAACAGAATTACAGGTTGACTCAAAGGGAATCTGGAGAAGCCTGGTAGAAGGGAATGTGTTGTGATTCATTATACATTCTCACTCTGCTGTAGTTTACTGGGTAGTAAAATTTATTTCTCTGGACACTCAGGATGTAATTAATATAAAGAAAGAAGCAAAAGAAATCAAGGAATGATGAGGAACATCATATTTAAAATCCATCCAACATGGGTTTTCCTGTTTTATCAACAGAAAAATGAATTACCCAAGTTGGTGTGCTGAGATTTTGCTTTTTGGGTAGAGGTTTGGTTGGGATCCGGGGGAAACCAGCCACTTGCTTATCAGAGGGAGCAGATGAGGAGCAGAAATTGCCATTATCACAAGGTCCAGGTCCCCTCATTCACACACTCGGCCTCCTCGCCACACACCTCACCAAGCCCAACAGCCTTACCACCATTACTGCTACCCAAAATTGCCCAGACTTGCAGATTACCTTCAAAGGGCTTGAGACAGCAACTTTATCGTCCAAGGTAACTGAATAGCGTATTGATATTAAATCAAATCATTCGGCTAATTGATCAGCTTCTTTAGAATTAAAATATGTATTCACCTTTAGGTGGCCTAATGCGTGGAAATGTGAATTATTCATGGGCTTTCTTTGGGTTGCAGGAAACCCTAATATAGCCTTTGTTTCCTAATGTATTTGATAGGCTCTTTGTGTATGATCACATTATATGAGTATAGCTGGCAGTAAATTTTAAATTATATAGTCTGCAGTTTTGCACTAAGAGATGGTAGGAGGTGATTCATCATTTTCCTTGTCTTCCTGTTTACATGCGGACGTATAATTCATGCTCAGAAACCATCTTTCAATTCATCTGGAAGCACTCCAGTGTACCACCACAGAATCTGTCCCTGCCAATCTGGCATTATAAATCACTTTTCTATTAAACAGCAGGGCTAAAAATGCAAACATACGTACTTTAAATATATGTAGCCATCTCTAATTCCCGGCAGATGAGCCAAAATTAAAGGATTGTCAAAAAAAAAAAAAAAAAAAAAAAAGCCAGTACTGGAATTTAATGAATGAATTTGTTGACTTTAGGGCATCAGAAATTTGCATCTCTATACTCATATGGAAGAGATGTGCATATATAGATTTCCCAGATGGGTCTATATTTGGAGAGTGTGTATTTTGCAGAAATCGTGGTACTCTAAATCTTGATTATTCTGAAATTTTACTTCCTAAGATGTTTTTCTCAGGCAGTGTTATAAGACAGTTGAATGGCAGGAGAAAAAAAAAGTGAAGCCAACTATCTGCCACCTCCTTGACCTTCATGCCCAGGCCAGGATAAGGAAGCCAGCAGATCAGCATAATAGCCCCTAGGGTCGCTAATGCTCTTCGTCTCCAAACAAAGAGAAAACCTGTTCACCAAACCCACTTCCGGAAGCAGGTGTGTGATTTAGACATTCCAGAAAGGTTTGCACCAGTAACTGGTTCTTGCCCAGCAAACAAACACAACCATGGGACTCTAGCCCCTGAATCTGTAGTACCATCTAATCTGAGATTGGGGGGAAACACACACCTGCTCACATATACACACACGCACATGAACACTCCCATTTATCTGACCTCCTTGAGGAAGGAGAGCTTCCCAGGTAACAGAAGCCAACTCACTTAAGAGGTTTTTGTTTAATATTGCAACTGGTTTATTGGAAACTTCTGAAATTGTATTATTTGCTTTCCTCCCTTCTCTCCTTCCCTCCCTTCCTTCCTTCCTTCCTTCCTTCCTGTAGGCTCTACACACAACATGACGCTTGAACTCATGACCCTGAGATCAAGAGTCGCATGCTTTACCGACTGAGCCAGCCAGGCACCCCTGCTTGCCTCCTTTCTTGAGCAAAGGACACGAAACACAGTTTTGTTTCAGTCTTTGATTCTGTTGGGAATTGTTAGGAGTACATGGGTCTCAACTATAGACTGTCTGGCACCTGCCTCAGAGCTCACCCAGTCTTCTGTGTGAGCCTTCTGCTGGGCACATTCCAAGAACCAGTTTGCTAGGATTGCATTATAAATTAGGAGTTGATAAGTCCTGAAGAAATGCCTGGGAAGAAATGCTTCCCTTCCTGCAGAGTCAAGCATGAAGGCTTTCGTGAACAAGTCCTACCTTAACACTTTTGGAGACCCCAGGGGCTTTTTGTCAGGGTGGGGGGCATCTTCTTTCTTATTTCATCATTGGTCCTGAGTTAGTGATCTGGTCAACAGGGTCTTATTATGTGTGTGGAGAGCACATGCAGGTCTCAGTTGAAACTGGACTTGGAAGAGCATTGGCAGGGCGCCCGGCATGGAAACAGGGGTCCCTGCTTTTCACTCAGGCTCCCCACTTCCCCATCCAGTCACTTTCTGCCTTCATTACTTTTGTTAAACAGACTATCTGATTACCTTTTCAGTGACCCATGACCAGTGGCTTAGTTTTCTTTAACAGTAAATCACAAGGTGCCTTAACTATTGAAAATTGTATTAAAATGGTTATGATAATGACTTCATCACTCTCTGAGATTTCCAGATTTTCTCTTAATTCCAGGGAAGTGGCCACACGGAGGCATCTGAGAATTGCTGTTAACCTCCACGGAATTTAAAATAGGAGTGGAGGAACAATGTTGGAGGCAGGCCAAGCCCTTTTCAGAGATAATGATCATCATATAATATCCCCTGTTTAAATATAACTCTTTTGCATTATTAAAAAAAATTATTACCATAATTCATGGTAAACTGAGAATTTAATTTTCCCTAAATTAGTTAGAAAAAGATGAAGGATCTTTGCTATGCTTAATTTGGTGACCATGGGGACAGAAAATCTTTTGAGGAGAGCCTCTGGAGCATGGCATATGATTCTGTGCATTGTGCCCTAAATGCCCAGTTCCATTTTCCCACCGACCCTTCCCCATGAATCTGCCATAGCATCCACAGCACTCCGTCTTTTCTCAGACCTGCATACGTTTAGACACATTTTCATCTTTAAGCCTTTACTCCTGAACGGATCACCCTTGACTCTCCCCTTCCTGCCACAAATGAAGTTTTTTACATTTGCAAAGCACAACTCAAATTCCTGTGCCTTCATGTTCTCCAGCCCCGTGTTCCCCTGTGCTTCTCCAGATCTTAACCATTGAGCTGGGGATAAAAGAACTGGGCAGTTTGAAACAAACTAAAACAATGTATCATGCCATAGAGGAACATCTTCTTGAATTTCAGCAGAACAGGGAGATCCTCTTCTGTGTTTTTCATCTGCCTTATGAGCACCTGCCTCACTTACCTTCGGATCTTTGCTGATCAGTGCTTCAGGCTGAGGCTGAAGGCACCAGAGCTCAGCTGGGAATATTTTAATAGCCTGATTGGCAAGAGCTGCAACACCCTAATCTTGCAGGTCATAGGAAGGGTTTTGTTTGTTGTTGTTGGTCAGCTAGGACCTTACCACCTCCTCCATAAATGCTATACTATACAATAATTTTTCAAGGGGTAATCCTTGAGAAAATTGGAAGCAACCCAGTGAGGCTGTGGAGATCATGTTTGAAACTTCAATAAGGTAGAGTGTTAATGAGAAGAGAGGCTTGGTTTTTGCTCCTGTGGGCAAAAGACATATTTGCATAAACGAAGTCTGCCCCACATCCTATTACAAATCCCTAGCCCCCAAGAGATGCTTCCGTTGGTCAAAGGACAACTGCACGTGAAGGGCAAGTGGAGGAAATGCAGAGGCACAGACTGGGCTAACAGAGGGACAGACCACGAGGGCGCGAGTCACTGACTGTGGATGAGCGAACGTGCTTCCTCTCCATCCATCTGCCTGTCATTCCCCCATTCATACATTTTACAGGTATTTCTTGAACATCCACTATGTGCTAAGTACCAGGGGTTCAATGGTGAGCATCAGTAGAAATAATAATACATGGCCAGAGAGACAGATAAGGATCAAACATAACTGCACAAGCAAATGTAGAGAAGCGGCCGCCCCCAGTGACCTGAACCTGAAACAGGTGTGAACACTGGTAAGGGCCTGTGATGGTGAATGTAAGCCAGACTTTGCTGGGGAGCATGCGACGACAGAGATTGGGGGGGTGAGTATAGTGGAGAGAGTGGGAAGAATATTCTAGGCAGAAGGAAGTGGGGGAGGATCAGGCTGAGTGTTGCCGGGGTAGAGAGAACGAAGGAGGGGCTGCGAGGTGCCCCATGGGCCACGCTCTAGAGTTTAATGTCATCCTCGGAGTGGTGGGACCCCATGACAAGGGCTCAGAGGTTGGGTAGGGTGGGGACGCTGTCACATCTGCTCTTGAAAGCAGATGGGAGGGGAATGAGCACGGAGGTGACAGAATGGCTCAGAGGTCACAGTTGTACCAGGCCAGCCACGCAGACTGCTGGGCCCTGATGGTGGTGGTTGAGATGGAGAGAGACACTATGATGTGACGTTCATGTGACAAGGTGGTGGGGATTCGCAGAGGGGCATCCAGGATTACTGCTAACTTCTGTGCCCAAGGTGACAAAATATAACCAAACCTCAATGACACTGTTTACTTTAAATGTTTCTGAATTGGTCCCCAGGCTGCTTCAATCAGCCGCAAAGCTTATCTTTCCTAAGACATGACATTAAATTAAGACAAAGCTTTTTACATTTGCCATGTACATTGAACAAAATAATGAATAATCTGAAAATGAACATTTCCAGATTCCTTGTTTAGCTGTGACACCTTGAATAGTTTTTATTCTCAAAGTGGAAGTCACAATAGAGTAAGATTTCACAATTTACCAAAAGTAATCAACTACAAAAAAGATTCCTAGTAACGTCCACAGGAAATCAATATCAGCAACACGATTTGATGGCAAAAGAGGTCTTTTGCAATGTATGATCATTTCCTTATTTTTTAGTGTTTTTGAAAAGATTTTGATTTCATAATAAGCATACCATGAACAAGAAATTACTTAAACCTATCATCCCTTTTTGATTTTTAGAAAAATGTGTTTTTATGTGCAATTTTCTGAAAGTAGTCTGTAAAAAATTGAGAAAATAAGAGTTTAATTTCAGAGAATATATGTATAATGTGTATTACACACACATAGAATAATGGTGTCATATATATGTATGGGTATTAGGTGCATGATTTTGAGCAAATCACATTACCTCTCTTGGCCTCCCCTTCTTTCATAATGGGGTACTTGGATTGTATGTTATCTGAATTCTCTTCAAAGACATATTTGCACACCCGTGGTCCTAGCAGCAATATTCAAATTAACCAAGGGGTGGAGGCTCCAAGTGTCCCTCCACAGATGAATGGATAAGGAACAATGTGGCGCGTACCTACGGCAGGATATTACTGCTGTACGAGAGAAGGAAAATCTGCCAGGCTAGAACAGAGGAATCTGGAAGACATTATGCTGAGTGAAATAAGCCAGTCACAGGACAAATGCTGCATGATCCCACTGATATGAGCTATCTAAAATCGTCAAGTTCATAGGATCAGGAGATTGAAATGTGGTTGCCAGGGAGTGGGGTGGGGGAGGGAAAATGGGCAGTTGCTGTTCAGAGGGTATAAAGTCTCAACAATGCAAGATAAGTATGTTCTGGAGATCTGTATGACATGGCACCTACAGCTAACTACTGGGCTCTTCACTTAAAAATTTGTTAGGAGGGTAGATCTCGTATTATCTAAACTTACCCCCAACACGCACACACACGAGTAGAAAGCGCCATTCCAGACGCACCTGGGAGGTGGTCTTCCTGGCCCACCGCCCTTCATCGCACCCCTCTCCCCTGTCCTACAGCATCCTCCCCAGCCAGACAAGGAGAGGAGAGGTGTCAGGGCAGCGGGGCTGGTGGGCTGCCCTTGGAACTGCTGAGTCCTAAGTGCCAGGCACTGTCATTGTCATCAGACGTGGGAAAACCCTGTCACTTACTTAAATGCACTAGCAAGTACTTGGAATTATTCTCCGTCTGCCTTTTATCCCATGTTTCCTGTTGGGTCTCAATCACTCTAGTTCCAATGTATTTCACCTGCTTAGAAATTTCAGAAGGAAAATAAGGGGATGAGAAATCAATAATAATGTACAATCTCCCATCTGGAAATATCATCAGGGATTATTTTTCCTTATCCCACTCGCAATGGCAAATTCAAAAGATGGTATTGTTACAAACTCACTAGCCCGAGCTCAATAGAATTCATAATCAAATGGGATCTTCTGATCAATAATTCTCAAATTGTTCTGTGTAGCCCAGTAATTCCCAGTGAATACGTCAGGCTGAATCTGACACTCTATTTTAGAGACTATTCAGAGTGACTTCTGTGCCTATAAAAGATGCCAAACTGATAGTTTAAAAAATCAACAGTTGAAATCCAACACTGAAGAGGCAGTGTATAAACAGCCAGTCTGTTCACTTTCTGCGATTCACAGCGGTTCTTGACTCTTAAAACCACCTCGCAGTGCCTATTTGTTTAATTTCCACTACAAAGTAGACATGTGAAAAGCAACTGTGTCCTTCACTTTAAGTCAGGAGTAAAATAAGTTGACAGACTTTGGTTTCAAATAAGTCATTATTTGTTTTTCATAGTTAAATAGCAGAGCTGCCTTCCTGGGTTACATTGTGGCAGAAGACAGGTGGTCTGGCCAGCTGAAAAGAGGAGAGAAATGGAAACTGGAAAAGGATCTATTTCTCTCCATTTTCAGTAAGACCCTCAAGATGTCAGGTTCACTAGGGACAGAAGGACAATTTGAGTTAACTATTAAAAATGATTTTTTTAAAAACAATATATATTACTTTAAAAGAGTGCTTTATGTTTTTAAAAATAATTTTAGCATTTTAAAGAGATTAGAGAAAAGATTTTTCCGTTTTGGGAATTGAAAGTCATAAGGTCTGCCTTCTCCCTCCCCCCTCTCCTTCTCCCTCCTCCCCCTCCTTTTCCCCTCCCCTTCCTCTCCCCTCCCCCTGTCCTTCTTCTTCCCCTCTCTACCTCTTCCTCTCCCCCCCCTTCCTTTCCACCTCCCCTCCCCCTCTCCTTCCTCTTCCCTCCCCACCTCTCCCCCTCCCCCTCCTCTTCCCCTCCCCCTCCTCTTCCTGTTCGCCTCCCTTCCTCTCCAGCTCTGGACTGCACACACACACAGGAATATTAAGCTCATATCATGCACTAAGCACATGAAAAGCTCTGTGGGAAAGCAAGAGGAACAAGACATGGTCCCATCCTGAGTTACTGATGAAATTTTGCTCTACAAAGAATGCAAATCAGTGAACTACTTCTCACCACTTACAAAGATAGAACAGGTAAAATAGGGCACGATCAGATGAGGAGAACTGATGCTACAAGTGGTTTTCTCTGCCTCCCTCCTCCCCGCCCACTGTGCCTTCCTCATGGGAAGAGATCCCTGCAGGTGGTTCTCATCTGGGTCCTGGTCCTTCAGATCCTAGCTGAAAGTTCTTCCCAAGCTGTGAATTCGGGCCACTGCCTGTCAGACCTGACTTCTTCTTCTGGTCCAGCTGCCTCATTTTACCTCGGAGGGGCTGGAGACGCACACTGACCACCAGCATCCCTCCCTGAGTTAGTGTAGGGACCGGGAGATGGCAGAGGCCACCTGACTCTCTGTCCTTTTGTGCCTCTTCCTGAGACAGAACCAGGGGTTGTGGTTTCCCAAAGATGGGGTAAGAGGTCCTATCGATTTCCTGGTTCGTATGGTTTTTGCTACTCAGTAACATCCCTGAGGCTTCAGAGTGTGTATTGTTTGTTACAGGAACCTAACCTACCGGTTGTTTTCTCATTAAGAAATGGAAATCTACTCTGCTTTAGTGGAGCTATTTTGGTAATGTATAAGCAGTTTCCTTCTGTTTAGGGAGTAAATTCAAGGTCTCCAGGACTTAAACTTTGCTTATTTCATATCAATAACAGCTATTTGAATTTATCTAAATAAAATATTTCCTTTTTCTGCTTCCCCTGCCCACCAAAAAAAGTGCCAGGCACATTGCTCATCTATAGGATATTATAAAAAGTGCAGAATCAAAGTAAAACAAAGCAGATTATAACATAAAAATCAATCTACATCATTCTACCTGTGAGGGCTTAAAATGAGAATGCGTATTTTTGCATTACCGTAAAGAAAAATACTTGATCTCACCTATTCAGAGCATGATAATTGGCAGTTGCTGATTTTTGACATTTGGAAGACATCTTGAGAGAGAATTTGAATACCACATCCAGTGATAGATTTTTCTTGCATACTGGGTCATTTCAGAATTTTCTACTCTGCTTCAAACTTGAATATAGACCTGAACCTCTTGAGTTCTTGACAGGGTCTTCTATGCTCCGGGTCTTAAGTCTGTGGTTTCATACAGATCACCCTGAACCATATCTTGGAGACAGGTCTCTGATGCGAAGAGGGACAGCCCACATGGCCTTGTCTGCTGCCTCTGCCCACCCCCCCCCCACTCCCCCCACCCCCGTCCTGGCGTCAGAGATTGCTGAAAAACTGGCAGCCATGAGCCGGAGTCGGGACCGTTCCAGGCTCGGGCCTCGGGCCTGTCCAGCTCCATTGTTCTGAGCACTCGGTCAAGGTTGTGGCTGGAGGACAGCAGGGGCATCTTGAAGACCACAGGTCCTTACTTGGGTGCATCAAGCTGGATGATTAAAGCTGAGATGCCAAGTGTCAGGTTAAAGTCAGGCCCAGAGTCAGAGAAAATACCCTGGCTGGATCTGTTGGCACAAAAGAGGAAGTGGTCTCGGGGAACAGGGGAGCAGAAGCCCTGGGGGAAATCAACATGAAATCGTCATCCTAGCTGAAGGAAGACACTAACTCCCTAACCCTGGAGCTAGAAGCCAGAGCTGCTGCAAACAGGCAGCCTGGGCGCTCCGGCCACAGCCCTGGGGAGAGGGGGCCTGGACCACTCAGAGCAGGTCCTCAGTCTCAGAAGGTTGGGATCCGGTCGTATTATCAACGCGGCACTCGGTGTCTGGAGGGTGCAGATGGGAGGCAGGGCCAGTCTAGCACCCCCGCTCCTTTCTGACCACAGCAGGTAGGATGGCACCTATAGACAGGGCAGCCCTGGGAGGCCAGGGACCTGAGGGGTGGGAGAGGAGGCTGCAGAGGCTGGATACCCATGGGGCTGGACCCCAATGCTGTCACCGGCGTGTTGTGATCTTGAGACAAGAGTTTGCATGTGAAAACACTCCATAAAATTCTTCGCTGGCTTAAACTATTGTTCGGTGACACTTTTAGTGTATTACTTTGGTGTGTCCCTGATTGGTTTGCTCCCAGCACCTGGAAGAGCATGAAAGGCAGGTTTTATTATTGAGTTTATTAGTGAGTTCCATTAAAAGGGATTTTAATGGAACTCATGCAGGGGTTTGTGTGTATGTATTAGCCCGCCTGTGACAGGACCTTCGCTTCTCCCCATAGCAGGTCTGCATTGTTCACAGGACACAGAGGAGGGAGGGGGTGCTTCCACATCTATCTGGATGCTCAGATTTTCTCGGTCACTCTGGCCACCCTGGTAACAGGCTGGCTGCCAGCAGGCTCCCAGCTGCTGCCCGCACAGTGTCCCAGCGAAGTGACACTTGTCTCTGACAAGCATTCCCTGAGCACCTTCCCCACACAGAGCACTTTCGGAGCTTTGTTCCTGTGCAGCCTTCACCATGATGCTGGGACGATACCCATTTTACAGGGGAGGAAACTAAGGCCCCGTAAAGCCACCTGAGGTCCTCGAGCCAAGACGTGAAGGATCCAGAGCCCTCCAGGGTCGGCTTCGACTCCCTTGTCCCCTCACACGGCCTCTCCCACTCCCTCCCTTTAGCCTCAAGCAGCACCTCCCAGCATCCTGCAGGCCCCTTCCCCCGGGGTGCCCCGGCCTTCTGGGCCATTTCCCAACCCCTGACGTGAGATAATGTGTCAGTGACCCATCACAGCCTGGAAGGTACGAGGAATTCACCTTCGCTGAGGGCTGCCCATGTGTCTACTCCTGAGAGGTGGTCAGGAGCTTATTTATGAGTTCCAGACCTTTGAGCATATGCTTGGACTCTGAGGCCATCTTCCTAATCCACCCACCAGGGGGTAACATGGCACATCTTTTCGTACAGAGATTGATGAAGCTACGGGTTTCTTGTGTAATCAGAATCACCTAGGCTTACATAGTGTGGGCTTTCAGGCAGGGGCCTGGCGGCAGACTCTGAGGGGGGGCACGCGTGGAAGTCCAGACGGTAGTCTGACGTGGAATGATTATCCACGGAGGGCAAACCCCAGTCACCGAGCAGGGGTTTGGGGTCAGGGCCTCAATCCCAGGAATGAAGATAAGCACCCTCAGAACTAGAGCATTGTGCCCACACTGGACCAGTATTTAGGGTGATTTGATAACCACTATGGTTGCTTTTGTTCTCTTCTCGGTCATAAATCCTTCTGTGCGTCATCCAGCCGTCTCCCCACAGCGCCCTTGCGCAGCCCAGCTTGGGGCTCCGTGTGTTTCTTGGGCCCTGTCTGTATCCGTACCTTAGTGCTGCCAAGTGGGAGGAAGGCACTGGAAGCCAGAGTCAGCAGAAACTGGCCGAGACAAACCACCTCTCCCACGGAGGGCCTGCAGATGGAAACGGATGGCAGGAGAGCTTGAGGAAGCAAGGTCCTGCGGAGCGCTGGGCGCAGTGAGGAGGCGCTCGGGCTCGTCCCACTGTTTATATTACAGATTACCGAGCTTCCTGCTGGCGTCAAAAACAAGTAATTGCCAGTGTCTGTGCTCCGAACACAGAAACATGCTTAAAATCATGTCACTTAGGAACTCAAGGATAAAACTGTTGAGTACGGGGAGGGATCTGTGCAGAGAGGAGGTCCTACCAGTTGTGAACTAGGGTAAGAGTCTGGGAGAATCGAAGTCAGAAGAAATGTTTTGAGCAGAACAGAGCACTTAACGGCCAGCAAATGCAGCAGTAGGATGCGGTTGCAAATTCTGTGGAGTCGTGGGAGGAGACTTCTGCAAGCGTTTATCTGTTTGTTGATTCAATAATAATTCATCACTGCAGGGATACAAAATATTTAGATAACTTTGCACCTGTGACTAAGGAACGTCTACGCTAATGAAGACTTACGCATGCTTGGTATCGGTTGAATTGTATCCACCGAAACCGTGTATGTTGAGGTCCTAACCCCCAGAACCTCAGGAGGTGGCCTCACTTGGAAACAGGGGCATTGCAGCCAGAATTAGTTAAATGAGGTTGCCCTGGAGTGGAGTGGGCCCTAGTCCAATATGACTGATGTCCTCGTACGAAGAGGAAATTTGGACAAAGACACATGGAGGGAGAAGGCCGTGTGAAGATGATGGCAGCGACGGGATGATGGGTCTGGACCAAGGGACCCCAAAGATGGCCGGCAACCACCGGACGCTGGCAGAAAGGCCTGGGACAGATTCTCCCTCACAGCCTCGGAGGGAGCCCACCTTGTCCATGCCTCGTTTCAGACTTCCAGGCTCCGGAACTAAGAAGACAGCTTTCTGTTGTGCAAGGCATCCCTGGGTGGCACTTCGTTAGAGCAGATCTAGCAAACTCGTACGATACTTGAGAAAAACTCAGAAGCAACGCAAAGCAGAACCTGGGGAGAGAACAACTGTTAGGATCATCCGAAATAGAGAGAGCAGCAAGATTGTGGGTTGGGTTGACTGTGGAAGAGCCCTAGGGAAATACTGAGCTGCACTGTGAGGCGAGTGTGGGGTTGGCCTGGGAAGAGAACGGGAAGGAAAGGGAATGGATTTTTTAGTACTTACCGTGTCAGAGCCCGTTGCGGCGGCTGGGGCGCCGTGGGGGAGCGATGAGCTGCGGTTGGACAACGCAGGGATGTGGCCTTTCGGCAGGGAGGAGCTTTAGGACAGGAAGCAGCAGAAATGAGGGTGAGGATTTAGAAAGGAGCCCTCTGAAGCCTGCTTGGGGAAGGGGTTACGTTGGTGCTTCCAACACTGGTCAGCTGGGGCCCTCGGGCAGTGTTGGCGGGCTCCCGTGCGGGGGTGATCAGGTTTCAGTAACGGCCAAACTCTGCTGTCATGTAAACCAATAAACCCAGCTCTGAGCTGGGCACTTCATGGAAACCCGTGGAAAACTGGCCACCTGTAATAATATCTTTGTCTGTTTCTAACTTGCTCAGCACTTACCCCAGGACAGCCAGGACGACGTTCCTTCAAGACCCCAGCAGCCAGGTCTTTCCTCAGGATATTTCACTCCAAGCCTCCATTTCTGGGTCCCGTTCCCTGTGTCTGGGCTTGCCCTTGAGTGGCTCCAATATTATTACTTGAATGGACAAACCATCAGTTCGTCTCCCCTCCTCACGCACAAACACACACACACACACACACACACACACACACACACACGTACACGAAAGCCTGTTCTCTGAGAATTTTCCTTCCCAGGTGGGCAGTTAGAAAAGTATCACTTTCATTTCCTTATTTCCTAGATGATGGAATTATAAACAATTTATTGAAATTCAGGATTGGGCGCCTGGGTGGCTCAGTCGGTTAAGCGTCTGCCTTCGGCTCAGGTCATGATCCCAGGGTCCTGGGATCCAGTCCCACATTGGGCTCTCTGCTCAGTGGGTGGTCTGCTTCTTCCTCTCCCTCTGCCCCTTCCCCCGCTCATGCTCTCTTTCTCTCTCTCTCTCTCTCTCCCTAGCAAAAATAAATACATAAAAATCTTAAAAAAAAAAAAAAGAAATTCAGAATCATTTCAGAAGCAGATAGAATTGAATAAAATGACACATAAAAAGCCCAAAGGAACCAGTAATTTGGAACCATAGAGCATTTTGGAGAATATCCAGTCCATCCCTTTGTTTTATAGATGAGTAGTCTGAGGTCCCCACCAGCCAGCTTGGGGGTCGGGGGGGTGCCCACAGGACAGCTGACCTGCCCTGGGTCAGGAGGGGTCCTTCGGGACAGCTGACCTGCCCTGGGTAGGGGAGGGATGTGGAGAGGCCATAGAGCAAAGTGGACAAATCATAACTTTATAAATTCAGAAAAGCCTGGGTTGGAATTCTGTTTCCCAAACTCACTGATGGAACTTAAATACGTCATCTAACGTTTCTAAACCTCGGTTTCCTGATTTATGAAATGAGCCTTGTAGAGCTGCTTTGAGGTTCAGCTGAGACAGTACATTGAGGAGCCAGCCCGGCGTCTGCACCCCCACCTGGAATTACCTTCTTCACCGTGTCTGATTCCTCACCAGTAGGACGGACATGATCCTAACACCCAGCTCATGGGTGCTTTTGAGGATGAAGTGAGTTTGTCCGTGGAAACTAGTTAGAGTATTTGCAAAGATAAGCATTAGCCGTCGTGCCTGTCAAGGTCTTCGCTGTAAGTGAGAGAAGACTCTGGCTACGGAATTTTCTGAACAGGTTCTCGTGGACTCACAAACACACATCAGTGACATGCGCAGTTGAGTGTTGTTCGGTGTGTTCAGAGTCGTGTGGCCAGCACCCTGATAGTGCGAGAGCATTTCCTCACCACCCGCCCCCCCCCCAAGGCCATCCTGTCCTGGTCGCTGGCCCTCTCCCTCCCCCGGCCCCCGGCAGCCACGCCTCTGCTTTCTGTTCCTATGGATTTGCCTGTTCTGGATGCTTCCTATGAGGGGAATCATGCAGTCTGTGGCCTTTTGTGTGTGGCCTCTTTCACGTGGCACAGTGCTTTCAGGGTCCATCCACGTGGGAGCCTGTGCCAGGACGCCATCCCATTTTATGGCCAAATAACCCCATTTTAAATGTTTTAAAAATTCCCTGACTCCGTGGGTCCGTTCCACTAGCCTGCTTGCCCCCATCCGTTGTGCCAAAAGCCAGAGAGTTCTTTCCCTGCTTTCTCTTTTCTTCCTGTAGTGACCGAGACGAAGTGTGGGCCTGGTCCGAACCACCCCATGACGTCAGGAAGGTGTGACTCAGGCTCTTCTGCTCTGTGTTCTTAGCTTGAAGACAGGTGCAGTAGAAATCCCAGATTCACAGCGGTGTTGTTAAACTGAGTGATTTAACAAATCATTAAATCACATGAGATGGTGTTGGGTACGTTATAAACACCCTTCAAATTAAATATTATATATCATATTCTGTTTTTTAATATAAATATATTGCATTACACATTATATCAGCATGCAGATATGGGCACTTCATCCTTAACATTATTTAATACTTCAATTTGTTATGAATCCAAGTGGCCAGACGGCTGAAGTCAACAGTTTTCCTTATAATTTCATTCAGCACAAATTTATATTTGTACCAAGGATCTTAAAGGAGTTTAAATTCCTAGAGTCATGTCTTAGTCCCTAATGAAAGATTGACTTTCTTCTTTGAAACAGTCAGCAGAATTTTGGGGGAGATACAGCCTTTCTCTTTCTCATTAAGCCAATACCAAGGTGATAAACAGGTGGCAAAGAGTTACCCTCGTGTTCGGCTGGTCCATCCTTTATATAGATTCACGGACGGCCTCAGCGTTGCCCAGAAAGAGAGAAACAGGTGGCTGTATGTGTCCCTGACATCTACACGGGTGGACGGCACTGATGCCTTGCTTTCTGTTCTGGTGGCATTTTCTTGCGCTTCCACAGAGGCCCAGTGGCAGAGAAGAAGAGACCTCAGGCCAGTAAGAAAGGACGGAGACAGGGAACCCCCTTCCCCGGAGAATCCCTGGCGCTCTTCGCCCACTGTGGGTTCCCCAGGCTCATCTCTCAGTGCTCCCGACACCTGCCTGGTCCCATCCACTTTCCTCTCCTTCCAACGTGTGTCTGTAAATCCTCCGATTCATTTCTGCTGAGGTTCAAATGCTCGGTCATGACTTAAAATATTACCGGTGGGAAGGAAGGGGGGGGCGACAGGGTTGTGAACCCTGACACAAAGCTACGTCTGAAGCTGGTTGGCAGAATTTCAGAAGGCAGCCAGGAGCTGGGAGGACAACCCTTTAAACCTGCCCTGTACATGGCTGGCTCCCCGAGTCCACATCTGAGAGATTTCTAGAATATCTCGAATGCTTCCTTAGTATCTTAGTTTCCAGGTCTGACTGGAACAAGCGCGTCAGAAAGTATGAATAAAGGGGGAAATTAAGCACACCATGGTAAGGTGGGCACTGTTAACTGTTCCTAGCACTCAGTTCAGCTCTTGATAGAAAAAGTCCTAAAAACCACATTCCAAATGTGGGATCTGCATTGTCACTGTGTGTGGTCTGTCTCACTCACGTGGGATTTACATTATGCTGTGGGCAGTTCCTCGGCTTTGAAAAGGGCCATGTGAGGGATGGGCAGATCTGCAGCCATGGACCTGTCCCGTGGACCCAATTTACCACCCTGTCTGGGCTCAGCATCTGCTCAGTCATTACCAGGGAGTCAGGTCATTTGTATCTTGAAACCCTCCTCTTTGTTCTTTTTTTCTGTTCTCTCTCTTCTTGCAGCTTCATGCCTGTGGACCAATCTCTCACCATAAAATGGGGGTCAGTGTATTCCTGGCCAGAAGCTGTCACAGGGCTCTGTGCTCCTGCCCCTGAATGCTCAGGGACTCACGTTCCCATTAAAGGAACTGGAAGAGAAATAAAAGCATTGGGTGCACAGTAGAAGATCCCTCACTCTGAGCTGAAATAATACTTTGTACAAGAGAAATGTCATATCCAAGTTTAGGATGCCCTGGGAGCCCAGAGTTTCAGCAAGGGCAGGGAGGCTGACCAGACATGGAGCCACACAGCAGAATGTGGTGGGCAGGGGACAGAATGAGGGCTTGCTGAGAGGTCTTGCCAGGGGGTAGGTGGTCGTAATAAGCAGCCACCACCCTTTGGAAGCTCATGTCTGAGAAAATCCCAGGGACATTCCTGGTGGCCTTTCTCTTCCGAGTGGGAGGCAGAAATTCGTGGGGACATTGCAGATGTCTGAAGGATCCTTTTCCTCACCAAAGAACGTGTTATTTGGTATTTTTAATAGCACCATCTGTCAGTGAGGGAAAAGCTCTGAGTTGCAATATTGATCTTGTCACTTTGGGGAACAGTTTGATATTTAGGATTATAAATAACATTTTCATTTGCCCTGTGATCATGTTCAGGCTGTGCTTGACATCTGAGCCCAAGAATATCATTTCTTATCAAATATGAAGATGTGTACTTTTCCTGAGGCTTGAATCCGGAATGTGAAATAATATTGACATGTATGATTTACTCGGAAACCTTAACGATTCAAAGGAGGTGTAAAATTTTTCTCTGTTTTAGTTAAATAGAGGACAATGTGAGTTGACAATAGCAATAACTGGCTAACGTTTATTAAGCCCTAACTTTGAGTCAGGTTAGAGTATCTGATTTAAGCTTTGCCACAGCCTAATAAGGAAAACCCCCCATTATTACCATGACCCAGGTCAGCAAACCAAAGTGGAGGAGGGTGCTCACTGCCCCTTGGCTACTGAGAGGCAGAGCTGGGATTTGAACCCAGGAAACCTGGCTCCAGAACCCATACTATGAGCCACACTGCTCGATTTATAGTTACACCTTTATGTGTATAGACTCTGTTTTTATTATGCTTTCAGTATCTTCAATATTTTATTTCACATGCTGATTTTTTTTTCTTCTCTTGATCTTTACAAAAATCCTTTAAAGTACATGGGACAAAGATTATTATCCACATCTTCCAAGTTAAAAACCTGAGGCCCAGAGATACTAAAGGATTTCCCCAACACCATATTTAGTTAACAGCAGACTCAGACTCGAATATAGATCGTCTCACTCAAATTCATTTATCTCTTTGATTTGAGTGACACAAAATTATTACCATTATTGTCATTATTGAAAGCTACTATGGTTACATTTAAAAGGTAAGATAAGCTGTCTGTTTCACTGGATAGTTGGGCTGATGAAAAGAGTATGTGCAGAAGTTTTAGCCAGGTCTTTGCTAACAAGCTCTGGAAGAATGTTTTCAATGACTGATTTTCTTTCTTTCTTCCTTCCTTTCTTTCTTTCTTTCTTTCTTTCTTTCTTTCTTTCTTTCTTTCTTTCTTTCTTTCTTCCTTTCTTTCTTTTTCTTTCTTTCTCTCTCTCTCTTTCTCTCTCTCTCTCTTTCCTTTCTTTCCTTCCTTCCTTCCTCCCTCCCTACCTCCCTCCCACCCTCCCACCCTCCCTTCTTCCTTTCCTTTCCTTTTCTTTCTTTCTTTCTACTTTTTTTTTTTTAATCCTTAGATTTTTTTAAATTTAAATTAAATTAGCCAACGTATAGTACATCATTAGTTTCAGATGTAGGGTGCAGTACTTCATCAGTTGCATATAACACTCAGTGCTCATCACACAGACTTTGTGAAGTTCCAGATACATCCATAGTGATCCACCACTAACAGAGAGAAGCAGAGACCAAATTGACTACTGACTTTGTAGTTGTTAATCTCTGATAACACTAGCTTTAAGAGGCAAGTGTGTGTGTGTGTGTGTGTGTGTGTACGTGTGTGTGTATCCATCCATCCATCCACCTGGGCCATTGCATAAAAGCAGCCAGTGAACTTTTCTTCCAGCCATGATAGAGTAACTAACACAAACTTTCCCTCCTGGCATAAACAGCTCTAAGACTGGTCAAAAGTGAGGCAGCTGTTGAAAGGTATGGAACAACAGGCCTCACAAAGGCATAATCCTTGAGGGAAAGGAAGCATAGGGGGTGTGGCTCATGACCACCTGGCTCTCTGCCTATAGCACTTTCCAGAGGGACAGGAAGGTAGATCTCCTCCCAGCTGTGGCCTCAATGACCTGAGATGGAGGAAGAAGAGATTTGAATTCTTGCCTAAGAAGCCAAAAATGTGTAGACCACTAGAATGAGGCCTTGCCATGGACTAAGTTCATGTCTGACAAAGGAAATACAAACCTGATACGATCAAAAAGATACATTGGTAATTTTCTTGCTGCCAGAACAAAACTCACTTATAAGTTAAGAACACCCTATCCACAGCATCCAGCATAAAAATTTGAAAACAATTTCTAGAGTTGAAAAAAAAATACAAATATGTGACCCATGATCAAGGAAAATAGCAGTTAATAGAAACAAGCCTTGAGATGACTTTGATGTTGGAATTTTCAGACAAGGACTTTAAAGAAGTTATTATGAATAGATTCAAGGTGGGGCGCCTCTCTGGCTCAGTCAGTAGAGCATGTGAATTAAGGGAAAACATGGTCATAATGAGTGAACAAAGCAACAATTGAACAGAGAAATTAAAAGCATAAAAAATTTAGAATTGAAAATATAATATGTAAAATAAAAATTCAGTGGGTGGACTTAAAATAGATCAAGAATGATAGAAGAAAAGCAAGTTGATTTAAAGACAGTTCAATAGTATTATCCAACCTGAGGAACAGATATAAAGAGGGGAAAATATAATAAACTGTGTCTTCATGACCAGCAGGACAGTATTCAAGTAGTCAAAAATACATGTAATTTGAGCCTCAAAAGGACATAAGAGAGAAAAAACAATTTTTAAAATGACTTGAAATTTCAATATTTGGTGCAAAAAAATTAAAATAATGATTTAAGAAGTTTAAGAAATCCCAAATGGGATAAAAACAAAGAGAGCCATTCCTATACTCCTGATGATCAAATTACTGAACATCTAAGATAGAGAAATCTTCAAAGCAATTTGAGGGAAAGACACATTCTATACAGAGAAACAGTGATTCAAGTAACGGTTGATTTCTTTCCAGAAGATGATAGAATAATATCTTAGAGTGTTGAAAGAAAAAGAATCCTTAACTTTGAATTCTGTATCAAGCAAAAATATCCTTCTACAATGAGGGTAAAACAGAGACATTGTCAGATAAGTGAAAACAGAGAGACTTACAAGACAACAGGTCTACACTACAGGATATATCTCAGGAACTTTTCAGGTTCGAGGAAAACGAGACCAGAAAATTATACTTGAAGGATGAAATGAGGAACACCAGAAATAATAAATATGTGAGTAAATATAAAGTACTGTGTGTGCTTTGTCTATTGATTTCTTTGAAAGATAACTGATTGCCAAATGTATGGAAATAACAGCATAAAGGATATGGAGTTAAATGGAGTGAAATTGTTATAAATTTCTTAATTTCTTATGTGAATTGGTAGAATATTGACTTTATGTACATGATGGTGAGGTAAGGATGCATACATGATCCCTAAAGGAACAACAAAAAATAATATAAAGAGGTATGCCAAAAAGCCAATAAAGACATTAAAAATGGAATACTAAAAATATTTGATCACCTCTAAAGAAAGTAGAAAAGAAGAAATAGAGAAGCAGAGAGTAAACAGGACACATGGAAATACCAGTAAAGTAAACACCAATAATTGCATTAAATGCAAATGGATTAAACACCCCAATTAAAAGATAAATATTATCATATTGGATTTTAAAGCATCAAGACCTAAATATCTACAAGGGATTCACTTTAAATACAGAGATACAAATACTTGAACATGAAAGAATGGTAAAAAAATACAGCATGAAAACAGTAAACATAAAATGTGGCTCTGTCTATACCGCTATCAGACAAGGTAGACTTCAAGACAAGGACTTCTGTTGAAGACAAAGACAGATATTTGATAGTAACAAAATTGGTAACTTGTCAGAAAGGCACAAACATAATAAATAGGTATGTATCTAGCAGCAAAGCTTTGAAATGCATGAAGCAAAAAACTGACAGAACCAGGACCAGTGGATAAGCCCACAAATTATTGGAGATACATCATCCCCTCTCAATAATCAATAAAAAAATTAAGCATAATTTCAGTAAATATGTAGGTCATCTTAATCTAATTGACATTTATAGACTATAGCCCAACAACCACATATACAGTCTTTTAAAGTGTAAGTAGAACTCACATTGTATGGAGCCATTATATGCCTAAAATGAAAATCAAAAGATTAAATCTTACAGAGTATATTCTTTGTCCACAAGACAATTAAGTTAGAAATCAAAAACAATAAGATATTTGGAAAAAGTACAAAATGTTTAAAAAATAAATAATACTCTCTGAACCCATGGGTCAAAGAAAGTACAGAGATAAGTTAATAAATATTTTAACAATAAAAACACATATCAAAGCTTTTGGTACTTAGCTAACGTAGTGCTTCGTGAGAAATTTATACCTTTAAAGGTTTGTATTAGGAAAAAGGAAGATAAAGTCAATGATCTAAATCTCCTTCAAGAAATCAGAAAAAGAAATGCAAAATGAACCCTAAGTAGAAAGAGGGAAATATACAGAAAAAAATATAAAATATAAAATGGGCAAATAATAGAGACAACATATAAATGAGGAAGATTGATAATGCCAAAATGTCAGTTCTCTCCAGATCGATTTATGGGTTTAATACAAGCTCAGTGAAAGTTCCAACCAGGAAGTAGAAATTGACAAGCTGATTCTAAAACTTACATAGGAATTGCAGGGACCTAGCATAACTAAAACAAACTTGAAGAGGAAGTATATATTTTAAGGACTTCCACCACCTGTTTTTAACATTTACTATAAAGTGCAGAAATTGAGTGTGGTGTTAGCATAAGTGAAGACAAATGATCAGTGGAACCTATTTGTCCGGAACTAGACACACACACTTAACAAGTTGATTTTGGGTAAGGTGGGAAGGGCTGAATAAAATCATTGGGAAACTTGAACTTTAACCCCACCCTTTTACCTAAACAATAATGCATTTTAGATAGATGATATTCTTAACCATAAAAGCTGAAATGATGAAACATTCAGAAGAGAACAATGGGAAATACCATAGCTTTGTTTTTGATAAAGACTTCATAGGCAGGAATCAAAACACACTTACCATAAAAATTGATCAGTTGGACTTCATCAAAATAAAAATTGCTGCTCATCAAAAGACATTGTTTGAAAATGAATAGTTCAGTAACAGACTGAAAAACTTATACTCAGTTCCATGTATCTGACATGGGATTTGTACCCATTATTTAAAAATGCCTACAAATCAATCATCTAAAAATGGGTAAGAGATTTGAATAGGCCCTTTCCCAAAGGAGATATGTAAATGGCTGATACACACATGAAATGATGCTCAACATCATTAGTCATTAGGAAATGCCAGTTAAAACCATGTTGAGATACCATCTCATAACTTGCTAGAATGGCTATAATTAAAAAGATTGATAATACCATGCGGGTGGGGGTGGGGGAAATAGGTGAAGGGGATTAAGAGTACACTTATCATGATGAGTGCTGAGTAATGCATAAAATTATTGAATCATTATGTTGGTACACCTGAAACTAATATAGCACTGGTATGGTTAGTTATACTTCATTCAATTAAAAGAGTAGAATAGGGAGATACTTTTTTTCTGTGTCCTCTGAATCTAAGATGGAACCTGAAGTTCGTATTCCTTGTGTATATATATTGTTTTCTTTAGAGGTCTAGTTTTTCTCTGGGTAATTTATAAAATACCTTTTCAGTGTTAACAACTAATAAAACTATTCTATATATCTTAACATAGATCACTATCTATAGTTTTTACTAGTTCTTGCAATTATAGATGATTAATGCCTTCATTTGTTTATAAAAGTTTACTTCTGTAATCTCCTCGAATGCAAAACAAAATTTTAAAGATTGTGGAAGGACACAGACTCTCATACATTGTCGGTGGGAGTGTGCAGTGGGTACAACTACTTTGGATAACTGCTCGAAAGTTTCTTACAAAGCTAACTCTGTAGTTCCCAACTGCAATTGATTGTACTCTGTACTCTTAGGTTTTTTTTTTTTTTTTTTTTTTTTTTGTACTCTTAGGTTCTTACCCAAGAGCAGTGAAAACATAAATTCACAGAAAGACTTGTACAGGAATGTTTATGGCAGTCCAATCCATAATACCCCCAAACTGGAAAGAAACCAAATAACTTTCAACAGAATAATGGAAAAATAAATTGTGGTACATTCATACAGAGAACTCGTGAGAAGTAAGGAAGATTGCACTTTAATGCACATCGCATGCAGTGAGAGTGAATCTCAAACATGAATCTCACATCTAGATGGATAAAGCCAGACAAAAAAATCCATTATCATAATTCAGTGTATAAGAAGCTCAAGTCCAGTGAAAGCGATCAGAACAGTGGCTGCCGGGGTTGAGCGGGGGTGCAGTTGACTTGGAAGGGGAACCCCATGAAATTCTGGGGATGATGAAAATGTCCTGTATCTTAATTGGATTATAGGTATTGGATTATATGCATACACCCAAATAAGTGTATACATTTGTCAAAACTCAATTATATACTTAAGATCTGTGCATCTACTATATCTAAATTTCACCTCCACGGGGGAAAGAGTGGGCATGTGTCGATCTGTGCCTCCATTCTTCAGGTGTACCAGTGGTAAAGTGGCCTACTCCAATCCCAGAGCATAGTTAGGAACAGGGTCGCCGTGTGATTCACACATAAGAATCTGGAGTCCTCAGGGGGCTGTAGATTCATGGTGAGGCTGACAATGATCATTATCTGTTTTCGTTACTCTCTCAGATTCTGACATACATGCAGTGTTGGTGTTCATCCAGGAAAGCATTCGAGTAAAGGGTGGGTAGCTAGATGAGAAATGAAACTTTCTCTCTTGGAACATGTTAGCAAGAGACCATTTTCTGGTTTTGTGTGTCAAAGACAAGCATACCATTCTTTTCTGGAAACTAAATCAACTTCCTTTAGGGAAGCAGTTTTAGTTTGATAGAGAATGAAAAATATCAATTAACCTATTAATTAACCCAGAGAAACTATTAGCTGGGGAGATCATCAGATTGCTTTCTGAAAGATTACCTGACAACAGAGAATCCACACAAGTAATTGCCCCTGCAAGTATCCTGTGTTCTTCCTCTCTCTCTGAGATACTGGAAAACATTTAAATATCAAAGATTCTTGATTCTTTCTTGAATATTTTCTTCAGCTTGTATGAAGAGTTATTTGACTGTGTTTTAAGGATTTTGTTTTGTGGTGTCTTCGCAGCAGGGAGGAGGGGGCTTCTCCATGATTCCAGGCATTGGTCTCCTGCTTTAGAGCCTTTGGGGGGTCACGGCATGGGGCCGTCCACAGGTGCGTCCACGTATGACCCTACGTGTACACGCGGAATTTTATGTACGGTTTCAGAAGGTTTGTGGACCCCTGGAATTTTGTCTCGTATCCTCTAGGGGGTCCCTGTCATCTAGACTGAGAACTGGTTCTCATTTCTCACGCAGTGTCCTCTGGAGAAACCCAGCAGCCTACCCGCGTGGATGTGTGGAGGGCGGGGCTGCTGGGCGAGGGTGTGCGGGGCGCCAGGCAGCCTCATCTCACGAGTCTTTGAAAAAGGCATCGTTGGCTTCATTCTCAGCCTGTGAATTCAAGTAGGAGACAAACGGATTTCTTCCCTCTTTCTGATCCTGTGTGGGAACTGCGGAGAAACGGGTGTTTCTCCTGAGTTAGAAAGAAATGCCTTTCCCAAAGATGAATTCAGTCAGCTTTATTGAATGGAAAAC
The DNA here is from genome assembly GCF_964656455.1 of Halichoerus grypus. Taxonomy (NCBI): domain Eukaryota; kingdom Metazoa; phylum Chordata; class Mammalia; order Carnivora; family Phocidae; genus Halichoerus; species Halichoerus grypus. The sequence continues at coordinate 102,753,163 of NC_135723.1, forward strand.
AGGTCTTGTCTGTCTCTAAATGCCTCTTCCCTGGTGGCTCCTACCTGGCAGAAAGAAAAATTGGTCTCTTGGCTGAAAGAAGGGTGTGTGCAGATGAAGGAAGGGAGATGAGTGAACAGAGGTGAAGACAGGAAGACGCAGGATGGCGGGGGCGGGGCGGGCACTGCGGGCAGGTGCCAGGCAGCATCTCAGTTGTAAGGGTCAAACTGGGGTGTTTACAGCACCAGGCCTGGGGGCGCTGAGGGGCAGCGTGGAACATGCCAGGATCCAGAAAGACAAGGCTCACGAACTGGGAAGACCCGTGGACACCACGTGACCAGCCTGGGCCTCAGTTTCTCCACAACAGAGTCAAGCTGCAGAAAGCAGAAAGCATTCACCGGCAAAGCAGCCAAAAGAGGAGGACCCCGAGAGAGGTGGAAGGCACGTGCCCCAACTGTTTACTTCATAGGGAAAGCTCCGGGTGCTTTGGGGCAGAAGGTGCTCTGGAAATGGTGGGAGAGAGGGTACTCAGGGAAGGAGCAGAGGCGTGAGGCCATGACAGAGCTGACCAGCTTCCAGGCTGAGGAGACAAGAAGCCTCTGCGGGTTTCACAGGGGTGGGACATGAGGCAGCGGTGTTGGGGTTAGAATAAGAATGAGAATGCTGGTGGAGTAAAATTCACAGAAGTCGACGCGGGCAGTGCACTGTCTCTGGTAAAAATGGGGATGCTCAGTTCGTGGGTTTATTGGCTATGGGCCATTGCAGGGCAAGCACATTTATCTACTTCAGCTAAATGGAAAATCAAGACCTTTGTGGTTCATGGTCACATGTGCTTGGGTGTGTGTGAGTGTGGTGGAGATGGTGGAAGAATGTTTGAGGTAAAGCTAATCCTTGGTAAAAATCTCTTCCCTTCAGTGGCCGAGTGGGGCTGGGGACGGACGTCTACCCAGGAAGGGAGGGGCACCAGTCCCCCATCTTCCTGAGGACTGCGGGTGTGTGTTCCATACAAAGCCTGCCTGCTGACCCTTAGACGGATCTGTCCTGCTTTAAATTCTCCATATGCAGTGTACCTTCTTATTTCGCACACCTGGACGGACTTCTCCCCTGTGAACCCCATCTACCTTCCCACCCAGCATGCAGGCCGCTGTTCCTATCAATGGCATATGAACAAATTTCATGGAAATCACCCCTGATCAATCATTGCTATCTCCTCAAAGCAGGAGAATTTTTAGTGTTGAAGGGTTATGCCAGATCAAAAAAACAAAAATCACGTGAAAGAAAGACTTACTAGCTTTATGCCCAAGAACATCCAGTAGGGTGGGTGGTAAGACAAACCATCCAAAGCCAGGGGGAGTGGTGTGGCCCATTTCACCGTCTCTCACGCAGACTCAGTGGGAACTACCGTCTCAAGTGTCCCGGAGCCCCACCTGCCCCCAGACATAATTATAAAAACCTTAATTCCTGGCAAAAGGCTGCCTGGTAGCTCACTTAGAAGCACCCCCTTTTGTTTAAGAGGATTTTAGTCTGCCCGATTCAAAATAAAATGGAAATAAAATAAAAATTTTGAATGTCTGTGGTAAGAAGCCAGGTTGAAAGGTGATGGAGGAGTAACTGGGGGGAGCACAGGGTGAAGGGGCTGTTTGGGGTAATTAGTAAAATAATCTCCAACACCCTGTGCAAATAAACCCGTGCGTGCCAAGTAAATATATATATACGTATATATGAGTGGAATTACATGCCATAAGCCATTAATAAAGATGAAGATCGTGACGGTGAAGATGATGATGGCGATGATGACTTGCTGTTTCTAAAGAATAGTGTTCCAGCTCGATGAATAGATTATCTAATTTATTCAGTACGACAGTCATTCCCAGCAGCTGTCCCCTGTCAGCTTGCTGTAGTCGAAGAATCAGGTGCTTGGAGAGGTTGACCAGATGACCCGGGATGATGGTGTTTGCCTTCACCTGCACCTGGTCTAACCATGGTGCCCGTCGAGCTGTATCTGTGCCCCGACCTCTCTGGATGTGCAAGACTCCTTTTAAATGGTTGTTTGCTTTGTGCTGTCACAAAGCTGCCACAGCTGAAGAATCTCATTTCAACTCTGGGTATTGTGGGTGTAATTAGAGGTAGGTTTATTAATCTACTGGCTGAGTTTATAATTTAAAATCTGGGATGTGATGGCAGATGTCATTGCCCATCATGAATTTTGGTGGCTTGTGCTGAGCTTCTAAGAAAAATCTAAGCAGGAAGCCCGAGGTCCAAGGATGTGACCGCACAGTCTTAATTACCCAAGATGCTTCCCTTGGTCATTTTGGGGGGGGTTCCAAGGATGGACACCGTGCTTGTCTTGGTGTGTGTTGGCAGAAGGGCACAATTAGAGGACCCAGGAGCACAGAGAATAGGGGAAACTAATCATATCTTTACTGGGTTAGGAATTAAACAAAAATAAGAGCTGCAGTGAGGGAAAGAACATAAATCACATTTTATTGAGTGCAAGGGTGCAAGTGTGTCTGAGGCAAGGTTCTATAGGAAGATTCAGGATGGGAACAGGAGGGTGTTGAAAGCTAATGAGAGAGGAAGAGAGGAGTAAGTGTAGGAGGAATTCATTATTAAGGAAAAGGAAACAGGTCATTGCCAATCTAAAGAAAAGGAGAGTGACTAAGAGAACCATATGGACCAAAAAATGCAAGGTGTATGAAGATTCCTGATGCTACCAACACGTGAGTAAATTCTGTGCTCGAAGTTTGCTGAAGGCAGCTGGTCTGTTGAGGTGGGAGGGAGGCTTGTCAGGGTACGGGACGGGGGGGAAGACCAGAGGAAGACAGATGAGGGGGTGCAGCTGAAGCCCAAGTGAGCTCCTTCCCCACCCCCCACATTAGAAAAAAGAGCTGACGGCCGTATTCTGGAAATTGAAATCCATTTTCTTAGGGGCAGTGTGAAACACTAAAGGGTTTTATGGTCATGCCAGAGCCCAGAGCAGATAGTTCGACAATTAGAACTATTTGGAGGTTGACAAGGCAGTAGGCTTAGATGAATTCTATCCCAAAAGTGGGGAGAGAAAGAGCCAATGAAATGTGAGATTTGGAAAGGTGGAGACACCCGCCCAGGACTGGGGGGGGCAGAGGAGGAACAGCCCTGAGCGCGGAGGTGCAGGCTGAGCAGGGGAGACTCACCTCACTGCCTCTGGCCCCGGGGAAGTGTCCCGCTCACCCTTTCCCCTTCTTGTCTTCAGCTTCCCTCCTACTCGTGCATGGCTGTCCTGTCCCTTCATAGAACAGAAACTAGGTGTTTCCAGAATTTTTATGTCCCAGTACTTGAAAATTCTTTGGTTTCATGATGCCTTTACACTTAAGATACAACATGATACAGTCGATGCTTACAGTAGTAGGAAAAAATGACTTTCAGGTAAATTACAACCCTTGGTTTCTACACCCCATGAAAGCTTTGCCATCCTCACTCCGCCATGTTTGTTTCACCACCTGAAAATCGGAACAGTATTACCCGATCTCTTTACCAGTCTTCCCAAGGACCACCCAAGATAAATATATGAAAACATACTGAGAGAAACACACAATGCTTTGTAACCTCCAGTGTTATTTTGGTAAGGATCAAGAAAAACCGTCATTGTGTCTGAAATGTTAAGAGTTGATAAAGGAAAGATATATTCTGCTGTAGACTCTGACATAATATAATTAAAGTCTGACTAAAAGGAGAGAAATCACTTCCTGATGAATTATGAGGCCCAATTTATGGAATAAATTATTGGACTAGTTTTTTAAAAGTCCAATAGTGGTTATAATTTATCTTGATTAGTAGAAAGGTTTCATAAAATGTAGCACGCAGCACATTGATCCGCTCAGTGAACGAGCCGTGTGGGGCGCTCTGCACAAGCCAGATATCCCTTGCTCTGCGGAGGGCAGCTCGGCAGCTCAGCGTGTTCCATCACAGTCGTGGGACAGAACGAGAGCTGAATGTTATAATGGAAAATGATCAGTCTGCATGACTGGTGCAGAGAAATGAGCATGACATTTGAAAACACATTTCCTCCAAAGATCTTGAAAGATCTCCGAACCAGAGCTCACCCACACATCTCTATTCCCCAAATTATAAAGCAAATCATCACTGATTTGGGGTTTGGCCCCCAGTGGCTTTGCCTTCCCACGCTCCTGTGTTCAGTTTTCCTTTCTGCTCAGGCTGTAAGCAAATAAGCAGCATGACACTGTGAGACTGTCATATCGTGGTAACCCCCTGTTAGAGGCATCTCTGTGGAAAGAAGAGAAAATTAGAATCTGGATTCTCAGTGGGTTGCTCTTGATTAACACCCACCAACCTCCGATCAGTCACTGGGTGCAGTCACTTGGCTGTCAGCCTCAGGTTAGGGGGCAGGTGTTCAGAAAAGTTCCATCTGGAGCTGCCACTATATCCCTTCTCAGCTCATGTCAGGGAGGCCAAGTGTATTTAGCCAATGCTGAGCTTCAGACTGAGGGAATGGAATATCCCTCTGCTCTTGAACAGAATAGACCTGAAGACATTCTTGCCCCTCTTTTTTGGCTGGGGGTATTTAATTGTGACTTTATTTTATATTTTCTTTACTGCAAGGGCAAATAAGCACCCTCGGCACATATTTTTTCGACATTCGAGGGGAGGGTATTTTTTTCCAGTTTTATTGAGAAATAATTGACACATATCACTGTGTATGTTTAAGGCATAGAGCATGATGGTTTGATTTACTATATTGTGAAGTGGCTATCACCTTGGGTTCAGCCAACATCCATCATGTTACATAGATAAAATATACAGAAAAGAAAGAAGAAAACAAAATTCTCCCGTGAAGAGAACACTTAGAATCTACTCTCTTAACCACTGTCCCGTATGCCATCCAGGAGTGTTAGCTGCAGTCATCATGTACTCATCCCTAGTACTCATGTGTCTTCTACCTGGAAACGGTCACCTCTGCCCACCTTCCCGCATGTGTCAGTAGGGTGGTGGTTATGGCCCTTTCGGATGACCTTGCCCTTTCGGATGACCCCTCTGTATTGGCACCTGGCCAGCCCCCTCCCAGCCGCCCCTGTCCCGACAGCACTGTCACCTGCCCTCGGGCTTACGTGACTACTGTGACGTGGGCTCTGTCTGTCCTCTGAAGGCACATCTCCCATTTAGAATACTCAAATCCAACACACTGTGCAGGTGGAGAAGTCAAATAAGGGACAGGTGGTAATTTCAGGCATCTAGGTAAGAAAGTCACACATGGAGGAGTAGCTTGCATGTGTGAGTAGAGTAATGGCAAAGCGGTAATGATCTCCCGTGGCTGCCACTGGTTAGAAGAGGTCCTTGATGTCCACCCAGTTCATTTGTTTTCATGAATTTTAGCTTTTCCTCTCCTTTGTTCCCAAGAACAAATATGAAAGGGCGAATCCCTTGACATATTTTCTAGGTGTCATTTCCTAGTGTGGTGGTCTTAAAGGCTGAGGAGCCAAAGGTATTATTGACAATTGGATGTATTATTGGGCAGAAAGGGCACTAAGACCAAGAATGGGTTGGAAAGGTGTTGACAGGTGGGATGATTTGCAGGAAAGAGGTGTCCCACTTTGGGCCCTTGTCTGGATGGCCCCTCCAGCTTCTACAGAAAGGCAGCTCGTGTTTTAGGGAAATACAGTGAAACAGCAAATTCAATGTGCAGTGGCTTTAACACAGATCTTGTCTTATTCTCATAAGAGTGCAGTTTCTGTCTTTATCTGCCTGTTTGAGAGATGGGAAAATGGAGGCTCAGCAAGATTGATGCCACCCACCCCAAATTGCAGAGCTAATTCATCGCAGAACTGGACTCGTGCTTGAGATCCAGTAGAAAGAGAACATGTTGGGGAAGTGGACTTCGTTATAGGATTGTGTGCGCTTTACCTCTTATTTTAAATTTTTTTTATCATGCTTTACAAGAAAGAGCGAAGGCTACAAATATGTCGTATAAGGACAATGCAAAATGAATAGACTCATAGTTTTGTGCATTTTGAACCTCACTTAGTAAATACTCAAAAAAAGTGTTTGATGATGCCCATTCCCTCAAAGTACATAAAATGGGGCCCATAGTTCAGAAGTGGACAGATATTCTGCTATAGCAAAACATGTGTATTCCTTAAAAAATCACCACATAATGCAGAATCACACCATAAAAACTGCAGGGTTTATGGGGAAAATGGGGCTATGGACAAAACACATAAAGAAAAGTCAGGTGCCTCGTGGAGATGTTAGCACAGTTTTATTTGTGTTCAGGGGTTAAGAACCACATATGAACTACGATACTTATGGCACTTTGCCTTGAACTAGACCTGGAGTTTGGATGGCGGTAACTGCTGTGTGTGAGGATGAGTGTGTGCATGCGTGTTCCTAAAGCTCAACTCAGCTGCACACATTCACCTAGGGTCCCTAGCAAACCAAGGCACGCATAAGCAAACACAGAATTAGTGGTATGCTTATATTGTTCCTTAATATATCAACGGCATTCAAACAAAGTCACGTTTTCAAAACAAGCATTTTAACAGAACTGATGGCACCTAGGTCCTCCCTCTGAGGAGTTTACGATCCTGTTCAGAATAAAATGTGGATAAATAAGAAATTACTAAATGCCAAACTGAATGCATGTGTGTCTTGGAAAGGGAGGGGGGCGCCTGGGTGGCTCAGTCAGTTAAGCGTCCGACTTCAGCTTGGGTCACGATCTCAGGGTCCTGAGGTCCAGGCTCTGTGCTCAGTGGGACATCTGCTTCTCCCTGCCCCGCCCCCCAGCTCATGTTGGCTCTCTGTCTCTCTGTCTCTCTCTCTCAAATAAATTTTAAAAAATCTTTTAAATAAAAGGAAAGGGAGGGGTTAGTGAGGCAGTCAGGGAAGTGTTCTTGCAGGAGGTGTTGAAGAAACACTCTAAGCAGAGTCACAGGAGTAGAGGGAAACACGTGGGAGGGACAGGGGGAGATGGGCTCAGGACCAAATGGGAAATAAGGTCAAGTAAGTGGTTTTGCGCAGAAGCCAGAGTGGCCACGGGGAACAGTGATGGGCATCTCAATAAGAGAGGTTTTTGGAAGTTTGGGTAGACCAGGAGTCTGCGACACAGACTGGGAATGAATGTTTACAGATCTCAGGCCACCGTTCTGTCCCTTCCAGTCCCCCGTCTTCTTTCTCACTCAGCAGCGTTCCCTGAGTTCCCGTAAGGGCCACTGTCAGCAGCTGAGGTTGCACCTGTGAACACAGGAGGCAAAATATCTGCCCTAAGGAGTGTGTGTCCTAGTAGAGGAAGCAGCAGCGGAGTAAGGAAATGACAGGGGTCCAAGTAGAAATAGGGCTTGGAGTCAACGAAGTGGATACAGGGATAGGGAACGATGGGTTTGTGTGGGAAGGTGGCTCTTCCCGAGAGGGTGGCCAGAGATCTCCTCTGTAGGGAATCAGCACGCGAATACTGATGTGGCCTGTGTAGGGTGGGGAGCAGGTCTGGAAAAGTTGGTCCAGGCAGAGGAGATGGCAAGCATAGAGATGCTGAGTCTTCGGGAGGCCGCCTAGCGGGCTGGGCTAGCAGGCTGGAGTGGAGGAGCAGGGCGGGGGGAGCAGCAGGGGGAGAGGATGTGGGACTATAGCAGCGACCCTATAGGGGCCTCAGTCCATGCTTAGGAGTTCTGGTTGTGCTCTAATTTTGAGCAGAGTGTGTCATGATCTGATTCACCTTTTTTTAAAAGTTCATTTTGTTTGTGTGTGGAGCATAGTCTTTCATGGATAAAAGTGGAATCACAAAGACCAGGTAAGGGCAAGGGGATGGTAGGTTGGGCCAGGGTAGTAGATACAAGCATGGTCAAAAAACGGGGGGCAGGAGGGAGGGCGAGAGGAAGGCAGGCAGGAAGGATGGAAGGAAGGAAAAGAGACAGTTGGATCCCAGATATGTTTGATACTAGAATCTTCAGACCGAAGCCCAAGATTGGGTGTGAACTATGAAAATATAAAGTGAGGATAACTGAAGCCCCCTCCCTGTCCAGCCCCCGGGGTAGATGAAGGTGCAGAGTCCTGCGATGGGGACCGCCGTGAGAAGGGGAGCATTAGGGGCTCGGTCATCCCCTCAGAATTGAAGCCCTAGCCCCAGGACTTCAGGAAGTGACTGGATTTGGGGATGGAGTCTTTCAAGAGATGATGTAGTTAGGCAAGACCATTAAGGGGCCCTGACCTGATCAGAATGGTGTGCTTATGAGGAGAAATTTGGACACACAACGAGCCAACATGTCTGCACTCCAACAGAGGCAAGACCCTGAGGACACAGTCTGGTCTGAGAATCCGTTCACCACTGAGGACACATAGCCAGGCCCTACAGCATTGTTGACTGCACAGTACTTCAGTTCTATAAGGCCTCTGTTCCCATTGGGAAGGAGTCGAGCAAACACAGAGACTTACTTAAGGAAAATAATCACCATGTCAATAACCAACACAACAGCAAGTCTAGAATAAGAAACCTATCCCTCTGCCTTTCTAGCGGTTCTTGTCTGTTATGGGGGAAAGTCACCTGGAAGAATGAAAATGGAAGAACAAAAGGGAAAAGAGGTCACAGAAACTTCAGTGTGACACACACTGGGTCTAGTCGAGGGAGGGGAGATCAGCTCATGAGCAGATCAGTATACGTTTCTCTTACCAGGATAAAGTCATCACCTTCAAGGTCAAGATTAGGAAGCTGGTCAGAACAGGTTCCATTCTTTTTATATATGAGCAATTTTTAATCCCACAGCTGTTTGGGGAAAAAAAATCTGAGTAATCATCACCTCAATGATGGAAGCTAGATCAACCTCCCACAAGTTTGCACCTTGAGAAGATTGGATGGAAGGAAATACACAGCGATGTGAGCTCGCATGACATTTTGATGAATGGTCTTCCACTTGAACTGGATGCTTCATTAATTCCTGTCTACACATCTGTTTCTGCACTTCCTCCTACAGCACTTTCCCCATGCTAGCCTCAGACCCAGTACTTACGGCTTTCCAAACATCCCCCCCATTATATTCTTTTTTTGAAGGTCTGCGGGGATTGGTATGAAGGGGAATGCTATAAATACAAAGAAAATAACTCACATGGCCAGGTAGAGCTCCCAAGAGGCCCTGCTCTTTGACACAATTAAGCCTCATTAAGGTTATGTTGTGCTGAAAAGTGGCCTTCTCAAGGAGTGTGAGATGTGCATTTTATTTAACTATATTTACACTGAGTTCAACTATTCCACAGTCTCATTATGTATAATGCATTTACTAATGAAGAAATCAAAACATGACATGCATAAAATTCGTAGCACAGTTTTCAAACTCTGGTGGTACAGAGAAGCTCCCTTTAGGTCAGAACGCAGAGTTCATGCGTGTCACATGGTCGTTAAGAACATTGGCTTCAAAGTCACAAAGATCTGGGCTTAATCCTTGTTCGACCTCTAACTAGCTGTTACTTGGGACAAGTTATCTCTCTTCCTAAGCCTGTTTCCATTTGAAAAATGGGAAATAACAAAATCTCTCTAGTAGGGTTTTAATGAAGATGAAAATTGTATTACCCAAAGCTTAGCATGCTGCCGGGCATAGAATGAGGAGGGCCCAGAGTGGTTGCTGTGATGGGGCTGCTGCTGATGTGAACAGGATGAAGATGATGGTGATGGTGATGATCATGGTGCTGGTGGTGCTGGTGATGATGGTTGTCACAATGACAATGGTGATGATGGTGATGATGATGATGGTGTTGATGATGATGATCATGATATTTAACTGAACACATTTTCTCTGAAATGAAATACACTGTTGCCTTTTCAGATCATCAGGCAAAGAAGGCCCCTTAGGACATGTCCCAGCTTTGGCTTGTGCCACTCAAGACCTTGGTATGCTTCCTAATAAGAAAGGGAACTTACATGAATTGGTTTTACTGAAATGCACCATTTAATATTCCCTCACATATTCTAAGCTCAAAAAATACAGATGTAGACAATTGTATTATAACTTTTAGTAAATTTGTTCGATCATAATATTCAATATTACTGTATCATAGATTGTATTAGCACATATTAAAAACACTGTAAATGAGAGACACCTGGGTGGCTCAGCTGGTTGAGCATCTGACTCTTGGTTTCAGCTCAGGTCATGATCTCAGGGTCCTGGGATCAAGCCCCGTGTCAGGCTGGAGCCAGCTTAAGATTCTCTCTCTCCCTCTCCCACTGTCCCTTCCCCCACTTGTGCACGCTCTCTCTCTCCCTCTCTCAAAAAACAAAAACAAAGCAAAACAAATAAACCTGTAAATGAGAATGTAACCAACTTATAAACAATAAGCTTAAGATTATTGTTGTGGCCAGGGATCTTTCTTGGACCAGAAAAGGGAGATAAGGAAAACAAAAATATCTCATTCTCTTACAGTATATTTCTTAGGCTTTATTGTATTTTATTTTGGTCTTATGCTTAACAAGAGATAAGACAAGATAATGGGGAAAAACAGAGTTCTCTAAAAGTGCAACATTATCCGATGGCATGGTCGAGAGGTTAGTGCCTGTAACTGCCAAACCATGAAGAGAAGTGACAGACTTGTGCTCTGTACCCCATGCCATGCGTGTGGGTAGCTGGCTAGGATGAGGTCTCAGGAGAGAGGACGCTCTCGTTCCTCCCGGAGATTCTGGGCTGATTCACTAAACAGGCCCTGACTTGGATCCCCTCAACAGTGCTTGTGGGTTGAGTGAATGAATGTGTAAAAAAGAAAAACAAATGAAGCAATCTTAGGAATGCCCTCAATACAGGGAAGTCCTTGAAATCAATCCATCCTTTTGAGGATCTTGGAAGAATCAAGGTCTTATTCACCAAGGCTCAGGTTCTGGAAGAAGAAACAAGGAAGGTTATTTGTCCCCTCTGAACAAACCTGGTCACAGATGTGTTTGCCAGTGAGACCATTGGTTAACCAACCGCACTTGCTAGGTTTTCTGCTCAGGACCACTCACCCTGGGAGGCTGGGCAAATCACTCAGCAGAGTGGAGCCTGATTTCACTCACAAGTTCTCAAAGTTCTCTGGGGCTACCTGGGACATTTTAAGGAGGTCTAGAAAGTGAAAACTGTCATCATAATAAATCTAATATTTTATTTGCCTTCTTCACTTCTATTCTTTCATGAATATGAAAAGGTCATTAATTTTAGAGTCTGCATTGCAACTAACCTTGGTAAGTTTTGATGCCGTTTCAAAGAAGAGTGTCTGCAATTATCTAAAAAGGCAATTAAAATATCCCCCTTTTCCAACTACATGTGTGTGAGGTCTTATTTCCTTCATATACTTAAACTGAAGGAACATGTTGTAAAGAATTGAAGGCAGAGGTCAGGATCCAGTGTTCTTTTATAAAGGCACATATTATTGAGGTTTGCAAAAATTTAAAACAATGCCAATCTACTAACTTATTCTTTTGGAAGATATAGTTATTTTTCATATGTTAATTATATTAACACATAATGGGTTCTTTTAAATAAACTAATGTATAGGTGTACTTAAAATGTCTTATTTAATGTTTTATTTTTATATATTACATTATAATATTATATATATATATATACACACACACACACACACACATATATATCCCACATAAACAAAAGCTCTTTGAAGTTCTCAGTAACTTCTAAAAGTGTGGAGGTCCTGAGCAGAAAATATTTGAAAGTCACTGGATTCGATTATCCAGTCAAAAATCCTCTTCAGGCCCGAAACTTTTGGTTCTAAAACATGCCCAGCCCTCGCTATGTTCTGTGAGGACCAGCAGTGAGTGTCCTTGCCCTCAGCGTCGCCTGGACCTTGTGGAGAGACAGCTATCTCCATGAAGGGGTCAATTAGACAGCCCAGCACCAAGGACTCAGTTGTGGGGCTCAGACAAGGGGACTGTGGGAAGTAGGGTTTGGAGAAGGCGGCTTCTCCTTTGACCTTGGTTACTTTCTCTGTGATGACACACTGTGCTCTCAATAGGGCACGTTCCACAGAATGCTTCTGGGCTTTATTAAGAAACTTTTTATTGAAACCAAGTATTATCTCAATAACCAAATTTTAAACTCACAACGCTGGACCTAGTAATGCGAATGAGCTACATGAGAGCTTTTAAAATTGCCCTGTTTGTTGATTGTTTTGACACAAGATTGGTTGTGTGGCTAGACAAGGCCAACTGGAAGATGAAAAGGCCTCGGGAGGGTGCCTGGGTGGCTCAGTTGGTTAAGCGACTGCCTTCGGCTCAGGTCATGATCCTGGAGTCCCTGGATCGAGTCCTGCATTGGGCTCCCTGCTCGGCGGGGAGTCTGCTTCTCCCTCTGACCCTCCACCCTCTCATGTGCTCTCATTCTCTCTCTCAAATAAATAAATTAAAAAAAAAAAAAAAAGAGAAGGCCTCGGGACCCTGAGCAAACCCCCTATTATGTAACTCTTTAAAAAAAAATCTGTAATATTGAAATGTTACCTGTCACTTTTAAATCCCCTATCGTGGGCCTTGTGCTCTATAAGACACTTTGTGTAGGTTATTGATTTAGAAATAATGGAGTTTTAGGATTTGAATGTTTATCCCAAATCCTAGAAGTACCAATTGGAAATCTGCATCACAATTAAGGAAATGTGATGTTTAAGAAAAACAGCAAAATATATCTGTTCTTCATCACAATTCCTCGGCATCTGGTATAAAATAGATGCTATAAAAAGGACTTTCTTCTTCCAGTGTTAAACCCTAAATAATGAGAAATAATACAAAGGAAATATCTGTCCTCCAGTGAGTAGAGAGAAGGACTGTCCTGACTGCCATTGTTTGAAACTGTGGGCTGACCACAAAGACTTGCATTTTGTGCTGCTTTTCACGGTGAAGTAATTCTCCTCTTCCCTGCAGACTAAATTCGGCATGTTGGAAGAGGGACGTGGTTCTGTGCTCACGTTGTTAGCTTCCCTCCTCAGCCGTGTTACGTAACCCTATTAGGTGCGTCTGGTCCCGCTGTGAATGCATTGAAGGCTGTAGCTCATCACCCAGTTCTGCAGCCTGAGCTACTTTTGTCCCTCTGACGGTGCCCGGGTGCTATGCTGGAATCCTGTCTTACGTCAACATAGAAAATCTGATCATTGCTGTTTACGAACCGATAATATAGGAAAAACCAATCTGAATAGAGAGAAGGAAACAAGTCACTTCCCTTAAGGAAAGCAAAGCACAGTCTATGTAGGCTATGGAGTAACAGCTCAGAACCACAGCATCTAGAAGCTGGTGGGGGCCAGAACACCGTGCACGGCTGTCCTTCCAAGTACCTGCAGGGGAATGGCTTGTCCACCTGCCCAGTCCCCCAGAGGCTGTGCAGGTTTTAGTCTGAAAAGTCTAGTACGTTCAGGGCCCGAGGCACATGAGGTTTTTTCCTGAAAGAGGAAGGAGCTAAGACCCGGTTCCATGTGGTGAAGTCTGTACTAACCAGAAGGGGGAGTCAGATGAAGGTGTGCCCATGCGGGAGAGGAGGTGGTTTTCCCTCTGGAAACAAGGGTACAGGGGTCCCCACTCTAGGCGAGCCTGATGAGGAATCCCACCCCGGCCCCAGCGCTCAGCCCCACCCTGAGGTACACAACCTGGGGCCTTTCGGTCCTTCAGCCCATGTGTGTCCTTCTGCCCACAAGACCCCTGGCCCATGTGGATCAACTCTCCTTTTATTGAAAACCTCCCTTTCCAAAGGAAAGGGGACTTAGGAAATCAGGTGGAAAAGATCTACTGCAATCCTAATGAGTTCTGATTAAGGACTGGATTCATGTTCAACACTGTAAGCTCTTTCATGGGAAGATTCCAGGGTCCCAAGGATATCTGCTTCTGTCATTGCAGCTCAGCAGACTTTGTGTCTTCACCAGTCAGAGGGAAGACATTCAGAAGCTGAAGCTCCAGAAATAGGCCATGTAAATCGCCTATGTATTTTGTTTCTATCAAGTTTAAGTATTCAACAGCACTCCACTTACTTGTCAATCCAGACAGGTGCTAGGGCTGCCTCTTTCTGGGGTAGCAGTCTGGAAGGGGGCGAGGAGGTGGTTGTACCACTGCGGGGGGCAAGCAGAAAAAAATGTGTTGAAATTAGAACAGGTAGGTGTAGAATTCTAGTGTGATCCCGTATTACTCAGCATACAGAACAAGAGAGGAGAGCAAGAAGGGGGATGCAAGGGACAGCAGTGATCAGGAAGGCTCCAGAGAAGGCCCCGGAGTGGCTAGACCTTAGGATTTCAACAGCACACTCTCAGGTGCTGGAGGTAAGTCAGACAGGCTTTCCAATTTACAAGGAGTGCACCTGCTCAGTGGGGCCAGCAAGCGCCACGGCCCATCACTCAGAGAATGTACCTTCCTTGGCAATAATAAGAGGGTCACAGAGAAAGTCAGAGTCAGGGCTAGGCAAAAGACATCAGGCTGCCTCTCCCATAAAACGACACAAAATGTCTCAGACATTGGATCTGGAAGCCAAGTCAACATACCTTGAAGGAGAAAAAGTCCAGTGAAGTTGGACAATATGATTTAACAAGACCTGGAGGTATTTCTGTCTCCAGGATTCCCTGCCATATATTTGCTCTTGAGATTAACCTATTAACGAGATGCTTTGGACGAAGTCTGTCCCGAAGCCCTCAGGTTATATCAAAGGACTGCCAGAGTGGGTTTCCTGGTTGGAAGTTAAAAGTTCTCAAAATTCCTTCTACCTCCAGTATCTTGATATAATCTACATCTCCCAGGATAGATGATTAGCTTCTTGAGAGCAGGTACCCAGATTTATTCACCCACGAATCCCCGGCTGCTTCGCACAGTGTTTGAACAGAAGGGAATATCTCCATAAGTGTCCCCTGTCCTCTGCTAAGATAGGCCTGCGTGCTCCATCCGTCTTTGACAGGCCTTTCTCCTGATATTTACTTTTAATTAAATGGAATGTTCATCAGAGTAAAAAACATGCTTTGCTTAGTACATTACCTCAGACTACAGAGAATGCACCTCTGCTACTTCTTATGGCCCTTTGGGGACAGCTGTGAATTTAGTTTCTTATACTTTATTAGTGTAATTGAAAAGGACATTAATCTAAAGGGAGGCATTTTATACACTGCCTGGCTAAAAATTATACGAATGTGGTTTTCTCAGTAGTACGCCGGCTACTTAAATTTCACCTAAAGATTCACTGCTAAGCTCACAGCCCGCTTTTTCTTTTCTTCCTTGGAATTTGATTTTAGAGGTTCTGGGATCCCCAGAATTTCATTGACGTTCATTTCCAGAATCTCATTGTGGGTAAGCAGTGCAGGGGAGCTGGTCAGGAGTGTTATTGAGGAGAAATACACACAGGTGCTTAAAGTCCTTTGAAAGGGGCTTAGAGAAAGAACCTCAGAGAGATGAGAGATGGTCGTCGTGGTGACCCCCCCACCACTGGCGGTAAAGAGCCCATAGGTGCTCCTCTGGTGTCCCCATTATCCCCATACTGCATGCATTCAGCCCCGAAACCCATCCCGCCCGCAGGCCTTCCGGGGTTTCAGGTGCATGGAGCTCCCAGAAATCCTACTTTGCAGGACAACTCTCTCCAAACCAGGAGCGCAGTGAGATTCATGTTCTCTTAAGCAAATGCACCGATTTGTTTTGTTCCCAGCAGAGGCTCTTCTACCATTTTCCTCAGGACTTTAGATATGTTTAACCTAACTTATGGAGAACATAGAAGAGCTTCATTGATCTGTGGACACAATAAGTCTTAGATGCTGCTCATCTCACGCTCTCTTTGTCCACGGGATCTTTGGATCTGTATTGATTTGAGTCTGACCAATTGGAGATTCTCAATACTGGAGGGTCCGGCCTCTTTGCTCGGCCCTGCTCCCTGCCACTAGCTGTGCGATGTCCAGCAACAGAGTGGTGGAAGCCGAGCAGAGCAAGGGGAGCTCCAGATGTGCGGGACAGAGCTTCCAGTGGAGGATCAGGGCCCTCGGAGCCGTCCCCCCAAAGACAGTAGAGGTCAATGATGGATGCCAGCAAGCTGTCCATTCAGAGGCATTTCTCTCCTCATTATGATGACTATGTGCTTTAAAATTGTCAAGTGGCAATTACCCATATTTCGAGACAGTGCTTTTATAACAAGCAAAATACAGTCTTATCCATGGATAATTATCTCTGTAACAATACACCTTGTTATGTAAGATCACAAGATGAAAAGAGAACAGTTGTCTTGACATTCTGTGGCTTATTTGATTATGTCCACTTTTATGAATAAGCAGCATATTTCAAACTCCAATTCCAAAGTAAAATAGACACTTCGGTGTTTGGGGTCTTTGTTTTTGCTTTTAATGAATGAGAGCTTGAGGGGGAAATGGTTTGGTCCTTGGAATGATTTTTCTTGAAATGTAGCCAGGACGTCAGCCTGGCACAAGTGGAAAGACCTAGTTCTAGCAGCACTAACACTGAGGAGAAAAACTGCCCCATGTGAAATTGTTCTCGGGGTCTGCTGTTTGTCCCTGCCGTTCCTGCTCCTCTCCAGAGAGCCAGGAAGCCAGACAGCAAGAGTGTCTGGTTAAGAGTTTGCTGTGCCACGTGGTCATGGAAAGCATGACCTCAGGAGGTGGGGTGGTCTCTGCACTTGCTCTCTCCCCGGTTTAAAGAGGTCCTAGGTACTCAGGATCCTCAACAGAAAACACACAGCTTGGTATTGACTCATCTCTAGGGACCTTTTCAACTGTAGAATTCTACAGTCCTTTCCTCTGGCCAAAACTTGTCAGTGTAAATTGGAAGCATTATTCCAAGTTTGTAAGTTCCAATGAGCATTTTGATGGGATTCCATGGTTCCTGTCATAACACTGTTCTCGGGGCGCCTGGGTGGCTCAGTCAGTTAAGCATCTGACTCTTGGTTTTAGCTCAGGTCATGATCTCAGGGTGGTGAGATCGAGCCTCGTGTCGGGCTGCATGCTCAGTGCAGAGTCTTCTTGTCCCCTCTCCCTCTGCTCGTCCCCCCCCCCTTCTCTCTCTCTCATAAATAAAATCTTAAAAAAAATAATGACACTGTTCTCAAGTCATAGCATACCACGCTCTTTACACCTGTAAATATGGCAGCCAGTTTCCCCACAATGGTGTAGGAGCCATTTCTTGTACTGGTCTTGAGTACAAGTCAGATGCTTCTAAGGGTTTAGGCCCATCCACTCACCCCCTAACCCTCTGCATGGCCACTGACAACTCTGACCTCCAGACGGGGTAGGGTCCTTGGACTCCTGGCATCCAGAAGTGTTACACCCTAAATTTTAGCACTTAACTAAATTAGGGTTCTTTCATACACATAAGAAAAAGATTTAATTCTTTTTCAAACATGCAAACTAAGATTTTTTTTCATGTCCTCAGGAACTAGTTATCAAAATCTGCAAATCTGTCTTGATTTTTACCTTACCTTCTCTTATAAGCATTTTAGTGCCTACATGTACATTAGGCCCCAAATGTGGCTCTGGGAAGTCATGGGGATAATTTTAAATATGAGTTCTGAAGTCACTGCTTTTCTTGTATTTCATTACAAAATTCAGGAATATTTTCTTTTTAATTAAAACTGAACCTTTTTAAAAAATCCACAACCCTTCACCTCCATCAGTCCTGCTGTGTTCTAGCACAATCGCAGATCCTTGAACTGCATTCATAGCAAACACGATCATCCTAGAGCCAGGGTCAGAGACAGCTACAGATGCCAAACTTGCTCTGCCCATATGCCTCAGGATCACTTGACTGCCCCCATGCACCTGCCCCTGGCACACTTTCTGCACAAGGCCAGCAGCTGTGTCTCCAGAAATGGAGATCTTAGAGGACAGACTCTACTGTGGTCCTCACACAAATAAGTTTCCTGCTTTTTTTCTAGAAGGCATTTGATTTGGATCATTCTGCCCTGAGCCATCTGTTTTGGGAATTGTTACAACTATAACTAAGTTAATTGCTCATTCATACTAAGTGTCAAAATTTCTAAAAATGATCAAGCTGGTAAGGCATCTCCCATGTTCCTTGCACATGATTTGGTCTGTGATCATGGCCATCCTTTCTCCCCCATCTCCCTGACCTAGTCCAGCTTCTCCACATTTAACAGATTAGAATTCAGAATGCAGTTTAGAAACTCAGGAATCCAGGCTCTTGTCCTGTGGCTCTTGTGTTTGAGATTCATAAGACCTTGCTAGTGCCTAGGAGGTATCTGTTTATCCTAGAATGGGGTCAGGATGGAAGTATGTGATGAGCACATCCAGGCTAACCTGGGAGTGATGATGCTTGTGGTGGTGGTGATCTTGCTAAAACAGTAAACCACTTTTATTGGTGGTATACCTATTTTGTTTCAAACTTATGAGTGTTATCTTAGAAATACATACTAACATCTCATCAGTAGTTATTATTCCCATTTTAGAAATAAGGCAACTTTGACTCAGTTGCTAACTGATTTTTCTCAGGATCACACAGATAAACATGGCAAATCCCGAATCCAAATTTGGGTCTACCCGCTGCTAATGGGCCTTCTGCCTCTCCATAACCAGTGTCATCTAGAGTCCCAGTGGGGATGGAGTAGGTAAGTTTGAAGAAAGAAGGAAATTTCCCTTTTAATGGTTAGCATAGTATCAGTGAGGAAATCATATTGATGAGGTCAAGAATTAAACTGGACATGAGAGTATTATTCTGACCTCAGGGGTAAAGGAAGGTGGGTGCAGTGCAGCCTATACACGGCCTCAGGTGAGGAGGGACACAGAACAGGGCAGAGCCCTAGAGATACAGTCATTTTCACTACTTATGGTACATTTTTTCTATAAAGAATTAGTAAATAATGACCATTGTTCCCAGCAGAAATGTAGGGATAGGTGCCTACCAGCCTCTGGTCACAACACTTTCATCAGCTGATGGATACATAGCCTTCTTTTGTGTTTCTGTTGACAGACGCGTTATTGAATATCTGTTGTTCATTCATTCACGTTGACCTCACTCGAGGTCAACAGCACTATAACTCAACGTGAACAAAGCTTTTCTCGCACACGTATTTTCTCCCGAGGGTGCATCACTGCCTTCTTGTGCTGAGGAACACCGGACAGCACTCTGCACTATGTTTTGGGGCCATTTGAAACAGTGAAATCATCACCAAAAAAGAAAAAAACATGAAAAATGTGGCACTAAATGTGTCCATCCTGCAAATTCTCAGAATTCATCTGAACTGTTAAAAAAACCAGACTATACGTAATAACCATTCACAGACAGATACATGGAGCACTTACCTTGTAAGAGCCATTGTTCCTTTAGTTGAACGAGTGAAATAAAAAAGGTGGAAAGGGGGAAAGGAGTCCTCTCTGTCCCTGTGCAGCAGTTCCGAACGTCCTGGCGTAGCCTGTAGCTCTGTTTGCTTTTCCCGTGCAAATAGGAAGCCGCCTCGCTGCCATGTGACGTGCTAGCAGACGCAAGCTGCTGTTTAATGAGCGAGAATTTCCTGCAGCTCTGCGGAATAACCGGTGAGGAAGGTCAGGTGCCTATCCCTGTTGTGCAGGTGACAGGCGTGCTTCAGCTGGCTCTCCGTGTGACTGAAGGAGTGACCACTTGGTTTCATTAAATGGGAGATCCATAGACAATCAGTTCTCTAGATAAAGAGTGTTGTGGGGTGGGGGGAACTGTGAGCAGTTTTGACCCTCAGCAGAAATTGCCAGATTAGGAGGGCGTCCAGGACGCCATGGACGTAAAGCTCAAGCACTGAAACGTCACGGCCGCTTACCAACTTGCTGACTAAAAAAAAAAATGGGCTCAGAACACGTTGAGAAACAGTTTTCACACTCCAGAAAACTCTAAATGACTTTCATGTGTGGATCAGATGCCCTCTTTGAAGAATTTGCTTACTGCCTTGTTTTCATAAGCAGCTTGAAGAAAACTCAGACAGGAACAATGGTCTCCGTCTGCTCTTATAATGCTGCATCTTACTGATACAAAAGTATAGTCATATCCAGTCCTATTTGTCATGAATATAGCACTTGGATCTGTTTCCTCACATGACAAATTAGGGACAAGCACAAACACGGGGCTCTAAGGTGATGTGACTTTTTAGCAGTTATTATAGAGATTATTCATCCAAATATGTGTTTTCACCTTCAAAGGAGTTGCCTATGAAGTAATATACTTACTCTATTAAGGGTACTGTTGTTCCAAACATATTTGGAAATATTTGAACATCTTCACATTTTTTGAAAATGTTTAATGACATTAAATGATAGTCCCTTAAGAAAAACATGTGTGTGCCTCTGTGTGTGTGTCTGTGTGTCTGTGTGTATGAGTATGTGTGTCTGTGTGTGTGTGGTACGGTGTGTGTGTGTGTGTGTATGTGTGTATGAGTGTGTGTGTCTGTGTGTATGAGTGTGTGTGTCTGTGTGTATGAGTATGTGTGTCTGTGTGTGTGTGGTACAGTGTGTGTGTGTGTGTCTGTGTGTCTGTGTGTATGAGTATGTGTGTCTGTGTGTATGAGTGTGTGTGTGTGTGTATGAGTGTGTGTGTCTGTGTGTATGAGTGTGTGTGTGTATGAGTGTGTGTGTCTGTGTGTATGAGTGTGTGTGTGTGTATGAGTGTGTGTCTGTGTGAATGAGTGTGTGTGTGTGTGGTACAGTGTGTGTGTATGTGTGTATGAGTATGTGTGTCTGTGTGTATGAGTGTGTGTGTCTGTATGAGTGTGTGTGTGTGTATGAGTGTGTGTGTGTGTATGAGTGTGTGTGTCTGTGTGTATGAGTGTGTGTGTGTATGAGTGTGTGTGTCTGTGTGTATGAGTGTGTGTGTGTGTGGTACAGTGTGTGTGTATGTGTGTATGAGTATGTGTGTCTGTGTGTATGAGTGTGTGTGTCTGTATGAGTGTGTGTGTGTGTATGAGTGTGTGTGTCTGTATGAGTGTGTGTGTGTATGAGTGTGTGTGTCTGTATGAGTGTGTGTGTGTCTGTGTGTATGAGTGTGTGTGTCTGTATGAGTGTGTGTGTCTGTGTGTATGAGTGTGTGTGTGTGTATGAGTGTGTGTATGTGTGTATGAGTATATGTGTCTGTGTGTGTGTGTATGTGTGTATGAGTGTGTGTGTGTGTGGTACAGTGTGTGTGTGTGTGTGGTATATATATCACGTGTATGTTTTGTTTCTGTTTGATTTGTGTGTACGCATGTGTGATGTGTGATGCATGTGTACATGTGTGAAGATCTAATCATTTAGAGGCGTGTATGGAGAATACCATTGTTGATCAAATCTATTGTTTTGTGTAGGGTCAAAAAAAATGACATATGTGATGATAAAATTTTGCCATTGATTTTCATTTGTGCTCCCCAAACCGTCGGGATGTTCTTGAGTTGCTTCAGGGGCACTGCCGTGGAGATGAGAATCTGGCTTTCTGAAGTGATGGTTTTGAAGGGCATCACTTAATGGGTCAGATGTATATGAATATAGCAGTATTTAGAGTAGCGTGCCATGTGTGTAGATGAAAAAAAAAGTGTCATGTTAGCGTGAGCCTTTCTTACTGGTGACAATTGTGTTTAGACTGCAGAGTCTCATTAGTTTGATTTTTGAAATCCAAGATAAACTTTTAGAACAGGATATTGGTATATCCACTGAGCTTTGAGAATGTAATGAGTGGACACATAACTTAATTTCACTGGGAGTGGAACACCTTGCCTATTTAAAGGATTGCTTGTTGGCTAACTTGCTGATAGTTCCTGCAACTTGGTCTAACACTTAGATCATTTGTCCTCAAGTGGATTTAGCTTTAAATAAAGAACTCCACACACATAGGGGGTGATCTGTGAATCAACTGTGAAAAAACAGTTCTAAGAACCTCTGGAGTAGATCATGTTTTTTCCTATTGAGATAATAATCGTATTAGGCCATTGTTTTGAATAATGCTTGTATTCTGTTCAAAGCTTAAAACCTTTTATAATTCTAAATAAATGTTAAGAAGAGTCAGTATGATATTTTGAAGGAAGAGTTACATTTAGCACAGATAAAAGTAAAATAATTGTTCATCCCCTGTAATTGCATTTGAATGGGCCAGCAGCAAGAGAATCACTCAGAAACCCAGGAAAGTAGAGCAGGCCTGCCATTATCCCTCTTCCTGTTATTTTAGCATTTGTGGGTTTTTTTAAACTTCTTATCACAAAGCTCTTGAGCATTAGACTAAATGCAAATGTAAATTGTAAACTTACTCCTTTGGGCTTCACAAAGACTTAAGCTAAGGACTCAAGAAGTGAATCTTTCTGGAGAAGCTTTTCCTAAAAACCCAGTCTACCTCCTAGGCTGAAATAGAGGCCTGAGGGGAGCGTGAGTGCAGGCAGCCCATGGTTTGGCAGATGGTGCCTGGGCTGGTGCTCTTCTCTCCACTTACTCTATGGCCTTGGATAGGTCATGTCCCTGCTGAGTCTGAGCTCCCTTCTTCCGGGAACAGTGACTCTGGGGACTGGGCATGATGTGGTCAGTACGGAGCACGGGCTCAGGTAGTTGCTCCGTAAATGGTGGCCACAATTATGCCTATTAATTAGTTACTAACTCAATTTACATTTGGATTTAATTAATACTGGTAATGAGTGGGTTCATTACTCTATTAGCAACATATTTGCCAGCTGAAAATCATTTCTAGGAAAATCCCAGTACTGGCCTTTTTCTATTTCCTTATATCGCCTGGTCCTAATAATGCAGCGTGAGGGTCAACGTGAACTGATGGTCACTCTGTGTCAAGCCTGTCCTGAGCCACTTACGTATGAACACATGTGATTCTCCCAGCCACCCCATGAAGTAAGCACAATTACTGTCCCGTTTTTACAGATAAAGAAACTGAGGTAGGGACACTTGACTGAAGGCATGCGGCTAGGAAGTGATAGACATGTGATCGTTAAGTGACAAGAATGTAGTCTTAAATGCCAGGATTTATACTTGTAAATAGGCCCAGCACATGGTGGGCTTTCTCTCTGTTGGGGCTGCTTCCCCACTGTGAAATGTGTTCAGAACCATTCAGGAGTCACTCTTGGGTCTCTTATTTTCATTGTCACAACTGGTTGATGGACACAACCATTTTTCATTGTAAATGTACATGACTTGTGACTACTTTGTTAAAAACCAAAATGGCCACAAAGTCCAAAGAGTTATCCCCATTGACTATCTACGAGAATGTGCTGGAAGGTCTTAGGAGATCATGCTAAGTGGAAATGCATTTTGCATCTCAGCATAAGATCTATGGAATAAGTATGCATTTTGGTGAGGATCTGCCTTACATTGGGCCAGACAGATGGCTTTTAGCCCCAGAACTGATCTGGGTCAGTGACCCCTTTTTTATAGTCATACCGCGTACTTAGGAGTTTGAAGTTCTCTGGTGCATGAGACTGCATCCTGCTACCTGAGAAAGAGGCAAACCACCTTCCTTGCCTGAAAAGAGCTTCTCCCAAGTTCTTCAGCAAAAAAAAACGTATTGTCTGGGGTTTGGAGTCCCTCGTGGGTCTCTGTGACTGTATCCTTCTACACTTCTGTTTCCCCCCTGTCAGATGAAGAGTCACCTCACCTAAGAGAGTTCTCATGAGGGATCTATGTAAGTGTCGCTGGGGAAGCCTGGTACAGGGCCTGGCACATTCTAAACATGCATAATGCTCCTTCATTCCCTCTGCGTTCAGTGTGCCTGTGGGTCCATCATGTAGGCATGGAGCTGCGGTTTGCATTTGATGTGGTACCCTTGCCAGCGGATCTTCAGTCCGTTGTCCAGCCCAGCAACTGGGCGGTCGTTGGAGTTGTTCTCAGGGTTGGCCCCCCAGCACGTGTACCATATACCCCAGCCATCCATGTAAGAGGTTTTCCTAAACTGCATGTGGCTGACAA
The DNA here is from genome assembly GCF_964656455.1 of Halichoerus grypus. NCBI lineage: Eukaryota > Metazoa > Chordata > Mammalia > Carnivora > Phocidae > Halichoerus > Halichoerus grypus. The sequence continues at coordinate 102,776,956 of NC_135723.1, forward strand.
AGTAGCTGCCCCTCAGGGGTGGGTTTCCATCTCTTGTGTGCAATTTTTTATGACTCTTACTTCCTCCTTCTGGGCCTTTCCTTCCCTCTGTGCTCCACATCCTGCAGGAGAGAGGCTGTGGAATCAGAAGAGTATGCACCTCACCCTGGGCTCGGCTCTCCCTTTAGACTCAAAACTGGGAGTGGGATGTGCAGCCCGGGGGCCTTGGGAGTGGGATGTGCAGCCCGGGGGCCTTGGTGAGGAAGGCTCTTGCCCGTGGTGCCTTCTCAGGTGCTTTCCTTGGAGTTGCTATCAAGTCGTGTGCTTATTTGAAAGAATTCACACATAATGGCTCATTTATGGTAGTTAGGCATTGAAATGAAGGCCATTCTCCTTTCACAATAAAACAAAATAAACGGCTCTAATGTAAGTACAGGGTGACTTTTAAGGGGTTAGAAGCAATCTTAAGTGGTCAACTTATACCAGGAGGTTAAATGAGAGATATTGACTCTCTGGAGCCACATCCTGCTCAGGCCAGCATCAGAACACACCTGACGTCTCGCTCCGGCCCAGGGGCAACACCTGGACATATTTGTAGGGTCAGGATACCTACATCCTGTCTTCAGTTCCCACCCTATGATGAAGCACACAGTGATATTCAGAGTAGGCTTCTGAACTGGGACCAGGCTCTTTCCCAGTGCCCTGTTGGTCCTACTAACGTAATGTGCTCACCTTCTGAATGCTAGAACCTGGCTCACATTGCCCTAGATCACTCATTTGAGAGGCAGACTGGAGTGGACATTCCAAGCATGAACTGTGCGACCACATGCCACTTTAAATCCTGAACTTGACACAGTTGTGTAATCTTGGGCAAGTGAATTCAGCAATTGCTGCGTTGGTTCACTCATTTGTAAAATGAGGATGATAATCTACTTTGTAGGTTTACTTTAGGAATAATTGAGTTAATACATAGGAACTATAAGAATGCCTGGTACTTGGTATTTGTTAGTAAGAGCTAGCCATCATCATCATCCTCATCATCATCCTCATCATCATCACATCACCAGCAGGAACTTAATGAGTACCTATAAGGGCAAAGCAATACACGCAGCTCCTTGGGATTCACAATGATAAGCAAGGCATGGCTCCTTTCTTCAGGGAACTCACTCTCCATTCAAGGCAAACAATAATATTAATAGAAGCATAAATAGCCATTATTATAGAGCTCATCTAGCACAGGATACCATAGAAATTCCTGGGAAGCAATCCTATTGAGACAGAACTTGAGCGTCCTCTGTGATCCTGGTATCTTGCCAGATAGAAGTTCAAATAAGACTTAAACTGAGCTCCATGCAACCCCAAGTATATGAGAGCATGATGAGCAGACATCCGCCCACCATCTACATGCAGGGAATTGGATGTGAGGGCGATCTGGCTGTGACATCTGTCACCCCATTGATCGCCAGGGTTGATTCGGCTGATCTGGCTGGCTAGGCAGGTGTCCCCGTCCTCCCTCCCACTCCATGTGCGTCCCTCCCGAAGCTGCGTGCTCGGTCGAAGAGGACGAACTTCCCAGATAGAGGAGGACCGTTCTTCGGTCAAGGGTATACGAGTGGCTGCGCTCCCCTGCTAGAACCTCCAAACAAGCTCTCAAGGTACATGCAGGGAACTGAATATTGCACTGTCCAGGGGACGTGTGTTGCTTGCTAATTATTCTGACACCATGAGGACAAGGGAACCGCTGCCTCTGGACCCAAATCATTGCAGTCCTCTTGCAGATGCATGACACGAAAACAGCTATTTTAGGATTCAAAATTAACAGATTATGCTATGTAGAGCTTTTTTTTGTTTGTTTCAAAGTGTTTTCCAAACATTGCATCATTTAACCTTCATGACATTGATGTTAGATAAGCAAGCAAGAATTCTTTCTGTGCTTGACAATTGGGGAAGCTGAGTCAGTCTCAAGAAGATGTATGATCATGGTCATTGGAGAAGGGCCTTCTGCCTTTTGGGCCAACTCGCACTCCATGGGACCGTAAGGTACCTGTTATAGGTGGATCTTTGCTGATTTATAGACCAATGGAGGAGTTGTTACTCAATTCTACCAGGACATTGAGACTATTTGCAAAACATAAATTAATAGTCATGCAAATTTCAGCCAATTAATTATATTTCTGAAATTAAAAAAGCTAAACTACTCAAAAGAATTGAAAACAGGGACTCAGATACTTATGGCTAGTGTTTGTTGTCGCACTATTCACAGTAGCCAAAAGGTGGAAACAACCCAACTGTCTATCAGTGGATGAATGGATAAATAAAACGTGCTACCTACTTACAATGGAATATTACTGAGCCATAAAAAGGGATGAAGTTCTGATACATTCTACAACATGGATAAACCTTGAAAAAACTGTACCAAGTGAAATAAGCCAGACAGAAAGGACAAATACTGCATGATTCCACTCATACGAGACATCTAGGAGGGGCAGATTCGTAGAGAGAGAAAGTTGGGAGGGGTCACCAGGGCTGGGGGAGGGGAAGTGGGACCTACCGCTTGATGGTTACGGGGTTTCTGTCTGGGGGCGACAACATGGCGGGCACAGACCGTGGTGATGGAAGCACGCCATGAATGTGCTCACCGCCACTCAACCGTGTACCCAACACTGGCTAAACTGGCCGATTTTATGATATATGAAACTTACAAAACCACAATTGAAAAACACAGCTCTAGTAACTCTCAGTGAGAAAATGCTTTCAAAAAAGTGGGAAGATGGCAACATAAGAATATTATAAATTATGAGAAAGATGATAAGTTCTTATATTCTTCATGAGAAGTATGGATATCACAATGCAGAGGTGATCTTAGTTTAATTTTAAGACTATTTGTTCCTGCTGTCCTGTTAGGATATATATGTGGACTACTGGCATGCTTAGAATACAGAAAAGACTGAGTCTGTGGAGTGATAACGTTTTAACTTTTTGCAAGAAAACTCTGGTATGTTTTTCATTCTGACAAATTTGGTGATCAGAAAGATGAGGAGCTCCTTCAACTCATTCATCCTTACGTCCTCAAGGACCACATATCATCTGTTTACCTCATCCTACTGAAATCTACCTCTAAGAAAACATAGCTAATTCCTCAATATTGTCTTTAAAATACATATGCTCTTGATCAGTGCGCTAAATATATTTATAGTTTCTATGCTGTACCTTGGAAAAGAACAGATTCAGTTTTCCAAAACTGTGGACCCAAGAAGAGCATTTATGTTCTGCATAATGGGCAGGAAATGGGGAGAAGGCAGACGGTTGTGTCTAGCGATGAGGAAGAGGAAGTGAGCTGGAGCTCCTGGTCCCAGGTCAGCCTCCGGCTTCGTCAGCTTCCGGCTTTGTCAGCCTCCAACTTCGTCAGCAGCCTCGGGCAACGTCTCCATCTTTGTGCACCTTGACGCAGTCATGAGTAAAATGATTTGTGATATTGAATCCCCAGGCTGCATGTTCAGGACAGACACTGAGCCTTGGGGTGCTTGGAGCCGGGCAGGTCACAGGTGCCTCGGGCCATCATGGAACATTCAGACCAGACGGTACAACAGAATGCTCACTTAGCCAAGGCAGCAGCATCATTTATCCATGTGATGGCCCTGCATGGAGGTGGCCTTTGTCTGCTGAGTGACTTTTTGGAAGCTCATTCCCCACCAGGCAAGGGGGTTACTGAGAAGACCTTAGAAGATTGAGAAGACAAGGCTCCCCAGTGGCTGAGGGTTAGTGGTAAGTTGGCTTTGGAGCCCAGACTTCACTGTGGCCTTGGGAACTGTCCAGCCAGTGTCCAGGAAGCAGCTCTTCTATCCTGCCCTCCGTGGTCTCATCCAAGGCCAGTATCCCACTGACCACACTCCTGCCAGCATCACTCCTGGGGTTTCTGGGTTTGGAGAAGTAAAACACATTAGGTGTTTGTCTTCTGAAAAAGCTCGTGATCGCCAACAGCAAGACAGATCTTGCAAATGCAGGCGGCCCTAAGTCTTACGTAGGAGAGATGTGTGTTTGGTGAGTGCTGGGTCTCCCCAGTGGGTCAGTTTGCGAAAATGTTTAAAACGGCCACAGAGGGAGGAGAACAAACCATCAAACTTTGCTGACATCAGGTGTGTGAAGTTTCAGAGTGGATGATCTTGTGTTTGTAAGTGCAGAGGGAAGTTCGTTCCTCATGGCTGGGTAGATTGTCTACCAACTCGCACGGATCCTACTCGGTGCAAAAAGTCCCTCCAGTTAATAGCTGGTGTCAATTGCTGTAGGCAAATGTCATGTGGTTAGGCAGCTGGACGAGTCTCACGTGGGCATGTCCTCTGCAACTGTCATCTGTTTTCCAAGAATTCTGTCCCAAGGCGAAGACAGAAGAGGGAAGCCGGGAGCTGAGGAGTCACAGGGAGCTGGGAGCAGGGCACGCTGCTTCCCACAGGGCCCATCTGCTTGGCAGGCTGAGACTGGCAGCTCGGCCACACTTGTGAGAACCAGACTCCCCGATGTGCCTGCAGAAGGGGCTCTTGTCACCTCCCACCTTCCCTCATGAAACAGCGTGTCTGACAGAGTCGGAAAAGAGAATCAACTGTGACGTGGGGAGGAGGGTCGAGCGCGGCCTTCTATAGGCCAGGTTGTCCAGAGACGTTCCTGCTATTTGTGTCCTCAAATGACTGAGAGTATTAAAGATGACCAGGCAGGATCCATCTTGAAGGTGTCTGAGTATTTTAGAAGATTTGGCCACCACCAAGGGGGATCTTCTTCTACAGAAAGTAAGCCTGATAAAAATGGCGTGAAGACACCCCTCCCAGAGGGACGTTACGGGGCGTCACCAGTGCACCTGCTGAGTGGTGCCACAGTCACTGTGCCGATCCAGGAAGATCAGGCCCTCCTCTGGGCCACGCGGCTCCCTGCACCCAGGGCCTGGGGAGCCGTGAGAACATTCCTCTGACTTGGAGAGTTTGCTTTGCTTAGACTTAGCAAGGGAGGGCATGGTGTGGTGGTGGTGAGGGGTCATGCCGTGTTTTTCCCTCAGTGCAATCTAGCAGCTGAGCCCCATGAGTTCTGTGTGAACCTTCTGCCTGGAGACGAGGAAGGGGCAAGGAGAGCTGGTGGGCAAGCAAAGGCCTTGGAAGTCAATGCAGGGCAAGGCGAAGGACTTGGAGCTGGATGTGAGATCCAGGGATGCCGCCGGCCCACCTGGCAGAGGAAGCCGCTAGTGAGGAAGATGTGTGGGAACCGCACAGCGCCCATCAGAGCCCCAGCCACCGCCTTCTCACGGTGGGGAGGACAGCAGGCTCCAGAGGACTCAGTGGGAGAACTGGGGTCTGCCCATGCTCTGCTGCTGGCTCGCCGAGTACGCTCAGACCAGGAATGCAGCCTCCCTGGGCACCTGCCGTCTTCAGGTATTCCTCACGGTAGGGGAGATGATCGGCGCCTCGCCCACCACTCAGGTCGGAGTAACAGTGACATCGCATGTAAGGGCGTGGTGTAGCTGTGTTCTCCGAGGAAGTCATGATTCAGAAAAGCGGTTTCATCCCTAGGATGAAGCCCTCCACGTTTCGCTCCCTGCAGGTGGCAGAAAGGAGAGTCTCTGTAACAGCTACGTTTCAGCAGATATTTACTGGGCACCTACTAGGTCAGGCACTGTTTGAACATGCCGTTGGCATTCTCATGGACACTTGAGGAAATCGAGTCCCACACAGATGGGGTGAAGTGACTGGGCGAGGAAAACCATGAGCAACAGAGACACAAACGCAAGCGTAGGAAAGGATGATTCTACAGGTTGCTTTGGTGTCTCTGGGCTCCCTGCCTCCGAGGCTGACAAGGATTGTTGGCCGCTCTTCGCTGTTCTTAAGTTCAATGAATAAAATGTATCAGGAGTGCCGACCTGTTTGAGAAGGGATTGCAGTCACAGAAAAAGGCACTTAGGTAAGAAGATGATGCTGACCAGAAGCGGGGGAGGGGTGCCTGGGTGGCGCAGTCCATTGAGCGTCCGACTCGTGACTTCGGCTCAGGTCGTGATCTCAGGCTCGAGGGGTTGAGCCCTGCGTCGGGCTCCGTGCTGGGTGTGGAGCCTGCTTGGGATTCTCTCTCTCTCTCTCCCTCTACCCCGCCCCCCCCGCTAAATAAATAAATAAATAAATAAATAAAATTAAAAAAAAAAAAAAAAACCAGAAGCAGATGAAAGAGAGGACGTGAGCCCCGGTGAAAGAAGCTTACTGCAGAGAGGGCTTGCAGCCAGGATGGGTGATGGATAAGCTGCCGCAGTCAGTAAGGCAGGAAAACATCCCGGGGGCTCAAGAGACCCCCGCACTCTGGCTCCCAGCACCTGGCCGTAGCGTGAAGAGGCTCGGTGTGGGGCGCACTGCAAACGAAGGTGACCAAGCCAGTCACAGAGTCCTTCCCATCTGAGTGACGCCTCCAGCCCTGGGGCTTGCAGCCAACAACCGAATTCAGGGTGACAGCCAGAAGCATTGAGGTAGTTCAGTCCTGTCGTTTCTTCACTGGCCACAGACATTTAGGGATTGCCTGCTGTATGCCGAGCACTAGGTAAGGGGGCACAAGTGTGGCAGTGAACAGGGGGTAACAATCTAGAGCCCGCGAGGTGGAGCTGACTTGCTCCAGCTCACACACCCTGTGCAGATCCGCACCAGCGCCCGACGAGCACCACCTTCTCTGTTCAACTCCAGCGAGCACAACTGCCATTGAAGTTTTAGGTACTTATGTTTGCCCCACAACAGCCCTGTTCCAGGGTCCCTAGAATACACTGTGCATCGGGACCCGGGAGTTGTGCGGTGCACAGAGTACTTGGTCCTTTGGAGCTGCTATAACAAAATACAACAGATAACGGTGGCTTGGAAACAGCTGGAATTTCTCTCTCTCAGTTCCGAAGGCTGGAAGTCCAAGATCAAGGCAGCAGCACGTTCAGTGTCTGGCTCACAGACGGCGGTCTTCCTGCTGTGTCCTCACGTGGCAGGAGGGGAGAGGGAGCACTCACACTCACGGTCTCTCTTGTAAGGACACCGATCCCAACCATGGGGGTTCCATCCGCGTGCCCTCATCACCTCCCAAAGGCTCTACCTCCTAACACCATCACGTTGGAGTTAGATTTTAACATAGGAGTTGGCGGGGGGGGCACGACATTCAGTCTGCAGTGGGTACAGAATCTCGATGTCCTGAACCCTGATCTAGTCTTACCCCATGAGCCACACTGATGAGGTTCATCCAAACAAGGAATCAAGGAGAGCCCTCAGGTTGAAAGATAATAGTTGGAGAAAATATCACGCTCGGCAGAATGACCAGATGGAGGGGATGTTGAAAATAAATGAGCTGTGATCATTGCAATTTATCCCCATCGTTACAGAGCCGCTCGTTAGGAAGTTCCACATGGGCACGGTGCAGTGCCAGGGAAAAGTACAAGGGCAAGGGGAAGCTGAGTGACAAATGCGTGCAGTGTGGACAATACCTTGTTCCAGGCTGTCCAGAGAATTCTCTGGTGTTGCTGTCACCAAATTTAGTCAGGGAAAATGGACCACATCTTACTTGGTCAACGTGTTCTTTCAAGTCTACCCTGAGAAGCTATTTTAATTTTTTTTTCTTTTTTATTCCTCCCTATCATTTTACTTCAGGCACTTGGTATTTTTTGCTTGACTACTCCAAAAACTTCCTAACCTGGCATCTCTATCCTCCTTCAGGTCCCGCACTCTGAAAAGAAACCTTTCTAACTGCAAATGTGTTCATGACATCTTACTGCCAGATTTAGTTTCGGCTGTCGGCAGGACAGTTTGCATCCTTAATGAAAAGAGTCTTCCCGCCCCATGCCGCTCACACACACTCCTCACCAGCATGCTCAACTCCTTACGCCCATCTGGAGGAGCTCCTGTGTGTTACTACCCTCCCTTTGTGCGTGACGCCCCACTTGCCAGGGCTTTGTCACTGGTCCCCCTGAGCCACTGTCCCAGTGGGAATTCTTACAAAATCCTTTCTAGACCACAGATCCCCTGCTCCCGCTGAACACCCTTGCCTCCACGTCCATCTGGATATTCTGTTTCTCTGTCTACCTTCCATGAGCCTCAGGGCCCTTCAAACATGGGTTGTGATTTTTGTTCCCCTAGTGTCTAAACCATATACCTGTGGTAGATGCTCAATAAATGCCTGGGAATTAAATGAGAGGAAAAAAAAAAAGTCACCAACCAGGGATCTAGTCATAATCTCCTGCTTTTAAGAGGAGTCAGAACTCCGCAACTGGAAAACAGTGCTGCACTTGAGAACCTGAGCCAATTGCAGTCATCTCCCCAAAAGCCTCCTGTATGAATTCCACCATACCCCCAGAATGACAGGGTCACTGAAGTGGAGACTGACCTTGGGACCCTCAGGCCTTCGTCTGTATTGAGACCTCTGACCTGCCCCTCACTGCCACCAAGCACTGGGTTGCAGACCAGCTAATTTACAAAAATTCCAAAATACAGGCCAGAGCTGCTTTGATTTGGTCCTTCTGACTGCAAAAAATTCATCTCTGGATGAAATTCATTACTATAAGGATACACCTCCTTCAGAACCAGAAATGGGGCTGGGAAGTCGCCATGAACCAAGGCCCCCCAGGGTCCTGCTGCTCCCAGCAGTGGGCCAGCTTCCTTCCTTCCTGCTCTGAGCATGCTCTGCACCCATTCGCTCCCCATGCTCTCTGCAGGAGCCAGCCGTCCTAGCTGCTTCACTGCATCTGCCTTGTTACGGCTGGACTCTACCCCCACCTCTGTCCTCCAGCTTCCTTCGCTTCCATCTGACCTCTCCCACTCTTGATTCTTCTGAGTTCAGGTTGCTGAAAGGGGAATCAGATTGGCCAGACTCCCCTGTTCCTGTGGAATTGATGGCCAGAGATTGGCTGCCTGTTGATGAGGCTGTAGACCCTGGCCCGATCACCCATGACATGGCACTCCTGCCTTACCCCAAGAGGGACACCCAAACGGGGCCTCCCATGCAGAATAAACCTAGTGATGGACACTTAGGTGTTCTCCACTAGAGCATAAACTCTCCAAGAAAGGAAACCTATTCCATCCTTACTCCTCCAGTACTGGTGAGTGTGTTGACCCCATTCTTCTCTGGAATGGGGTCAGTAAAATTCCATACACGTCGGAAGACCATATTCCATCTGAAGGGTGAGGAGGGTAAAGGAAGAAGGTAGCCCTGAATCTAAAAGTTATTGTCCTGAATTTCTTCAAGTGAGTCCTTCTGGTAGGGTAGGTTTGTTAATGCGATCCACTGACCGATTATCTGTATGGAGTTAATGTAGAGACTGGGGTTGTCTTACGTGAACTGCAGCTGTTCTAGTTTCATGAATGATACCAACCACAAAGGATAAAAACATAATTGTGATTTTGAAGCCTTGATGAAGAAAATATATCAAAATTAGATCCTTGGTGGCTCCCCCCGTCCAGATGTTACTGTATCAGTTGTGTTCTTTTCTGCCTGTCATCCTACTCAGGATGGGCTTTGAGAAATCGCCGGTCCTGTTGTCGGGTCAGTCTTGCATCCTCCTGAGATGTGGCCCAAACCATGGACTCACGTCCTGGTGGACTGTGTTCTGTCTGAGGACGGTCTTTCTTTCCCGTATTCCTCTGAGCATCTTTGTAAGACACCTAGTTAATCATGAAAGCCAATTCATTCCGGGGGTGGTTTGTTTGTTGTTGTTGTTTTCTATCACGTGAGGTCTATTTGGTTAATTTGGCGTCGTGGCATATTTTGTAAATGGACATGTTGCAAATGGGAAGTTACTGAGTGTTCATCCCGAGGCTGCTAGGGCCTGCTTTGGCGTCGGCCTGCAGAGGCTTTCTGGAGACGTGAGGGTGCGGAGCGTCCTCGGGGAGGAGAGAAGCACGTCGGAATGGAAGGGAACCATTGTGCGTACAGGCACCGTTTCTGTTTTGACTTTTCATAGGACTTAGGGCAGCAGTTTTCCTATATTTCACAGCTGACCCCACTTTGCCAAAGTCTGGCTCCACACTAGGGCTGCATTTCAACAGGAGTCACTAGAAACCATAAACAAGGCACCTGTCGAGCCTTGGTTGACAAGGTCTTCCTGGTGCATGAGGTGCCCGAGGAGGGGCAGGCAGTGCCGAACTGTGACCCGCCAGTGCACGGGGCTGGTCTGTGGGGTGTCAGAGTGCCCTTGCTCTGGGGCCGTGTTCAAAGGTGTGAGATGGTCCAGGGGGAGACAGGACAGGCAAGGCAACTTGAATTAAATTAAGCTAATCTGGGATGAAACATGAAAAATTTAAAGCAAAGTTTCCAAAATGTCACACCATGAGTTCATCGTTGAATTGGGGCTGCCACCTAAAAGCCAGGGTGAGAAAAGAAAAGAGAAACTTGACATATTAGAGAAAAACAGAGCCTACATGTTGAAAGGATTTAGAGAACAACATGATACATAATAAATAAATTATATGCATTTAAATATAAAAAAGTAAATAAACAAAAGCTGGGATGTGGATATAAATGGGAGTTGGTTTAAAAGCCCCTTTGTGTTATAGCAGTTTTCAGAAATTTGATTACCAGCCTGGGAACATCTACCTGGACCCATAGCGTGGAACCTTCCAGCTGGCATGTAACTTCGGGAATACCTAGTTTAGAGAGTGTGGTGCCCCTGCCCAGAGCGGAGTGTTGACTTCGGGGTGGGTTCAGTCTGGGCGCATTCATCAGACCACAGTCTGCGAGACCTTGGACAAACGGTCTTTCTCTCAAAGCCAGTTTCCTTCTCTGCCAATAAAGAATTAAGGCAGTGGTTCTCCAGCATCGTTGTGAGGGTTCCAGAGGATGGTACAAGTGATAATGTACTCCGATGCACATTGTTTGGGCCTTCTCCATCTGACTCACAAGTGATGGAACTGAGGGGGACAGAGGTAGAGCTCACAGCACAGTTTCATCCACGGGTCAAGCAAAACTCACCCTCTTTCTTCCTTCTTCCTTCTTTTCCTTTTCCCTGTGCTTCCTCCCCGCCTTTCTCCCTCCCTTCTTCCCTTCCTTTTTCCTAACTGGACTTGTCATCTACTCTCTTCTCCCTCCCTGCCATCAGCAAGCATTATATTTTGTTTGATGGGTAGCTTTTAGTTTGTATGTATTTTTGCAAAACACGTATTTTGTAGGAATGCATTTTTTACTTGGTAAAGGGTTTTAGTCTCTTTATATATGCATATATCTGTTTTGTAACATATTTATGTAAATATATTCCTACATATATCTGTATACATGTATAAATATGGATATTTCTTATTTTTTTGCCTTAAGCACTGTATCTGCCGTTCACCCATGCTACTCTGTGTGCACATCATCTTGCTTCTGATCACTGCTCAGCATCGCCTGGCGTGCACCCAGTGTGTTCTGCTCAGCCTTGCACAAAGATGAACACCTCCACTCCCCCCTACACCTGTCTCCTTGTACTTCCTAAGGCAGGACCAAAAGGCATTTATCTGTTACAAGTTTTCCTCTCCTGTGTGACCATGAGGCCGTGAGAGCAGATTTCCTGACTTTACGTACAAAGCACCTAGCACACAGTAATTTCTCAGTAAACACAGAGCTGTTGACTTCCCCAGCGGCGGGAGAGGTGGCTCAGGCCAAGGCTCTTGTGGCCTCAGTCCCCAGGAAGAGTGACTAGCATTACCTTATCTCATAAAGGTTTGTGATCAGCAAGGGAAGCATCTTTTAGAGAAAAAAATAAGTTGAAAATCACTCAAATATGATGTATATATGAATTCCTTTGAATATATCACTATTAATTTATTCAAACAGATATTTTTGAGCACTTACTCTAAGTGATGGAGGTATGGACTTGGCAGACCACTTGAATGCTTTCAGTATCCCCCAAATCCACAGAAGATTCCTGCTTCCAGGACACTGAGCCCCGTCCCGTGGAACTGTTGTGGATTTGGAGAGGACGCTGTAGGATGTGCACATGGGTGTGGGGGCGCAGTGTGCTCCGCAGGATGGGAGAGGGACTCTGACTGGCATGGTGGGAGGTGACCTGTAGGCCGACAGGGAAACAGGGTAGGTTTCTCCATTGTCTTTCCTTTTCGGGGATTGGGGAGCTGGTCTACTTTGATGCTGGAAGGTTTTTTTTTTCCTATTGAATTGGGGATTCCGAATGAATCGACATACCTTTAGTTGGCATGTAACAGACTCAATCCAGGCCGGGCATCAACAAACTGTTTCTGCAGAGAACCAGATAATAAATATTATACCTACAGGCCACACGGCCACTGTCACGCAGAAGCAGCTGTTAGATGGTATGTAAGCAAGTGGGCACCGCCGCATTCCAATAAAACTTTATTTAAAATCTAAGAAGTGGATTGGGTTTGGCCCATGAGCCACGGTTTGTGGGCCCTGATTTAGATGCTCACCCATTTACTACATCTAGAGATCAACATAAATCTAGCGGGTGTAATGACACGGATCAGCTACTGTTCCTTCGTCCTTTAATCCACTGTAACTGTGGGGGGACACTCTTAGCGGAACTGTTAGGAGTAATACAAAGAGAAGACAGAAGAGGTTCTCGTACTGTGTTAATTTGAGTTCAGAACACCTAAAATCACAGTGACTTATACAAGAGAGAAGTTTATTTTTCTTTCCCATATATAAATTTTGGAGGCAAGTAGCCAGGGACGCTATGGCAAACTCCTTCTCACAAGATTCTCGGGCCTATAGGTGCCTTCCCAAGGATTTGTCCCACGAATGGTCTTGGTCTCATGGCTCAAGACTGTGGCCAGCATTCCAGGTAGAAAGATTGGAAAGGGAAGGAGGCGAAGGAGAGGAAATTAAGAACATTAAGATACTGCTACCAGTCACTTCTACTTATAGCCTGTCATAGTTAATTTTATATGCCAACTTGGCTGGGCCATGGGACCCAGTTTTTGGTCAAACTAGATAGTGCTGTGGAGATTTTTTTTTATTGTCGTTGTTTTGTTTTCCTGAATGTGATTAACATTTAAAGCAGTAGATTTTGAGTAAAACAGGTTACCCTTCTTGATGTGGGTGGGCCTCTTCCAATCAGTTGAAGTCATTAACAAAAAGATCTTCCCCGAGAAAGACGGCATTCTACCTCCAGATGGCCTTTGACTCAAGCTCAGCCTCAGCTCGTCCCTGGGTTTCCAGCCTCCGGCCTGCCCTGCAAACTAGATTTGCAAGCCCCTACAACTGAGTGGGCCAAGTCATTAATATATAAATATATAAATAATATAAAATAGTATATATTATCCTATCGGTCTGTTTCTCTAGAGAAACCCAGTCTTCAGGAAACTTATCCACATTCTCCTCCTCCTTGGTAATGCTCAGTGTTTACTTTTTATTTATTTATCTTTAAATTGCTTTTTTGGATCTCTGCTTGGCTTTCCAGGGAATCATACCTTTCTGCCCACATTTCTTATTTTCAGGGAATTGTAAATTACAAGTAGCTTCTCTGGCAGATGGTTGATGCTGAGAAATTCAAACTCGTCACAGATTCCACCATAAAGACATTCTGATCTCGACCTTGCCGCACCTTGTCGGCCCGTGTGCCTGTTTCTGAGGGTGGTTTTGCTGTCTGCACATGGTAGGGACTTGGTGAAGCCTTGCAGATCGAGCGGCTCTTGATGCAAAGCTGTTTTGGCTGATGGGCTTCTGGGGCAAGGCGAGCCGACGTCGGGGGAGGGGGGATGGCGTCAGGCTACAGAGGATCCAGGCCTGCGTGTCTGCAAACAAGCCTGATTAGCTGCACCTGCACCAGCGCCCTCATCGGACACACCTGGGGCGGGGGGAGGAGCGAGGCTCAGTCAGCATGCCTGCACGCAGAAGCCTCTCTCCAGATGCACCTGCAAAGGCCTGGTCCGCCTCAGGTCCGTTCAGTGGGGCTGGTTGCAGACCTGAGAGATTTCTAAGAGCACCAGGCCAAAGTGCGGGTGGGAATGGGAGGGAGTAACATGGCAGGACAAGCAGCTGGTGGCGTCCCCACTGGCAGGCAGACCTGCCTTGTGCTCTGCTAGGCTCCAGCTGCCCGTGTCCTAGCATGCCAGTGAAGAGCTGGCTTCGCCGAGAATCAGGCCCCAGCCTAGCCCTTGCTCAGAGCATTTCGGCTCCCCGAAAGTACTCAGCTGCAGAATGAAGGTGCGTCAGCTTCTTCTCCTCCTGCCCCCTTGGCCCATGAGCACTCACCTCCGAAAAGCTGAGATGCTCGTACGTACTTGTGCTCCATCAAGTGGGATCCTCCCTAGATATAAAAGGGAGGAAATCACCTGTAGTAAAGACCTTAGCAAGGGCCTCTTAGCTTAGCAAGGGCTGGGTTCTGCTGAGGTCCTCAGAAGCCTTACTCTCCTTTGGACAGTTTAGGGAATATGCTCCTGCCCAGGCCCTCGGCAGGTGTTTGAAGAGGTGCAGGGAGAGTGTGTGTGTGTGTGTGTGTGTGTGTGTGTGCGTGTGCGTGTGTGTGTGTGTGTGTGTGCATGCGCTCACAGCAGGGTTTTGATCACACCACTGGATCTAAATGCCCACTCTGCCACTTACTACTGACTCTATGATTTTGGAAGAACTTATTAATCCTTTTAAGCCTGTTTTCCTCGTAAGTAAAAGGGGGCTAAATAGTACATGTTATAACCGTGCTCCCCCCATCCGTCTGTTGAACCCTACCTAATACGCAGGACCTCAGAACGTGACTATATTTGGAGATGGGGTCTTTAAAGAGGTAAGGTAAACTGGGGGCACTGGGGTGGGCCTTAAGCCAGTCTGACTGGTGTCCTCATAAGAAGAGGAGCTTTGGACACAGACACCCACGGAGGGATGACCCGTGCAGACACAGGCCGAAGGGCCGTCCACAAGCCGAGGAGAGAGGCCTCAGGAGGAACCCTTGGACTTCTGGCTTCCGGAGCTGCAAGAGAATAAATCTCGGCTGTGGAGGCCCCCCATCTTTGGAAGCCTGCTGCAGCCAGAGCCAACGAGTGCCACATGCATCGAAGAGATTTTCAGAAGATAATATGTATAGAATTCTCAGTGTCGTTCCTGGCACGTGGACTGGGTATTTTCAGTATTCTACTCTCCAGGCCTTCAAGGTCGGGCAGTACGGCGGACCCGGCCCGAACTGCCCAGGTTTACATGCTGGTTTGGCTGCCTAGTCTCTGGGTAACCATGGGGTTCAGATTTCAACTCTCCAAATATCAATTTCCTTTTGTCCTAGGGGGGAATAGCGGTGCGTGCCTCACAGAGTCGCTGGGGGTCGGGCATACAGCACTTAGCACAGTATCAGGGAGCTGCTCTGATTGTCATTGTTATCGGGGGCAGTAAGCATGTCCCTTTGCTAATAAGTATGTATAACATCGGGAAGAAATGCAGGGGATGTGCCTTTGGGGGCACTCCTGTTCCTGCTGAAGTCACCCTTGACTCTTTTGGGTTGTATTTCCCACAGTCTCTAGAATTTGGAAACCATAGTATTTATAGATGATGCTTTCCAGAAATTTATCTATAAATTCTTTTTCTTCTTTTTTTGGGGGGGGGTTCTGCACTGCCGTGGGTGGGAGGGGGCCTACACCCTGTATTGGCTGGTTGTTAGCC
Organism: Halichoerus grypus; assembly: GCF_964656455.1. Classification (NCBI taxonomy): domain Eukaryota; kingdom Metazoa; phylum Chordata; class Mammalia; order Carnivora; family Phocidae; genus Halichoerus; species Halichoerus grypus. The sequence continues at coordinate 102,792,511 of NC_135723.1, forward strand.
TTTCCTCTGACCGAGGAGTTCAAGATGAGAGTGCTGATGATGCACAGGAGAACTGATTCCCCCTCTCCCTGGAGATGGGTCTCTGGATTTGGACTGATACTCACCCGTTTTCAGCCGAAGGATTACCGTCAGCACAGTGTTTGTCCTCTGGAGGGATGATGATTAATTTTTAAATATTGATAAAATGCAGCCCTTTTTCTTTGTGTTTTTAAATTTTTCCTTGTGGTCAAAACATTTAACATGAGATCGACTCCCTTAACAGATGGAGTGAGCGGTCCGGTGTTGTTCTCTAAAAGCACAGTGTAGAGAACTCTCCAGAACTTAGTCACCTTCCGTAACAGACATTTTATATGCAGCAATCCCCTGTTTCCACCTCCCCGCAGGGCTAGCAACCACCGTCCTGTTCTCTGCTTGCAGCAGTTGGACTGTCTTAGGTTCCTCGTCTGAGCGGAACCACGTGGTATTTCTCCTGCCCTCCGGGTTCATCTGTGTTGTTGCATTTGGCAGGAGAGCCTGCCTTTTCTCTTTGAAAAGCAGTAAAGTCAAGTATGCAGAAAAGTCAGCCGCCCAGGGACATGGTGCCGGAAGATCCCACCGAAAGGTTCTGAGTGGCACAGTCTGGCCTGTCCCCGGACCAGTGAGTCTCAGACATTTCCACCCAGGAGCTCCCAAGAACAGAGGCAGTGAATGGGGGCGTGGGGCTGGGAGGGGGCTGGTCAGGCAAGGACTCAGGTGATCTCATGATCTGATGCCAGCAGGAGCCTCCTTTGAAGTATCAGGTATAATCTTGTAGATGTGGGTGAACTTTACTTATACCCATATTCATTGTAGATGTGAAACAATATGTAAGGTCTTTACTGAGAAGTAAAAAAACAGAAGCACCAGAGCGGGGGGTTCATGTCCTTCTCCACCACACACCCGAGCACCCCCAGGCTATGACCCACTCTCACTTGGTTAGACCCAGGGCCCCAGAGACAGAGAGGAGGAGGCAGGGCCTAGCTCCCTTCACTTCTCCTTCTCCTGCTGTGGCCCCTGTCCTTGGATGTCCACACTGGGTGGCGGTCCTGGCCTCCTTGGGTTAGCAGTGGATCCTTTCAGAGATGTTAACAGATGGTTAAGATCTCCGAGTCCAGAGCTGTGACCAAGTGGGGCAGGAACCCTCCACTTAGGAGCCTGTAGCTCTATGAAGACTCCCCTGAGAGTCTGCTTGGCTTGGCACACTCCTTGCAGCCAACAGATAGTAATTCGTGTGCAGACACTAGGTAGTGGGGCCACAAAGAGAAGTTAGACAAGGATCCACACCATTGCTGCTGTCACCCTGGAAACACCCTGTCCTGTAGGGACAACAAAACACCAACCAAACCCTTACTGTGTGACAGGGGTTTACATGGGGTTTGCACTCTTTGCTTGTTTGTTTGGATTCTTAGGCAAACCACGCCAACTCCCAACTGCCTATCCTGGTGTCTTAGAATCTGTGCCAAGTAAGTCTTTAGCCCAGAATTGAGTTCAGGCTGTGGCAGAGGTGATAAGGCAACTCTACCATGATCTGGATTCATCTGTCCACTCCAAAGAAGGATACAGTACAGTGGATTTTGCAAGTGTGTTTGTTTCTGTAAAATGACTATGGGGCAGGGATGTTGGGAAGGAGTTGAACAAGAAGTCTACTATCAAACAGCTTTACGTGGAAAAGGATCTGCTTTGTCTTATCTCTGATGCTGGACTTTATAGAGGTGCAGGCCGGACTTTCTTACTGAGAGTATTTATTAGTGCTGAGTGCAGGGGTGGCCCTGCTCCCCCCAGGCCAGTGAATGCCCGTGGCCTGAAACCCTTTGGGTGGAGGTCGAAGATCTAGACTAGGAGGAGTTAGGGAAATATTCGCAGAGGGCACTGTTCACACGCACAGGGGCAGCAGAAGGCCTCTGGGCGCTGGGTGGGTCTGCGTTTCTGGGAGGCCGTGAGACATGCCCACCTGTCATCTAGCAGCTACTCAAGCTTTATCCAGAGCTAATCAGCTCTGCCTACATTGCATTTCTCCTCTAACAGCCAGCTCGTGTCCCCCCGGGGGTCGGGGTCAGGGGAGGTGCCGGAGGGCCCACAGGCAGTGCGAGGTGGCCAGGAGACCAGGCAGGGACAGCAGGACTGCCCTGTCTGTCCTGCTGTCTCCTTGAGATCAGGACTCAGCAGGGAGCCCTGCTCCTCTAAGGTCACCCCAGATGCTGTTTCCCTTTTGTTTTTTTTTTTTTTCCTTTTAACCGACAGACACCCTTGAGGTTCTGGTTGATTTTTCAAAGAGAAACAGGAGATTCTTGGAGTAAAAAGAGGAAACATAGTAAGTTTTCGGAATTTTAAGGAAAATAAAGGCCAAGATTTCCACATCTAGCATTCCTGCAAAACCCACCCGGCAAACAGAAAGGATGCCATTCCTTGGTGCCCACTGACCATCTGCCTTCTCATAGGCACGGGGCACTCACTTGGCAGAAGGGAAAAACAAAGACCATCTCCCGCGCGTCCCCTTATGCCCCCCTCCCGCGTCCGGGTGTGACCAGCGGGCAAGCGCTGCTCCGGGGGCGCCGGCTCGGCCACCCAGGCTGGGCAGCGAGGGCAGCGCCCCCGCCTGGGTCCCCGGCAGGTCCCCTCCGCCGTCCCCTTGCCCAGCCCACCCCAGCGCCCCTATACCCCCCGCGCCACCTCTCCAGTCTCCCCCCTCCTCCCTCGGTGCCCCCTCCCCAGTCCCTCCTCTCCCCAGAGTTTCCTACCCCCCCGCGCTGGGTCCCCACCCACCTTCCCACCCCCGGCGCCCCCTCCTCAGCCGAGCCGAGGCCCGAGCATGCGCCGTGCGCCGCGGGAGGCGGGAAGCGGGCGGGAGCAGCGCGCATCACTCGGGTCCCCTTCCTGCACCGCGCCGCCACTTGCCGGTTGCTAAGCAGTTACCATTGTTTCTGTGGCGATTGCGGAGGCTGTTGCTAATTGGAGAAGCCCCGCTAAGCCGCAGCATCTCCCCTGTTCGGATCCGCTCTCTGCTCCTTGCATTTAAAGAGAAAACTAGGCTGGTCTACCCACTCTCCCTCCCCCACCCTCCCCAGAATAGCCGTGTGATTTCGGAAGTATGGACTAAATCACACCCCTCCCCGCCGCCTATTGGACTCTGGTGGCTCGGAACTCACCGTCAGACCGCACCTGCCCCTGCGCCGTGCGCCCTGGGCAGGGGATCATGACTACAGCCAAGGAGCCAAATGCTTCAGGGAAATCCGTGCAGCAGCAGGAACAGGTAATGCTGCTTTCTGGCGTGTGCCCGTGCGTGTGCCTGTGCGGGAGTGGGGGATGTGTGTCTCTTGAATGATTTTATATTGGCAATGACTGCCCTCACCTGAGCCACAAAGCTGGAGGTGAACACAGGCACTGAGCCAGTGCCGCTGGGGTCTGCCTTCTCCTCTCCTGACTTCTATTTCTGGAAGATCCCCTGGTCTGTGGATAATGCACGGGCACGGGGAGCACGCATCTGGCGAGGTAAACTTGGTGTGAGGGGACCCTTCCACAAAGGCCTCTCTCCGCACAGCTGCCTGATTATGCATTTGTCAGTTGTGAAGGTTTCCAACTACTTTGTAATTTGGGGGCTGGCGGGGGGAGGGATGAAAGAGGTGGGGAGCCCTGCCTCAGATTTCCCTGTATTCTGACCCTCCAACAGGACTTTGATCTGGTTCTAACACAAGTCAAAAGAGGACACTGGAGCTATGTTTAAAGGACTTTTCTTTTGATACCTGTGTCCCTTTTCTTCCTCTTCTCAAGTATGTCTGCAGGAGTGGACAGATTGCTGCTTGTCCTGGGCATTTAGAGAGGGCAGACTCTCCCTGCTAGGAAAACTGCACAGCTAGGACCCAGTGGGACCCTCCCCTTGCCCCCAGTTGAGAAGTAGCAGGCCTTGCAGGGCTGGCCAAGGATGGCCAGGTCGGCTCGGGTATCCCCATATGGCAGAGGATGTCCGCGCACCCTGCCGCTCAGGCCTGCCATCTGCAGAGGCTCCGAGCCTGAGTCTCAGGAGTGAAGGGGAACCAGCAAGCTGTGTTTTACTGCTCCTGTAGATATTGTAATTCCCTTCTCGAAGATCGTGAGGGTTCTTATCTTTTAATCACTGCTTGGTTCTCCTCAGGCGGATCATTAAAATAGATCCTGGGAGACACCAGTAGATTCCCAGAGCAGTTTGCTCAAGCCTGGTAAATCAACAGCAGAAGCTGATTTCCCCGATTTATTTTAGGGGTGCTGTTAGCTCCCACTTGCTAGGATTGGGGCCAAGAAAGGAGAGCCCACTCGAGTTCAGGAAAGCAAAGAGCCTCTTTGGGGAGAGTGTGTTAGAGGCTCATCGCCAACTATTCAGAGACAGTATGAAGACAACTTTGGATCTGTATTTAATGGGAGATGCATTTTTTGGGTCATTTCCTCAAAGCCCATTTTTTGATTAAAAAAAGACCACCTTAGTAGTAGTATCATCATTATTACCGTCATCTAAGGAACTTAAATATAATTTTAATTTCTTATGGGAAGAATATTTTATAAACACAAGTCTAAGAATCCTACACTCGGTGGGAGAGCTCATGTGAAGGTCAAGACTCACTGTAGCGTGAACACTGGGAGGTTCACACAGGCCAAACAACCCCTCCTCCATTTAAAAAAAATCTACAGATTATTTGTTCAAGAAAGAAACATGTCCACCCTAAATTAGCATCCTGTGACTAACTGGCCTTCCTTTTATTACAGTTCTCCTCCTCACTAGTTACAAAGCAAATGTGCCCTGGGCCTGCAGGCTCCAGCAGGCCTCGGGGAGCATTTCTGACCGTGGGACAGTGGCCATAATTATGGAGAAAGACACTGCTCTTCAGAGGTCTGAGCCCAAAGGTGGGCACTCAGAAGCCCAATCTATATTATGTGGAAGAAGGCCCATGGCTCCTATACAGCTTCACTCTCGTTTCCCTCTACACGTCAGGAGCATGGAAATAATTTGGGTGTGGGTTTCAGAGGATGTGTAGGGTCTTGTTTGATTTTGTACCTTCTGATCATTGGAAACCCCCCATCCTTGCCCCTGGGGCCATTGTGGCAGATGTGAATGGGCAGAGCGCTGAGGACAGAGGCGGCTGTGGCCACAGGGAGCAGTCAGGAGGCCCTCTTCCCATTCTCAGGCATCGTCTTGACCCTGAGAAGCACATGGTGCCCATCCTGTGAAGCAGAACAAAGTGAGGGTCAACAGCAGGACCAGGGCAGGAGATGCAAAATGGGATGGAGCACAGAGATCTCACGTCTAAAATTAATGTACCTTTAGGGGACGTTGGCTTAAATCTTGACAAACTGCTCAAAACACAAAGAGGTAAAGAAAATACTTAGTCATGAAGACTATTTCCTCTTCCTCCACTATTTATCAGTTTTTAAAGACATTTAAACTCCGTTCTGTGGGCTTAGACTGCAGAGCTCTGAATGAGTTCTCCCATTCTTGATTGCATTTCATCCTTGTTGCTAGTGGAGCTTGGACGTAGTCCCATCCCCAGCTGGGTGGGGGTTTATAGGGAGGCCAGGACAGAGGGCTATGCTCCAACATTTTTTTAAGAAAGAAATAGATGCTGGTTTGTGGTTTGGTTTGGTTTTTAGATTAGGGATCATTTAGTTGTACTGACGAAGTTTGTGACAGTGGCACCTTACATCTTATATTGGGAGGCATTAATCTGAGGATTTGATCTTCTGTAACTTGAATTTATGTCCAACACTCTTTAAAATTTATTCGGTTATTGCAATAGACTAACAGTTCTTAGCAAACTAACACGGTATAGTTTCTTACCTACCTCGGGAGTTGGAAGCTGGGCAGCCACTGGAAATAACTTTTGTATGCTGAGGATTACTGTAAATTAATGAAAAACAAATCTAGGAAAAGTTATAAAACCAAATGATTTTACCTATTAATTAGAGATTGTTGATTTTCCCTGTTTTTTGTTTTGTTTTGTTTTTTGCTAAAATATGTACTAAAAATAGAGAAATATGTGGAGGTTTTTTTGTTTTGTTTGTTTTTAAAGATGTTGTATAAATACATTGGGATAAAATGGAGAATGGACTTCTAGAAGACCCTTTCCCTTTCTCTTTAGATATGCCAAAATTTATTTTTAAATGAAGTACTAACAGTCCAGAGATGTTTGGAAACAAAATATCATTTAAGCTGAATGAACTGAACTCATCCTTTGGCTCTGAAGCTAATCAGCTGGTAGAGGCTCCTCAGTAAAAACCAGATCCACACTGGCCAGCCCTCCGCCACACCAACGTGTCCAGAGTGAAGCTTAGCAGGTGAAGTAGAAAAAGCTGAGGCTGGTTTGGTTAAAATTTATTGTATTCTCTCAAATGAACTAAATCCTTCCTTAGAGAACCAAATTAAGGATTTTTTCCCCTTAAGTAAAAGCACAAATTTATTTTAAAATCTACTGTCCTATTTCAAATGACTTAAAATTGAAAAGCAGTGATCAGTAATACTGTTAAGAGTAAGAAGAGACAGAAAGATTAATTCTCCATGCTTCCAGTGAGCCAGGATATATTTTTGCTCAAATATTGAGCAGGCGTAGGTTTTTAGTGGCAGATTCTGGATTTGTAATGTGTGTGGATGTGTGTGCATGCGCATGCGCACACACAAACAGGCCTCTTGCGTCACAAACTCCAAGTTGGAAAAGACGTCACAAGTTCGCCCCGTGATCAGGTCTACCTGTTGGGCTCAGGAATCTCACAAATAATTGAGAATCTGCTTTTCCTTCAAAGATCTCCAGAATACCTCCTTTTGTATGGCGATATTCTGTGTTCTCTTGGGGAACGCGATCTTTTGCTCTGTGTTCAGGTCCAGCACTTCTAGCTTCTAGAGCCCTCCCTGGAAGCTGGCTGTCTGATAGCGCTTCGTGTGTGAGACCTACTTTTTTTGCTTTTCACTCTTCCCTGAGCCGCACAAGCCCAAATATATATAGCGCTGATGTGTCTATTCTCTTATTAAATTAGGAGCACCAGGATCAGTGTTGATTGAGAGGTTAAATTATTTAGCCAGACCTTTGTGATTATAATGCCATTGCAAAGAATTTTCTGAAGTGAATGAAAATTTTTATAAACAGCATATTCTGTAAAGCGGACATGAAAAAGCACAGAGCTTGGGATTCTGGGAGAGGACAGACCTTGCCAGGAGCACACAGGTGATGATGACCCAGGAGATGTCTGAAGTTCAGACATCTTCTGCCCAGTGCTCTTTGTGTTAGATCCTGTTGCTTCTCCCATAGTAAAATTAGATCCTGAAACAGAGGAGCTGGCTTTGACCATCAAGAGAGTTAAATTTTTTATGAAACTACGTTACAGGGAAAGCCAACATGAAACATCTGTGGTGAAGGTAAATGTGGTATTAAACAAAAAAAGAAGTAGTAAAAGGAAACCCAGTAAAACAAGATTCAGTATTAGGAAGTGCAAACATGACTTACTTCTGAGGTGGTCCTTCCACAACTCAAAGAGTGGCAATGGATGCAATGATCATACTAGTGTATGTTAAATTCTATTATGCTCATGGTCGAAGTTACTAAGACTCTCTGGATAAAAACAAGACTTGAAGGAACCGGACAAGAGTCAGAACAATAGGTTCTTAAGATTGTGTAGAAATACATCTAGGACTCTGAAGAAAGAGAAACATTCTGGCTGCCAGATGGGTCGATATGTGAAAGGGAGAACTCAGAAGTTGGGCATCCTAGAGAGAACATGAGCAGAACAAGATGTGCATGCCTGGGATCTCCAGATGGGTCCTGGCAAGGAGGGGAGTGGCCAGGGGGAGGATGGGGGTACAGGAGTGGGGAGCAGCAGAGTCTTTGTGCAGAGGAAAGACGGTGGCTGGTGGGGTGCTCTTCTTAGAGGAGGGACACTTAGTCTCATCACCAGAGAGAATAACATGCAATGAAGCGAGCAACTAGCTTGGAGCCATAATCCACCAAGCTCTGGTGTCTACAAGCAGTTCCCATTTTCTGGGATGCATGTGATAGACTAAAAGAAGTCAGTAAACAAGTGTCACTCAAGAGGCTAAGTGAAAACCCAAACAATCCCAGATTGGCTGTATGCAATGCCCAAATTCAAAACAAATGGAAAACAGCTGACTTTTCTTTCTGAAAAATGCTTTCACTGGCGTTAAACACATTTTATTGTGTTCTACTGACATTACATCGAACGTAACCCTGCCCCTCACTTTCAGTACCAGAGCTACCACGGAAAGCTTGCTCAAGACCTTCAAACGCTCCACAGGGAAAACCTGGGGGACTTTGAGGGTTGGAGGATGCTTTCCATTAACTTTCACCAAAACATCATCAGCTCCAGCATGCCTGTGGACAATGCGAAGATGCTTATCATGTACAGTAACGGACAGTCACCATGTTTCTGCCTCATTGGGAATTGCAGCATTATTATCCTTTGTGGAAATGAGCCATGTCTGTGTTTGGCATTAATTGATTTAGGTTTGTAGTGGACATATTTCACCTACTCTCATGAGAAAGGGCAGAATGAGTCTGCTCATCTAGAGTTCTGAAAGTTGAGGAAAAGATTCTAATCTGGGGAGGAAGCAGGTCTCTAAGGGTACAGAGATTGATGGTTGTTTGAAGACCTTGCTTTAAAAAGATGTGGCACGGAGATTGTGTATTCTTGTTTCAGTTATGGTTTGGAAAGCCAAAATGAGCTAAAATGTTTTTATTTCAGGTTCCAGGTTTGGTTACCTGGTGGCCTCAAAGCGTAGGAGTGGGAACCACATCACCTGGGTGGAGTGATGTTTGTTGTAATTCTGCAGGAGGCTGACATTCTCACGTCCTTCCTGCCTTGGGTAGTGTGTGTCCCTTGAAGTGGGGACATAAAGGAAAGGGCAGATGGGGACGGTTCAGGAAAAGTAGCCCAGGCAATGTGATCTGATCTAGAAAGTTTGTTCTGCGTCCTCCTTTTCCCTCCATCTGCTGTTCACTATTTATGACTCCTTCACGCCTTGTCCCGGGTGCACCTCTGATCGCCAGTAGTCTCTGCAACGGTCCATTATTTGCTCAGAGTTGACTCTGTCAAAACTTTCCCCTGTGCTGTTCTACCTGGACCCTTGCTAAATGCCGGAGACCAGCCAATCCCTACAAAACGTTTAAGGTCATCGGTGTAATGCGCTACTCACCTTGAAAGCATCCGTAACCTAATCAACAGATGTTGGTGATGAAGCCCAGCAGAGTTGTTCATGGCTGGAATTTCAGGTTCAAAGTTATAGCACAGCCAATGGAAGAAAAAAGAATAGAGTGTTTACTCACAATCATTAATGACAAATTAAGTAGAGGTCATGGTGAGGACAGTCTCTGCACCCCCAGAATCACTGATAGTTTGTGCCCGTCCTGTGAATACCTCTTATTTCTGCATTTATGTTAGATCTGGCCTCGTAGCAGGCAAGTCCTGAATAACAGATACTGTTGCTGCTTTTCGATTCCAGTTCCTGGAGGATTTTGTGGTAATGGAGTAGAAATTTGCAGCAATCCCTTCTTAGGAAAATTTGTCATGAGCACAGACATTAAGTCAGTGCTGCGGGTCAACTTTGATAGGGGTGTCCATCTATTTTTAACAGTGGTGGCTTGGATGCCACAGGGTCCCCCCGCCCCCGACCAGTGGTGTTACAAAACCCATTAGTGATATACTCAAGTCTTGATAATAGAATTTTTCATGACAATTTATATATTACCCCCTTACTAGTATCTGATCAGTGTTTTAGGAGATTTAACTTCCTCTGCCAGAACTCAAAGAAAACTGCTTTCCCCCATCTGACAGTGCATGAGACTCTGAGCATCACTGCAAGCTGCTAAGTTGTTAATTTGGAACACAGGCTTCTAAAAAATGTCCGTAGGCGCACCTGTGAGTGTGGAGGGGGAGAAGGACCAATAGGCACCAGCATAATCTGCAGAATAAAATGGGGAAACTGGTGGTGAGGAGGAGGGGGCTCTTTCAAAACATTTTAAAAGGTCAAAAACTGTGTTCTGACTTGCTCATAGGATTCCTCTTGAGTATCATGGGAATTCATGTTCTGGGAAAGATAGATCCAACCCTTTAAATAGGTTACCCACAGCAAGATGGACATCACAACCAAGAATTTGAAACCTATCCTCTTGATTTTCTCTTTAGAATTAATATGCAGCAGAGCTTCTCTTGAATGGTGGGGACGTATGTTTTAAAATTAATGAAAGAATTTACTTCTCTATTTTGAAGAGGCGAGTTTTAGCCTCCGTGTTAGAATATTTGAAGTTGTCACAGAGTTTACTCAGGGAACTCTAAAATTATGATACTCACTACCTATCCTAAATCGGGTCTCGAAATGGGAGAGGGAAGGAAACATATTTTTAAATGTTAACAGCCCGCCTGATACCCCATCCATTTATTAGACAGATGTTGGATCAGAGGAAGATTTTAATTTTGATGAATAGGAGACACAGGAGAGGAGAGAGGCCGAGTTGGGAGAAAAGGAAGCTGGCTGGGGCAGCTCAAGGTTGGGAGAGCAGAGGGATTTCCAGCTGCGCCATTGCAACCCATGGGCTGGCTGAGCAGTCTGCTATGGGTGGTAGAGGACCGCTGGGGACATGGAGATGATTCTGGAGAGCTGGAAATGCTTACTTGTGAGGGTTTCAGAGCATGGTAGCCTGGAAAGTCCCACAGTGGAAAGCTGCAGAGGGTTAGTGGGATTCTGGAATAAAGAGAAGAAATCTGAACTTAAGACAGATTTCTGCTTAAAAGAACAGGATTTGGGGGAATATAAGAAAAATGGCTCGGACATAAAAATGACACTTTGTGAGGGTGATTACTTAATCTTGGCATGTCCCAATGGACTAAAAAGGGTACTGGAAGCTTCTGGTTTTCAAAGAGCTTAAAAGGGTTTGTGATGCCCCAGATAAAATTCAGGTTTACTTAGAAGCAACAGGTACTTTATGGCATTAAGTTAAATACACACATATACCTGTTAACATATGTATGCAGTATTCCTCGAAGTAGTCCGAGAAATTTTTAAGAAGACTTGAGACAATTAGAACATCTGGTGCTGATTTTTGTTTTTTTTGTTTTTTTTTTTTTAAAGATTTTATTTATTTATTTGAGAGAGAGAATGAGATAGAGAGAGCATGAGAGGGGGGGAGGGTCAGAGGGAGAAGCAGACTCCCTGCTGAGCAGGGAGCCCGATGCGGGACTCGATCCCGAGACTCCAGGATCATGACCTGAGCCGAAGGCAGTCGCTTAACCAACTGAGCCACCCAGGCGCCCTGGTGCTGATTTTTGGAAAGCAAAATAAACACTCCATCACCCCAATTCCACATCATGGGGTACACAGGGAAAGAAGGAGATTAATAAGAGAATTTTGGTAGGCAAAAACTGATCTGTCGTTAAAAATCATAAAGCCTTAACGTCTCAAACTCTCTTATGCATTTTATGGACTTTATCTGCTCCTTACAAGGATGGCGTGGGCACTTTCCCTTCCTCCTGCCAAGAGCCCTCTTTTCTGGAAGATGGGAGAACACCAGCTCTGATCCCAACTCTTCCCCCTGCTAGCTGATGGACCGGGGCAGATCTAGGCTGAGGCCCCATCTGGGAATAATGCCCATCACACTAGTGCTTGGACGAAAACCTTTCAGCACAGAGCACTCCTCTTAGCATGGAGATTTCAAGCCACTATTTAGTAAGTACTTAACTACATGTGTTGACATAACAATGATATTTGAATGGGCCTATTTTCAGCATTTGGTAAGGGCTTGTGTGTCCATTCTAAGAGAGGTTAGTCTATAAGATCAAAGAACGTTCGACTTTTAAGGCATTTTGCAGACCATCTTGCCCAGTGATTTTTGGACTTTTGTTTTGGTAACAGAAACCTTTTCTCTAAAGGAAATAAGCCAAGTTCAACAAGGTGAAAGCACTTCTCTAATGGCCCCCCATACAAGTCAGCAGAGCACCCTCCCAGTTAGTAGCCCCCAGACAGGTCAGCTGAGCACCCCCCCAGTTAGTGGCCCCCAGACAGGTCAGCTGAGCACACCCTCCAATTAGAGGCCCCCAGACAGGTCAGCTGAGCACCCCCCACTTAGTGGCCCCCAGACAGGTCAGCTGAGCACACCCTCCAATTAGAGACCCCCAGACAGGTCAGCAGAGCACCCCCGTCCAGCAGAGTACAGCTTATGAACCAGATACCTAATTCAGCAGTCTGATTTTACATAGGAGGAAATAAGGCTCAGAGAGGTTGAGTAAATTAACCAGAATCACACAGCTGACAAGTTGCAGAAGCAGAACACAACCGCTGCCTTCCCCCTTTTTTTTTTTTGCTCCAAATCAAGGAACCCCAGGTGAGTCATGGTAAAAATGATATACTAAGAAGGTTAACACGAAAACTGATACAGAAAACTGCAAAGGTAATAAAGTGAGCAAATTAAATGCAAATGAAGAAATCCTTGTCTGGAGATCAGTTGAGAAAAGGTGTATACGTAAGGCCGTTGTCTGTCTGCATGTCTTATGGACAGATGTAGCTATTTCTTCTTTTTATTGCACCGTCCCTGGAGGCATTATGGCTTTTGTAGCAATTTTTCATATTTAATCAGTTATTTAATGAGTTGCTTTGGAAACAAGGAAAAAAATGAGGATATAACAAATGTTTTTCTCCTGATTTTTAAAAGTAAGCAGCAATTAATAAGTTCTGTGTGCTTTGGAAGTATGCAGTAGGTAATTTTCAATCTCATCTTAACACTTGAATAACTTCAAAGGTAGCAGTTATACAACAGGTGTGGAAAGACAGCATGAAAGAGAGAGGAGACCCAGCATATCACCTGTGTAGACTGGGGATTCAGCCCCGCAGGAGTTCAGATGTTGAAACATCTGGAAATCGTATGAGCTCATAAGCTCAAACTGAACCAAAAGTACGTTGATCATTACCCATAGATTACAGATCCCTTTGGAGGATCTGATGAAAGCCAAGGACCTGCTCGCTGAAGTCCCATACCCTCTTGATTACCTAAAGCTCACAGACACGGTCCTACGTCCATCAATCCCTCAGTGCCGCCTTCCAGCAAGCTAGCATGGTCTGAAGACACATCGGTAGAAACGTGCTCACCGCTCAAACCTTATAAAGATATGAACTAAGTAGGTATCACCTCTGGGTGTTGGACTAGGTGCCCCAGGAAAGAGTGGGGATGGGGTTGGGGGCGAGTGGTCGGGGAGAAAGGTATGATGTCCCAACAGTGGTGGAGGAGGGGGCTGTGAACCATGTTGGCGGGTGAAAGTTTAAAGAATGCAGATATATGTCTGGAGAAATAAAGCGTGTCTTTAAAGTTTAAGGAACTGTTAAATATTATTAGAAGAAATGAAGGGATTTTGATTTTTTTATTTCCTGGATTATTCTAAAAGGCAAAAGACTAGGGATGTGTGGCTTTCAGTCCCTAGATGGCAGCTTTAGCTGATGCCACTCCACGTTCTTCAAGCCAGCATCGGGGACCATCAGCCTGGGCTCTGCCCCTGAAAGGGCAGGTTTGACTCAGGGCCCTTCTACTGGAAGGTGTCAAGGCTTGAATACCTTCCCTGTCACACAGCTCTGAGCCTCTGACAGACACAACACACGTCCTGCTGCCTAGGTAGCTCCAAAGCCAAGCGCAATGCCAGCCCCATCAATCTGTTTGCACGATGAATCCGTGAATGCGTGAATCGCGTCCTCCCCTGTCAACCTCCTCCGGTGAATGACCCACAGAGTTAAAGGGTCTGTGGTTTCATTCATTCAGCAAATGAACCAGGTTTTTGGAGCCCTAGAGGAAAATAGGATCCAACTCCTTGAGTGACCCACTCACCTTGTCTTCCCTGAGACCTGGGACATCATTGCCCATTTCCTTTCCCCAAATCCCACCCACACCTGTTTTACCTGAAGCCGTTTCTCTACCACAGAAGCATCAGCCACGTGCCACAGTCCATGTGTCAGCATTCAGTCCTGCGGGGACTCCTATCCATAAAGTCAGCAAATATCCTCTCGTTCACCAAGCGGGTGGGTGAACGAGAAAGCCCACTGATAAGAAAAGGAGACCTGTCAGAAAACCGGGCATTCTGCATCCCCAACGCCCTCTCCCTTTTGCCGAGGCAGAAGCACCACGTCCTCTTCCTTCATGGAAGCGATTTGCTGAAATGAAAAGACAGTCCCTTGCACCACCCTCTCCCAGATGCGGAGAAAGTCGGGGCGGACCCTCTCAAACTCAGGGGAGACATACTTTGAGAGAAGAAGAAACAAAGTGGATCAAGATGAACAGAATGGAAAGGTCTGGAACGTTGACTGTGTTTGCCCTCTTCTGAGCCTGGATTGGCCAAGTTTGTTGAGAGGCAGGATAGGTTCAAGGGTAACTTCTGGGGTGACAGGATGAAGTGCTTTCCTAAGGAGAAAGCAACCGTGAAATGGTGGCTTAGAGCCCAGGCCCTGGGGGCTGTGGTGTGGGAGGAGGAGACTAGCTCTGGGTTTAGGTGGTCTGAATTTAAATCCCGGCTCAGGCACTGACTGGTTAGGCAGCATTGGGCTGTCGGGTAAGCTCAGTTCCATATTGTGCAAGAGCGGAGTGGTAGCCCCGAATGTCATCCATGGATGATTCTGGTTTCATCCCGGGGCAGAGGAGGAGGTGTGAGGATGCGCTCTGAGCCAGGTCAGCATCTTCACCGACTCTCTGGCCCCCACAGTCTGGCTGCAGGAGGGACGTTGCCAAAGGGATGGCAAGGTTTACTTCATGGGAAGCGTGCTTGCTGCATTGACTGAAGAGGTTTACTTTTCCTTAACTGCTGCGGCACTTGAAATTGCATAGATAATAAGGCACACTTGAAACAGTGAGTCTGCAGCTTTTGACTCTATTAAATTCACTTAGGTGTGTGGCTGACAAGTTACACTAAGGTACTTGAGACTCGGTTGTGGTTGACGAGTTGTCAGAAGTTTCGTATTTGTGACCTAGATGGTTATCTAACTTAGTTCGGTGGTGACACTGACATGAACCCAGAGTCGTCGAGCGCCTAATGCATGCGACTTTTCACGGGAAACAGACTCTGTGTTTTAAGTTTGTTAAAATCTTAACAGCAGGGCCAACTTTTAAGATTACCGAGTTTGGTTTCTGAAGGATTTGATCCTTGTAATGAATGGCTATATTAATAGAATTTTTTATTAGTTTATTTCCGTGCTGTACTATGTCTTTTGAAAATTTCGTGTTTGTGTAATTGTGTTTTCATTGCTCGAATGAGGAAATGATACTTAAAGTAACCGACACTAATTGAATCCACGAAAAACGCTGAAGAAAAGAATCTGTGCCCTGGAGAGGGTGGCTTGTGCCTTTTGTGACGCTCATGGTGGCTTGCAGAAAATGCTCCCGTGGCATGAGTACCAAGGAAAAGAAGTACCAAGCCCATGTGTGGTTTTTACTCAGATCTCAATTCCATGAAAGAAATTCAAAGTATCTTTTAATTCTGTAGTAGCACCTGAGCTGATTCAATGTCTTGAATTTTAGGAATGTGCAGAGAATTTAGAAAAACATCAGATTTTAAATTTTCAAATGGTAAAATTTTATGACCTTTCCCTGTGGGAGAATCCTCATGTCTAGACTTGAATCACCTATCCGTTGGCATTGAAATTACTCACCAGGATTGTGTATTACACAGTTTTGTTTAGAAATGTGTGAGAGTTTTTACTGCTGTAGGATTCATTATCTGTCCCTCTTGTGCTCACTCTTCCCATGCTTAGGAATGTCAATTATTTTTATTTTTTATTTTTTACATTACCTGGCAAAGAGCTGTAATGCTCGCAATGAGAGCAATCTTGTGGGAAACACTGACAATCAAGCCACAGGTAGGCACACCCATGTCAACCACACTCTCTCCTGTACTCTCCACATCTCTCCCAACCCCCCAACTACCAGACCAGAAAGCTAGACAGAGTTCTTTAAAAATGATTTGTACACTGATAGAACTTGGTGGGAAGATAAACCCCTTGACTGTGTTTTGTTGAGCAGCCTGAAGACTCCCTACTGCGGCAGATCTGGAAATCACTGACAGACACAAGTTACGCCAGCAAGGTGGGGATGGAGAGATGTATTTCTGCTCCTTTGTTCATCAGGATGTATTATTTCCTTTCTTCCTTGGCTCAGTGGGTGGAGTGCAGTAACGATCCAATATTATTTGTCCCCAGCTGTATGCATGAGCATATATATTTAAGGAAAAAGAAACAGTTTGAGTGTAATTGACCATTTCGGAGATCTGTCATCTCTTAGCTTCTGTGTTGGCCATTGAGTCAATGATGCGGAAGATGTGTGCATACATGTGCCCACATCTACCCTTCCCACCGCCCTGTCCTTCCCACCCCTCTGATTCAGATGGACGTCGCTTTGGTGCTGCATGCTGCTCTTCATTTGGGTCCCCAGGCTAGCCCCTAGGGAAGGAGGCGATTGTGTCAGAGGAAAGGAATAAAGCATAAACCCCCGAGGATTGCCTAAATGCAGTCTCTCTAGAGCATTTGTCGTCATGAAGTTCTTCAACAGTCTTACTGATGTTTTTAAAAGCAAAAATTACACCTGATGATTATCTATTTCATGTAAAAATACAAAGAATGTTTTGATGTAAGGATGGAAATAAAACAACCGTGTTTTGTTTTGTTTTATCCTCAAATCAATTTTGTTCTAATGCAGGTGAAATTTTTGCTTCCAAAGACAAGGCTAAAACTCCTAATATTTCTCTGTATAATTTTGGTATCTAGAATAGGGTAATAATACTATTTTATATTTGTGTAACACTCAACACCACTGCCAATAAAAATGTAACATAATCTCCATATTCTATTTTAATTTTTTTCAGTAGCCACATTAAAATGGAAAACAAATATATGGAATTAACTTGATAATATATTTTACTTAACCCAGTATATTCAAAATCTTATCATTCCAACATGAAACCAACATAAAAAAGTATTAATGGGATCTTGTGCATTCTTCTTGTCCATGCCACGTCTTTGCAATTGGATGTGTATCTTACTTACCCCCACAGCACATCTCAGTTCAGACTCACTCTTTTTTAAGAGCTGGATCTCTATTGGTGCCTCATGTCCAGCATTTTGGGTAGCAGCTCTGTGCTGCACTTGGTTTTCACACAAATTGCCTTATGTCCTCTAATATCTTCAGTTCTTTTTTTTTTTTTTTTTTTTTTTTAATATCTTCAGTTCTACAGTGAAAGGAAGGAGTCATCTCCTGGTGAGAGAGGACTTGTGTCTGAGTCCATGTTATGACGAGAAATATTTACTACTCTTGCCTCTATTTGAACTTACATTGGCAAATGCAGTAATTTCCTAAAGTTTCAGAAAAGGTGGTCTTCTTTCATATAAATACTGAGAACTAACTGAGAAAAAGGTGGTATTCATTCAATATAAATATTTATTGAGCACTTACTGGGTGTTAAGCACACTTCTGAGTGCAAGGATCCAGAGGAAATATAAAAATATTAAATTTAGCAAGTTTTGATTATGTGCTGGGCATTGTTTTCTGCGTTGATAGAATTTACACTGGCAGCCTGGATTAGCTTTTACCAAAGGAAATATGTGGTGATTTTGCAAAACCTATTTTCCTTGTGTCTCTTTCTACTCTCCTTGAGCTGCATACTAGCTCTTGAATAGGTAGCAGCCTCAATAATTGTTCTTCCTTTCCCTGCAGACATTGGCCTGTGGATTTTTGTTTGCAAGATGCTGGGGTGGGTGGTATGGAATTGCAGAGGGCTGAGAGATGCAGCTTTGGGGAGAGTGGCAGCCTTCTTCCATAGACCCTCTTTTCCTTCCTATGGAGAATCCAGCTGCCAGCACCTTCCACATCCACACCCCCTAGCTCAGTCCCCGCCATCTGCAGCCAGGAAAAGCCCACAGAGGGACTCTGCCTGGCCTGCCTGAGTCTCAAGTCCATCTGTAGACCAGTCACCTGATTTGGAGACAGCGGTACTATGAGCCCACATTCTGAATTATAAGCCTAACCAGTAGGGCTTCAGATGCTCATCCTGTGTTGTGATGCTACGCACATTTGTGTTTCTAGAAGGAAAAGCATTTGAATGAGGAGAAGCAGAACAGCTTGGTTTCCTGTGAGTTCTTTGGGCACCATAAGCACAATCTGACTAAACCTTCATTTCCAAACTGCATGCTCATCATGCTTTGACATTTTAGCAGGCAAATTAGATAAGCAGAAGGGTCAACAACAGAAGCAAGACAGTTTTCATTTGATCCAAAACTTTGTTCCTGGTGCTATTCCATGCCATGAAGAGAACCATGCTTAATAATTCATTTTTCAGCTATGTTAAGCAACATGAAGATTCCAAGCAGCATGCAGCCTTCTGCCTTCAGGGCTTAAGTAGGGGAATCAGAGCAGATTCATGAAGCTGGAACAGTCCAGAATAGATCAGAAAATTTCCTAGACTCCAACAAATTTCTTAATTCCAGGCACACTTGGGAAGATAGTGGCATTTCTTGGATTTCATCATGAAGAGAAAAGCATCAACTCCTGAGAGGGGTTTTGTAGGCAGTAAACATTATAGCTCTAGTCTTTAAGATGTTTGAGACATAAAACACGTTTGCATTAGCTAGCGGTGCCTACTTCAAATGCCTCTACTTGTGATACACGACTGTGAAGTTATCCGCCTGGTTTCAAAAGCCATGCCCAAAAATCAAAACCAACGATGTGTGTGAAAGTTCATTATAAACTGCAGTATGGTAGCAACTGAGATCGTGGTACTGTGATCCCTCCTGGTTTAATTGTGGAAGCTGGCCTACTTGCAGAGAAGAATGGGCCCATTAGCCCTGTTTGGGAAAAATAAATGGAAAAACGAAGAAATTCAAAACCAAATGAAATGCCATTCTGTACACATCTTGAAAAAGTTTATAGAGTCGTTGAAGTATAAAGGACCATTATAAGTATGACAATCAACTGTACGAGTATTGTTTCCTTTCCACCATTGTTTTCCAAGATGGCCCTAATGAGAAAGCCTCTTTTAGAGTTTAGGTGTAGTTCTTTAAAGGGCACAGTTGGCCTAAAGTGAACACTCTGTAGTTTGTATTAAAAAGGAGAGAAAAGAAGGAAGCTATTTTGCACAAAAGGCTGTAGGAAATGGAGGCTGCGCAGAAAGAGCGTTTGCTTGGTTGATTGCACGTGTACGGCATCCAGCTGCCATTTGGCATTTGGCCCGTGTTCGGGGCAAGCTCTGATCTTGGTGACGGATTATTTTGTCAAGCTCTACACAGAAGGTACATGTCTATTTTCATCATCAACTAACTTCTATCAGGCACTTGCTGCTTTTGGTCCCCCAACCGTGAAGTTTTATTGACCCATTTGCCATCTCTCGTATAAGTGGATGGAATCATCTTTCTTGACGGGAGAACTCCATGAATATTACACTTGTCTCTGAACAGCTTGAGCTTGCCATGTTTATAGATTGTAGTGCTAGCTCTGTTCTTTTTCTCTGAGTGGTAGGCCATCGGGAGGAGGGTTGGTTGGGCATGCTGACTTTAATTCCGGTAGAATTTCCGTAATCGTTGTAAGTCTCCTTTTCAGGTGACACCCATGGGTTTGTAATAGTTTGATCGGAGCTGATTAAAGTATTTAATAGATGAAGCAAATTTGATTTAATTATACCGAAGAGCTAAAGGGTGGGGTCTGAGTGACAGTTGAGGGGTACAAATGAGATCATTATAGGTGAAAACTTGACAAAAGCTGTAGTATAACAAGTACACACACACACACACACACACATATATACATACATGCTCGTATGTTCCATTTACTTAGGAGGATTGAAGACATGAGCTGAGTACAATGTGCCATTTCTGCAGTTGGGACATAGCCTTGAAGGAGGTTCAAGTGGGTGGAGTTCCATGGAAGAAATGGAATATACTCTTTTCTATTTGGAGGTATCCTACAGATTGATTAAATTCTGCTTACTATAATAACTCTTGCTTAATATTTCATGTTCATAATTACCTTCTACTTGTATAGTGAGTTTCTTGGGAATATATCTATTCCTAGCCTTAATGTTCCAAACCCTCGTTGCTTAGTTTAACTATGTTTCAAATAACTTCTAGAAGTTGTGTTTGCTAATGAATTTTTTTTTTTTCTTCTTTGCCCCTTCAGTATAAGCACAGCTTAATACTGGCTGTATTTCTGTTTGCTTTTTTGCTTTACTTCTCATTGGCCTGTATCAGAACTAAGCTTCGGGTAGCCCAGTGTATGATCTTCCCTTGTGGGTCCTACCAAACATAACCCCTTTGTCTCCCTTCTACACGGCTCAATCATACCCACATCTTAGTACCCCAGGCCGCCATACTCTGTATCAGTTTTTTGAGTATTTTCTGGCCCAATGGGTACTTTTTTCATGCAGGCAGGAGGTTGTGTCTTTTATGAATATTCTGAATTTTAACAGGATGTAGAGACATCATGCTAACTAACATTGCATGAAACTTTACGGGTAGTTGAGTTCTCATAGGCAGGCATTTATCTATTCCTCCAAACTCTGGGGGTGGGATTTCCCATCTCCATTTTCTAATAAGGAAATGGAAGCTCAGTGATGGAATGTGCTAGGACCACGGAGCTGGTAATCAGCAGGGTCGGGGCTCAGACGGGTCTCCTCACCCCCTGCTCATGTCTCACCAGCCGTTTTGCTTAAGGAGGGACTTAGAGGTTATATAGCGCATAATGTTTTTCAGTAAACCTCTTTGCAACAAAAAAATATTTTTCTTTCCAGAACATTCATGCTTGGCCTTGATAGTCTTGAGCCCCTACTGCCCAACATTGCCTCTAGGACTTGCTTCATAGCTTTATTTCAGATACAAACATGGTTCTCATTATTCATTGTTACAGCTGATCTTTTTATATACTGCCCTAGGAATCACTTTCAAAATCGACAGGAGTGTAGCTGAAATCTCTCTTCTGTGATGGAAGTTTCATTTCCAAAGAGAGAGAGCAATATTTCTTAATTAGGTATTTACTCTAATGACCCAGACAGAGAGTCAGTTGGTCCTGTTTGCTTTATTTTCATTATAAACTAAAGATTTGGATGATGTTTTCATGAGTCATTGAAAACTGCACCAAGACTGTCGTTACTCAACAAATATTATTAATAATCAGAAGAAAGACACTTATATTTTCTGTCATACACCAGTCCCTAAATGTTTGGGCCAAGGGCACACTTTTAATGGATTGAAATAACAAATATAAATTGTCTCTCTCTGTTACCTGAATATCTCACCTGTGTGGAGCTTTTATTGTCAGGACTGCCAAATAACCAGCATGCATCATTTTAATTGAACCTTAAGCCTGACACTTTTATTGAAAAAAAATGGATTTCAAGTTATTTTTCATACCTAAAGGCTGCTACGCCTATACTTCATTGGTGAAGGCTATCTCAGATATGGATGACCTTAGCTCCATGCTTCAAGGAAAAAATAAAACCTCATTATCTCATATCCTTGAGATTTGGCAAAAATTGATCAATTAACTCTCCAAAGACGTATAATGAAGTGACTGCAGGGAATAAAACAAACTGAACTGGTGCCCCGTTCAGCTCATTGAAATGTCTATGACCCTGTGCCAGAGATGTCTGGGTATTCGAGTCTTGGGCTCTGATCATAATGATGCTGCCTTTGTGTGGCATTAGTCCCTATCCAGAAACATGATGTGGTCACATCTTTGGTGGCTCCTAATTCATGTGAGACAGTCTTTCACGTTCTTAAGTCATCCCTGGAGGATAAAAGTCACAGCTCAAAATCTATATTTTGACGAAGCAAGGATGGAGATATAATTATGATGAACTTGAACCTATGATGCCAAAAACACGATTTAAAAGATTTGAGAATTCTACCTAACACCAGTGGGTTAATTGGTATCTCTTATCATAAGAGACTTCATCCAGATCCAGAAAGGCTCACGTTTGCCCCATGTTACATGTTCATAAAGAATGTATAATCTGACATTATATTTTATTGTTGACTTTGACCTGTAAATGTAGAAACACTTTACAGCATCTGCGGGCTACTGTAATCATTGTCGTATGATGTGTGCAGTTGTTGCATGGAAATAATACCACTTTGTTTTCCCATCACGATTTTCTTCAGACTTAGCTGTTCAGCACTGATTCATATATTTTTCCCCAAGTTATATGGCCAAAAAACACTCCCTTGATTTCCATAATGAAGGCATGAAGAAAGAGAGGCATTTGGCTCTTTGGTCTGCACACAGTATCCAATGAGTCCCAGGAGGGTAGGCATAGCTTAAGGATGCAGAAAAACACCTGTGTCAGAGGTCCTGCTCCCAAGATGTTCACGGTACTTTTAGAGAAGAAATAAAGGGATCTAGGTTTCTTTGGTTCAGTCTTAATGTGTTGCATGGGGTCTGTTTACTGCAGGCCATTGTTCGGGTCTGTATGATGATAGATGCTTCTGGGGAAGAAAGTTTCAGGCATCCAGGCAGCATAGAGAACTAAGAGCAGAAAGTTGGGATGAGTATCAGGAGAAAATAGAAAAATCAATTAGTATTAGAATTATGAGGATAAAAGGCAATTTCTAGGTTTTTTTAAAAAGTGCTTTCTAGGTAGGATGACTGTATATCCCAGTTTGCTCAGGATGGACTGTTCTGCTTCCTGCTGATTGTCCTGCTTTCAGCTTGAATAGCATTTCTTTTTACTCTCACCAGTGTCCCGGTTTGGGCACTAAGCTCTATGGTCAACACATGTATTGATGATGAATTAGCCTCTTAAACTAGCAAGAGACTATGAGTGAAGATTTTGGTGAAATTCATCTCAAGATTCCCTTTTCCTAAAAACCACAATCTGATATCTATGTCGATTTCTAGTTTTATTGGAGGACTGGTGTTTGACCTTATTTCTTAGAGAAAAAATAACAAAACCTGGCTCGAGTGCTGTGAAGTTTTATTTGCAAGGCAGATCTAGAATTCAGAACTCAAACACATCATTGCCTGTGCTAACACCCAGCCTGTATGGTGGGGGACAGAAAAAGGCAAAGAAATAATAGGGCGTGAACTGTAGGCATCTCTTTCTCTCTGACGAGCGTGTCCCTTAACGATGGCCATTTACACTGGATACGTGATTTGGTTTGCCAGGACAGCAAAGAAGGAACGCAAATATTATAAGCCTAGTGGCGATTTGCAAAAGAAATCTCATTTGCCCAGACTATTCCATTTCTGTCCTGCCTTCAGTGGAAATACGCATTACTGTGGATAATGCCCGACACTCTGATGCTTTGAAAACAGGAGTGCTGTTTGGGTTGGTTTCCTGGGATCCCTCTGATGGAGGCGGTTATTATTCATGTTTTCTGGAACTGTCTTCGTGAGGCCCATGAGCTCAGGGAGGTCACCGTCTCAGAACCATAGAGCGCCAGTTGTCAGAGATTAAAAGGAAGGGGGGAAATTGTTTCCTCAGATGTCCACGCCCCTCTGCTCTCCCTCGGAGTGTGATGTGCTGTCGGGGCTGGAGGGTGGTCCGCGGCTGTGAGATAGTCCCTGAGGGCCACCGAGTCCAAATGAAGGCCTGAGAGGCAGGAACAGCACAATAAGGTTCATGAAGAACGGGGGCTTGGCATCATCCTCATGTTATATCGCAAAGCAGGAGAAGTAAACTTTCATGGCAGTGGCGGCCACAGGAGAGAGTTCTGCTCAATCAGTGGAGCATTCTCTGCAGGGGGTTTTGAAGATGAATCTAACTGATGATGTGAGTGTCAAGTGAAGTGGAATGAGAGGAGAAACAGGGATAGGGAAACAACAAATTTGGCGTGGGTATGGCCTTGAAGGTGCTCTTTGTGGGTCAGGGGAAGCCTTGGGTATCCTATCGATTTCCAGTTAGTACCAAGCATTAAGTCAAAGGAAGCCTTAGTAACCATTAAGTTCATGTGAAATGGGAAAAAGTCAAGCCCATAGAAATAAAAGGTTTACTTGACTCACAAGTATATATGCTCATTAGTGGCAGAAACCGGGTTTCTCACAAACCCACCATCTCCCTGACACCAGCGCCATTTCCTAAAGGGCCGGAGAGGACCCTGTGGTCATAGTGTGACAGAGACCCAGTGTGGACCAGGCCACATCCAAAAACTTGGGAAGGAGACTGTCACTTCAAGGACATTGATAAGGCCTAGAATCATCCATTAGGATTATTTCTTCCTAATTCTAATCAAGAAGTGTATCTAATCTAATCTTCTGTGGTAGCACGGCCAGCATTGTTTAGAAACACTGAACATAAATATTTTTCTGTGGGGACAGTCCTGCTCGTAAGCTCTTGCTTCTTTCTGACACGTACGACAACTTTTTTCCTATAATAATTTTGAGTGAGAGGTCTAAACCACTGGTTTTAATTTTAGGTATGTCTTAGGGAAGTGTAGATGGTAGGACACTGATGCTGTGTTTCTGGGTTTACGTCAGTGGTCCCCATGAAGGCCTTGGCGTACACATTTGTTTTATTCCTGATTTCAGCACATCTGTACCGTGCATCAGATACAATATTTTCTGGATCCACATGGTCCAGTGGAACTCAACGTGATGGTAGAATTCTTCTGTGCCTGCAGTGCTGAGTATGGTAGACACAGGTGCATGTTGCTCTTGGGTTCTTCAGTGTCGCTAATGTGACTTCGTAATTTTAGAATTAATAGAATTTGTAATTTTATTTAGTTCGCATTAGTTGAAAGAGTCATATATGGCTCATGGCTACGGTATCATATGGTACGGTTCTAGACAGTGATATAGTGCGGGGGAAAGAAAAGATGAATTACGACCCCTGGCTATCCAGACACTTGCAGCCTAGGGTGGTAGGGAAGGGCAGGAGATGGGTAAACACATCAGGACATTGGAGAGGGATTCGTGTTACATGTCAGAACAAGGGCCTATGGGAGCACAGAAAAGAGAGCATGACTTTCCCTTGGGGTGGGTGGGGAGCATCAGGGAAATTTTGACAAAGAACTGATATTTGAATCTTGATGAATGAGCTGAGTCTATTCCACACATCAGAAATAAACAAAAATAGGGGCACCTGGGTGGCTCAGTCGGTTAAGCGTCTGCCTTCAGCTCAGGTCATGATTCCAGAGTCACGGAGTCCTGGGATGGAGCCCTGAATCTGGCTTCCTGCTTGGTGGAGAGCCTGCTTCTTCCTCTGCCTCTCACCCTGTTTGTTGCTCTCTCTTTGAAATAAATGAATAAAATCTTTACGAAAAAGAAAAAAATGAACAGAAATAGGAAGGAATTTTCAGCAATGGTGGAATGTGTACAAATTCATAGTGCTGTGAGAAAGTGGAAGGCTCTGGATTCTCTGCAATTCTGGGAGATATATAGATATATATATCTCATGGCGCATATATATGGAGATATCTATTTATCTATCTATCTACCTATCTATCTATCTATATATGGAGATATCAATATAAATGTAGATACACATTCACACATATGTGTATATGTTTTACGCTCATGGGGAGGTGAGCTAACAGATGGCTCAGGTAAAAAACTACCCTGCACTATTCACCTGTTATCTGTTGTTCTGCCTTAATGTGCTGTGTGACCTTGGACAAATCAATCTACCATTTAGGCTGTCAATCTCCTCCCTGGAAATGAGAATTATGACTTGAAGTGTGAGGCAGGGATGGGACAGCTTCATGAGCCCCCCCCCCCAATCTTGTAGCCTTTTAGTTATTATTAGCTTCAGTCCAATTGGCAGTTTCTGCATTCACTGTGATGGCCTTCCTTCAAGACCATGGAAACATTCTTGGTGATGTCTTTGGCACTGGGTAGTTTTAACGAAAGATTCAAGAGATCCCCAAGAAGTTGAACAGATTGCCTTAATTCTGATGGTGGCTGATCTCCTCCAGCTCACGTAACAATTTTATGCTCGAGTGCCTGCATTATTCCCTTCCCTTTCAGGGATCTTAGGCCCCAAAGATAAATGGCTTTCTGTGGAGCGTATATAAAGACTGAATGGTATTAGGAACTGGCAGGTAGAGGTATGATTTTGGAGATTCATTCATCTATCATTACCTCAATTGGCAGCACTCGGCACACAGGGGCTGTGTGGATTTTTGTGAGAAGAATACAAGATTTATTTTTTTCCAGGACCTACCTGCTGGTAAGCTACAAAAGGTCTCTGCCAAGCCCTGAGGGATCCCACTTGAGCTCTACTAATAGGCAGATGGATAACTGGTAGACCAGAAGAAGAAGGGTATGCACACACACGTGTGTGTGTGTGTGTGTGTGTGTGCGCGTGTGTGTGTGTGTGTAGAAAGAGAGAAAGAACTCACTTTTGTAAATGAGCCTCTCAGGCTTTGATTTTGTGGGGCTTCAATTCTCTGTTCATCCAGGATGGTCACACTAATCTGTAGGGAAGCTAATTTTACAAGAAATGAAACAGGAGGGAGTTGCTGTTGGATGAGAAGGATCCAGCTTTGGAAGATAACCCCAGGGGGAGAATGGTCATCAATCTGCCATTCTTGTGGGCTCCACCAATCACAGCACATTCAGAGTGCTTTGTACCTCTCATCTCTCAAGGTGGACAGAGTATCACACACAATGTGATCATTAACTCAGCAGGTGTGGTTAAATCTAGAGATCGACGGTGAAATTAATAGCCTACTGAAGAACAGAGCCACTTTCTGAGGGTCCATAAAAACATACTCTTTGAGTTTTCCAAAACAGGATTATTGGGCATGTGTCTAGCAATATCCAGGATTTTTTTTATTATGGTGCATATATGTAAATACGCATGCTTGCATATATGTTTATTTGGGAATAGGCTAAACATATTCCACCTTTCATAGTTCCCCATTTATATGATGGGGTCTGTTTTCAAGGATCATGGAAAGTAACTGATGAAGGGATCAAAAATGTGTTCTTTAAAGGGTGATGGTTATTAAGGAGGGCACATGTTGTGATGAGCACTGGGTGTTATTATGTATACATAGTGATGAATCACTAGATTCTACTCCTAAAACTAATAGTACACTACATGTTAACTAATTTGAATTTAAATAAAATCTTAGAGAAAAAATAATAATAATAAAATAAAGTAAATGTGTTCTTTGTTATGTCTTAACTTAGGGCTTCCCACTTTTAAAGTGCCTACAAATCATCTGGCGGTTTTTGTCAGATGCAGAGTCTGATTTGGTGGGTCCTGAGAGTCTGCATTGCTAACACAGTCCGTCCCCGGTGCTGGCCCAGCGAGGAGGCTTTGTGTGTGTGTGCACACGTTGTATGTGCACACACATTGTGTGCATTGTGAGTAAGTTGTCCGCATGCACAGAGGAGCCTCTGAGAGGCTGTAGGACCAGCAAAATCTGAAACATCAAGAGGTACCGGTGTCTTATGGCTGCGGGCTTAGAGAGCATGCAGACATTTTAGGATTCTGGTTTTTCCAGAGAGAAGCAAAATGAAGTCTTCCACTGTCAGGTCCTCTGAATAATTTGTTTCTCTCCAGCGCGTTTTTGGGAAGGTGCGTTTGGCCCTTTCCCACTCACGTTGCCTTCCCGGTGTCTGGGGCAGCACGTTGGCAGCGCCAATTATTGGGAAGAGTAGACGCCCTGGCCTTGGCAGCGAGAAGCTTCTCTGGTCCGGGGCGCTGGGCGGCTGCAGCAGGAGGCTGGCGGCCCGTCCCAGGAACAGCTGGTCGACCCCTGCAGGAGGAGATGGATGACTTCAGAAGGTTGACGATGGATGCGGCTGCAGCCAAGCCCCGTCTCGTTAGAGGGGAGCGCGCCGCACCTTCGTGTAATGATTGTACATGTTCCCCTTTGGCCCTTCTAATAGTTCTGCTTTAAGCATATTTGTTTTTCCTTATTTTCTAGTGTCTTTGAGGGAAATCTCTCTTCTACTGTGTAATCCAGTTTGGAGAGAGATGACATGTCTGACTCTGGGAAGAAATATACGTATTTCTCGGTTGTTGGTTTGTTTGTTTTTTTCCTCAGTTGAGTGTTGTTAGACTTTGATGTTTGATTTCTAGTCAGTCTTTAATGTGAGAGACAAACACATTTATTTTCTATCAATTCCTGGAAAATGCTCTCGACTTTAAAGACCTCTAGACTGGTCTTGTCAGTACAGCAACGTAGTGACAGTTTTCCTTCTAAAAATTCGAGTGCTTAAATCATGAGCACCTGGTAGTATAGATTAATGCTTTATACAGTTTGAAAGCTGAAGTCCCATGCTACATTTAGATGGTTTAAAGCATTGATTTTTCTCTCCCTGACAACTCTTAAGATACTGGTTGCCCCCAAATGGGAGAAAGTCGGTTCATCTCTCCAGCATGTTGCTTGCTATAGAGAATATTGGTGAAACGGATAGTTTTTCTTCATTATAAGATGCACCATGGATATGAGGAGTGTTTTAAATCATTGTGAAAATTGGAATCAGTGAGACAAAACATCCTCATTAAACTCAAGAATTTGGGATCCGAAACAACACTCAGTTTGATATTTGGCCATTTATCTAACGTCTGACTTCATGTCATTGTAACTGCTAAGGTCTGTCACGGGAACTACATCATATTTTGTAATGATTTCTATGAAGCCTTTTTTACATGCTCACTCTTGTGGACAAACTGTTGCAAAATAGAAGAGGAAGGAATGAAATTCTTGAGTATCATCTGTTGTAGTTAGAAATCCCATTTCTGTAAACTGTTTCCATAATTTATTCCCAAATTGTATTTGTAATGTAACAGGACAAATACAAAGCAATTTTAGCAAGGAGGAGCAATTTCAGCTTTGTCATTCTATTACATGCTGTGTTGGCTTAAAATATTCTGGTCACGGGAATATTATCAACACCTCATCATGAGAGAGAATCTTAAATATGGACCAACTGAGTTTGCAGAGTTTGTGTTTTGTCACTTATTAAAAAAGGGAGGGGAGGGATGGAAAGAGAGGAAACCCTTATCAAAGATTCTCTATTGGGGCGCCTGGGGGGCTCAGTCATTAAGCGTCTGCCTTCGGCTCAGGTCATGATCCCAGGGTCCTGGGATCGAGCCCCGCATCGGGCTCCCTGCTCCGCGGGAAGCCTGCTTCTCCCTCTCCCCCTCCCCCTACTTGTGTTCCCTCTCTCACTGTGTCTCTCTCTGTCAAATAAATAAATAAAATCTTTAAAAAAAAAAAAAAAGATTCTCTATTGAGCACTCACTTTTCCTGAACCCTAGATACTCTCCTGTGTCTTCCAGGGATGTTTCCCCCATGCCATACTCTCTAGGACAGGAAGTTCCAAGAGGGGGGGAATGGGAGGCAGAGGTAAAAGGATAGGTGATGTCAGTGCGCATATTAGTAGCTGTCACCTCTTCCTATCGTGTGACGCTGGACAGATACACCTGACTCCAGACAGCAGCATCATGTGAGGAAAATGAGACATACGGAGTTTAAGTGGATGTGGGATTTAAGCGAGGCACTGAGAAGCAGGTCTGGGTTAAGGTGAATGGAAAATGGAGAAAGACCTATTAAAATCATTTACAGATAATTCAGAGTACGGTCAAAATAAGCCCAGATGCAAATCCAGATACTGTGTTATTTCACAGCAACAAAGATCGTGTCCATGCTATTTCACTTTGTCTTTTTGCCCATAACGTGGAAGCCACAGAAGTGTTGAATGATTGTCTTTGGTCTCTTGTCCTGAGCTTTATTTTCAGGGCCTCTGTCATTTCATTTCTCCAGTTGCTAATAAACTAACAAATGATTTACACCTCACTCCTTAGAGCCTGGAGTGAAATATTCCTAACCTGAGACGTATCCTTCGAATCTCTGTCACAGCACATTCTCTGTAACATTAACAGTGAGCTTTGTGGAGGGGGACTTGGTATCTTCAAAAGAAGTCCAATAACATCGATCGGAAGCTAACTATGCACAAATAGACTTCTTATTGACCAGGTGACCACTGAGATGCCATTGACCAGAATTCCATTTCTAGTTACTTAAACTTAAGAAATAGTCACACATGTGCCAGAAGTTTCACCACAGCCTCATTTCTCTGCATGAAGAACGTAGGGAAAGGGGCAGCGCCGAGCCGTATGTTTGAGTGCAGCAGACACATGGGGTGGGAGGGATCCGGGGGACATGGGGAACTCAGCCAGAAGTGACTGTGACAAACTGGAAATAGTAGGGGGCGTATCCGGCCGCCCGCAGGTGTTGGGCAGCTTCATTTTATATTTTCTTAGGGTCACTTTATTTTTTTAATTATGTTCAGTTAGCCACTGTGTAGTACATCATTAGTTTTGATACAGCGTTCAGTGATTCATTAGTTGTGTATCACACCCAGTGCTCCATGCAGTACATGCCCTCCTTAATACCCATCACCGGGCTAACCCATCCCCCCACCCCCTTCCCCTCTGAAACCCTCAGTTAGTTTCCCATAGTCCAGAGTCTCTCATGGTTCCTCTCCCGCTCTGATTTCTTCCCCTTCAGTTTTCCCTTCCTTCCCCTAATGTCCTCCATGCCAATCCTTATGTTCCACAGATGAGTGAAACCATATAATTGTCTTTCTCTGCTTGACTTATTTCACTTAGCATAATCTCCTCCAGTCCCATCCATGTTGATGTAAAAGTTGGGTATTCATCCTTTCTGATGGCTGAGTAATATTCCATTGTATATATGAACCACATCTTCTTTATCCATTCATCCGTCAATGGACATCTCGGCTCCTTCCACAGTTTGGCTATTGTGGACATTGCCGCTATGAACATTGGGGTGAATGTAGCCCTTCTTTTCACTCCATCTGTATCTTTGGGGTAAATACTACCTAGTAGTGCAATTGCTGGGTCGTAGGGTAGCTCTATTTTTAACATCTTGAGGAACCTCCATACTGTTTTCTAGAGTGGCTGTACCAACTTGCATTCCCACCAACAGTGTAAGAGGGTTCCCCTTTCTCCACAACCTCTCCAACATCTGTTGTTTCCTGACTTGTTAATTTTAGCCATTCTGACCGGTGTGAGGTGGTATCTCATTGTGGTTTTGATTTGTATTTCCCTGATGCTGAGTGATGTTGAGCATTTTTTCATGTGTCTGTTAGCCATTTGTATGTCTTCTTTGGAGAAGTGTCTGTTCATATCTTCTGGGCAGCTTCATTTTAAATCTTAGATGGGAAGGTGGCCTCATCAATGTTTAGGTAACTGAAGTCACATGACACACAGCACCTAGAAAAAAGGCTGGAGAGATATGACCGTGTTTACTAGTCTTTGTCTCTAAGTGTTAATATAAATGGTATTTAGTTTCTCCCATTGTGCTTTTCACACCTTTGCAAATGCTTTATGGTCACTTATTATTTTTGAAATGGGGGATGGGGCAATTATGCACAAAATTAGTTCACACAGTTGCAGGGACCTTTTACTAGATGCTTCGCTTTTTCCCAAAGATTACTACTGTTTCTGGGTTTATAAACTTGCATCGAGCATTTGCAGATAGGATTTTACAAATTTACAAAGCCTCCGTTTATACTTGACAGCATACACTCTGTCCCACGTCATGCTCAGACCAAGACTGGCCTTCTGTCACGATTCTGTGGGAATCGTGGAGCCATGGAAAACAGAAAAAGGTGGGGGTTGTTTCCCACGCTCCTCAGATGCTCCTCCTGGGTTCTCGCTGAGCCTGAGATCAGGGATGCATGCTACAGCATTTTATAACTGCTATCATATGAAGATAGAATTGCTTGTTGCAATTTAGAGGCGAATAGAATAACCCCAAGGCCACTTTGCAAACTCCAGACCAGAGCAGATATTTTCCTCATTTTACAGACCGAAATCTAAGAAAGTTGACATCTTGAAGAAAAAAAAAAAAATTCGCTACTCGTCCAGGTATGTAGGTGGAGGACACGGTCCATCAGAATCCATCTCTAGCATTGTTCAAGCTGTGTCTGAACTCGATGCCTGTGATCCATCCCCAGGGGCTGATTGCGGAGCCGCCCCTGTGGACCCAGCCCCGCACCCTCCCGTCGGCAGCTGGCTCACAGGCTGACTGCCCTGCTGGCCCCTGAGTGAGGTGAGGGGAGGACCCTGCCATCTCGCTCAGTAGCACTGGGAGCCATTCAGAAGAAAGCCAGTCAGGGCATGTAGGAGGAAGGATGAATGAATGAAGTTGCATAAGTTAAACTATTAGGTAAAACCTGGGAGAACATGTGTGCATTATGGGGAGAGGGAGGGAGGAGGAGCCTCACAGAGATGGAGGCATGGGTCATTCTCTGCCTCTTCACCAGAAAATGCTGGGGCGGTGAGATTTAGGGGCTCATGTGAAGGTCTGGAGGACTTTGGGGGCACCTCTTTTGCAGCTTTTTGGAAGGGACGTGTTTTAGTCACCATTGGTAATTTGGGCCCCTGAGTCCCACACGGAAATCTTGTGTCTGCTGTCTGAGGTATGGATCTCTCATCCAAGCGTGCAATGGAAAGATTATGGGCTTCGGGTTCTGACCACACCTGGAGGCCCAGCTCAGATGTCGGCCGGAGTCTGGTCGGGAGGGCGGTGGGTACATAGGAAGTGCCCGCAGCGACAGCCCCCACGGCCAGCCACGTCTGTGGAACCACGGACATCATTATCCAGAGCCCTTCCCCTCGCTCCAAGCTTATTTCTGCCTCAAAGTGTTTCTTTAAACTTGTATTTGTTACTTCAGGTTTCACACGCCGGCACATCCTTTTCTTGAGATGGAAATGATTATTTCATTGTTTTTAATACTTCATTGTAGAAAGTATGCAAGAACCTGTGATGCGTAAAGGAAGGCAGAGAACCCCAGGAAGGAGAAGCTGGTGGAGATAAGCCGATGCTTTCATGCACTGGTTATTTAAAATCGCCGTGTTAATTGCACCAGGAAGAAGCAATGAGTATTCATTATAACGCTTGTGTTACGGCTTTTCCCAGTCAATGCAGGATACAGGGCGCATGCTTCCCGGCTACCCTGCTGATTCAGCAAGACAAGTGAAAGTATTTCTTAAAAAAAAAAAAAAATTCCCAAAGCCCCACACCTGAATTGTGAGTACTTATCATTTTACCAAACAAATATCAATACTTTGCCACTTACGGGTTGTATAAGTGACCATGAAGATGATTTGTTGGACACACCTACATTATTAACCTATAAACAACGTGCAAATACAGGCCGTAAACTGTGACAGTCACAGTCCAAGCAGCACCCGTGGTGGGAAACTGTTCCATGACTTAATAAACAGTTACTGCACTGGACCAAGAGTACAGAATCAATCCAGGAGGCTAATAAAATGGAATTAGAGACCATAATCCGCGTGCAGCGTACTAACATTGCAACAAGGAGAGTGCTGCTTGCCGCGTGGCATTCCAGAGACTGCAGGCTGTCCCCCCGGAATGCAGGCTTCCCCAAAACCCTTCGTGTTTTGTGTTCTGAGTTGGAATTCTGCAGGTATTTGTGGGAAAATACCAATCATTATGTTAATAACGTGTATATAGTTTTCAGTGTTGACGGCTTTCAGTGAGGTACTCTGTGGGATATAAGAAAACGTAACATGGTTTTGAGTTTTTTTTGGTCCAGACCGGTGTAGTTGGACAACAGAGAGCCAGCATTATAAACCTTTCCAGCAGTCCAGGCTTACGGATCTGAAGGAATTCAAAATGCTGTGCTTGATGCAAGTTGGAATTGCATCGGACGATGGGAAGTGCCTTGTCTAAGATTACAAAATGGCAGCGCTGGGGCTGGACGCCTTTCCAGTTCTGCCTGGGGGGCTCTGAGTCACACGTGTTGCTTCAGTGACAAGTGTGACGTGAGTGGGAAAACAGCAGGTGTCGCGGCCATGCTGAGGCAGGAGGGAGCGGCTCTAACATGGGCTGGGGGTGACCAGGGTCCCCGAGAGCTGTTGACCATCATGCCCCCCTCTACACTTTGGAATATGATTCTAGGTGGAGTGTAGAGTTAACTCCAGAGAGTATGCGATTCAAACCAAATGCCAGGATCCCCCAGAGTTGTAGGGGAAACAGCACCCTGTGGGCCTGATGAGTCCGGGAGGTGTGGAGGATGGCATAGATGGAAGGGGTGGGGACCGTGAGTAGAGACGCGGAAGGCAGCGGGCGGGGAGGGCAGGTACAGGACCACCCTGCAGAGGGCCCACACTCTGCCCACTCGAACCAGTGGGCGCTAAGAAGGTGGTTCTGTGGCTCCCTCCACCAGGGAAGCCACCGGCCACAAGTGGCATCAGAAGATGGGGAGGACAGTCATTTGGCCCAGGGGGTGTCCAGCTGTTAAGTGCAGAGTGGGGGCCAGGGGGCTCAGCTAGAAAAGCAGCGTTCAAATGTCAGAGCGCCTCAGATCTCCTTCCAGAATATCCCAGGCATAGAAAGGTGAATCACTCCTACTATTTGATTCGTCAGTTCCCCTCATTTCAAAGGTGAACCTGAACTTAACTCCTGCAAGGGGCAGAGGAGGGAATATTGGCTGTGAGCGGTGTCAAACCCTGCAGCTGAGTCCCTGGTTCCTCTGTCTTCTGGAAATCGGACCCTGGTTTGCACAGCTGGCCCAAGCCGGGAGCCTGCATTCACACGCATCTGCACACCACCTCCTTGGTCCTCTCCCTAGCTAGTCCTATTCTTTTTGCAAACATAAAGGTAAAATAAACCTGGTGGAAGTTTGAATTGCAAGCCGCCAAGTAGTTTTCAGTATTGTAACAAAAAAAAGAAAGGAAGAGAGAGAGAGAGAGAGGAAAGAAAGAAAGAAAGAAAGAAAGAAAGAAAGAAAGAAAGAAAGAAAGAAAGAAAGAAAGAAAGAAAGAAAGAAAGAAAGAAAAAGAAAGAAAGAAAGAAAGAAAGAAAAAGAAAGAAAGAAAGAAAGAAAGAAAGAAAGAAAGAAAGAAAGAAAAAGAAAGTAGGAAGGAAGGAGGGAGGAAGGAAGGAAGAAAGGAGGAAGGGAGGAAGAAGGAAGGAAGGAAGGAAGAAAGAAAGCAAGCCAGTTCTTTCTTTCAGATGCCCAGGATCTGAGCTTCTAGAAAACATCTCCTAAAAGCTAGCCGTGTTGGCATGGCGCTGTGCGTGAGGCAGACGTATGCCGCCAGGCTCCGTGGCTAGTCCTGAAGTAGGTCCAGTAGGCCCCGCAACGGCCCATCATTTCTGAATCCCGATAGCTCTCAGGGGCACAGTCCAGGCACCTCCTCACCCAGGCAGGTCTCACCAAGCCTGGTGCTCAGGGAAGGATCCCATGAAACCTCCCCTCAAAGCTTAAAGGATGGGGAAGTCCCCCGCTTCGGCAGTGTTTGCATTTCAGTGGGGACAAAGGCTGATGCCCAGTGAGGAAGCAGATAGGGTAGAATTTTAAGCACCAGCTGTCTCGTGGATGTTTTTGTTGCCCTGAAGGATTTGTTGTTTGGGGACCGTTGCTCGGTGCCCCTGCAATGGTGCTGTCCTAACCGTCCACCTGTCCTGCACTCAACTGGCAGCATCAGCCTGGCCGGGGCAGGTGCATCCGGACGGCTCCTCCACGGTCTCTGTGTCTTACTAAGCGCATATTCGTCTTGCCTTCTGGCAGATATTTTCCATATGGCATTGTGCTTATTTTTATCCTGGATGTAAGTTGTTTCCTTCAGAAGATGACATTCCTCGCCGAGATGCTACTGACAAAAGTGGATGACAAATTCAAAGTTGCTTACGTTTTTCAAAGGGCTGTAGAAGCACAGCTTTATTTTGACAAACTGTCACTCCAAATTTGACTCTCCACCCGGCCTGACAAGCCTCCCTCTGGGCATCTCACTGTCCCTCAGCCCCTCTGACATATGTCTGAAGGGGCCTCTCTCCAACAGCTGAGGAGTGCTTTCGTCTGAGGGGCTTCTCCCTATCATGAAGGCAGATATCTGTAGAATAATGAAACTTCGCAAAACATCTGGAAGAAAGAAATGATCTCAGGACTTAGAAGTCACCCACGATTCGAAGAAATTTAAAATCCATGCATACGTAAGGAAGTGAAAGTGGCAGACGCAGGATCCGAATGATTCAAGCCCAGAGAAGAAATGAAAAGGGGCAAGAAGCAGCCGTGAACTTGTCTGAGTCCGGAGATTTCACGCAGGGCCAGCGAGAATGTCCATGCCTGTCTTCACAGATAGCCTTTTGGGTGAAGGTGCTCGGACCCATCCTGTTATTTCTTCCTTTACCACCAGAGAGTGGGACCATGGTATTCCTGCGCCATCAACCTCCTTGCAAATGTCTAGGCCCTCTGAGGAACAGACCACCCATTGAACCTAGCGGGACAGCCATGCCGCACGTACAATATCCCCTTTTACACTCCCTCGGCCACGGTGCCTCTCCCCCTCTCACACTGGCCTGTTTTTCCTCCTGAACATGACCTGAAAGCAAACACTGGGGGACTCTTTTACCACAGCAGCACTGCCCAGCTTCCTCCATCCCAGCATTCATCCGTCCCTCTTTCTTCCCGAGCCCTGGCCTCACTGTTCGAGAAGGGGACCAGTGCCAACCTGTCTCCCCGGGGTGATCAAGCATCAGAAGTTGCTATTTAAATTCCAGCTTTCTAAACTTGCACTAGACTGGATGTGAACCGGCCAGATTATTTGTTTCCTTTTAAATAAAGTGCTTGATGCTTGGGCTGTGCGGGGTCGGTCCTGGGTGGTCAGTGCCAAGGTAATAAACATGGATAGACTGTACAAAAATGTGATTTAATAAAATATTCTGCTGCTTTTCCTCCTTTGAGATGTTGTTCAGTGGCACGTGTTATGCATTGAAAATGCTGCTAATTCAGAATCCCCGGGGGAAGGGAAGGAGGGCGTGGGGACAGACGGTGTGGGCGGGACAGCAGAGCAGGGGCGCAGCCTGCTTTATTTTTAATACCGTAGTTGGGCTGGTGGGGGTGCGGAGTGGGGAAGAGGGCATGGCTGGCAGCCTGTCCCAGTTGGGAGGGGACTTTGCAGCTCTCTCAGCAAAACTGGTGGGTACCAAGTGACCGTTCATAAAGAGCCCACAGAATAGAAAAACCTCACTTCCCCTGAGTTCCCATTGTCAACAGACATGTTCTGCATAACAGTCCATTGGAATTCAGCAATCATTTGCCGAACAAGTGGTAGGAATAGATCATCTCAACTCTGGTCCTCATCCAGTGTGTGGTTGCTTTGACCCAAGAGCTCCTATTTGTTTTCATCACAGTAGATTAGGAACATTACGTTTGGTAAGAGGTATGTTTTAACCTCCTTGGGATGCACCTGTTACGATCGTCCTACTGTGATGTGGTCAGCAATTTAACTCGGTTGACCGTTCTGAGCACAACATCAAATTCTCTTTGGAGCCAGCTTAGTTGATCAAGATTGATATGCAAAGATCACATGCTGGATTTGGCGGTTATAAAAGGACCTACTGTAGATTTTAATTTATTTTAGATAGAGAGCTGCAACAAAGTCCTAATGCCTTTAATGGGACAGAAATTAACAGTCTGTAATCGTTCTGATGTATCTTCTGTGAACTCTAGCGATGTCTGAACCACTTAGCAATGAAATGAATCAGAAATCCCCAAACCCTTTTCAGTCAGCTCAGCTCCCAAAGGCCCATCTGGGTCTGTTCAGTCCTGTCCCTTTTCCAGCTTTCAATGTGCCGTCATCAGCCATCTTGTGGAAATGTCCTTAATTCCCTTGACCTTCCTTCAGGTTGCCTGTTCACCAGCGACGGTGAATAATTTATCCCTCTGGCTTTAATGTGGTATATTTTCTTGTCTTTTTAATAACTAGAGACCCACACTGCTGTCATGCGGTCCCTTGGGTTAAAACCATCTTTTGAAAAAAATAAAAAATTAAATAAAAAATTAAATAAAACCTTCTTTTAAATAATATTTCCCTTTATTTTCTAGGTATTGAATGTAGAGGTATGGGTGACATTGCTGACGTGCATTTATCACGTAGGAGGCGCCAGTTAATTCACAAAGCATTTTACGTGCAGTATCTAAATTAATGCAACTGTCGTCTCTGTTAGGGTTATTATACCCACCTTGCCACTGAGGGAGGTGCAGCTCGGGCAGTCAGCTGTCTTGCTTGTGGTCTCATAGGTAGGAAGTGCCACATCCACTGCAGAAAGGGGACTTCTGCTCCCGGTGCCTGAGGGTACGTGCTTACAGTTTTTCAAACAGCACTTTCCTTACAATATTTGGACTTCTTTCCATTTCTTGTAATGGAAGCATATAGATTGCATTCTCTAATGAATGAATTCATGGCTGTGAGCATAGACACTATTATTTAAGCTCTTTTATTACTAGTAATAAATCACACTTAAATATTATTCCATTTAAATGCTGATAAATGCCTCTATCTTCCTTTTTGTATTTAGAAAACACCAAAAAAGCATTAAGTAGCATTTTGAAATAAGGGGGTTGGACAGTGGGAAGGTGTTACAAGGTCAACATGAGTCTTTACACGTGTTTCGCTTTGCGTCAGGATGCCCACATCCGCTCAGGGGGAGGTTCTCTGGCTCTGTCCTCTCGGTGTTTGGGGACTGGGCCAGATGGAGGAGGTGGTGACAGAGGAGACTCAGGGAAATGAATCACTGTGAGTACTCCATTCATTCAGGTTTTAGAAATGAAACCCACAATCGGAGATGCCTTTCTAAAACTCTCTCTTCAGAGATCTGATGAAAAAAGCCGGGGGAAAGTAGTATGGGCAGACACCATTGACCCCAGATCATGGCAGACTTCTTGTCTTCTCACCTCCTACCAAAAAAAAGTGCAGATGTGACGCCTTTCTTTTTTCCTGGAAGCAACTGCATCACATTGAAGCAGCAGAATGCCCTGTTTCTTACTCAGTTTCTCGTTCCTTATGTTTCGTCTTGAGAGGCATGTGTTTCATTTTTTTCTCCTTAATGACATTTAATTGCATTCATTTTCATATTCCAGGCATCGTAGATCTTGCCAAAGTGACTGGCTCTTCCTGGTGCCTTCTGTAACATAAATTCACAAGAACAGTTGCTGAGTTAGAGAGGAAGTCATTTCAGCAGTTAAGGGGAACATTTCAGTGCATGGTGTGGCACTCACGCCGCGTTCTAGGGGGAGGAAGGGGGCTCCGACCCCCAGTGATGGCCCTCAGAGGAGGGTCTTTGGAAGCAGTGGACAGATTCATTACTTTAGGGACTCACTTCCTGAAGGCGAACCAGTAGAGATCTGGGAGTTGGCAGGACACTCGATGTTTCTTCTGCAGAAATTGATGTGAACACTCAACAGCTTCTGTACCTTTCAATCTTCAAGAACCGCGCAGTGAATATTTTGATTTAAGGAACCGTAAATGAATTGGACCACGTTTTCCTTCCAAGTGTGAAGGGCCAGATGACAGCATAATTGCCGTCCGCTTCTCCTAACTTGAGGGCAGCACCGCGGCCGGGACGATGCTGGTGCCCAGATGGCAGGCAGCTCACCGTCGGGTCTGAGGGTAAGCCCGACATTGGAGTGAGCACTGTGCTTATCATAGGATAGCTGGTAATTCACCTCGTAAAGAAACTAACGTGGCACAAAGGGCATCGGGTGACCAGCACCGATGTGTTTCAAAACTCACCTCGCCATTAACGGAGACGTGACCGGAGTGTGCAGCTTTGCTGAGAACGACTACGGTCTGTCTGCATCGGAGCCGAGGGAGCGTAAATGGCTCACATGAAACAGGTCTGAATGGCCACGGCCAGTGGAAGGACATGACAGCTTCTGACTGCCTGAGGGCGAGATGTCGGGCGTCACCTGGTGTGATCATTATGGCGCTACGAGCTGCTCAGTCCTTGGTCCCGTGTCCCCGAACCCCGGGCACTTGGATTAAGGTGACTTCCCGCAGCCCTGACTGCCAGTTCTCCCGCCCGCCGGCCGTCCTCGCTGCGCCTCCCCCTGTGCGCTACCTTCTCTCCATAACCCATGGAGTTTGTGAATGCCCTAGTTAATTTCCTATGAGCGGAAGGTTTTAAAATGAGAACTGCTCCCAGCTGGGCGTGGCTTCCCGTGCAGACCCCACAGTATGCACCCACAGGAGCCGCTGCCCAGCCAGGAGCCCCTCCCAGGGGGTCCTAAGTCAGGGGCTCCGAGTGTCCTGCCCGGCTTTTCCTGCATTTCCAACTGCTGTGGGAGGAGAGACGTTCTGATTGCTAGCCCCAGTCCGACTGTCCACTGTCTCTATTCATCATTTCTTTTCGTGCAGAATACCTTCTCAGTGTCATAGGAAATTCCCATGCGTTAAAAGAGACATACTCTTTTTTTTTTTAAAGATTTTTAAAAATTTATTTGAGACAGAGAGAGAGCGCATGAGCAGGGGGAAAGGCAGAGGGAGAGGGTGAAGCAGGCTTCCCGCTGAGCAGGGAGCCCCACATGGGGCTCGATCCCAGGACCCCGGGATCATGACCTGAGCCGAAGTCAGACGCTTAACAGACTGAGCCACCCAGGCGCCCCAAGAGACATACTTTTTAATTGAAACAGAAATACTTTGATCTGGGAGTGGGGAGGGCTGCTTCTCTCCCTTACACCTGTCCCCAGGTTATCTTCTCGGAGAGGTCAAAAACCTTCCTCCCCACTTCCTGACACACTGGTCAATTCACCGCAGATGAGAATCAGAGTTCCACATACATTTCCTATTTACCAACCCTTTGCACTTCCTAATGATGAAATTAGTTGCAAATAAAGTATGTCTCATGCTCCCTCCGCAAGTGGCTCAGAGTCCCAGGATAAAGGAAAGACCCCGTGGGTCTTCACACACTGAATGGAGACAGAACAGAGGACTTCCCAGCATTTCATACCTACTTGTAGGTGTTCCCTCACTCATGCCTCTAAGTGGAAACGTCCTGTGTCCTGAGGGTGCCCGAGAGGTATTACAGCCGAGCTGCTGTGTCATCGGTCCTATCGCTCAGAGCACCGAGTTCAGGCCCAGCTCTGCTGGAAAGTCACTATGAAGGCTCTAAATGCACCACCGTGCCTCGTGGGTCATTTATTTTAATGCAAAACAACACACGTCTCTTGGGGATACACGGAAGCAATCCACCTTAAATGTTGACTCTGGGATTTCAAGTAACCGAAAACCTGCTGATCTCAGGACTGTCATGGTATCATTTATCCCCACCACACAAACTATCCTGGGAATGTTACTCGACGTCAGATTGTTGCCTTTGACCAAACCCAGTGAATTTAAATCATTCCTCCTGTTCAAGCCTGAGTACAGAGGACGGGCTCTGAGGCTGGTATTGTCCTTCCAGGCTTGGCTGGGGTCAAGTACGCATTCGCAGGCTGTAAACTTTGGATCAGGGGTTTTAAAAATCTGAATGGTTGTGTATTAAATGAAAAGGATCTGACAGATTATCCCTAGCCTTGGATAAAACTGCTTGTTTAAAGAGCGATGTTTTAGGCAGAAATTAGTTTTCAGAACATTAAAAGATTTCAGCGCTCGTATTTACAAATCCTTTCATATGCATGAAAAATTAGCAACTAAATCTGGCCATTAAAGCATAATCTTTATTTGACCAAAGCATGATATAAAAATGGAATAAACTGTAATTTATCTTAGCTGACAGCTAATTACCTGCAAGTGTGATTAAAGGGAAAACTAAGTTTACTTAATTAGTGTTTTGGTGTTTACTCTGTATACACATAAATATGCCCATCTCTTCCTCATGAGCATTGCTAGAAATAAATTACCATTTTTATTTTGTCCCATTCAAATGTTGCCAAACTGAGAGCAACATTCGAAGAATGGGTATTTTACAAACAATGGTAACAGGTGTTCGCAGACTATGAGCCCGAGAGAGGGGAGAGACTGATAACACAAGGATGGGGTGTTCATGACTAAGTAGATTTCTTTTCCCCGCGGGGGTGGGGGGGTAGGGGGGCTGGGCATAGTTCACTCATCAGCAAGATGAGCCAACTCGCAGAGTGAACCACCCCCGCCAATAATCCCGGCGCCGTCATGGAAATTCACACGTATCACTGAGCCGCCAGAGGGGAGGCAGACGGGCTGGAGTGGACTCTGAGGCTCTTTTGAAAGCTTCGTTAGCTGTTGGTGAGGCCTGGGTTCGGGGGCCGTTCCAGGGTTTGGAGAGCTGGCAGTAAGCGCAGTAGAAGGCACATGCTGTCCCTCCATCCTCACCCACGTGTTCCGATGCCTACGCCTTCTGGCAGATGCCGCTTGAACAGGAGGCGCAGGTGACACTCTTCAAGTGTTGTAACGACGTCGTCTTCCTTCGCGGGATGCCAAAAGGAAAAGACGCCTTATGGTAAGTGATCTGAACGGCAGAGGATGCTATTCTTGAAAAAGAGAGGTTTTCCTTCCCTAAAACGGCAGACCCACCAATAGCTCAGTAATATGGGTATACAAAACTGGATTAAAATATTGTTTTTAAAAAGCATTGCAGGTTTTCATCAAAATCTGTAACGACATGAAAGTCTTAATTAAATCTGAAACTCTACTCCCTAGGCCTGAGGTTTCAGTATTATTTTTCATTCTCACTGAACATCCCGTGTGATTAAAATAGAACGTACGCCATGAAATAGCCAATTATTTAAAGGAGAGTATCACTGAAACAAACCCAAAGCAAATAAAAGATCATCTCAGACTCACGGGATGTGACAGATGAAAGAGACACACGGGGCACGTTCATCTCCCAAAGACTTTGCATACCAGATCGCCGCGCTTCGTGATCCTCACTCTTTTCCTTTGCAGAATTGTCTGGCGTAATTGGAAGTTCTCCAAAATAACTACTTCTGACAATATGTCTAAAAATTGCAGAGCGGAGATATTAAGGGACAATGTTCTTTTTTTTTTTTATTTTATTTATTTATTTGACAGAGAGAGAGAGAGATAGCGAGAGCAGGAACACAAGCAGGGGGAGTGGGAGAGGGAGAAGCAGGCCTCGTGCAGAGCAGAGAGCCCGATGCGGGGCTCGATCCCAGGATGCTGGGATCATGCCCTGAGCCGAAGGCAGACGCTTAACGACTGAGCCACCCAGGCGCCCCAGGGACAATGTTCTTAATGATGAGTTCAAGCTTCTGGAACATTCCTTTGCTCACTGCCTACTCACCTGCCGTTCCTGTGCTCCAGCAGTCGGGGCGCTCCTGGCCTGCATTCTACTTCTTGGTTTATCCCCCACCTTGACCGGCTGGTGCTAAGGTCCCGCAAGTAACGGGATTCTAATGAGTTAACTACTGCGATCCATTCTTAAGACACCATTGATGATACAGGCCACGTGCTCTCTGCCGTATTTTCCTAGCGTTGTAGACAAACGCCATCGTCTAGTAAGTGATAGTTAGGTTATGATGTGCAGAGTGTTCTTTGTGTCAAGGATTCGGCCCGGTACAGAGAGCACACCCCATTGATACCTCTTCTAAGCGGGCAGAGGATGGGAACGCGCAGTGTCTGAGCCCGCAGTGAAGACGTCTTGGGAAACGTGTCCTGAGACCGCGGCCAGCCAGGAGGAGGACGACGTGGGGTTTGTGCGTCGGCTCCTTCTCTGATGTCAAGTAGAGAGATGTTGAAGTTTCCAGTTCAGCCCCCAAACACTTGATTCGCAGACACAATTGCCTTAATATGGGCTTGGAATGCTAAGCTGTGAGTTGTCATAGTAAAAGTGGGATTGTATTTATGGGCTGTCTCCAGAAGATGGATGTGAAAGATAACGGTTTTTAGGAAATAATAAATTTCTCATAATATGTTCAGCATGTGTGACTTACAGCCGTATCCCTGAGTCCGCACGCTCCTCTGGATGATACCTTATATGGTGTTGACTCTTCAAAAGCCCTCTGCAAAGCTTCCTACCTCTCATAACACAAGAGCTGAAAACGTGTATTGGTAAAGGTCAGAATTAGAGTTCTGGCCATTTATTCTGTGCGTAGAGTAAAAAAAAATAAGTTTTAAGGCTTCTTTATGGACCTCTTACATGGACGGCCCTTTGAGCCGGGAAACTGGCGAGAGCTGCGTGCAGGTGCACTTAGCAAGCGGGTGTGGAACACTGAGCTCTAAGTACAGTGTGGTTCCGAGGCTGCCGGGGTGCCCTCGGGGAGGACAGGCACACGAGGCAGGGGAGGAGTCGGGTAGATGAACCTGGCCAGCAACAGCCACAGGCCCAGGGTGCAGACCACGCCGGTGACTTCCCCTAGAGCATATGAGTGGGCTTCCCCAGGTGATCAGAGGGGGCTGGGGTCACTGCTCTGCCGTTCAGGGGTCCAGGCCTGAGCAGGTGCACCCTGGTAACCCTTTGGAGCTGAGGCCTGGCAGGAGGCCGGATCTCACACTCCCTAGCCACACCACCCTTCCCTCTCCAACCTGCTCCCCAACCCCCTGCCTTCACCCATTCCCTCATCTCCTTCCCTCACCTCCTTTCCCGCACCCCTTCTCTCACCCCTTCCCTCACCTCCCTACCCTCACCCCCATCCCTCACCTCCTTCCCCACACCCCCTCACCTCCCTTCTCCCCCACACCCCTTCCCTC
Source organism: Halichoerus grypus (assembly GCF_964656455.1). NCBI lineage: Eukaryota > Metazoa > Chordata > Mammalia > Carnivora > Phocidae > Halichoerus > Halichoerus grypus. The sequence continues at coordinate 102,836,926 of NC_135723.1, forward strand.
ATCTCCCTTCTCCCACTCTCTTCCCTCACCCCCTTCCCTCACCTCCCTTCCCTCACCTCCTTTCCCCCACCCCTTCTCTCACCCCTTCCCTCACCTCCCTACCCTCACCCCCTTCCCTCACCTCCTTCCCCACACCCCTTCCCTCACCTCCCTTCTCCCACTCTCTTCCCTCACCCCCTTCCCTCACCTCCTTCCCCACACCCCTTCCCTCACCTCCCTTCTCCTACTCTCTTCCCTCACCCCCTTCCCTCACCTCCCTTCCCTCACCTCCTTCCCCACACCCCTTCCCTCACCTCCCTTCTCCCACTCTCTTCCCTCACCCCCTTTCCTCACCTCCTTTCCTCACCTCCTTCCCTCACCTCCCTTCCTTCAATTCCTCTCCTCCCCTCCTTCCTTCACTTCCCTTCCCTCCTCCCCTCCTTATCATCACCCCTCTTTTCTACCCCTTCCCTCATGCCCACCCCTTACCCCTTCCTTCACTCCTTTCCTCACCCCCTTTCCTCACCTCCTTCCCTCACCTCCCTTCCTTCAATTCCTCCCCTACCCTCCTTCCCTCACTTCCCTTCCCTCCCCTCCTTATCATCACCCCCCTTTTCTACCCCCTTCCCTCATGCCCTTCCCTCACTCTTTTCCTCAGCCCCTTTCCTCAACCCTTCCCTCACCTCCCTTCCCATACCTCCCTTCCCTCACCTCCTTCCCTCACCTCCTTCCCTCACCACTTCCCTCACCTCCCCACCCCCACCTCCCTTCCCCCACCCCTCTTCCCCCACCTCCCCTTTCTCACCTCTACCACCATCTGGCTCTTACTCCCAGGACTAAGGATGTCTGCTCCAGGCTCTGCCCCTGCATTTTAGGATGGAGAATTAAAGTTATTAGCAAGTCTTTTCATGGAGAAATGGGGCTCATTGGAGCCCCCTTCTCTCAGAGGGGCCTGGCCCTCTGAGACCTGTTTATTAGCACCTGGGTGTAAATTTTCCTTAACAGATCCCTGCTAATGGCAGGATTGAAATAAGAAGGGGTGCCTGTCCGCACAGATCTTAAGTGGTAGTCTAGGGATCTGAACCCAGGTGTGACTGTGGTATCTGTGTTTGCTCAACCACCAGGGCCACAGTAGCTGAGCCCCATTTGCTGTAGCCGAGCCCCATTTTCCTCAAGAACAAGGGTGGCGTCTCGCCAGGGCTCCAGCAAGGTGGCCTGGGGTGGGGCGCTCCAGGCCGTGCCTGCTGGACGTGGGGTTGGGAGTGACGGCACCACGCAGCCCGCCTACCCCACCTGCTCTCTGGGCACCCTTGTCCACAGCTCTGGCCTGCAGTCCTACAGAGCCGCCTCCCCAGTCTGACCCTCCCAGAACTAAGTGGGGGAAATCGAACAGAGAGGAAGGCTACCATCTGCCTCCGTGTATCCTTAAAAATTTGGACATCTGTGGGCTGATTTAGGGGGTTAATAGTAAGAGGTGCTTTTGTTTATTTGTTTGTGTTTCAAGAACCAGAGGGCTAGACAGCCTCCTTCTTGCCTCCACTAATTTCTTCCTTAGAAGTACAATCTCTGAACAATCGTCAGCAACATGAGTCCCCAAGGAGGTAGAGGAATAGTGTTAAAGGAAACAGGCTGGGATCTGTCTCATAGTACACTCAGCGAACGTTTTAGGATAGTTTCTTTTTTCCTCCCGGTGAAAGGGCGTTCATTTCCTTGTAACACGAGTTGGGCTAGACGTATGCTGAATTTTTTGAGTGAGATAGGAGGAGAGCTACACCTGCATTCCAGTGGATGTGCCCAGTATATCAAGAGCTGGAATACTGACCCTGTGGAAAGCGGAAGGGCATGGGAGAGGATGAGACTGGCATCAAGGAGCCAGCCCGTTATTCTAATCTGAGGAGGGACTTCTCCGTGACAACTGAGTGATGGGAGGGGGAGTTTTACATTTTTTCCTGTGTGTTTCTTCTGGCAAATGGGCAGAACTTTTGATCAACCCCAGGTCTGATTACAGGGTCTTTAATGTAAAAGGCAAAACGCATGAGACATCTAACCTGCTCAAGTTGAACTCCAGCCAAATGAAAGATGCCTCTTGCCACACATCAACGACAGGCCTCCTGCACGCGGCAGACAGCTCGGACGCTAACACTGATTTAGGGGCAGGAAGCCTGCAGTTAGAATTAAGCTGGAGGACCGCACGCTTTATATGAAAATGACAGGCAAATCTCTGGTTCCCAGAACAAACGTCATATGCTATTGTCGCAAGGCCTTTGCAAAGAAAATAGCTTTCTAGAAAAGAAGTTTCCTTGTTAAGTTTCCTTGCCCATTCTGTTCTGCCCTTCGGTGTCCAAGGGGGATTTCTGGTGAAGTCCGTGGGGGAGAGGAGGATTGTTCCACTTACTGTAT